>NW_026623100.1:46782226-47407226 GCF_023065955.2 Ursus arctos | reverse complement strand
TTGGTGGGAGGAGAGAACAGCAGGAAGCGGCTACGGTTGAGACTCAGGGGGTCCCTGAGATATGCCCAGCATCATACCCCCAGAGCAGGGTGAGAAAGGAGAAGCCCCAGGAGGTGTGAGGGCCTAAGAGCAGAGAGGACTTGTTCTTCACTTTCCAGGGATGAGGAGAACACAAAAGTCCCTCAGAGATGGCTGCCCCCAACAAGACACTAGAAAGAGTGCAAAAAACAACCTTCGAGAGGGACCTAGCAGACAGGCCTGAGGACAGCGCCAGAGGGCGCCCCCTGCATGAGGCAGAAGAGCAAGCACACCCCCAGGGCCCATGAGGCCGTCAGAGTCAGCTCTGGACAAAATGGTGTAGAGATTACTTAAAAATAAAACCTTAAAAAATAAATAAAATAAAATAAAATAAAATAAAATAAAATAAAATAAAATAAAATAAAATAAAATAAAAACAATCTTTCCAGGTCAATAAATATACACATCTGTCATTACTGGTCATTGCTGCATGGTATTTTTTTCTGGATACAAACACTTCCCTATATCAACAACATCAACTATTGATAACAATATTGTGAAAAATAAAAATCCTGGCACTTACATCTTTGTTTACTAGTCTCTTTCCTTAAAGTCAATTCCAAGACATGAAATTGGGGGGACAAAAAACTATGCACATCTTTACTTTTACTATCGGCTGCATTAGCACACTGCCCCTCTGTGCCAGCCACACCAGCTTCTACCCCAGTAACAACCACGTGCCTCTTCTCCACTCTCACCAACCCTCAGTATTAGCAATCTTTCAAATCTTTGCTAATCTAAAATATAAAAATGACTTCCCTGGTTGTTCTGTTTTGCATTTCTTTGGTTACTAAGTAAACAATTTTTTATATATTTATTGGCCACTTATATTTTACATTTTGTGAAATGTCTATTGGGGTTTTTTGCCCAATTTTCCACGGGAGTATTTTTTTTAAGATTTTATTTATTTATTGAGAGAGAGAGAGAGAGAGAACATACGCGCGTGCACAAGCAGGGGGGAGGGAGAGAGGGAGAGGGTGAACTAGATTCCCCACTGAGCAGGGAGCCTGACCACAACCACCCAGGGCTCCATCCCGGGGTCCTGGGATCATAACCTGAGCCGAAGGCAGAGGCTTAACCTATTGCGCCAGTAAATTCTTTTTTTTTTTTTTTTAAAGATTTTATTTATTTATTCGACAGAGAGAGAGACAGCCAGCAAGAGAGGGAACACAAGCAGGGGGAGTGGGAGAGGAAGAAGCAGGCTCCCAGCGGAGGAGCCTGATGTGGGGCTCGATCCCAGAACGCCGGGATCACACCCTGAGCCGAAGGCAGGCGCTTAACTGCTGTGCCACCCAAGCGCCCCTGCGCCAGTAAATTCTTACCAGTAAAAATATATTAGGTATATTCATTTCCTTACTGTCCTGTACGTATGTTGCAAAATTACCCTGTCATATGTCTTTTACCTTTAGGTTATATTTTCCATGTATCTGTCTTTTCTTGTGATTTCTGGCTAAGAAAACATGAATTCCACTTCTTTCTCATGCGTGGGTCAGATAGGCCAGAGCCTGAGGGCTCTGGAAGCAGAAGCATCTGCTGAGATCACCACCATAGAGACATGTGACCCCAGTTCAGACAGCAGTGATAGAAGCAAGCCACATGTCCCCCACAAAGGCCCTAAAGCTTCTGCACACAGGACATGACGGTCAGCTCTGAGCAGTGGTTCTAAACCTTTCAGGCAATAGTGTCTACTGTCAACATCTTGGGTGGGTTTAAAAGAGACAAAATCAGGGCACCTGAGTGGCTCAGTCAGTTAAGCCTCTGCATTTGGCTCAGGTCATGATCCCAGGATCAAGCCCCACTTTGGGCTCCCTGCTCAGCAGGGAGTCTGCTTCTCCCTCTGCCCATCCCCTCACTTACGCTCTCTCTCTCTAATAAATAAATCTTTTTTAAAAAATATAATCAGTTGGGGCGCCTGGGTGGCTCAGTCATTAAGCATCTGCCTTCAGCTCAGGGCGTGATCCTGGAGTTATGGGATCGAGCCCCGCATCGGGCTCCTCTGCTTGGGAGCCTGCTTCTCCCTCTCCCACTCCCCCTGCTTGTGTTCCCTCTCTCGCTGGCTGTCTCTCTCTCTCTCAAATAAATAGATAAAATCTTTTTTAAAAAAGTATTATACATTTAAAAAAAATAGAATCAGTTGTACAAAAAAAGAATACAGAGAACACAACACAGACTTAGAACTATATCATTTCCTCAATGAACATTAGCAACTGACTTTTAAGTACCAAACATTTTCCTAGGACTGGGCACAAAAAAACAGTTCCCATCTGCCCTTTTGGAACTTAGAGTCTACTTGGGAAGACAGACATTAATCACAGAAAAAAAAGGAATACCTCAGGTGTGATACATGCTATCACTCAGAGACACATACAGTCCTGAGAGGTCAGAGAGGTGAAGGAAGAGCAAGTTAAAAGGGAGATAGCATCCCTAACAGAGGAAGCAGATGGCACGAAGGCCTGCATCTTGTGGCCCATCCGAGCAATGGAAGGAAGGACAGGGAGCCTGGGATTGACGACCAGGAGAAACTTCCCAAGACGTGAGGCTGAGAGGCTACGGATTTCCATCTAAGAGCCAACGAAGTGTCTTCAGTGGGAGATCGGGGTGTGAGGGAGAAATAACTCGGTTTGGTGTGTGCTTTAAAGGACTGGTCTGGCCAAAGCGTGAATGAACTGGGTGAAGGCTACACGGGAAGGGGCAGAGACCTGTTAGGAGACGGTTGTAAACAGAAATTAGCAATAGCTTAGACTAGAATGACAGTGGCAAAGGGCCCTTGCGGAAGTCACACGGATCCCGGAGAACAACATCGAACTATCGTAAACGTACTCAGATGGTGAGTCCAGCTGCAGCTGTTGTCCCAGATGTAGCGTCTTTACTGATGCTGCAGCACAGCCCCTGGTCCACAGCATGCAGCGTTGGCTCCTTTTTCTCCATACCAATTTATAAAGATCACCAGAAACAGTTTGCTTTTACCTGGCAGGGCCAACAGGACACCTTCACGGTGTCGTCTCAGGACAATGTCAGTTCTCCTGCTCCACCGTAATACCGTTCAGACATTTTGATCATCTTGACATTCCATAAAACATCACACTAGTCCACTAGGCTGATGACGTTATGATGATGCTACCCAATGAGCAGGAAGGGACAAGTACTTAATTTTTTTTTTAAGATTTTATGTATTTATTTGTAAGAGAGAGAGGGGAGAGAAAGCATGCACAAGGGGAGGAACAGAGTGGGAAGAAGAGGGACAAGCAGACTCACTGCTGAGTGTGGAGTCCGATGTGGGGCTCAAACCCAGGACCCTGAGATCACGACCCAAGCCCAAACCAAGAGTCAGATGGTCAACCAACTGAGCCATCCAGGCACCCTGTGACAAGTACTTTAGCTGTCTTAGTAAGACAAAAGCAAACAAGAGGGTGGGATTTAACCCTTAGACAATTCAGGGGTCTACCACCTTAGAAGTTTCTGGGAGTCTACAGTGTGGTCTAGAGTATGTCAAAATATCCCCTCCTTTGTGAAAGACAAGCTGCTATACCTCATATCAACTCCCACCTGCCCCACCTGCTTGGGCAGTTCCAAAGAAAAAGGGCACAATGGATGGTAGGCTTTCTTGGCTTTGGGAGACAACATATGCCACATTTAAGTGTGCTACTTTAACCCAACTGGAGACAGCTGTAGAGCTGCTAGTTCCAAAGGGAGGCCAGGATAAAAACAGTTTCCACAGAAGTTTCAGCAGAAGAATAGACTACTCTACTCCTTGCACCTTACGATCCAGGATGGCCAATATTTTGAAGTGTCCTTGGCAAACAGGAACGCCGTATGGAGCCTCTGGCAAGAACCGACAGGAGAATCACAGCGCAGAATCTCAGGATTTGGAACAAGTCTATGCCCTCATCTTCTGCAGATACCTCTTGTCCTTCTGAGAAATAGCTTCTGGCTAGCTATTGGGCCATAACAGACCGAGCATCTCAACATGGGCTATCAGGTGACCATGCAACCTGAATCTCCACTCATGAACCTGCTGTTGTCTGACTCAACTAGCCATAATGTTGGCCATGTGCCGCTGCAAGCTACCGTTAAATGGGTAGTATATTAAACCAACCTCAGACAGGGCCAAAAGGCACAAGTAAGTTACAGAAGCAGGTGGCTCACACTCCTTTCACACCAACTCCTATTGCGTTGCTTCCCAGGGCGTTCCTTAAGACCAGCTGACCAAGAAAGACAAAACTCAAGCCTGGTTTATAGATAGATTTGTACAAAATCCTGGTACAGAATGCAAGCGGACAGCTGGGGCACTTCGGGCCCACTCAGGGTGACACTGAAGGACAGCGGTGAAGGAAAATCCTCTAGTGGGTCTCCCTGCAAACAGTATATTGGGTTGCTTACTCTATTTGGAGTGTAAGATGGCCAGAAGTACAGACCTCGACTAATTCACTGGCAGTTGCCAATGGTTTGGCTAGATGGTCAGGGATTCAGAACGAACAGGATTGTAAAACTAGTGAAAAGGAAGTCTGGGGTAGAGGTCTAAGGATAGACTCCTTGAACACACTATACTATATACTACATATATTATTATAGCAACAGAATATATATACTATGAAAATGCTTGTTTTGCACATGAATGCCCCCCAAAAGGCATCTGCTGCAGAGGAGACTCTTAATAATGAGGTTTACAAGGGCGCCTGGGTGGCTTAGTTGGTTAAGCATCTGCCTTTGGTTCAGGTCATGATCTCAGGGTCCTGGGATGGAGCCCCATGTCGGGCTCCCAGGGGAGCCTGCTTCTCCCTCTCCCTCTGCCTCCCCCCCTGGCTTGTGCTCTCTGTCTCTCTCAAATAAATAAAATCTTTAAAAAATTATGAGGTCTACACAAGTGGCGCGATGAGAGGAATGTCAGCCAGTGGTCTCTTTCTCCAGTGCTTGCGCAGCGAGCTCATAAGCCATGGTGACAGCAATAGAGGTTATGCATGGGCTCAACAACCTGGACGTCCCTGTCCCGACCTGAGTAGTACTTCTGCCGAATATCCAATTTGCCAACAGCAGGGATTAACAGTGAGTCCCCAGTACACTAGTCCCTTGGGCATTAGCCAGCTCCCTGGCGCAGGCTGATTACATCTTCTATTATGGAGGCAGAGATCCATCCTCAGAGAAAAAGAAACACATTCTGGATATACATTTGCTTCCTGCCCATGTTTCTGGTAATACCACCATCCATGGATCCTCGGAACGCCTTATCAACCATCATGGCATTCCATGCAGCATTGCATCTGAGGAAGGAACTCTTTTCACAGCGAAGGAAGAGAAGCAGGGGTCTCATGCCCATAGATCTCACTGGTCTGAATACAGACAGCAGCATCTGGAAGGAGCTAGCCTCATTTAAAGGTAGAATGGCTTACTGAAAACTCGGCTACAGTACCAGGTGGTGCTCACGTTATAGCGTTCAGTCCGTTTTGCATCAGAGAACATTATAGGATGCTCTCTCCCCCATTACCAAAATACACGGGTCTAAAAACTGGGTAGACATTGGTGTGACTCCTCTATTACACTTCGTAACTTTGCAGAATTTTTACTTCTGTTCCAGCAACTGGAAGCTTTGCTAGTTTAGAGGTCTTAGTTCCCAAGGGTGAAATGCTTCCACCCAGGAAACAACATGGCTCCACTCAATTAGAAGATGAGACTACCCCGTGGACATTTTGGGCTTCTTATGCTATTAAACCAACGGGGGGCACGGGGGGTTGTAATCTACTTGTCAGAGTGACTGATCCTGATTATCATGGTGAAATTGGGTTACTCTTACAAAATGCAGGGAAGACGGACTATATCCAGCAGTCAGGGTTAATGGAAAACTGGAGCAACACAAAGGGGCTGGGGAGTAGGATAATTAAGGAGTCTGGTCCTTAGGGACTGAAGATTTAGGCCACCCTACCAGGTGCAGAACCCCAACTCGCTGAGGCTGCGGCTAAGGGCAGACTAGACCCAGAAGGGGCAGTGGAAGTAGGAAGCACAGACATCAACTGCAGCCTTTTGCCCTATTACAGAAATACGGACTATAACTTTATTTTCTACTTGCTTATTATACACGAGAATTTGCATTTGTTAACCATTTTTTCTTTCTTCTTCCCATTTTCATTTTATATACAACTTGTTGAAGTTAACTTTCCAACTTAGTCTCTAGAGAACGGACTATTCGGTGGGACTATGACTGGATTTGAGGAGTAACCAATACAGCCATCAGTGGATACAGGACTCTTAGGACAGCTCATTTCGGGAAAGGCTGAAAACTTGTTCACTTGTAAGAAGGGTAGCCGTTGTTTGTTAGGCAGAGATACAGAGTTGTTGTCTTTGTCGTTGTTGCTGCGTAGAAGTTCAGATGTGCATAAGAGTGTCTATGGAAGCAGAGTCACCGGGGGGTGGGCTGTGCCTCTCAACTCCACAAATGCCCCCTTTTCGCCTGCTCTGTGAAAACGGATCTGGATCCTTCAGACTTTCCCTCGCCAGCTGACATGGATGCTTTGTCCATGGAGGGTTCTGGAGACACACTGTAGGAAGACAGGGTTTGCGTCCCGGTTCCACTGTGCTCGCTCAAAAGCAACACGTGCGGCTCTCTCCAGCCTCAGGTTCCCGCGGCGCCCACAGCCTCAGGGGCCTGGCTCCTGCAGTGCACAGCAGTTGCCCCGGGCGCTCCTCTCCTCCCCAGAGGGGAAGCTGAGTGAGGCACCTCCCCATAAACAGCATTTCTTGACGCACTGGAGAGTCCACTGATGGGTTCCAGCGGTCAGACTTCCAGCAAGGTCTGGATCTCAGCCTTAGACACTACGGGAACCCTTACACCTGTGCCTTACACCTGCTATTCTACGTCCTTTAGAGTCTCCTTATTACCGGCCCATACCCCATGAGTCCAATCCCGTTACAGTTAATAATTCTTGAAATTAAGCTTTCCCTGATCAAATTACCCTGTGGTTTCTCTCTTTTAACTGGACCTGGACTAAGGTGACACTAGTTCAGCTTGTGGACAGTGGAGGACAATTAAAGTGGGGAGACTGAAGAGACACAACGTGAAATCCACAGGACCTGGTAACAGATTAGATGAAGGAAGGAGGGGTGGGGGAAGGAGGACTCCTGCTTAAATTTCCAAATTGTGTAACTGGATGATGGAACGCTACAGCTCCACAGAAACCACTGGAAAGGGACCAAGTTTGAGGAGAAAACTCACAAGCTCAGTTTTGAACAATGATGGCTTTGAACTGACTTTAAGACACCCAAAATATATCAAGAGGCAGTTGGCTCTAAAGTTCAAGAATGGAGAGAAGTCTGGGGTTAAGACTGGAGCCACCCCCTTAGGGGATAGGTGAAGCCATTTAAAACGGCCTAGGGAGAAAGCAAACTGAGGAACGGGCCTAGCACTGAGTCCTGAGGAATCTCAACTTTTATCGGCTAGACAGAGGAAGAGGAGTCAGCAAGGGACACACTGAAGCTGTCAAAGAGGTAAAGGCAAACAGGGACAGCACGGACTCCTAGAAGTCTAGGGTAGCAGCCACAGACGTGCGGGGCTCCTACCTCCCTTTACGAGAACTCGCTGTGGTTGACTGACTGCCGCCGGCGGCTGTATCTTTACATCTCCCGTGTTTTCAGCTCTGCCACAGTGCTTGCCGAGGCCACACTTTCTCCAGGCTGGGCCTAATCAACGGCTGAGCTTGCAGAGAGACATTTCTGCTAGATTCTTCTGACCAACTGGCAATCTTTGCTCTGCGCCCCCCACTGGCCTGGCTGAGACTTTCTTAGAACTGCGCAGCAATCGGGTGTCCCTCCTGCCTTCCTTCCCTCCCTCTTCCCTCACCCAGCCCTGCACCGCAGCCTGAAACCGCCCACTTCCACACTTCTAGTTAAGCACAGGAATGTATTGCTTTAGTCAGATATTTTGTTACCTAGAGACAAAATGCATCCCAAATGATACACCACCCACAAGCTGGCAATAGCCTAAGGGAAGGATATAAAACAAGAGGCTGGTTTAAAAACAGGAAAACATTTAATCCATTTCAAAATACACATCAGGAAATGAAATGAACCACCGGAAAAACACCTATGATGGAAGAAGGGTATTACTGCCTTCGAGCTCTTATTCCTAGAATCCTGAGGCTCTGACGCGCAGAAGACATTATCTTGCCCTTCAGATACTCCCAGATGCCCAGAAAGAAATTACACACATCTGTTAAAGAGCTCTGGCCTGCTGAAGCTAGAGGGGAGCTAGACAGGACGGGGAAAGGAGCATCAATCTATAATCAACTGATCAAAGACCAGCTGGGTGACGGTGCACAGCCATCCCAGGTGGGTGGGCCCCTCTGATATCCTGGTGTGAACCTGAACCCACAAAATGGGTTGGCTCAGGGAATGTGCCAGTCAACCTATGTTCAACTACAGCTCTGGTATCATTATATCTTCAGCCAAAGCCCTGGGGACCAAAACCCTAAACTCCTCCTTCAAGCCCCCTGCTGGTTGGTTTCATCATTATCTCGCCTCTTCCAAATCTGTAAGAAATGAATACAACAGACATGTAAGAGCCGGCATTCGATCCACACACATTTATCAAGTACTCGTTCTACCCTAAGCGAGGGACAGCCTGTCGCTACACATCCATACTTGTCTGTCCCCTGAAACAATTAACTCAATCCTCTTTCAGAAAATTCCCTTTTGCTTGATTTTTATCTTTCTACCCACCCCCCCCTCCTTTCCGTGCCAAACTTGCTTTCTAAAAAAGAACTCCTAGTTAAGCCTATAACCACAGACAAAGTCACTGAAGAGTTATCTCTAGAACGAAAAGCATCTCCCTTTAACGAGAAGCGTCTCCCTTCTTTTCCCGAAGCTATAGCTTTCTGACACTAGGGAACAAGGGTGTGAAAAGAGCAGGACGTGGTGGGGCACTGCCGTTTCTACCGTCTTGGATCTCTGCGCCTTTCGCAGAACTTCCAACAGCCCTAGGTTGGGACAGAGCAGCCCGAGGCTCGCAAGCTCTGTGCTCCTGAGGAGCCTCTCTGAGGAGGGCCCAGGGAGGCATCTGCCATTTTCAGTGGAACACAGGTGGCGGTTACTAATCATGATGACCGTGTATTCTGGATCCAGGTTTGCTGCGCCTTTTTTTATAGTAAGAAATAAGGATGTTTCATTTAATCCATTAAGCAGATGTGAAAAGGAGCATTTTAAGAGGTGCAATCTCTTTGAAAACTGATCAAACTCTTGAATTCTACATACTCAGTGTGTTTGTAAATAAACTTACGGCATGAAAATACAAAACAAAACAAAGCTATAGCTTTTTCTTAGTCTCTGTCTTTCTTCTTTGCCAGGTACCAGGGCAGTTATAAAGAGAAACAGAGATACTCTGCTTCATGAGCTCCCGATCCAATATAGAAGACGTTAGAATAATACAGTTGGTGCTCTGGTAAAGACACACAGAAAGCGCTGTGGGGTCACGAAGAGCACTAACTTGACCTGGGATGCTGGGGAAAGCTTCAGAGCCAACTCCTAGCTGGGGTCCTGCTGATTCTAGACTCTTCCTCCTTGAAACCAGACCACACACCTCTGCAAAACTAACCTGGCCACACACATAATCATCCATAAATCTTCCACGCTTCCCTGCCCTTCTCTTTTCTAGCAATCACCCCTGGGTTCTCAGGGCCACATAATCTGGCCCCACCTCACTCCTCCATGCATCCCAATAGGTACCCAGCCTAACCGAGGCTTTAACTCAATCTCACTTCCCGCCTTCACCCACATCACTCCTCTCACTGGCCCCACACCCTATCTGTTCAGCACACACCAAGCTCGTGGCCAACCCACCTGAATGTAAGCCTCTGAGAGTGTGATCATCTGGGGCAGGATGTCAGTCACCTGCAGGTCTTGTAATTCATACCATTTGCCCGTCCCCTGCAAAAAGTATAAAGGGATGGGTTAGTCTGCTCCCTAAAACCAAAAGGTGTAGAAGGAAAGGATCACGGCAAAAAGTGAGAAAAATCAGAATAGCCACTAGACCACCACTCAGAAAGTGTCATAATTAAGAGGGTGCAAGACCTCTGCTTGGCTTCATTCAATTCAAAGAGCTTTTGGGGTGCTGATCTTGGCAGATGGAATCCCTGCCAAGGATTCCTTCAAGTACAATGGAGTCTCGCAACACTTTCAAGAAGAATTTAGGTGGGCGATAAAGAGAAAAAAGAGGAGGCCCTGTACTCCTGTACTCCTCACCTAAGATGACTCCTTGTCACTCAAAAATGACAGACTAGACACACTCAGTTAGTTAGCAGGTGCGGTGTTAACTACTGGGAAAGCCTAAAAGTACACATCCCACCCCCCACCCCGGAGAACACAGCAACAGCCAAGAGAAGGGTCCTTGGTGGACAATCAAAATACTAACCGTTTCCTTTGGCCTATAAACCAGTGCCGCAAATACAACAAATCTACCTTCCTTCATGCTGCCATACGCAAGGAGGCAAAGAGTCTTCTGGATTACGGCACAGGCACTGCTGGAAGCTTACCTGCCTCATCCAGCCAAACTTCAAAGAAATGCCAAAGGCAGATACCATAGACTAGAGATATTCAGATAGTCCAACAGCTCAGAATATAGGAAACATAACAAAAGCTCAGGATCACATAATCAAGCCCCCATTCCTGTTTTGAGGACTGGTTAAGAACATGGTGAAACCAGGGGCACTTGGGTGGCTCAGTCAGTTGAGCAGCCAGCTCTATTTTGGCTCAGGTCATGATCTCAGAGTCCTGGGATCGGGCCCTGCATCAGGCTCCATGCTCGGCGGGGAGTCTGCTTGAGATTCTCTCTCTCTCTCTCTCCCTCTGTCCTACCCCCACTCATGTGTTTTCTCTCTCTCTCAAATAAAAACATTAAAGGTATTAACAACTGTCTCAGAGGTGTATTTTAAAGATACTAATGAGGGGCGCTTGGGTGGTGCAGCCAGTTCAGCATCTGACTCTTGGTTTCCACTCAGGTTGGGAGATCAAGCCGTGCTGGGCTCTGCACTTGGCACAGAGTCTGCTTAAGATTCTCTCTGCACCTCTCCCCACTCTCTCAAATAAATAAATACATTTTTTTTAAAAAGCTACAAGATGACCATACATTAAGCACTTGGCCTACTTTCTAGCACACATCAAAATGCCACTAAACAGAGCAGGTTATTAGACCCACGGTCCCAGAAGACTGACCAAATTAAAACAGTTTGTGCTAGTCATCTGTGTGGTACCAAATACATCTTAAGTACATGTTGTATCCATTTTCAGCTTGAGACAAATTCAAAACAGTTTTTTTAGCTGAAAGAAACCTTTACACCAGTGCTTCATAAGCTTTAATTACACACCAGAGGGTCTTGTTAAAATGCGGATTCTGATTCAGTAGGTTTGGGTGAGGCCCAAGACTCTGCATTTCTAGCGAGTTCTCATAGGATGTCAACGCTGCTAGTTCGAGGATTCCCTTCAGGTGCTAAGGCTCTAGCCTAGGACAGTGGTGCTCAACCTCGGCTGCACAATGGCATCTCCTGGACAATTTTAACACCATGATGCCTGGTTCCCACCTCCAGAGAACCTAATGCAGTCTCTTAACTCGGACTGGCACTTTGAGCCAGGTACCTCTGTTCTGGGGGCTGCCTGTGCGCTACAGAGTACTTAGCAGCAACCCTGGCCTCTATTCCAGGTGAAAACCAATGGGTACCAATTACACTGCTCTGATGTAATTGGCCTGGAGTGGCCCAGGAATCAGGATTTAAAAATCTCCCCAGGTGACTGCAACGTGCACCCAAAACCGAGAACCACTACTGAGACGAGCCACCGACAGCTCTAGTACCTGCAGAACGCCAAAGGCCAGGAGAAGACAGGGCAAACTGGAGACAGCTGCCCACCGAAACCCCAAGGGAACCACCACCCTTCTTGGCACTCACGTGATGCAGCACATGGATCCGGTAGGAGCCCTCCGAGGGCTTGCCGTCGTGGACGATGTTGGCGATGAGGTCGTAGGTGGTGTTCTTGTGCGCCGCCTGCACCTCCTCAGACAAGTACTCTCTCAGGTCCACGTTTCTAGTGACGGTGAACATAAAGCCACGAGATCAGACAAAGGCTACCGAGGTCAGGGACATGGTCTCACATCGACGGTCTGCAGAGCTACTGAACCCTATCTTAGAAGCCCGGATCTAGGTAGGCTTGCAGAGCCATGGGAGCCCAGGGTGGTGGAAATTCACACAATTTGCCATAAACATGAGTCAAACTAGAAAGACTGGCTCCACGGGGAAAGCACACTGTTAAAAGCACATCTAGCCGTCAAAGTGCAGGGCCTCGCGTCATTCAGATGCGAACTGGAATGAGGGCTTCTGCCACTTCAGAGACACGTGGGAATGTGAGCAGGTTACACAGCCTAAGGCTCTTCTAAGACATGAAAAGGAGCGTCACCATCCCCTCTGAGATGGTGAGGATTAAGGGAGACAACAGGAGTAACCCGTCACCCTCTGCCCTCTCTGGGAATCCCGCAGCTGCAGTGTTCAGTTGATGCCCGGTCCCTAGCCTCTGGCTATGGAAGGCCTGACCTCATGATTCTGGGAGTCGCCACTGTATACAATCATTTTCACAATTTCAATATGGCAAAGTAGGCAGACCGGTAGCTCCAGCACAGAAGGGGAATTTACTCAAAGTAGAAATGCAGCCAGATGGGGCGCCTGGGTGGCACAGCGGTTAAGCATATGCCTTCGGCTCAGGGCGTGATCCCGGCGTTATGGGATCGAGCCCCACATCAGGCTCTTCCGCTATGAGCCTGCTTCATCCTCTCCCACTCCCCCTGCTTGTGTTCCCTCTCTTGCTGGCTGTCTCTATCTCTGTTGAATAAAATAAAATCTTTAAAAAAAGAAAAGAAATGCAGCCAGAACCAGGCCTGGGAGAAGCAGCAAGAACCAAGGGAGCCACATGACCTCTTTTCTGCTTCTGACATTGGCTTTGTTTTTCTCCCTCCTTTGGCAGCCCCACTTTCTCTTCTTTAGGTGACCCACCCTGGCTACTCCACAGCTTCTTAATTTCTCAGTTCTGGTTGCCAAAAGAAACTACTGACTACGTTCCTTCAACTGGGACTGAGAAATATCTATTTTATTTTGAATATGTGAACATTCACTTTCAAATATGGAGAAGCATTCTTGAATCTGGAATAAAATCTCCTTTTGTGTTTTCTGTGTTGGATTCTGACCATCAGTTGAAGCATAAATGTATATACCAGTTACTGCAAAGTCAAGTGCTATGATAAATGGCAACTATGAAGACAGGACGAAGACAATTGTGAAGAATTTTCCTATAGTTAAACAGGGAAACAGAGTGACCATTAACATGAATAAGAGAGACTACATCATATTTCTAATCGCTCTAGAACTGATGTGCTGTCTGAGGTACTACCACTCAAAACCTGAACTCCAGTAACGTCATCCGTGAGGGATTCGTGGGAAATGCTAACAATGGTCTTGTCCGTGGTCACCTCCAGATGTACATCTCCCTCTGAATTATAGACTGTGATTATATTACCTGTCCAGAAATACAAATGTAAACCATGTGGTAATAAACACACACGCAACTTTGTTCTTACTATGTAGCTTTCTACATGTTAGTGACAGCTATTTACTTCTACAGACTAACAGTGTACCACATAAACTGTAACATTTATTGTTAAAGATAATTTAGAGAGGAGTTGAAGGAGATGCGTGTGAGCTCCAGAGAGCCAGAAGGCCTGCTGGCTGCTCACAGCTGTCTCCTCCAGCTAGCTCTCCTCAGCTTCAACAACAGCTGTCCAGACTTGTTTGTCTGAACAAGTCCTAGACATCTTCAGGAGTATTAATACTCAGGTTTTCAAGACTGAACCAAAACTGTTCAGTGATAAAAGGAAATGAACACATGTTAAATCATTTTGTTTTAGAAAAGAGCCGAAGGAGCCACTACGCTCCTCTCCCAATCAGAACAGTCCAATCCGGAGAACACCTAATTAGCTGGAAGTGCAGCTTTAATCCTATGCTCCAAAAACCCTACCTCCAAAGGAGCAGAGGGCACCCAATCGCTGCAAGTCTGATCAATCTCTAGTAAAAAGATGTGTTATGAATAAAACAGGAGAAAAATAAGGTATGAAAAGAATCCTTTTCAAAAAGTGGAGAATTTAGGGGCGCCTGGGTGGCTCAGTCGGTTGAGCATCCGACTCTTGGTTTTGGCTCAGGTCATGATCTCACGGGTCATGAGATTGATAGAGCCCTGCATCAGGCTCCTTGTTCAGCATGGAGTCTGCTTGGGATTCTTTCCCTCTTCCTCTCCCTCCCCCTCTGCCCCTCCCCCAGCTTGCACATGTGCTCACTCAACCACTCTCTTTCTCACCCACGCATTCTCTAAAATAAATCAGTCTTAAAAAAAAAAAAAAAAAAAAAAAAAAAAAGGTAGAGACTTTAGCTAATCTAGAACCATATTACTCTAAAAGTAATTATAGTGCATAAAGCATTTAAAGTGCAGGTTTCCAGAATTAGTCTCTAAAAGGCTGACTAGCTAAGAATTTATCTTTTTCTCAACTTCTCCAAAGTAAGCTTTCCAAAGGACAAACTACTGAAGTCACTTACCAAAAACCTAAATGCAACTGGTAGCCAAATAAACATACTCCAGGTGCAATATAAAAGAAACCAACGGAGTAAGGCCATTTCTGTGGTGACTGAGCAGGGACTATTATCGATACACAGTCCTCCTTCCTCCGGAACTGCCCTCCAGTCAAGAGCACTCCCTCCTCCCAGGAACACACTGGTGACTGTGGAAACTCCCAAGAGTCCAGTACTGAAGGAAAACCCCACCACATGGACTTTCAAAGAAAGGTCCCCTGTGGTCTCACTCAAGGTAGCAGAGAGCTGGCTTCCATGTCCCCAATCTCACTCTGTCACACAGACAAGATGCTAGTGAAGCACGAGAAGAGCAAGTGAGAGATTCTCCTGCAATGCTAACTACAAAGGTGTTCTCCCTCACCCCTTAGCTGTTCTCAGAGTCTTGGCGATCATGGAACCAGGAATAATAAAATGCTATTCTTGGAAGGACCCCGAGGGTTCACCTAATCCAACCTCTCATTTTATCCACGTCAGAGTAACTCCAGAAAATATGTAACCAACCTGCCCAAAGTCACACAGCTAGAATGGCACAGCACTCGGGCCTCTTTACTTTCACATACTACCCTCTGAAACACTACCAGAATTAAGAGCTGGAACCATTTTCAAAGGAGAAAACTGGCAGTCTTGGTATGGTTTGGGCAACTGGGAAACGGAGAGGGATGGAGAGAGAAAGAAAGGAAGAGATGAGCACTTACACATTACAGCTCCCACACTTCGACAAGAAGCTCCCTTAGGGCTCCACTCTTACCTAAACACCAGCAAAGACACCCTTACTCCTCCTGCCAGTCCTGCCTCCAGGTTTCTCCGTGTTCTCAGAGATATCTTCTTCAGAGTGTGAAAAACCATGTCTCCTGAGAACTGAAAAACTGTCTACCCCCAAGAGCCTCTTGCAGGAGCTTTCTGAGTTAGAAAGTAGTAAAATGAAAGCATCTGGCACAACTCCTCCCCAATTTGCATTAAAATACTCATAGATGTTCATAAAAAGACAAATGCATGGTAAACATTAAAAATAAAACCATATATCAAAATTTATCTTTCTCACCAACAGGGAAGGACCCCAAGATGGCAAAATAAATGTGGAACCATCCCCACTGTTTGTGCCTAACTACAGTATGCAAGAAGACGCAAAGACCAGCAAATAGACAGACTCTAACTGCTCGGGATCATCTTCGAAGCCAGACAGAATCCTACCTGTCCTGCCCTACTTTCATCAACATTTTTCCCTACACTGAAAGACTATACTTCGCAGCAAGCAACAGGAGAGAAGATGAAAGGGCTGCCTCGAGGTAAACATCTATCTTTGAAGTCCCTGAAATATTTATATCCTTCCAGCAACCCTTAACTTACATCATGTAGGTAGGCTCTGTTCCCAACAATCTCTAAGACAGTCCAAAATGAATAATGGTACAAAAATATGAAAAGAGATTCCGGCTCACTCCCCCTAAGAGGAAGTGAAGCAAGGTAGTACTCACGTAATAGGGAAGTTGACAATGGTTGGATTCTTCTCCACAAAGAAATTGTTTTTAGTGAATCTCTTAATACAAAAGATGAGATATGGAGGCAGCTTGGTGAGCTGGAAGCGTTTTAGAAAGTTCTCCTTGTAGGTCTTATATTCCTAGACAGAGTGAGAAGGAAATTATCAATTTAGTGCCGGAGTACTGGGGCAAGGGTGTGAGTTTTGTTTTGGTTTAGATTTTTAATATATAATTCTGCCTTCGCTTAAGAATTCAGAAGATGGGGCGCCTGGGTGGCACAGCGGTTAAGCGTCTGCCTTCGGCTCAGGGCGTGATCCCAGCGATCTGGGATCGAGCCCCACATCAGGCTCTTCTGCTATGAGCCTGCTTCTTCCTCTCCCACTCCCCTTGCTTGTGTTCACTCTCTCGCTGGCTGTCTCTATCTCTGTCGAATAAATAAATAAAATCTTTAAAAAAAAAAAAAAAAAAAAGAATTCAGAAGATGGGGACGCCTGGGTGGCTCAACTGGTTAAGCGTCTGCCTTTGGCTTGGGTCATGATCCAGAAGTCCCAGGATTGAGTCCTGCATTGGTCTCCCTGCTCAGCGGGGAGTCTGCTTCTCCTTCTGCCTCTGCCACTCCCCCTTGCTCATGCATTCTCTCATGCTCTCTCTCAAATAAATAAATAATCTTTAAAAAAAAAAAAAAGAATTCAAAAGACACCTGATCCCAGAAGCCACGTAAAGGCTTAGGGACAGCAACATGTCTAAGGCTGCCTAAAAAACAACTGCGGGGTCATGTTTACACCAGCACGTGAGCATACTGCTGAACTCCATCCACGGCAATGTGCGTATGCTTCCAAGGAAAACAAAAATGTCAGATGAAAAAATGGTTAAAAACTGCAGAATTAAAACCACAAAAGTCTTGGAGTGCTTGGGTGGCTCAATCAGTTAAGCATCTGCCTTCAGCTCAGGCATGATCTCCAGATCCTGAGATGGAGCCCCGTGTCAGGCCCCCTGCTCAGTAGGGGGTCTGCTTCTCCCTCCCCCTCTCCCCCTCTCCCCCACACATGCTCTCTCTCACTCTCTCTCTCTCAAATATATAAAATCTTTCAAAAAAAAATAAAACCACATAAGTCTCACTGAATTCAAAATAAGGAAGAACCTCCTGACCACGAGAGGCATACACCCACAGAACGTCACCTCTGAAGCAGTGAGGGACCCCTCATTATCGAGGGTATGCTAGCAGATGTAAGAGCTAAAACCACAAAAGTCTTGGAAGAAAACACAAGAGTAAATTTTCATGACCTGGGATTTGACAACGGATTCTTACATATGAAACCAAAAGCACACACTTCACAAGAACACCTAGACAGCATTTCATCGAAACTTAAAACTTCTGTGCTTCAAATGATACTATCAAGAGGGTGAAGCTGCAGTCTACAGAAGAGGAGAAAATGTTTGCAAAATCAGACATCTGATAAAGGACTGGAATCTAGATTATATAAAGCACTCCTACAAGTCAATCATAAAAAAATAACCCAGGTAAAAAACATACAAAGGATCTGAATAGACAGTTCTTCAAAGATGATACACAAAGGTCCAAGGAGCACATGAGAAGATACTTAGCAGCATTAGTCATCAGGGAACTACAACCCAAAACCATAATGAGCTACCACATGACACCTACTAGGGTGCCTCTCACCCAGAAGACGAACAGTAACGAGTGTCGGGCAAGACGCCGACAAACTGGAACACGCATTCACTGCCGACGGGGACACAACATTGTGCAGCCACCTCAGAAAACAGCCCGCAGTTCCTCACATGGCTAAACAGAAGAGTTACCACACAGCCCAGCAATTCTGCTTAATTACCACCCGAGAAGAATGGAAACGCATTCACAGGACATCTTGTAGACTAATATTTATGGCAGCATTATTCACAGTAGCCAAAAGGTAGAAACAATCCCAAATATCCATCAACTGACAACCAGATAAACAAAGTATGGTGTATTCACACAATGGGATATTATTTCACCACAAAAAGAAATGAAGCAGCAACACATGCTACAACATGGACGAACCTTGAAAGCATTACACTAAGTGAAAGAAGCCAATCACAGAAGAGCACAGATTACAGGATTCCACTTGTACGAAATGTCCAGAATAGGCAAATGCAGAGAGACAGAAAGTAGATTAGAAAATTGCCGGGGCACCTGGGTGCCTCAGTCTGCGATCCGGCCCCGCATCAGGCTCCTCCGCTGGGAGCCTGCTTCTTCCTCTCCCACTCCCCCTGCTTGTGTTCCCTCTCTCGCTGCCTCTCTCTCTCTCTCTGTCAAATAAATAAATAAAATCTTGAAAAAAAAGAATGAAAAAAAGAAATTGCCTACAGCTGGGGGAGATGAGAAAGTTGAGAAGGTAAGTTAAGGGTAATGAAAACACAAATAACGAAAATGTTGTAAAACTAACCGTGGTAGTAGCACGTATCTGTGGATATAGTAAAAACCATTCAATTATAAACTTTAAATGGGTTCATTATATAGTATGTGAATTGTATCTCAACAAAGCTGTTTTTTGTTTTTTTTTTTTTTAAATCAAGTTCCCCTGTCACATGATGAGTAACCTGAGAGCACTGGAGAAATAAGCATTCCATCTCTACTACACACACCATAGATACCTTTCTGGTAAATTCTTGGTCATCTATAGGTATAAGCACTACTGGAAAAAATATCTTTTTGTTGGTATCAAGTAACTTCTGCGTGGTTGAAATACATACTGTATTAAAAGCAAAAAAAAAATTGCTTAAGGTTTTTTTTGGTTTTATTTCAATTTATTCATTTGAGAGAGAGAGAGCATGAGTGGGGGGCGGTCAGAGGGAAAAGCAGACTCCCCACTGAGCTCAGAGCCCAACTCAGTGCTGAGGGGCTCAATCCCAGGACCCTGAGATCATGACCTGAGCCAAAGGCAGATGCTTAACCGACTGAGCCACCCAGACACCCCTAACGGTTTTTATTGTTAAGTAAGCTCTACATGTGGGGCTCGCACTCACAACGCTGAGATCGGGAGTTGCATGACTGAGCCAGCCAGGCGACCTCCCCCCACACCCACCACCACAAAAAAGTGTTTTTAATCAGGTAAATGCTAAGAGATTTCACTGCCCACATCTGAATCTATGAACAAGTGGACACATGAAGCATTCACTTTAATTATCTCAGACTAGGGAAGGATTTAACACATAAATGATATCACAGCATAACACACAGTTTCCTCAGGAGTTCCAGAAATCGTGGGGGAAGAATTTCACCATAGACAGCAGTACCACATTCATACAGCAAGGATCAATTCAGCTGTAACTACACATCACATTGTAACAGCACTGTTAATTTTACTGGTTTCAAAATGTTGTTTGCGTAACTCATAAATGTATTATAATTTCATACTTGCTTAAAAGCCATAGGTATTAATGAGCTTATACCAAAGTTTACATTTACGCTAATTTAAGTATTATTATAGTAAAAATAAATGTAAATCAATACTGAGGGCTCAAGGGAATCTTAATATTACTTAAGTTTGAACAAACAGTGATAACAAGAGTGCCATGGCTGAAAAAGCCAGATGAAAAATCAAGAGTTTAGATTCCCAGCTCTGTCACTCAAAACCATAAAATAAAGAAACTGAGCTACACAAACCCTAAGGTCTCTCTTTCACTTCCCTAAAATGAAACAAGTCTAAATAACATCTTAGGTGTCACTGTTACCAATCTCTGTGCGTGTGTGTGTGTGTGCACACGTGTGTGCATGTGTATGGGTGTGTGTGAGAGACACAGGCAGCTGCCACTGTCCATGGATATCCAGGGCTGTTTGTGCTTACTAACCTTGCTAACAGTATCTGACAATGGACTGGGGCATAAGACGGAAACAGTGACGGAGGTCAGGGGAGGCATGTTTTAGAGTGCTGGGGGGGCTGCCTAGCTCACAATTGAGACTTTTCGAGGAAGGGCCCCTAAGTCACAGGGTCCTTGAACAGAAAGGACACCTGATTCCAGAGGGCCTTTCAACTCCCTCCGGGGAACCTAGAGCAGCATGGCAGAGGCTGGGCCTTGGGGATAAGGTAACAGCAGCCTGTACAAGGGACAATCACAGACTGCCACTTCTGACAACCCCCTTGCTCTCATTCCGTCCTTCCCAAGTCCTGCTCAGTTCAAGTCTTCCTAAGATCCTAGGGAGATGCCTTCCAATAAAGTTTCTCTTTTAGTGAGCTTTCTGTTGGTATTTAATATCTGAAAGCAAAAGAATCTTAGCTAATGAAGAGAAAGGGCAGAGAAGTTTTGGAATGAGACATTAAGTTAGAAAAAAATCTCCGAGTAAATTCTCCCAAAACCAAAAGGATTAAATTTGTCTGGCATGAAGAAGTAAATTAAACCAAGAAACAGTTAATTCAGTAGATAAAAAGACACTTTTAACTTCATAAGAAGTAATATTACAGGGCCACCTGGGTGGTCAGTCAGTTAAGTGGCTGGCTTTTGATTTTGGCTCAGGTCATGATCTCAGGGTCCTAGGATTGAGCCCTGCATTGGGCTCCCTGCTCGGCAAGTAGCCTGCTTCTCCCTCTCCCTCTGCCCCGCTGGTGCTCTCTCTAAGAAATAAAATCTTAAAGAAAAAAAAGCGTCAAGTACAGTTCTCAGCAGGACTTTGTGTCTCCAAGAACCACTGCTCCCTCTGCTCCTCCCCACCCCCCACCCAGCTTGCAGGCCCGCCCATACATGCTCGCTCTCTCAAATCAATCCGTCAATCTTAAAAAAGAAATGTGACAGTAAGAACAAATTATTTTATTTATTTCTACTTTAGCTCTGTTTTTTTCCATTTCAATACTGACACTACATTTTTTAAAAGATGGGAGTTTTTCCTACTTTTCTGAGTTTCTACTGTCCGAAATAGCCCCTCCTTTCTTCAACCTACCCAGAGGGAGATGGTTTAAAGGAACATAAGAGAAGTACAAGAGAGGGCACAGCAAATCAAGTTAAGTTTGGGGTGACCAGCTAGAAACAGCAATGGAGTCTGGGAGGCTCAGTACAGACAATATGCTTTATGATAAATGCATTCCACAGATGCGGCGGCTTTGAAGTCGAAAAAGAAACTGAAAACGTCAAGGGAGAGAGAAGCCTCAGCAGGGCAACTGTGCAAATGTGCTACCTTCTCCGTGATGCCGTTGAATTTGGCGAGGATGTTGAAGAGCGGCACCTGAGGGATGATGAGCTGCTCCTTCTCGTCCTTGTAGAGGGGGGCAGTCGGGAGGTCGAGCGTCAGGTACATGAAGGTGGACTCCACCATCGTCTCCTGGTACTCGTCATTCTGCAGCAGCTGCTCTTTCTCCTCTGCCGGCTAGAGATGGAGGAGAGGAGGGAAGGCGTGTGCGCAGTACAGAGACCACCACACACACGGAAAGAAACAGTGTTTTTGTTACATTACTTCATTTTGTACTGAAGTGAACGAAGATGGTGCCCGAGAGACTGGGCATTTCATGGGCAACAGCACCGCCTGGTTAGGGTAATGCAAAAACTGATGGGCTCCCATCTTCAAAGACATTTTATTTAAAAACCAGACTACTTACAACGTTTTCAGATGATCTAGAAAGCTCACCTGAGAGCTGAAAAATCATGCCAGCGCCAGCCAGTGGCCAGGCCGCTTAACCAGCAGACTACAGCCTCCCATAACTCCCACAATTAGGTACACTGGTGTGACAGGAACCTGAGGAACTGTCCCTTGGCCAGTGTTTTCTACAACCTCATCCTGGGGCAAGAGGCCTTGACAGATCTCTAAGCCTCTCTTTGTCAACCCTAAATCCCCTCAGGCAAGATAAATCAGGCCAACAGTCAGGTTCAACTCACTCACCAGATCAGGATGAGGAAGCTTTTTAGTGAAGATCCTCATGGACCCCTGGAAAACATCAGTCACAATAGCTGTAGAAACAAAAATGCAAATTCTGTCAGGTTGGATAGCGTTTCTAAAATACAGTTCTAACTTCTAAATTTCCGAAACAAACCAGCATCTTCCAGCATAAGAGCCAAAGCTCTCACTAAACACAGAAGAACCTGTATAACATATACCACCACGGTACCCTCATCGTTATTTGCGTAAATAATTATTTTATGTCTGTCTTCTCCACAAGATGCCCTTTGACCCTCCAGCACAGGGCCAGGCCCATAAGAGAAAAATTAAGTGTGTCTGAAATGAATGAATAATTTATAAAGCTTAGAGACTTATGAATCACAAAGAATTCTCAAGCAAAACAAGACACGTCCAAAGAATTGCCCATAAACATATGCTGTGTGCAAAGGAAGAGAGAGTCCCCCTTGCGCTAGACATAAAAGAAAAATGCAGACTAAGGGACGGAGCAGAAGAGAACCAAAGCAAAGAAAGTACGACAGGGTTCTAGAATCCTGAAAGGACACGAGTTACGGAACTTGGAGGCTGCGCACAGGTGGAAGCCATCTGGTGGAGGTGGCAGCACCAGCTCACAACTCCACAGCAGTAAACATCAACAACAGCAGAACTGAAAAAAGGGGCAAGAAAAAAAACTGCATTCGGTCTCCAAAATTACTCCTCTAGCTCGGCAGTCTCTAAGCTTAGACTTATTTCTGGCATTCATGGAAACGAACTACTGATATGCCAATGTGGAAGTGAAGGGACACAGGACTTGAAGTCTCAGAATCTGTGTGGAGGCCAGACTCATTTCTCCAAGTACAGGCCAGGAGGAGGAACTAGCTTTTACTCTGCTTCACCAGTAAACTCAGAAGCCAGGCAAACACTCCATGAGCCCTCGTCACGTCAACTCTTGCACTGCCAGACTAAGCTGACAACACGCTGCCCAGCCCCTCAGTGTGGAACTGGGTCAGGGTTTGTACAGCACAGTTATATCCATTTCCATGGAGTACACGTGCCATTGAATTAACCATATCCTAATTTCTTTAAATGGAAAGGAGCCTATTCAGGAATAAAATTTAGTTCACGCGTACATAAACACTACCCTAACACAAAAAAATCAACAGTTAAGAATAGGACGGGAAGGGGCGCCTGGGTGGCTCAGTCGTTAGGCGTCTGCCTTCGGCTCAGGTCATGATCCCAGCACTCTGGGATCGAGCCCCGCATCGGGCTCCCTGCTTAGCAGGAAGCCTGCTTCTTCCTCTCCCACTCCCCCTGCTTGTGTTCCCATTCTCGCTGCCTTTCTCTCTGTCAAATAAATAAATAAAATCTTAAAAAAAAAAAAAATAGGAGGGGAAGTTGCAAAGTGCCCACAAAAGGAAGGAAACAAAAGAAGAGCTCTTTTACAAAAGAACGAGACTTACTCTTCTTTTTCTTCTTTGTGCCCCCCAGCGCTGAGTGTAGAGCATTCAGAAACCAGGACAGAAAGTCAACTCCATCCCCTGGAAAAGAAGGAAGGGTGGGGCATGTCGGAGCTGCAAATTAGTATAACCCACACCATGCACTGGCTGGCATGATGCCACATTCCTGGTTTTCCTCCTTCCCTTCAGGCCACACCATCCTGTCCCCTGGGCATCCTCCTCTATGTGGCCATTAAATGCTGGCACTCCTCAAGGTCGAGCTCTTAGTCTTCCGATCTTTACTCTCTCCCTGGGCTCTCTGACCCAACCAGGACCTTCAATTATCATCTCTACTTCAAACCTGTCTCTCACTACCCACCAAAAGCCAGTATTGAATGTCCCCTCTAAAGCACTTCTCAGCCAGAAACATGTTTTTAAAACTTAAGTCTGATGTCACATCTTGGCTTACAAGCCTTCACTGACTCTCTACTGCTGTCAGGATATAATCCAAGCTCCTTCTAGTGGCACATAAACACGATGATCCAGCCCCTCCCTCCCACCTCGGCTCTCACACTGTTCCCTGGACTCTAAGCACCCAGCTGCCGGCAGCTTTCCGTCTGTTCTGGGCACGTCCACGCTGTTGGCAGTATCCTCTCTACCTGGAGTGCCCAGCTCCGACCTATCTCCACTGTGCCTGGAACTCAGCCAGCTCCTCCTCCACCCTGACCCCAGCCGACCTCCCGTGTGCTCAGCTGGGGCTCCTTGCTCCATGCTCCCTCCCAGAGCATACTTCACTTCCTCTATCACAGCACTCACACCCTGGAGTCACCTTTTTACACAACTATCTTCCCCACTAGAATGGGAGCTCCTGGAAGAAAAAAACCGTGCTGCTTATCCCTGTACAGGAGACAAGAGATGCTGTATGAGATCCAGGTGCTGAGAGCTCCAGAGTGTCCACTTTCCTCACATGGCAATAACTAGTTGGACTTGGAGGGATAAAAATAGTCAAAATAGGTTATCAGAAAATGTAGTCTGCAACATGACAAAATGAAAAGCAAACGTGGCAAGTGCTTCAGGGTCTCCTAGTTTTCCCAAGCCATACAGTTTAGTTTACCAAACAAGACAGACTTTCTATCTGGCTGAAGTCTCAGGACTCTGAGCAGGGCAGGCTGATGAAAGAGGAGGAACCCAATCACACTATCAACTAGACACTCACCTGGTTACTACAAAGTTTGCTGTAAGCACAAGTAAATTTGCTCATCAAACTAGTTTTGTTGCCCTCCCATCAGAAAAGATGAATGACTCACTCCTCACCTTGCTTGGTGATCTGAAAGGTCTTCTTGCTGCAAAGGACAACAGCCTGAAGCATCTCGTGGGGAGAGACGTGTGCCTTGAAATTTCGAGGGTTCCAGAGCTTTCTCATCAGCTCTCCAAAACGCTGGACCAACAAGAACATGATATCCCCTGGAGGACGCTTAATGTTCTTATAATTGTCTTCTTCCAGGAAGTAGTTCCGGAGAGGAGGAACATTAGACAAAGCCTGGAAGTCGAACACTCCAATTAATCCAGAGCCCCTGTGTAGGGCCCCTGTGTATAACCCGGGGGGCAAGCTCTTCTACTAGAACTGGGCCTGTGATGGCCTTCAAGAGTCAGAAGGAAATGCTCAGGTTTAAAGTTCATGTTATAGAAACATCCTCTGTACTAAGTTTCACGTAAAGTCCAGCTCTGCAGACGCTTTACTGACGTAAACATAACAAAGAAAGTTTTGTTTTGTTAAGATTTTACTTTTTTTTTTTAAGCTGACCTTTTATTTTTTTAAAGATTTTATTATTTATTTGTCAGAAGTGGGGGGGGGGGCAGCGTACAAGCAGGGGGAGTGGCAGGCAGAGGGAGAAGCAGGCTCTCCGCTGAGCAGAGCCCAATGCGGGACTCGATCCGAGGACCCTGGGATCATGACCTGACCAGAAGGCAGACACTCAACCGACTGAGCCACCCACGCATCTTAAGATTTTACTTTTTTCAAGCAATCCCCACCCTCAGCATGGGGCTCAAACTCACAATCCTAAGATCCAGGGTCACATGCTCCACCAACAAAGCCACCAGGTGCCTCAAGGAAGTTTAAAAAAAAAAAAAAGTATTCAAGTCCCTATCCACTGACCAACTTTTTTTTTTTAGATTTTATTCTCAGATTCTTAACCGACTGAACCACCCAGGTGCCCCCACTGACCAACTTTTTTTTAAATAATTTCTTTTATTTACTCTAATTAGGCCTGTGACTATGTTTAAAATCATCTTAAAATATCTTTAAAATGTTTTTCCCAAATGTGGTATTTACTGAGAACTGTAATAAATATAAAATAAGCAAAATGAAAAAAATGAATTATATATAAAAATAACACAAAATGAATATATGTATATATATAACATATATATATATAATGACTAATTATGTTAGGAACAAGGGAGGCCTAGGTGACTCAGTCAGTTAAGCGTCTGCCTTCAGCTCAGGTCATGATCCTGGGGTCCTGGAATCAAGCCCCACATCTGGCTCCGTGCTCAGCTCCTCTGCTCGGCGCTTACTCTATCTCGCGCACTCTCTCTCTCTCTTTCAAATAAATAAATCTTTAAAAAAAGATTCTGTTAGGATTGAAATGATCAAAAGGTTTAGGAAAACAAAAATACATTTTACCTCATTAAGCAAAGAGATAAAGACTAGCCATGCTGGTTCAGGAAGAAATACGTGCTCATCCGCGTGAGCTACAAAACCGGAAGGAAGAACACAGGACAGACCCTAAACACACGCGGTTTCCCCGAAGGCCCCTCCTGACGGGTTTGTGAATTCTCACCAACACTCTGCTTACCATGAGCACAGACTTCTTTGGTGAGGTGATCCGTTTAGAAAGGAGGATCGGGGTTTCTGTTAAACACAACAAACCCAGGCGTCTTCGAGGAAGACAACTCAGGACACAGGGAGCACCATCACAACAGACCAGCCCTTCAAGCTTAGCTCAGCTAAACCAACAAGGACTTCACGCTTAGAGAAAAATTACTTAAAAAATGAGTTACTATCTAAAGGAAAGGAGTGTGGATAAAGTTCTTCCTAGTTCTCAGTCATCCAAGCTGTGGAGGGAGGTTGCTCTCCAGTTTTAGCAACAATACAAAAAGTATCAGAGAGAAATTATTCAGCCTCCAAATGGAGAACTTTGTCCATTCAATCCCATTCTAGTGGCAATAATATCACAGAGAGTTTGTTCATCTATTTTATAAATAAAAAATTCCTCTGGGAACTAACTAACTAGAAGGAGATATCTGCAACATATACAACAGAAAAAGACTAATATATATCTCAGAGCTCAGTGAAATAAACCACCAATAGAAAAACGAGCACATACGGCCCAACAGCGCATGAAAAAATCTTAGTAATCAACTTTAGAAGTGAATAAAAAAAGGTACCTTAAACGTATCAAAATGGGGAAAAAAAATAACAGTGTAACAATGACAATTCAAAATGAAGAACCTCTTTTATGTTGCTGATGGGTTTGTAAGTTGCTACAAACCCCCTACAGCCTAGAATCTAGGCCCTAGATACATTAATACGAGAGGTGATGATTAAGCTACGATTCATCCACAAAATGGGTGAACGTGTAATCACCGAAGATGCTGCACAAGACCAGGCAGAGGCCTATTTCAGAGGTATTACAGGTTTGGTCTCAAACCACCACAATAAAGCTAATACTGCAATAAAGAGAGTCAAATGAATTTTTGGGGTTTCCCAATGCATCATAAAGGTTATGTTTACACTATGCTGTAGTCTACTAAATATGTAATAGCTTATGTCTAAAAAAACAATGTACATATCTTAATTTAAAAACACTTCATTGCTGGGGGCGCCTGGGTGGCACAGCGGTTAAGCGTCTGCCTTCAGCTCAGGGCGTGATCCCGGTGTTATGGGATCGAGCCCCACATCAGGCTCCTCCGCTATGAGCCTGCTTCTTCCTCTCCCACTCCCCCTGCTTGTGTTCCCTCTCTCGCTGGCTGTCTCTATCTCTATCAAATAAATAAATAAAATCTTTAAAAATAAATAAATAAAAACACTTCATTGCTAAAAAATGCTAAGCATCTGGGCACTTTAATAGCTCAGTGGGTTAGGCTCTCTCTCTCTAATTAAAAAAAAAAGCTAACCATCATCTGAGCTTTCAACGAGTCACTATCTTTTTGCTGGTGGAGGGTCCTGCCTCCATGCTGATGGCTACTGACTGACCAGGCTGCTGAAGGCTGCGGTGACTGCGGCAGTTTATTAAAATAAGACAACAATGAAGTCTGCGTTTTCAATTGACTCTTCCTTTCACGAACAATTTCTCCCTGGCATGTGATGCTGTTTGACAACATTTTACCCATAGCACAACTTTCTAAATTGGAGTCAGTCCTCTACAATCCTCCTACTGCTTTATCAACTAAGTTTATGTAATATACCAAATCCTTTGTTGTCATTTCTACAATCCTCACAGCATCTTTTTTTTTTTTTAAGATTTTATTTATTTGACAGACAAAGAGAGCATTAAGCAGGGAGAGTGGCAGGCAGAGGGAGAGGGAGGAGCAGGCTCCCCACCGAGCAGAGAGGGGCTCAATTCCAGGACCCCAGGATCATGACCTGAGCCGACAGCAGATGCTTAACCGACTGAGTAACCCAGGCGCCCTGGACCCTCATAGCATCTTCATCAGTAGATTCCATCTCAAGAAACCACTTTCTTGGCTCATCCATAAAGAGCAACTCCTCTTCGCTAACATTTTACGAGACTGCAGCAATTCAAATATAATAATAGAATTATCAAAACATGACAATCACGAAGTGATCGGAAATTGGTGTTGAAAGGCTTCCTCGACACAGGGTTGCCACAAACCTTCAATTTGTAAAAAGCGCAGTATCTGGGAGGTACAATAAAGCACAGTGCAATAAAATGAAGTATGTCTGTACTGATTTCATAATATACTTTTTTTAAGATTTTATTTATTTTAGAGAGAGAAAAAGAGAGAGCGCAAGAGCACATGAGTGGGGGGAGGGACAGAGGGAGAGAGAGAATCCCAAGCCGACTCCGCGTTAAGCAGAGAGAGCCTGAGGCGGGGCTCAATCTCACAACCTTAAGATCAGGACATGAGCCAAAATCAAGAGCTGGGACACTCAACCAATCGAGCCACCCAGGCACCGCTTTCATAATAGGCTTTTGAGCCAGCCCAGGACAGAGCGCTAGAGAAAGGAAAGAAGAAAGCCCTCACTTTATACATTCTACATCTTCCACCCACCCCATAAGCGTTTATGCTTATTAATTTTTTAAATTAATTTTGGTCAATCAAGCAAGATTATTAATTTTCTTAATTGTGTTTACCAACATTTTCTAGTTTTTGTACAATGTGTATATATTACTCATATAACTTTAAAAAAAAACAAAATTTAATTGCAAATAGGACAACTCTGGCTTTCTGCATTCCCCACTTTGGGGCTTAAGCACAAGAGCAGGATCAAGACATAAGACAAACAGCACAAGGAACATCTGGACTATTAAAAAAAAAAAAAAATGCATCATCTCACACACGTGTTTCTTATTTGGTACTACCAGGCCACACACACATTCCATCTTTCATTCCCGGAAAACTCCAGAGGCCCATGAGCCCAGAGGCTAGAAAAGGCCTCACCATTTGGCAGCAGCCCTTTGAGCAGACATCAGAATGTTATTTGGTGCAGAACAGTCAAGTACAGGGGCGCCTAGGTGGCTCAGCTGGTGAAGCATCTGCCTTCGGCTCAGGTCAGGATCTCAGGGTCCTAGAATCAAGCCCCACGTCAGGCTCCCTGCTCAGCGGGGAGTCTGCTTCTCCCTCTCCCTCTGCCCCCTGCCCCACTCGTGCTCTCTCTCTAATAAGTAAGTAAAACCTTTAAAAAGAATAAAAAAGAGTCAAGTACAGTTTTCAGCAAGACCTGGTGTCTCCAAGAACCACTGAGTATATCAGAAGAGAGTCATTTCTCGGCTCAGCTTCATAGTGTTCCCAGGTCACCTCCGCCCCCATTGTCCCCATCCTGATCCTACCTGAAGGACAGCGTTGGCGTAGTCATTGGCCTTTATGTTATTCAGGCCCACGATGCCTGGCAGGTAAGTGGTACCATCATATGCCCGGGACAATTTGGCTTGCTTGTCCAAGTTTGCAATCTGCTGCTTTGTGAAAGTGGGTTTCAACACATACTGCAAAGCAAAAGAAAATTCCAAGTTTTCATGCTCTCCACTGTAGAAAGCCCTACAGTGTTCACAAGATATATCTGATATATCTGAAATAGCAATTTCTGACAAAAACAAAAAACACTTTGGTCATGAATGTCTCACCACACACCTAAAGGGCTCCCAACAATAGGTATAACGGCTGAGGTAACGTAGAACAGGCCCTTTCCACATTACTAATCTAGAAGGGGATCTCTGTGTTTAACCCAAAATCACTGAATCCCAGGTGCTTCCTCAGACCTCAGGTCTAGCCAACTCCATGATAAATGACTGTCAGAAACTGGAGAACACTCAAGCCTCTGCAGGCAGCAGGAGTCTGAGTCTCAGGTGGGACCTCACACAGAGCCGGCACGGACCCAGGAGCAGGAACGTCTCCCCACTTCTGCAACCTGCGATCTCATGAATTCTCTGTGGCTGGAGGGGCAGGAACAGAACCTTCCTCACTCCAGTCCTAGAGCTACGAGGGTCATCACACAAAGGGCTGAACAGAGGTCTCTATTAACTCATTTTGAAACCTTGCATTTATTTCACTCTCTCTCCAAATACTATAACTACTTTAACCTCAACTATTAACAGGTCTATAAAACCAACATAAATAATGTTTCAAACACTCTGAACACCAAGCTTTCCTTAAAAATGAACAGACTATTCAGCATGAATATATAGACATTTGCTGAAAAGGAAAATAATAATCAACAGTTCCAACATTAATCAAACCCAAGACTTTTCATGCTCTCCACTTAAGTACAGTGACTCTTGGCACAGATCGCACACCAGAGACTGCAGATGGGATGCACTGGCCATTCTGGCTGCATCGTATCAAGAAGCCAGGAGCTGGTATACAACTTGGTATCCACTGTCCTACACCAGGCCCAATTCATATCCCTACTCCAAAGTGTGAAAGGGAATACAGTTCACAAAAATGCTTTTACCCCAATTAGAAAGTAGCCATTTTTCTTTAGTCCTCTAATTTTCAACATTAAAAGCAGAAATAACACCTAGGCTGCAGACCATAGACCACAATTATGAATCCTGACCTTCTTACTCACGTCTCCCTGGTTCCTCCCCAAGGAAAAGAAGCCTCTTCAAGCCTAAAGGACTGAAATTCTTCCCTAACCTCGTGTGAGGCAGATCCCCAGGAGCGCTGGGATGGCTCCCAAGAGAACTAGTTCCAAACCAGCCCTCTAAGACACATACTGTGATATCCTCCAGCGAGGAATCAATGATCTCGTAGTTGTCTGGAAGGCAGTAGAACTTGAGGGTGTGGAGGTTGAGGAAGACATGGTGGCTAAACTGGACGCTGTGAATGTAGGCATGAGACTTCAAACCACGACCTGTAGAGAAGGATGAAAGGCTTTAAGAGCAGGGCAGGAGCCAGAGAGGCACAAATCAGATTTGCTTTTCCTTTCATAATTTTGTACTGGAACATGTTAATATCTGCAAAAACAAAGTACTATGCCATCTGTGCAATGAATCTCTTACATGAACTCTTCTCATCACAAAAATCAGCAAGGAAGAATAGCACTTTATTTTATCGCCTGGACGGCATAAGACACTGGTTAGGGAAACTAATTTCATACACATAAATGAAGTATGTGTGTGCATGCAGTTGTGTATGAGTTAGTTCCATCTTATTCAGAATTAAGACTATCTATGCATATATCATGTATAACACATGCACAGATATGCACAAATACACATATGAATATCCTATGACAGTCCACCACCATTCAGTCCTGAATTTCCAAACACGCACATTCAGGACAATCCTGAACCTACATACCCTTGTTCACATTGCCACTCCTTTCTAGAATCTGTCTCTCTTAACCCATCCGAACCCTCTGTGTCCTGCCAGTTCAAATCCCACCTTGACCTCCTCCATGAATTAAACACAAACACTCCAGTTAACATTGATCTTTGCACGTTTCAATTCCCATAGTCTTTTTATTCATTCTCAGTGCCATGCAGTCCAGCAGTAATCTTTATGATCTTATAGAGTTTACTGATTGTTTTATACGTTAATCTTCACTATTTATGAGCTCTATAAGTGCAAGGAATGTAGTTTACATTTCTTTTGAATCCTCCAGTAATCTGTAGATAGCATTTGCTTGGTCTGAATGAATTAATAAATTTCCAGGAAAGAACAAAATGTAAAAGCCCTCAGAGCAAAAGGATTTTCAAAAAAAAAAGACAGGAGTACAGAAAACATCAGAGATTCAAAAACCCATAGCCTTTGAGGTCTCCTGCATAGCCCCAACTAGTTCTTTCTCCCCGTCACATGTATACAGGTTCTGACAGGAGAATCTCCTATTGATTTCCTAAGAGTATCCCAATTTCCTGGGAAGAAAGATAGGGCTTCTCAGATGTGACTCCTGACAGCAGCTTACTTTCTTTAAAAAGGGGGGGGGGGGAACCTCACTGGAGCAGACCTGTAGCGGGCACTGAAAACTTAGCAAGTTTATAATATACAACATTTACTTACCCTGAAAGTACTTGCCACACACAAGACAGGCATATGCATTAATATGTGAGAGGGAGATGGAACACAGCTTCTCAAAGTCAAAGTCCAGCACACTCCTAAAAGAACCAAACAAAAGAAAAAACAATAGGGAGAGATGCCTAGGAAAGCACCCAAGTGAAGCAGCACGAGCTCCACATCCCACAGCATCACATAGCATCCTTCAGAGATGGTTCAATGACCATATATATGTATAAACTGTGGGGAACATTAACTATTCCTCCCCTCGCCATTTAATATAGCACCCCTACCTACAAAGCCCCAAAGCAGCGTCAAGGCATCTCTACCAGACACATAAGGCAATGACCCTCTTTCTTTTTAAAATTTACAACCAGTAGAGAATCTTCCATTGCAGTTGCTTTCTGTGGAGGAAAAGCTAAAGTAGGACTAATGCAACAGGGCCCCACAGGCATTCTAAATTAAAAGACTGGGGATGAGTGCACCTGGTCGGCTGAGTCGGAAGTGTCCAACTCTTGACTTCAGCTCAGGTCCTGATCTCAGGGTCATGAGATCTAACCCCACGTCAGGCTCTGTGCTGAGCATGGAGCCTGCTCAAGATTCTCTCTCCCTCTCCCTCTGCCCACCCCCTCTCTAGGAAAAAAAAAAAAAAAAAACAGGTAGTAGAAGGACATCAGAAGAGTGAACAAGCCCTTTTATAAGAGAAAAATCTATTTTTGTCCATAAAAATAAATGGGAAGCCTGAATATTAGGAGAATATCTACAAACAGATCTACTTATTCAACTGCAAAGTACTGTGATATGAATAGCAGGCAGATTAAGGGACAAAAAACTTTACTTTCATTGAATCCACAAGTGACAAAGAGATTTCTCATCAAATATTAACTCTAATTAATTGGTAATGGTCCCAGTAAAGCTGCAACGTCCATTAAAGGAGGCAATAACTGTAAGTGGATACTGACATTTAAATTCAAAATAATTATTTTTTAAAATATTTTATTTATTTATTTGAGAGAGAGAGAGACAACGAGAGAGGGAACACAAGCAGAGAGCGTGGAAGAAGCAGGCTTCCCACTGAGCAGGGAGCCCGACATGGGGTTTGATCCTAGGATTCTGGGATCATGACCCGAGCCAAAGGCAGATGCTCAACAACTGAGCCACACAGGCGCCCCTAAATTTAAAATAATTAAAATTTGAAACTGGGTTCCTCAAGCCATGTTTCAAGTCCTCTCTAGCCATAAATGTCTTGCACCTGCCACACTGGACGGCCCTTGTAAAGAGCAATTCCATTACTGAGAGAAGGTCTGTATCTAATCCATATATTAGACAGTACTACCTTAGGGCATAAGCTGAAAAGCAGCCTAAGATGCCATCTGGGATTAGAAAAAAGAAACAAGGATGAGGTAACTACTTCTGCTTTCGGATATATTTTTATGTTATTCTTTTCTCTGTTGAATTCCAGCCACCTAAAGTAGTACCTAGCACACAGTGAGTGTTCAAAAGATATTTAAATTTGCTACTGTCATTTTAAGAACACATGTACCCTGTTATTCCATCAAACCAATTCAAAATAAACTAAAAGCTCTTTATGCACGTGCCCACCCTAAAAAAAAACATGGCCTTTCACACTTTATATTAAAAGGCTGGGGCGCCTGGTGGCTCAGTTGTTAAGCGTCTGCCTTAGGCTCAGGCCGTGATCCCGGCGTTCTGGGATCGAGCCCCACATCAGGCTCCTCCGCTGGGAGCCTGCTTCTTCCTCTCCCACTCCCCCTGCCTGTGTTCCCTCTCTCACTGGCTGTCTCTCTCTCCATCAAATAAATAAATAAAATGTTTAAAAAAAAATAAAAGGCAAAGATTAATAAATACGGCAAGAAGCACAATTTTCTGGGCAGAAAGCTTTAAAAGGGATGAAGTTCGTGAACGTGTTGTTCGATGTACAAAGAATTTTCTGGGGCACCTGGGTGGCTCAGTCGTTAAGCATCTGCCTTCGACTCAGGTCATGATCCCAGGGTCCTGGGATCGAGCCCTGCATTGGGCTCCCTGCTCAGTGGGAAGCCTGCTTCTCCCTCTCCCACTCCCCCTGCTTATTTCCCTCTCTCGCTATGTCTCTCGCTGTCAAATAAATAAAATCTTAAAAAAAAAAAAAGACTTTTCTGCATAGATTCCATTGTTTTTTGCTGCCCTCGGCATTCCTATCCTACTGACCTGTTAATGGTATCCAGGTACGGGCAATGGCGGCTCCTCCGGTCCTCGGAATCCACGCGGCCATTCTTTGCTGAAAGGAAATCATCACAGGCTGTGAAAATGGGAAACTCATACTCAAGGTCAACTACTAGTACAACCAAAAAAATGAGAAAAACCCAACAGGATGAGCTCTTACACAGGTGGCCCAGCAATACACCAAAAAGCCCAGTAATAGAAAAAGCACCAAATTGGGAGAATATATTTGAAACACATATAACCAACAAACGATTCATTTGCAGATTACATAAAGAAATCTGGTGAAGAAATAACAAAAAGACAAATAATCCAACAGAAAACGAGGAATATAACCCTTATCAACAATCAAGAAACTGCCAATCTCCTTGCACAACGATACACCACTTCACACCTACAGGACAGGAAAAAATAAAACCAGAAAATTCCAAGTGTTAGCAAATACAGAGTGCAATGGAAGTGCTCACGTACTGCTGGTGGGAGTGTAAACTGTTACAATCTCCTGGAAAATAGTACAGCAAGATCAACGCTGAAAATATGCAGACCTTTGACCCAGCAATCTCCACTTATAAACTGGAGAGAAACTTATGCGCATGTACACTGGGAGTGCTTTTTACTAAAAATATTTATCGCAGCGATATTTAAAATAGGGCCCAAACTGGAAACAAACCAAATATCCACCACAAATAAAATCGATAAACATATTTTGGTATATCATCAATAGAACACTATATAGCCATAAACATCTATTTGGATGAACCTCAAAAATATGGCTAGCAAAAAAAAAAAAGACAAATCAGAAGACCACATATAGTATTCCATTTATATCAAACACAAAGTAAAACACAGTACTACTTACGGACACATATATGAGGTAAAACTAAAAATAAAAATAGACATGATTAGAAAAAAAATTCAGAATAGTGAATTCCTAAGCAAGGAAGGAAGGCAGGTACAACTGGGTAGGAGCCTATGGAAGCTTCTAAGGTACTGGTTATGTGCCACTTCTAACACTGAATAGCATTAGGAGACAAGTCTCCATGGGTCTCTCATGTTTTTGCCCATATTGTGACCAGAGGCACTGTCTGCCTCCAGACTACCTTGTCAAGGATGTTTGTATAGAAAACGGCATTGGAAGACGTTGGGGGGGGGGGGGGTCTCCCTACAAAGCAAAGGGGGTCAAGCTCACAGACCAATATAAAAGATTCACATTCTGTAAGCCCAGAGTTCCTCTCCTGGAAGGCCACCCACTGTGAGTATAAGTTCTCTTCAAATTGCACTGTGGAAAATGATACTACAGGAACTTACCCTGTCTTCATCAGCATCTAGAAAACTGTGGCAGGCTAACTAGGCAGCTTGCAAATAAAATCTCAAACTCTTCACAGTTCTTGACAAGTGGTGAATTTAAGGATGTATATTTTCACTCTACTTTAAATTATACTTGTGCATTATATTCAGTCCATCTTAGTACCTGTGATCTATTTCATCATAAAAATGAAAGGGGGAGGGAAGACAAGCCAGAAAAACAAGTGGGATCCTAGTGTGTCCCAGAGAAAACAATCTCCTTATCACTATTATTCAAGATATCTAAGAAACAACTTCTCTTCCAAAGAAGGGGAGACCTGAAGATGACAAGCTACTTAAGAAAAATCAAAGAATACCCTGAAATTATTAATTATTCAAAGAATATTTATCAAGCACTTTCTATGAGCAAGGTGCTATTCTGGACTCTGTGTGTAATACCAAAATATGTCAAACAGAGGACCCTAAGCAAGAAGTTTAAGATTTAATATTAAAGTATAATCATACACAGATAACCTGGACCAGAAAACAAAATTATAAAGTTTTAGAGAACTAATACTGTCCTCACTACAATGCAGTCGAGTCTGGTCGAGGACACTAAGAGTGGGAATCCCCCAACCCCACGCCCACCCCCACTCCCAGAGAAAGTTGGAAAGAGGGAAAGGAGAACGCGAGAATGGAGTCCGCTCCTGGCCTGGCCCGGCCCAGCCCAACCCAGCCCCGCGCACCTCGCACCTCCCGCTCAGGCTCAGAGTCCTCGTCGGCGTCGCGCTCCCGCTTTACCCGCACAGCCGGGATCACGGGCGTCGGGGCCTCCCGCGCGCTCACCGGCTCGACCTCCCGCTTCACACGCACTGGGCTGCCCCGGGAGCTCGGCACCTCGGCTTCCCGCTCCCGATCTCGCTCCCGCTTGACGCGACCCGAGCTGCCCCGCGACTCGGACTCGCGCTTCCCGCGGGTAGAACCACGAGATTCACGCTTGGACCGGCCGGACATCGCCACTACCGGCCGAGTCGCTCTGCGCAGGCTCCAGGCACGCCAGATTGCGCGGCAAGTAGCCAATCAGGAGCGGCGCTGTTATGGCGCCCTAGGCAGTCTACGAGTCGCCATCGAGGACACTTTATGCCGCGAGAAACTTCTGGGTAGTACTGGCCTCTTGTGGCCTCCTAGCGGCGGCGTGCGCACCTGAGAAAAGCCTGCGGGCCTACTGCCACCTTACCCATAATTTTCTGGATTAGAAAAGGTTGTTATTGGGCCCCGGATTTCTTCGAGATGCTTTGTGCCCGGGAACCAGAATGGGGAAGTCGTCTCCAAAGTCGCTGCGCACCAGAGAACTAGGCGACATCCCCAAACCATCCCGCTCATGCAGCAACGTGGCTACTCTAATTCCGCATTTAGGGGATTGCACTCGGCATCACAGGAAGATACAAACGTCAGGCAAAGAGCAACAACTTTGACGCTAGTAAAACTCAAACTTCAGGTCCTGTGACCTTCACGACCCGCTTCACGGCCCTGAACTAGTTTGTTTGTATAGTTTTACTGAGATGGAATTGACATGTAATCAAATGCACGTTTAAAGTGTGCAATTCGCTAAATACTGATGGATGGGTGTATACACTCTGAAACCGTCACCACGATCAAGATAAGGAACCTACCCACCAGCCTCAAAATTGTCCTTCCCCAAACATCTGCTTTCTGTCACTACAGAGCAGTTTTATATAAACGGAAGACCACGGTGTGTCCACTTTTTGCCTGGTCCCTTTGGCTAGAATTTGAGATTCATCCACGTAGTTGCGTGTATCAACAACTTGTTCCTTTCAATTGCTTAGAGGTATTCTATCGTATGGATGTACTAGTATGTCGCTGTACTAATCACACATTTCTAATTCTGTCGTTTTTTAAAGAGGACTCCAAAACTTTACACTCAGATCCTGAAAAGCGCTGGGTCCTCCCGCAGGGACAGTTAAGATATGGGTCGTGTGGGCTCGGGCGCTGGGCAGGCGGGAAGGGGCGCCCCGCGGGACTGTGCGGCCAGCGTGCCGCTGTGAGCCCTGCGCGAGCACTCGCCTCCTCACAATCTCTTTCGAGGCAGATGCTCTCGATGTCCTCGTTTACAAATGAGGAAACTGAGGCTCCTCGGGGTTCAAGTCAGCCAAGGTCACTGCAACTGGTGATGGAAGTTTCACAGCATTTTATTACCACAAAAAGGAAAGGAAGACTCCACACCGATCGCTGAGTAGTGTAATGGGTGCTTTGTGTTTTTCTGAATTTTCTGGTGTATCAGCAGTAAGCCTAAATCCTGGTTCCCATTGCTAATGTCACAAAGAAAAGCCCCGACGGCGAGAGGAAGCCGCGCATGCCCCATCCCAGCACCCGCGCTGGGGAACTCCGCGCGCCACGACGCTCGGCCAGGCAGGCTCTTTGGGGGCGGGACGTAAGGGCGCGGGGCCGGAAGTCGGGCCAGGGGCGGCGCGGAACTCTCCCGGTGGGAGGGCGGCCGTTAGGGCCGTTGAGTTGGCTGCGGCTCTGAGCACCAGGCTCCAGATGGAAGCGGCTCCGGATCCCGGGCCGGGGCTCTGCTGCAAGCCTGGCGGGCGGCTGGACATGAGCCACGGCTTTGTGCACCACATCCGACGGAACCAGCTCGCCCGGTACCGCCCCGCCCCGCTGCCGCCGCCCCCAGCGTAGCTCGGCCCCGCGGTCCCTGACTCCCGCTCGGCTCCCCGCAGGGACGACTATGACAAGAAGGTGAAGCAGGCGGCCAAGGAGAAGGCTAGGAGGCGGCACACGCCCGCGCCGACGCGGCCCCGCAAGCCCGACCTGCAGGTGTACCTGCCGAGACACCGAGGTGAGGCCGCCCACCCCGCCTGCCTCCTCTAGCCCGCGCGCTCTTTCGGTCCCCAGCCCTCTGTCTCTACGCACTCATTTCTCTAAGTGGATAAAGCCACTTCTTAACCCCCAACGCTCACTTCTTGTCGTCCCTTCCCGGAACCCCCCTACCTCGACGCTCCCCATTCGCTCACTGATTCTCCATGACAACAGAGAAGGCTCGCGGCCCCCAGTTAAGCATCACTATTAACAGGAAATACCTGGGAGCCAGCACGTAGTTGTTTGCTGGTTTGCCCACCATGCTGTGCTTTAGGGTTCTCATTACCTGTCAGAGAGCTTGGCACAGCTATAGTTGACCAGGACATAGGTGTGGAATGACACTCAAACTCAGTATTTAAGATGGCCTTTTCTCCAGCTTCCCAGGGACCTAGAGATCACAATAGCTAACATGGCACTAAATTTGTTTAGTGTTACTTGAAAGTGTTTTTAGATCTTGGGTATATTAATTCATTTAATTTTCACTGGATCTCATAAGAGGGAAACTTGTCACTTCTGTTTCACGGGAAACAGGAACAGAGAGATTAACTTGCCCAAGGTCTCATAGCTAATAAATGGCTGAGTCTGGATTTGAACCCAGGTAGGACTCTAGCCAACTCTCCACTACCTTTCAAACTTATTCACTAGATGAAGGTGCATTGCGTATCTACTACGTGATAGGATCGTGCTGGCCCCAGATCAGGCATACAAAGATAAATGAAACTATTGATTGGCTGCACATTTAACACATAACACACAAGCACAGAGTCCATAAGAAGATCGGGACTTTCTTTACGGTATGTTTTCGTATGTCATCCATGTGGGCAGGGACTCCAGCAGCCTTCCCCTCTTCCCTCTCACTGTGATTCATCCTTCCAGATGGCTCTACCCACCCAAGCAACCCAGACTGTGAGGAGTCCGGTGAAAGCAGCAGTAGTGGCGGCTCCGAGCCAGAACCTTCTGGCCATCAGCTCTTCTGTTTAGAATATGAGGCAGACAGCGGAGAGGTCACCTCAGTTATCGTGTATCAGGTATGCCTCGTGGAAATAGCTGCAGCCTGAAGGTCCTTGGCCGTGTTAGAAATCACTGCCAGAGCCTGAGCCACTGTTTTCCTCAGGGCCAGTGGGAAGTGTCGGCTCCACATAGGAGCATAGACTGCTGGGCAATGCTTTTGAGCACAACTCACGCCTGTCATGCAGTGATTCTCAGCAGGCACCTGGGAGGGCATGTGGCCCCCAGCTGAAAATCACTATTACAGGGGACACCTGGGAAATGACAGGCACTGGCAAGAAGCCGTGAGTCAAATGGAGTTCTGCGAGAGTGTTGTCTAGGGACAGGACAGGTCGCCTTTCCAGAAGAGGCCAGGCCCTGAGCTTCTTGACTCTTCCTCCACGTAGGACGATGATCCAGGAAGGGTGAGTGAGGAGGTGGCGGCACACACGCCTCTGGACCCACCCATGCGAGAGGCCCTCAAATTGCGCGTCCAGGAGGAGATTGCAAAGCGCCAGAGCCGACACTGACCAGGCTGAAGGCATCCTCACCAGGCTGGATTCACTGCCCAGGGAGCTCACTCCTACTTTGGGGGTGCCAGGACCAGTCTGAGCTGATCTTGAGATACACACACACACACCCGAGCTCAACAGCCATAGGAACAATATTGCAGGGACAAGCCTGCTTTGCAGGCCATCTTTCTTGTATGTTGGGCCATTTGACCAGCTTAGTATTTTGGAATTTGAGAATTTTGTTTGGCTAACTTGGTGTTCTAGAAGCAGAGATCCCAGGAAAAGCTGAGGTTTATGAAACCTTATGCCAACATGCTGCTTTCTTACTGAGGTCGTGTGCTGTGGGACACCTTAACCACTGCTGCTCCACCTGCTTAATGAACCGTGGTTGTTGTTTTACAATTCCTTTGTTCCTTGCTTCTCATTTCCATCCATGCTTTCCTACACCTTTTTTTCAGCCATTTCTTTGTTCTTTCCATTCCCTCATCTTTGTCTCAGAATCCATCAGTTCCACCCCACCTCCCGATGTGACTGTGCACCTCCCAACTGCTCAGGACTGTGGAGGTGGGGAGTTCTGAGGGGTCTACCTTTCTGACAAGCTCTCCCAGTAATTCCAATACCAATGAAGTGGGAGGTCTTCATTTTGAGACTGACTTGCAAGCATGTCTCCCTCCCCTTCCATGGCTTTTGCAGGTTTCTCTCACACCACTCTGCTTTGCACTGTCTAGATAGAGACCTAGGAAGATGATGCCAGAACTCAACTGCAAGGATTTCTTGCAGCAAAACCTGCCTTGGTTAGGGCTACAGGATTCCAGTTTTCAACCTCATCCCTAGCTGTGAACAGACCATCCTCTGCTCAGGCTAAAGGGGAATTATCAAAACAAGCTTGAAACTGACTCTCCAGATGTGATTTAACAGTCTTGAATGTATATACAAAGGGAAATTCAACATGAGCAATAATTGCCTATTTGGAGCCCTAGTTGCAAAAAAAAAAAAAAAAAAAAAAAAAAGGCCTGAATAATGGACCGTGAAATGAGCCTCTCTCATCTGCCCTGCCCCTGCCCCATTCCTTCTCCTTTCCTATCTCCCAAGAGTATATAAACTGAGATCCTTAGAATAAAGATCCTAGGAATATCACTGTTTTCACCTCAGTGACCATTTTCCCTAAAGCAGGGTTAGGCTAAGGTCTGAGAAGTCCACAGAACATCCTATGCACTGCAGTTCCAAGCCACTTCAGATTTCCAGCAATTGACCTAACCTCAGTGACTTGAAGTATGGGGTTTAAGTAAGCCCATGAACACTAAGACCTCTTGAAACCAAAGTCCCCGTGCCCCAGGGGTTTCTCTGCATCAGGGTCTCAAGATCGGTCTGGCTGCTCCCTCTCAGCGGCTTTTCTTTTAAAGGACACCTGAGGGCACTGTTGGTTTGTGCCCTACACCCCTGAAAATCTACCACCTCGGAAATGGGGCAAGGCAGCTACTTAAACTATATCATTAGAATCCAGTAAGCCACAGCTTTCAGTGCCAGAGGAATTCTGGGAAAGTGAATGAGGTAGATAAGTTCGATGGGCCTGGTTGTGAAGGGAGCCAGGGACCAGAGTGTTCCTGACCCACTGAGCTGGCCCAAGGTTAAATGCCTTAAACTTGCCAGTCCTGGGCTTGTTTCTACTTTCAGAGGAGAAAGTCTACCCTCCACTTATTTAGCCAGGCTAGAAGTGCCTTTTGACTCACAATGTTAACTCCCCTCCAGAGTCTCCGGGTCAAGGAGGCTGTGCCATACTCTCTCCCCAATCTTCCTGCAGCTCAGAGGACTGGGGATTTTAGTCTTCCAGCTCTTCAGCTGATCTTATGACTTGGACGTAGGATTTCACTGGAACTCTTAGGCTTCCTAGTCTGGAAATACTTTTTGGGTCTGTCTTCTCACAACTGGACGGCCTGTTTCGTGGATTTATTACAGAATTTAGAAACAAGACCAGAAGAGGAGGTTGGGGGCATATCCCCTGAAATTTTAGCCTCCATTCCTGTTTGTGAGAAGGAAAGTGTGTGCCTAATGTGACCTTTTATGTCTGTCATGTAATCCTCACACTCTCAGGTAAGAGACTATGGGAACTCCTTGTTTGTGAACTTTTTCCTTGAGGCATTTTGCTTCTCAAGTGCATATAAAATATTTTCCACCCAAGAAAGCATCCTAATTCTTCGCTAATTTAAGCAGTAGGACCATAGAAAGCACGAAGCCTGGTACTTAAATGAGAGGTTGTCCTATAGGGGAAGCCTGTTGGTGGTGACACTGCCACTGCTCCGGATGTGCCTGCAGTGCTTCTCTGGTGATGGCCCTCAGCCAGTTGACAGCCTGATAGCTCAGGCTCATTGCTTATTGCCACCCCTCATCTGGGGTCCAAGATGGTATGGCTACTATCCAGTTTATTCACCAGACTTGCCTCCAGACATCTTCCAGCTGTCTTCAAAAATCAGTGCTTTGCCATTAAGGAGCATGTTACAGAGCATTTCCCACAAGCTCTAGAGATGTCAGAGAGGACTGCCCCATGCTGTTTGGTACAGTGGCAACAGTGTCGGACTGACTGGAGCTTTCATGAAGGCAGGCTGCTCCAGAAGAACACTCATTTGACTAGATACATTCTTGGCTGTTTAAAAAAAAAAAAAAGTCTGGTAGTCTCATAGACCTGTCTCGTGCCCATGAATGTTCTTCTCTTACTGAGGGGAGGCCTTGGGTTTTAAGGCTTTCTGTTTCCTGGGCCACCATAGGTGATACTATAAATAGAAGGAATCGGGGGTTTTAGGGGTTTTAGGGGCTTTGGGCTGTGTAAGAGTAAACACTGAAGTTTGAGTTCTAGCCAGTCGACAAGTCTAGAAATCTTTGAAGAATGTAATGCAAGAAGGAAAAAGAAGAATGTAAAGCTTTTTGTACCGAGAGTAGGAGTCTGTGGCACTTGGCCAGTCAGTACGACCAACGTGGGCAGTAACAAATGCTTCTCCCTGTGGATGAGCGTCTGAAAGGGGCATTTCACCTCCATGGTCCGCTCTGAGGGGCACTGCCAACAAGAGATTAGTCCATGGGGCTGGAAGAAACCCTCTGAGGTAGTGAGTATCCAACCTGCTGTTTATTTGCCAGGATGCATGGATAGTGGGGTAGTGGATCCCCATCTGGTTCACAAGCATAAATGAGACCTTTGCATATAGAGAGAGGAAGGAGGATAGGTTATTTTCCTACCTTCGAGCCCTTTGGGAGAATCAGCACAGAATGTTAACAGTTATTTGAAACATTTTCAGCTCCCTTGTTGAATTCCTATCCTATCCCTGAGGACTCGGATGGTCAAGAAGCCACAGGCACCCACCCCAAATTTCTCCAGTAGTTAAGAGTGACGCCAGAAGTAAAAACCTGAGTATATGGCTCCTTTGCCTTTTCAGAGCCTCCAGGATGAGAAGTTGGTTGCACTGGTTGTGTTAAATGTATAACAAGCCATATATTCTGTTTTCTCATTTCCAATGTTTCTGCTGTGTGAATGAATGAAGTTTGCAAATTATTTGAAAATCTTGGAGGGAGGTACTTTTCAAAAACAGTATTCTTTTTAAGCAATAAACTATTTTTACAGCACTGTTTTTGCCAAGAGTTTTGAAATCACTTGTGTACGTAAGGGAAGTGAAGATTAAATGCCTGCCCTAAAGTCATTCAGCACCACAGAATCAGCACTTGAAATCTCATCTCTTGCTTTGCCTTGACTATTTTAAGAACCGTCCTGGTTGGAGCATAACAACTAGACTCACGTAGCATTAGAGCTGGAAGGGACTATTAAAGATGTCTGGTCCCACTTATCTGATAAGTGACTCCACCCTACTAACTACCCATGAAGAGCCCTTCTGTCATAGGGAGTTCTATCTTGGGGTAATTCTACTTTAGGGACTGCTGAGATTATCCTATTAAGCCAAAATTTGCCTCTCTGTCACAGTTCTGGAGTGCCTGTCTTACCCCACTTTATGTTAGAATAGCCAGTTTAGGACCTAAGTAGCCACTCAGGTCTTCCCCATGGTAACAGTTGGACAGGAACTCAAACCGAGCTCAGCAGGATATAGTTAAGTGTTGACTAAGACTTGCAAAGCTCCCAGTGAGGTAGGAAATGCTGAGGGTTCACAGCGCCATCGGGCAAGTGAGAAAAAGGTGCCTGTTCCAAATGGGAACACACCTGGGCAGAAAGACAGTGCTTCTCTATGAATTAGAAAGCGACACTTCTGTGTCTTGGGCACAGGGCATGACCGGCAAAAAGTGGACTGGATTTTATACCCCACTGATCCATTCAGCCAGGTATTGTACAGTGATCACTCTGCACAGCCATATTTTTTTTTTGAGATTTTATTTGACAGAAATAGAGAGAACAAGCAGGGAAAGGGACAGGGAGAAGCAGGCACCCCTGCTGAGCAAGGACAATCCCAGGATCTCAGCATCAGGACCTGTGGGGATGACCTGAGCTGAAGGCAGACGCTTAACCGACTGAGCCACCCAGGCACCCCTGCTCAGCCATACTTCTTGAACCTGCTTTAACTGTGTCCTGATGCGATTGGGAAAAGGGCTCTCCAGCAGATTTCCAGTTTCCATTTTTATCTTCCATTGGGTCCAAAAAGGGTTGCTCCTTCAAGCCCTTGTGCAGTTTATCTGCTCCATTTTTTCCTCACAATACAGTGCCCCCTGTTTCTGCACATTACCTTTGACTCACCAATGCTGCCAGACCTAAGCTTCCCCTGCTTCTGGCAGCCTGGGCCCATGTTCCCTTCAGGTAATGATCCGTCAGCTCTGGTGTTGTCTCACAGGGGTGCTAGCACCTGCCAGGCTTCTTAGAGTGCTGAACACACTTCTCATATGTGAAAAGTATTCACACCCTTTTTATCATGAAAAGAAGGTCCAAGAAGTCACCTGTACATTTTGGTGAATTTATTCCCACACTATCCTGTTTCCTCTTCCCAAATTGTTCTGGGTCTCCAGTCTGCCCCTTCTCTCTTGCTTACCAATACCTGGCCATGTGTGACCATGGGTATCCATTGGTCTCTGTGGCCTTGTTTCAAGTAAGTGTTCATCAGCCAGGAAAAATGTTTTGGACACTGACTTCTGGACAACATTCTGTGTACTTGGACCCTTGAAAATAAAAAGTATCTGATGTAAGTCGTTCTCCTCCAGAGTTTGCTGAGCCGAGGGAAGCATAAGCCAAATCCAGGGCGCTTGAACTTAACCCCCAAGGCTTTGTGCGCCCTTCTTTGCGGACCCGACTCCCCTAGGACTGAAGCAGGCACGGGGCACCGCCTTGAGGGATGTTCCCCCAACTCTCACTGTCGACCGGTCGGGGCTGCAAAAATGTGCCCAGCGGCAAACGCTTCCTCCAGCCTTGTGCGCGATGCCAATCACAGCGGCGCAAAAACAAGGTACGGGAGACTATAGGCATCTCGCAGTCGGAGCCTCCGCCCGAGTCCCACGCCACAGCCCTCGGCGCTCAGGCCCGCCCCCCCCCCGAAGGCGAGGCACCGCCCACGCTTCCACCGCACCTCTGGCGCGGGGGCTCGGGAGTTGTAGTCTCCTTCCCGGCGCCGGCGCGGGGGCCGGGGCGGCACGGACTCCACGTCCCGGCGGGCGGCGCGGCGCGGCTGGGGCGCCGGGGGCGGGGCCGCTCGGCCCTTTAAACCTTCCAGGGCTGCTCCGAGGGCCGCAGCCAGAGACGGCGCCACGCGGGGCCGAGCAGGACGCGGCGGCGGCGGCGGGGCGCTCCGGGGAGGTGCGTACTGGGCCCCTTCGTGTCCCTGGCCCTCGGGGGATCCAATGGGGAGGCTCACGTCCCCGGCTCCCGGGGGGCTCCGTGCGCCCACGCGGGCGGGGGCCGGGCTGGGCTTCCTGCGCGAACTCGCCTCACCCCCGGGGCGCCCGCGGTCAGGTGGTTGCCTGCGCGTGGCCGCCGCTCCCCCGGAACCCGCACCCGCCCGCAGGCTCTCCTCGGCGCGGCCCACTGGACGGCCCTGACTGCAGCCCCTCCCCCAGCCTGGGCCCTCCGGCGTGGGAGCGGGACTCCCTCCCCAGATGTTACGGCCCCGCCTGAGTGTCTGGGCGCACGGGTGGCATTCGGGGGCGCACGGGTGGCATTCGGAGACCCACGGTGGAGACCAGAAGGTGTCCACGTTCTGGCGTGGGCTCAGCCCCAAATGCGGGCGCTGTGAATCAAATCAGGTGTTGACCACCTTCTCCCCCCACCGGCTTCGGCCAGTCACTGGACCCTGGACTTTGACCTGTCTCTCTCCACCAGGCCTGGGCCGCTGATGGTTTTGGCAAAGTATCTTAAGGTAGCTGGGCCGGCCCCCTCCTTCCCACCTACCTCTAGTCCTTCCCCCCACACCACCACCACCCTGGCTCCCCTCCCTCATGACCGCCTGGATCCTCCTTCCTGTCAGCTTGTCAGCATTCTCCATCACAGGCCTATGGACTGTGTGAGTAAAGAGGGGAGGGGGAGGACAAGTAAGGGACAAAATGAGAAGAGGCTGAGGAGGGCTAGGGCCCAGCCAGGACCCAACAGGAGTTCAGTGGCACACACACAGTCCCTCGTCCTGGTGGGGGCTCCAGAGTGGTACCCAGGATCACTCTAGCTATCTCCAAAGCCTGGCCTGGTGCCTGGGCACACAGCCCCTTCGGACAAGCTGGCATCACTGCTGTGCAGTAGGGTGACCCTGACAGACCTTTTAGCCAGGGCCACTTCCAGATGTCCTCGAGCTTGGGGCCATGCTGTGGGTTCTCATGTGGTATCAAGCTTCAGAGCCACCTCAACTTGAGTCCCCAGCAAGAACAAAGGCTGAATGGGGCCAGAATCAAGAGAAAAAGAGTCCACGGGGGAAAGCTGGGCTGGGAGGGCCATGAGTGTGGGGTGACAGTTCTGCTCCCGCAGGTATGCCATGGCCGTGATGAACCGCCACGCATGCCCTGTGGAGAACTGGTATGGCGCACTCTGCAGACAGCCTCCCTCTAAAGCTCCCTTCATCTCTCTTCCCTCTTGGGTCGGGGCAGCTGCCAGCCAGACGGAGACCCTGGGCCTCACTGCTCTTATCTGACACCTGCCCCTCCCCAGGCATGGCTTCATGACCATCTCCCTGTTTCCCACCATCCCTCCAACCCTTTGGCTTCTGTCTCAGGCCAGTTCTGGGAAGTGGTCTCTTCTGTCCCTGCGAAGGGAAGTCTGGTAGGGTGGTCTCTGAGAGGGCCTGAGGCTACAGCCCGAGAACCTGGGGGAACCCCTTTTCCCCAGGCTACTCTCTGTCCTGCCTACCAGGTCCTACAACGAATCCTGCTCTCCTGACCCCATTGAACAAGGGGGCCCCAAGACCTGCTGCACCCTGGACGATGTCCCCCTCATCAGGTAAAGCCTGGAAACTGGGCAGGTCAGGGAGACCCAAGCCCCTCAGACAAAGACCTATCCCTCAGTCTCAGGAATCAGGAGTGTATTGGGATTACTTACTAACAGTCCTCCGTGCCAGTCACTATGTGCCCGGCACTGTGCTGAATGCTCTACATGCATAGCGCCATTGGCTCCTACCAGCCCCGGGGCAGCTATTGTTTTCACCGTAGGCAAGAAAACAGACTGCGGTATGTCATCCGTCCAGGTCACACAGCTAGGAAGTGGAGGCACCTGGACTGAAGCTTAAGCCCTGATTGCCCAGACCCAGTTCTGGCTCAAGGGGAGCCAGACTGGCTGCAGGCCTTGACAATCTCAGGGAGTCCAAGGAGTCTCGGGCTCTGCCAAGCAATCCTGGGCACTCCCTTACCCATCACACACATGAGCTCTGCTTTGGGGGAGGGCCCAGCCTGGGGCTGGTTGTTTGTGATACACAACTGGCACTTCTCATAAATCAGTGGCTTGCCTGCTAAGGAACAAGCACAGATAAAGCAAGAGACAGATGGGCCAGAATGGGGGTGCTAGTGCTCCTGCCCCTCTCTCACTCTGTCCTTGCCCCCCACCCCCAGCAAGTGTGGCACATATCCCCCAGAGAGCTGCCTCTTCAGCCTCATTGGCAACATGGGTGCTTTCATGGGTGAGTTGTGCCCTCAGCCCCCCTAGCCAGCCCAGTCCAACCCACTCCCCTACCCCCCCTCCCAGAAAGGCCCAGGAAACCCTTGTTCAGTGTAGCCCACCCCACCAAGGGCTAAAGCAAGAGCGGCCACTTCTCTAAAGCAAGAGGGCCAAAGGCTCCCACACAGCCACCCTGCTGGCCAGAGCCTGAGGAAACCCAGTTCACTACCTGCCCTTCCATTCCCTTTCAGCCCTCAGAGTGTCTGGCGCGGGTGGGGGTGGGGAGTTGGTGGGAGGAGGGCACCAGTGCCGGCCCCACCTGTGCTCTCTTCCCCCAGTGGTCCTGATCTGCCTGCTGCTCTACGGGCAGCTCCTGGAGCAGAGTCGTCATTCCTGGGTTAACACCACGACACTCATCACGGGCTGCACCAATGCTGCGGGCCTCGTGGTAGTCGGCAACTTCCAGGTGTGCCCACCTGCCTGCCTCTTGAACTTTTACTAACGGGGCTGGTTGTCTGCAGGTGCCCTCAGTCCCCTGAAGGCTGACCCCAGTTGCAGAGATACCCCTTCAAGGCTGAGGGTGGGGAGAGGAGGGGCTGGGAGGGAAGGGGGAGAGAGGGGGGAAGAGGAGTGGTGGAGGTAGGGCTGCTTCACAGATCAGCCCTTCTCTGGGCCCAGGTTGATCATGCGAAGTCTCTGCACTATATTGGAACTGGTGTGGCCTTCCCCGCTGGACTGCTCTTCGTCTGCCTGCACTGTGCCCTCTCCTACCATGGGGCCACTGCCCCCCAGGACCTGGCTATGGCCTACCTGCGGATTGTACTGGCAGCCATTGCCTTTGTCACCCTAATTCTCAGTATCCTTCCAGGACAGGGCAGCCAGGAACTTCTGCTCTATCCCAGCCTTTCCCCACCCAAGACCCAGGGGGTGGGGGTGAGGTGGAGGGTGGGGGAGAGCCCGGCATACATATATCCAGAAAATACTGCCCAGTGCAGTTTCCTTCTTCCCCTCCCAGGTGGTAAGACCTGGCTCTTTGCCCCAGCTTAGCTAACGATCTGGGAAGATAAGAGTGTCACCAGCTCCCACGTGTCCTACTGAACACTTCCTTAGCCCCATTCCAGGCGCTGTCTTCTTTATGCACGAGAGCTCTCAGCTGCAGCACGGGGCAGCACTGTGCGAGTGGGTGTTTGTGATTGACATCCTCATTTTCTACGGCACCTTCAGCTATGAGTTTGGGGCAGTCTCCTCAGAGACACTGGTGGCTGCACTGCAGCCTGCCCCTGGCCGGGCCTGCAAGTCCTCCGGGAGCAGTAGCACCTCCACTCACCTCAACTGTGCTCCAGAAAGCATCGCCATGATCTGAGGTCTGGGGAGGGTGGCTGGCCCAGCCTCAGCAGCTCCCCACCTCATAACTTTGCATTTATTTTGTACCAAAAACAATTTTGGGAAAGTATTCTGCTGGGATATAGGCTTCCTTGCTGCTGGAGGAATGGCCATCCCACACCCACCTGTGCCGTAGCGGAGCAGGCCTGGCAGCTGCCTGGGCCACATACAAGCTACTCCCCGGCTCTGCAGTGTTGTTTTTATGTTTAAAGGTCACATATCCTCACTCGCCCAGCCAGCCCTTCAGGTGCCTTCTACTCCCCAGTGCCAAAGCCACACCACTGGGGTTTCCTGCTGCAGGAATTGGGGGCTGGGAATAGCAAGAGGGACAGAAGTCGGGGGGTGGAGTGGGGAGCACTCCTTAGTCTGTGGGAAGGCCCACTTTTGGGCCCACTGAGCTGCACTGGGATTCTTCACTCTGCCCCTTACTTTCTTTTGGGCAAATAATACAGCAGAACCACATGGGTATTTTAGTACTTTTTTTTTTTTAATCTATTAAAAGAATTCTAATTTGCATGTTTGTAGTCTGTTCTAAAGAATCAAGGGAGGGCCTAAGCCAGGACAGCTTTCCCTAAGCGAAGGATGGGAGGAAACCCCTGCCCTCAGGGAGAGTCTGAGTGCCCCATGCTCTTTCAGTAGGTCTGCCAAGAGTAAAGGATGCCTGGTGCTATCCAAATACCCCTCAAGGGCTTGAAACCCTCTCTAGGCCTTTCAACAGTCTGAAGAACTGACGTGATCCTTCCCCCACTCAGAGTGTGGTTTGAAGTTTGCTTCCTTAGTAAGGGATATGAGGCGGGGGGAGGGGGGATCATCCATAGAGCAATTTTAAAATGCTAGAAGCAATTTTCACGGTGAAGCTAAAGAAAGCCTGTGGGATTCCAAGGTTGACTAAAAATTGCAGGGGAGAGAGATGTAGGCTAATTTTTCTTTACCATCTGTAAGTAGCCATTGAATGCCAGACCCTGACATATTTTGCTTTCCAACAATGAGTACATAGGCCCCAGCACTGGCTGGTCCAGTGGCCAGGTTCCTGACCTGGGCTCCACTGCTCTCAGGCCAAAAGGCATGGCAGGAAGGGACAAACAGTCTGGTGCTTTCTGTGGTTTAGGCCCACCTTCCCTAATAGCAGTAGGGACCTTATGGAGGGTGCAGAGACCCTGCCCAGGCCTGTGAGCAATGCAGTGCAGGGTGGGTAAAGAAATCTTTAATGAGGATTGAGGTGCGAGAGGAAGATGTTGTGGAGGACAGGTGCTCAGCCCCGGGCACCTCATGTGTACATGGCTCCGTGGAGATTCTCAAGTCGGTGCTTTTGCTGCTGCTTGCGAGCCTGAAGGAAAGAGGGCACACTGGGCATGGGCCATACCTGAAGGCCTGTGGGTGGAGCGATGGGACAGCTATCACGGGGCTGCCTATCACTGTTTTCAGGCCCCTAGCATGTACACTGCCAGGGCTCTTGTCCCTTGCGAAAGTCACCAGGAAGATGACCAGAGCCAGCGACCCTGAGGCCTACCCAGGCCTGCTAACATAGGGAATGAGAACGCTAAGGACAGGGACTCGGGGGGTCCCCATTACCACCCGACCTCTCCACTTACCACCAGCCCCTACCTTATCTCGTCGGTGCTCCTCATAAGTGTCATCATCAGTGGGCAGCTCATGGCGGCAAAGGGGGCAGGAATTTGTCTGAGAAAAGGAGGGCAGTGTTCCGGCCCAGGTCAGGTCTTCATAACCTAGTATCTGTCCCCTGCTCCCAGTTCCCACCTCTACCCCTCTCCCTTCTCTGATCCCATAAAAGTCCATAAACAGAAAGAGGCTTGAGAACTGGGCCCAGGGCAGGGTGAGGGCTGAGAGAAAGGAAGCAGTACCTTGCTTAGCCAGGGTAGAATGCAGTTGGAATGGAAGAGATGATGGCAAGGCATCTCAATGGCAGTCTCCTCCTCCTCAAATTCCAAAAGACACACGGGGCACTTGAGCTCTTTAGGAGGGAGTGCTAATCAGGAGAGCTGCTACAGGCCCTACCTCCCGGCTCCCACTCCTGAAGGACATTCTTGCCCCAACCTGACCTGGAAAATTGAAGGGCTAGACCACTCTAGCTTGGGAGGTGGTGGGTCTGGCAAGCCTGCCCCAAACAGCAGAAAGAACTAGTGTTCTTACCAGCCTGAGAGCCCCTGATGACTGTCCTGGGAAGGTTCTCAACCACAGTCTTGGCAGCAGGTGGAGGCAAGTGGTGATCCCAATCTACTACCAACCCCAAGTCTTCAAAGTCCATCCTGTTGAAAAGTGACCTGGAAGAACGACCATGTTCAGAACCAAAGAAAACCATACTTTTTCTTTGCCCCCCACGATCCACTAGACATTAACAGATAAATACCCTGAACAGCTGGTACTAACAGCTACCCTGCAAAAGTAGATAAAAAGCACAGTGGGAAATGGTTTACAGTTGCTATAAGACAACCCCAAGCATGCAAGCTGTTTAGTCCCATTTTACAAGTGAGGCAACAGGCCCAGAGAAGTTACTTAGGCCATGTAGAAATGACCTGGTAAAGCCAGATTCGAAGTGGCAGTACTGACTTCCGTGCTTGTTCCTAACGAATGTCCCTATTCACACCCACAAGGCCCCTCCCCTGACCCCACAACTCGTCTTCTCCCGTACCTGCCAGAACGGGGTGCCCTCCCGCTGGGGACTCCCCCCTATTCGCCAGCTCCAGTCTTTCCCACAATCCCCTTGCCCCGCCCAACCACGGATGATCCAAATTATTGACCTTCCTCGAATCTCGTCTCTGGACTGACTCTCCAGATTATTCAGACGAGATCTGGCCCGTTCAGGGTGGTATGGCCATAAACTCTCCAGATTATTCATCCGTCCTCCCCAGAATCTCTGGCCCATATAATCCACCTTCTCCAGCCAGCCCCAGCCTAGAAACCTGCCACCTGGGCCCCCACCTCCCACCACCCCGCGCCCACCTTGCGAGCTCCAGCAGCATATTGGTTCGGGCTTCCTGCTCAGAATCCAACGGCTCACAGTCGTGTTCATCGAAATAGGACGCCATGGCAGCCGGGCTCTCTGACACAGCCCTCGCACTCCGCTGGACTGAGGCCCCGCGACGCTGGCCAGTAAGCTGCGGGCCTAAGAGAGGAAGACCAATCAGAGCACCCGGAAGGCGGGCACAGAGGCTCGTTAGGGGTATTGGAAGCGGAAGTATTAATTCTGCTGCCTCTCGTTGGCTCGAATAAATCAGGTGACCAAAGGCTAAAGCCAATGGCAGGGGTTGGGGCCGGTCAGAAAAACATCTGTTTTGGACTCCGAGCCTAGGGTAGGCGATCTGGGAGTGAGGTGTGGTTTCCGTCCACAGCGCCCTGGAAAGCCAGGTGTGGGGGCTGTAGGGGTCGTGTCAGTCCGTTATGTGGCTCAGAGGGCCTAGGACGTGCAGGTGCGAGAGGCCCTCCAGAGAGCGAGGTGCTGGCGTAGGGGCTCAGGGTACTGCGAACCTAGAGTCACGGCGTTTCCCGCTGCTCTGCCCCGTGCCCGCCGGGTACTTCTGCACCTGCTGCGCTCCAGGGGGTTCAGGAGTTGGCTCTTGATTCCCCTCTGACCCGCAAAACAAAAATTTCCTGCTCATCTCTTCTGTGTTAGGCACAATAAAGGGTGGGGCAAAACTCCCCCACCGAGAGAGGGAAGCTCCCTGCTGGGGAATCTGGGGCCTGACCCGCACATGGAACTACGTGTGTGACCTTCAGCCCATTGCGTAGCCTGTCCCCCTAGCTTCTGTGAAATTAGTGGCTTGAATTCAATAAGGAGTTTGCATCCCTGACTACCCATGACTATCCTGGAGAGAGAACGAGGGGTTGCAGCTTTAGGGGAAAATAACCCTGTGTCAGATACTTACCCTCAGAGTGATTTAACTGATCTAGGCCCCATCAGGAAGCTGTGTAGGCCAGTGGCTAACGTGTGGTGCCCAGGAATTCCTCAGACTTGGATCTAAATCTTAGCTCTGGTACTCACTGATCTAGGCCTGGGGGTGGTATTTTTAGAAGTTCTACATGTGATTCTAATGTGAGGCAGGGTTGAGAACTGCACTAAATGATTTGGATGATAGCTACCATTTATTTGGCATCTAGAACCATTACATGGATGGATGTTTTACACACAATATAAATAATCCTCACAATTGTTCTGGGAGTTAAGTATGTCCCTTTTTACGTATGTAAAACCCAAGTCTCAGAAGTGGCTTGCCCAAATTCACATGGACTTTTAGTGGTGTTGCTGACCAACTACAGGGCCAAGTTTTTTTCTCCATCTTTCTGAAAAGAAGAGGGTAATGAGCCCAGTAGAAGTAACAAGCTCTGTGAGAGGTAAAGCTGCACACAACTCTCAGCTTTGTTCTTGTTTCTCTGTCAGTAGCCCCACTTTACCTAACAAGGAGCTGCTTCGGTTACACACTTGACCCTGAATTCCGCTTCCACCCACACTTGAGTTTGAGGTGCAGTCAAGTAGGCCAGGCAGAGACTGCCCAGATTCCACAGGCCTGGTAGGGCTTTCTTTCCTTCTTCCGAGGCCTCTACCCAATCATCTTTCCTGTGACCCTGAGGCCCTGCCAGCTTAGCCCTGTGTGGCCCTGGAGCTTTGAAAAGGCCAAATTCTTTCCTACAGGGCAAACTCTAGGCTGTCTTTTGTGACGGTACATTACAGCACCGAAGAAGCCTTTCCCATTTTCACTGCTATCGGCCTCATCTGTACTCAGGTGTAAAGCTTGAGGAAGAACATAGGAGAGAAATTGAGGACAGAGTGTTCAGAGAGAGAAAAGTCTATTCAAAAATGAGAGCCTTGGGACACCTGGGTGGCTCAGTCATGGTTAAGCGTCTGCCTTCAGCTCAAGTCATGATCCCAGGGTCGTAGGATTGAGTCCTGCATTGGGCTCCCTGCTCAGCGGGGAGCCTGCTTCTCCTTCTCCCTCTGCCCCTCCCCCCTGCTTGCGCTTGCTCTGTCACTCTTTCGCTCTCCCTCAAATAAATAAATAAAATCTTAAAAAAAAAAAATTAGAGCCTTGTGAGATAGAAACAGCTTTAAGGTGCTTTCCTCTTCTGGAGTCCTGTTCTGAGCATCCTCAAGACATCAGAAAAAGAATAGAGTTCATTCTGAGGGAAATAGGCTCAGAGGGCCCTGGTTGAAGGGTCTGGTTTGGGAGTCACTCTGTCTTTGCACCTGTACCCCAGGATCTGTCTGGGTAGGGTTGGATCAAATACAGAAGGAAGAGGAAAGGGGCCACTTCCCAGGGGTGAAGTCCTTCTACCGACTTTTTAAGCAACCCCCAGGAGTGGAGGCAGAGCAGGATGAACCAACTTGGAGAGCTTCACACACACACACACACACACACACACACACACACACACACGCACGCGCACGCACACACAGACACACACATACGCACACACACCAGCTTTTAACCAAACAGCAGCTTTTACTGATCTCCAGGTGGGGCTGGCCTGCCCTGGCCAGTGCAGCAGGCTGCCCTCAAGGGCCAGTCTGTGGCGTGATAGGAGATGCAAAGGTGCACACATCAGGGTCGCTCTTCAGTGCTCAGTCGGGTGGCTCAGATGGAAGCAAATGCCAGGGTTCTCTGGAGACCAGGACCAGCCAGTGCGGCCACTTGGCCTCTCCTCCAGGCCCAGCTGGGTCAGTTCCTAGACCCTGAGGCAGCACCCTCGGCCTGTGGGGCACTGCTGCCCCCACTGCTCTGTGGGAGAAAGATGGCCAGCAGCACAATCAGAAGGATGAGTAGGACAGCGCCCACCACCAGCCCCAAGTAGATCCGGCAACGCATGTTCTCCCAGCGCTTCTTCTGAGCCAGGGTCTTGGTTGTCTTGCTGAAGGCTGAGCTCTGTGGACATCCCCAGACACAGGGTGGGAGTTAGTGGTTTCCCTGGAGCCCCAGGGCCAGGTTCTCCCAACCCTCCCCCCCCAGCAAGGCCTAATCTCCTGCATCTTCCCAGCCTGTCTGCTCTCCTTCTCCACATAGCCCGCCTGGGCCCTCCCAGCCTCACTCCTGGTCTCAGACACTGGTGTAGCCCTTGACTCACACCCCTACAGGCTCAGGCCCAGTTAATAATACCAGCCCTCAACCTTTAGGAAGGTCCACAGCTTCGACCCAAGGACTTTTTACTTCATGAGGCCTACCTGGAGCTTATCTAGGCTACAGGCACCTCAACAAACCTGTGGGCCCCACGCTGGCCCTCAGGCAAGCCTCAGGCCCCACCAAGGGCCTGGAGACTCTGAGAACAGCCTGAGAACTCTCTCTGAGGACTCCCCCCTGGCCTCTCCCACCCCATCCCTGCTTCCCCAGCCTCACACCATGTCCAGCAGTTGGTCCGAACGCTGCTCCAGCTCTGTCAGTTTCCCATCGCGCTCCAGGACCTTGCCGAAGTTGTCGAGCATGATTTCTGTCACCTCGTCCGCCTGCCGCTGGCACCGTTCCAACTCTGTCCCTGCCTGGGCACCAAGCCCAAGGTCAGAACTGCATGAGGCCCCCAGCCGGCCGTCATCCGATCCTGAGACCTAGCAGCCTCCTTGCCCCCACTGAGTGTGTGAGGGGTATATGGGGAGGGGGAATAGCATCTTTCAGGTAAGGGTATGATATGTATAGAGTGAAGGGCCAGTCTCCTGAGTGTGTCTGGCTTGCTCAGATCTCACAGGTTCCTCTCCTTGCCCATCAAAGCAGGTCCTAGGTCAGTCTTGGCTACAGCATCTCAGCTTCCTCTACGATGCCCCAGGATGGAAACTTCCCAGGATCTCAGACTCCCACAAAGCGGATACTTTGCTCACCTGCCCTAGGATGGCCTCTACCCAATGTGCATGGGCCCTATGGCTTCCCAGGGGCCTAAAGAAGCAGCAAAGAACAGGGAACCAAGCTACATGGCTAGAAGCCAGACAGGGAGGAGATCCACCCCATAGAACTAGAAAGGTAATTTTGGACCACTACACATCCTAACCTCTGCCTAACCCCACAGACACACACACACAGAAACAAATTGAAAAGGTCAGACCTCCCTCTGACTGGTCGGGCCAGTTCTGCCTCCTGGCATGACCGTGCTCCCACATCAGTGCTCAAAATTGATTCCCTGTCTGCCTGGAAACCTCAGCCTCCTTGGCCTCTGGCCTCAGCCTTCCAGCTACCCAGGATCTTCACTGGGGTCCGAGTCACAGAGACAAGACCAAGTCTTAGACCTCTCAGCTCAAGCAGCAAACACACGTGACAAAAGAACCCAGCTCATTTCAGAGGGCTAAGAAGGGAGGTGCAGGATCCAAGCGTGGTGGGGGGGTAGTGCTGAGAGAACAGGGGGGAGGAAGAGAATATGCTTTACAAGCAAGAAAGGGACTAGGCTTTGGACACATGCAACTGAGAGACACCCAGGGCAGGAGGCCCCAGTGAGAGCTGAAGTCCAGGAGCAGGTCCAGGGACAGGTCAAGGAGCAGATTCACAAACCACAGCAGCTCCCTCCTCCCAGCCTAGTCCCCCGAAGCCCATCCCTGTTCTCATCTCCTTCCCACAGAGCACTGGCCAAGCTCCCCTTCCTGCCAGACCACATTGCGCATTGTCTGCAGCAGACATTTTGGCACTTGACTGAATTCCACTTAAAACCAGAGAAAGGGGAAGGATCTGGTGGTCACAGAGGACCACTCCTACTCAGGCAAGAATTCACATTCAGGATCCTTGCAGCTGCCTTGCACACAGCCTCCAAGCATTCCCAGTATCTGAGTCCTATCTCCCCAACTGGACCACAAGCCCCAGGGGGAGGGGCTACCTTTGTGTGCTCCCGACCCGGTGGTGAGGGGGGGGGGGCGGGAGGGTGCCCAGCACAGTGCTGCCCATTACAAGGACTCAGTGAGTGGGTCCGTCACATTATAGCCTCTCCAAAAGCAACTCTTATTTTCAAGAGATGTTATCCCAGCGTGTTTATCCAGCCCAGCAGGAGTTTCGAGGGGCAGGCATCTGAAACCCAAGTAGGTCAATATTTACCCATGAGCTAGAAAAGCAACCTGCTTGGAGAGGGGGCAGGCAAACCATGCCAGAGGGGTGCACTCACAGGCTCGGGGAGCAGTGACTGGGGACCAAGGAGCAATAATGCAGAGAGCAGGGAGGCTGCTCTCATCTGTACCTTTTCCTCAGTCAGCCATCATCACCACTACTCTTTCTACTACGATAGCCCATGTTCAACACAGCCCCAGGCATCCCCACCTTCACAATAGTCCAAGGCCAAACCCTGAGAATGGGCAAAGATTCAAAACGACAGTCACGGCTAGAGGTTGCTGGCATGCTGAATGTTATTTTTCCCACTATGAAAACTCCAGCTATTGTTCTCTGACGCTCCAACATGGGATGGCCTTGGGTCCCATTCTCCAGGAGAGCTGGCTGTGCTTCCCACTGCGAAGCCAGGCCTGTCCCGCGCGGAGGTGGGACCAGGCCGAAATGAACGCATTTGCTCCAGGGGACACAGAGGCCTCAGGCTTAACTCCCTGGCCCTCCTGGGCCCTCCCCGAACCAGAGGGCAAAGGACACTATATGCACAGGTCTCTGGTGGCATGGAGAGAAATCAAGAACTACAGGATGTGGACGGAGGTAAGGGACCAGGGGACAAGGGCCACACTCCCGCCAGACGTGGTGAACTCAGCATAGTGCCTGGCACACACTGGACACCGGGACAAACATTTCTGAATGAATTGTGCCCATTCTTAAGAAGCTCACTATAGGCGGGGGAAAGAGACATACGTGACACCATTAGGCAAGAGTGGAGGGTTGTGCTGTGAGGTAAAACACCGAGTGCTGGAGCCCCCCTCAGAGAGCGGATTCCTGTGTGCTGAGGTGGCCCGGATGGATGAGCCCTTGCAGGATGGGGTGGAGCTGGGGCATTCCGGCAGAGACAGACCAGGCAGAGGGTGAGGGCGGAGGGGCAGGGTGGGGCCAGAGAACACACACAGTGAAAGTCCAGAAGAGGACACTCGCTTGGATGGAAGACTGGAATAAGACCTAGTATCGACTTCTGAGCCGACGGGGGACACCAGAGGGGGGGCTTCAGAATAATTTCTCTAGAGGCGCCTGGGTGGCTCAGTCGGTTAGGCGTCTGCCTTCGGCTCAGGTCATGATTTCCCTGCTCCAACGGGCGTCTGCTTCTCCCTCTGCCTGCTGCTCCCCCTGCTTGTGCTCTCTCTCTCTCCTGTGTCAAATAAATAAATAAACTCTTAAAAAGAAGAAGAAGAAGGAGGAGGAGGAGGAGGAGGAGGGGGAGGAGAATTATTTCTCTATTCGTGGTAGACTGGTATGGATGGCTGTGAGAAAACTCCAGGCTGGGGGCCCAGCCAGAGGGATGGAGACATGCCACCAGCAAGGGTGTGAGGAGTTGCCAGGCTCGTGGGGAGCAAGAGCATAGAGAGGAAGGGTGGGTGAGAGGGGTACTTCCCAGCCCTGCCCGGGGTCTGCAGGGCTGAGGGTGTGCGGTGGAGCGGGGGAGCAGCAGCGTGGTTGGCAGACAGGGGGTGGCAGTTACACAGGAAATGTTCTCCACAGACCGCTACCCTCTCTACAGAATATTCCTCCTACAACCCTCAAATATCTCAGGTGTTTCCAGGCCACATACCCTTGGTTCCTCTGAAAACAAAGCTCTCCAAACCTCCCTGTCCTAACTCTCCTGTTTCTCCTCTCTCTTGGCGAGTGCCAAAGACAGCCTATTCCAGCTGTCACCATTGTCCTAGTCAGAGGACGGGGGGGGGGGGGGGGGGGGGGTGCAGCGAAGGGGTGTATCAGCTCCGTCCTAGGTCAGCATTCACCTGAGCTCAGAGCTAATGGCCAGGGCTCTGCATTGCAGCCCTGGGTTCCCTCACATCTTGCCTCTGCCCCTCACCCACCACACAATCTTTCTGACCCTCCACTTCCTCATCTGTAAAGTGGCAACAAGAATGATATCTACCATATTAGCTAACACATGTGACATATTATGAACAAAGTGCTTATCACAATACTTGACACATACTAAATGCTCAATAAATAATAGCTATTATTATGGATGGAGCCCAAGTTTCCCTCACTGATTTTTTTTTTTTTTTAGCAGTCAGATCTCAAGAACTATACAATACCTGTGGTCAATAAAACCTCTTAGATAATTTTACAAAATACAAAACCTAGCAAGCTCTTCCTTATTTGCAAACGTATGCACTTACTTTTCTCTAACCTAAATATAGAACATCACCTGGGCCTTTAATAACCTGCATTGGGTTTATGTCCACCAGGCACTGCAGGTTGTTGAGAAGGTTTTACGTCTTGACAGTGCAAACAGCCACCATTCACCGGGCGCATCTCTGAGCTAAGCACCGTGCTCCCCGCTGTTTGTTCTCCTGATCTTATTTAATCCTGGCAACAATCCATTGAAGGCATGCTATTATCCCAGTTTTATAAGAAACTGAGGCTCAGAGGGAGGGGTTAAATCATCTGTCCAAGGTCATACAGCCAGTAAGTAGACGATCTGGTGTGGAACCAATGTAGACTCCAAGAATCACAATCTTAACCACGGTGCTAAAGTGAATGCAGGTAAAGAGGGGGTCAAATACTTTAGCTGGCTGGCTAATGACTCCCCAGACCTTTTAATGCTGCCAAGTCAACTTGTGTGCATATGAGGGAAGCCCATGGCTCAAAACCCACATTCACTGGACAGTGCATGAGAGAGGACCATCTATAGGATGAATGACTTCAAGCCTTTACCCATTCAGGTTTCATCTTTCCTATCACTATTTGTTCCTGCTCTCTCCCCTATACCTGTCACCACATCTGGCACAGAGGAAATGACCAAGAAATGCTTGTTGACTGAATGAATCAGAGGAGAGGACGAGGCAGAAAGACCAGGCAGGGAAGAGGGTGGGAAGAAGAAAGGGAAAGAGCTGGGGCCAGAGAAAGGGGCAGGTGTGAAAGAAACAGAGGGATGGGGCTAGGGCCAGGAGGGGAGAAAGATCCATGTACCCCCCACCCCAGGCTCTGATCCACTGTTGGCCTCCGATTACCCTGTGAGAGTACCAGAGTTTTCCAGTACTCCCCCATAATGCCCCCCACCTAATAAATTATCCTGGCCTCAGCCTTCATTTCAGGAGTTTCCTCTTCTCCCCAAATGCTCAAGGCCGACTAGAAGCCCACCCCTAGCCCTGCCTGATCCCTTGCCCTGCATGCTGGGAAGAGGTCTCCAAGCTTTGTCCCATATTTGGAGCTTCCCTCAGTTTCCTGGCGTGGCCTTAGAGCTCAGTGCAACCTTCCTGCCCCGCTTCCCCTTCCTGCCTCTGGTTCCCTAGAGATGAGGCCATCCAGGCATCATGACCCCCAGCCAGGCCCCATCCATCACACCTCTGCCAGCTTCCCCATGCAGAAGCTTAAAGCACCAAGCCTGCTTCCTGCACGGCCCATCTTCGCAAGAGTCGAGGGGATGGAGGAAAGCTACTGGCACCACCTGTTCCTAACACGTTTGCCTTGGAGATGGCAAGTGGGGACACAGGCCAGAGTCTGCAGCAGGAGTGGGGGATGACTCACCTCAAGAATGTGTCCCTGGGTAGGGGTTAGGAGAGAGCCAGGACTGTGCCATAGTCTGATAACTTCAGGGGAACTTTTATGGTAAACATTTCCCTTTATCTTTCCCCAGGGGAAGGAGTGTGCCCTCCAGTACCCTGCCATGGAGCTGGCAGGGCCTCTACCACCCCGTCTGCTCAGGTTTCCAACTCCCGGGCCACACTCGGCTTCTCACATCTCCAGGAAGGGCTGAAGAGGTCATCACCACTCCTCGGGAGCAGGTTCTGATCGCCAGGCGGGGCTCTGCCATTGTATCTCCCTTAACCTCGTAAGGACCCGGTAAGGCAGGTATCACTGACCCCACTTCACAGATGCGGAAAAGAAGGCTCAGGAAGGTTAAGTGACTGGCCCGGGGTCACGGAGCCAGCAAGTGGCCACCACCAGGATCTCACCCCGGAGTCTGACTCCGAAGCCCGAAGTCGGGGCTCCTAACCACTTGGCTCAGGGAAGGGGGAAGCCGGAGTCATGCACACTGCGCGCAGGGGCCAAACTTTCCCTCCCCGGCCTGCGCGCCCCCAGTGGAGGCTCCGGCCCCCATCCGGCTCCTGGCCGCGGCCACCTCACCGGGGAGGCACAGGCGCGGGTCCCGGAGGACACCCCCGCCCTCGGACTTCAGACTCCGGCCGCGCACCCCCACGTCGCCCTCTGCCCCCAGCCCGGCCGGCTCCGCCCCGCCCGGGCCCTCACCATAGTTGCTGCCGCCGCCTCGCCAGCTCGGGCTCCTCTGTCGCCCCGCGGCCGCGGTGCCAGATACCCGGGAGGAAGCGGAGGGGCGGGGCCGCGGCGGCGGGGGCGGGGGGCGCGCCTGCCCGGAGCCCTGACCGGCCCGAGGCAAAGCGAAAGCTGCCCGCACCCGACCCAGATCGCACGGCTCCCCCAGCCTCCGGAACTGGGGGCCTCACGCCTGAGCAGCCTGGCGCTCGCACGGCACGCTGGCCACACGTCGGGGGGGCCCAATCTGTGACACGGACACGGTGGAGTGGGCTCTGGAGCGGAGGTATCGCTCGTTCCACGAGCATCTGTATCCGTGCCAACGTTGGGCACGGTGCTAGAGACGGCTTGAACAGCCAGCCAGGCCGGGACTTTGCCACCTGGGTGAGTGCATTCACCGGTAACCAAAACCCGACTCCCCGAAAAGTTTTGAAACGAAAGAAACGTTATTCACAATCAACATCGTGAATGCACTACCTGCCGCTGAATTGTATATTTCAAGATGGTACCACTGTCTGTTACAATTGTATGTACACTTATACAATGTATGTTGTGTGAATTTCACCCCAATCCAAAAAGAAAACAGACCCCCAGGGAGAAGGTGCTAGCTCTGGCTTTCCTGCACTTCCCTCTTCACCAGAAGGGCAGCTGCAGCCCGGCCCTCATATGACCCTGCTCCTCAAGGGGAGGGAGGATGGGCCAAGCCACCCCTCCAGAGCCTTCCTGAGCTGAATCTACCCATTCTCCTCCTCTCCTCTCAACGCTGCAGGGGAGTCAGAGACACCTATTCTCCACCCCACCCCACGCCAACCCCACCATCTCAACTGTGGCCCCTCTTGAGGAAGGGGGTTGAGGGCGCCCTTCCTTGGGTTGAGCCCTTGTGAGTACAGCCCACATTCCCACCTTGGGCAATCTAGATCCCAAGGAAGAGGTTTCACCCCAGTTCTGTGAACTTTGAGTCCAGGAATGATCTGAGGAGAGAGGATGGCCGAGGTCTGACATAAAAGGACATAGGACAAAGACTGCCCTGAGGGCTTTTCTGTGCTTTTTTTTTTTTTCCTCCCTGGTTTTCAGAGTATGATTCCAGAACTTGACTTGCCAGGAGTCCCAAATCCTGTCTCCCAACCCTGTCCCTTCTACACTCCCTCCCCAAAACAGATTGTTTTCAATACTGGAAAGCCCATGGGAGAAACAGGGACAGAGATGGCAAGAACACTTTCCCCAAACCAAGACAGAGGAAAGAGTGACAATGAAGTGGAACCTGGCGGGGAGGAGGGAAGTCTAAAGACAAAGAGGCCCATTGTACATGCAGGGGAAGGAGGGCCATAGGCCCTGTCCTGTGACACTGACTGGGCCCAGCCACGAGACATGGGGAGAGATGCTTGCCCCCTCAGCTGAGACCCGGGGGCCCTGCTAAATCCCAAAAGGGCAGGGGCAGACAAAAGACAAATAGAACTTTGCAGAACCAGGGGCATCTGGCTGGCTCAGTCGGAAGAGCATATGACTCTTGATTTCAGGGTCATGAGTTCAAGCCCCATGTTGGGTATAGAGATTACTTAAATTAAAAAATAAAAAAAAATAATTTAAAAATAAAAAGAGGGGCACCTGGGTGGCTCAGTCAGTTGAGAATCTGCCTTCAGCTCAGATCGTGATCCCAGAGTCCTGGAATCGAGTCCCGCATTGGGCTCCCTTCTCTACAGGGAGCCTGCTTCTCCCTCTGCCTCTGCCTCCACCTCTCTCTGTCTCTCATCAATTAGTAAGTAAAATCTTATAAATAAATAAATAAATAAATAAATAAATAAATAAATAAATAAAACTTTGCAGAACCAAAAAAGAAGGAAAAGTGGCCCAGTTCCTTCAACTCCTCCCTCCAGACTGCAATGGGGCCACAGAAGAGAGATGGAAGGTGGCCTTCGCCTGTCTCAGCTAACACTTCCAGCAGAAAAGTAATAAAGGGACATGCAAGACCCCAGGGGGACACACTTAGGAGTCTTGCAGACCACCCTAAAATGATTTTGAATTTTCCACATGCCAAGAGCCTTAGAAAATTCCAGTTCTTGAGACCTGTGACAAAGAATGGAAAATAGAGAAGGATGGGGAGACTCCATCTTTCTTCTCCAAACATACACTCTCTACCCCTCCAACCTTGGGGCCTCAAAGAAGAGACTCTCAGCCAGAGGGTGTCCCCAGGGAGAAAAGAAATAGAAGGGCCAAAGGCAAAATGGAAGGGGAGAAATTACCTCAACATGTGTGGGGATACTGAAAGGTCTTTATTGCCCACCGGCCACCATCAGTTTCCCAGCCACAGGCTGGGCCTTCTGGGTGTCTCTCCGACCAACTCTGAGGGCCCATGAAACACAGCCATAGTCTAGCTCTCTCCTTCCGGGGGCCAAGGTGCTGGGGCAGACGGTGTCGCAGAGGGGCTTCAGAGTGAGGGTGGGAGGACGCAGCAGCACTCCCTGTGGCAAGGATGGGAGAGAGAGCCCTTCTTGGCATCCGCTATGGAGCGTTGCGCTGAAAGGGTGGGGGCGAGGGGCTCCCTAAGTTGGGATGGCACGGGTGGCAAAGAGCACGATGAAGAGGATGATGATAAAAACTATCACGCAGATGAGGACAATCATCTTCACGTTCTTCCACCAGAACTTCCGAGCCACCTTCTGCGATGTAGTCTTGAAGTGCTCCGACTGTTGGGGACAAGGCAGAGTGAACCGGGGCCTCCTCCCACCCAAACAAGAGGCCAAACAGAGGTCCACATGCTATACATCTAAATATTTAAGCGAGCAGTTGAGGTCACAGAATGTTACACAAAAAAATGTGCTGTCCTCCTACCTTGACAGATATATATCTTCATGACACTCTGATGGGCCAGGCTCGAATTTAAAATTCTTGGGCTCCCCTTGGCCCCCTGCCTCCCCCTTCTCTTCTTACCCCTGCGCCGTCATGCACCTTGAGGGGCCTTTTACATATGCTCACACCCGGGGGTGCGACAGTGTCTGCACAATCCGCCCTTGGGAAGGCACACACCGGGGCCGAACAGTACAAGCTCCAGGTGGCCGCATCTCCCTGGGTCCACGACTCCTTGCCCATGGGGACGGCTGGAGCTGGAGGACAGGCCAGGGCAGTAGGGAGGTTGGAGGTGAGAGAAACTGCTCTTCCTCCTCAACTCGAGTTGCCGAAATTACATTTCCCAGGGCCGTGCTCTGCAGGCTGGGCTGTGGAAAGAAACACTAAGTCCCGGGGAGACTATACCCAAGATGACACCCAGGACGTGGAAAGCCACAGCCAGTCTCTCCCTGTGGCCATGGAACGTTAGGTTCCAACCTTTGCTGGAGTATTTTGTTAGAGTTACTCCCTCCCTGAGCAGCTGGCTTCAGCCCCTGGCTGAAGAGAGAGAAGAATGAGGTCTAGCAAGATGTGTGGGAGATATTATTCTAGCCTTCAACTAGCAGACGACCCCTGGATCAAAGAATTTCACTGCTTTTCCCAGCTTCTTTTTAAAGCAGACTCAGCAAAACTCTAGCAGTTTTCTGCCTCCTGCCTAGGAACTCCTAGAAAAGGCCAAAGGCCCTAGGAGGATTTTCTAGAACCAATATTTTTACCCTGGGGAGGTCAGGCCCAAATGATTGTCAAGGGCAGCCTTCAAAGGGAAAAATCAGTTTCATGGGAGAGAAGCCTAAGAATGCAAGAGCTGACTGGGCCATCTTATCTCAGAAAAACCTCCTCCAAGAGTCAGCCCCACCCATTCCCCCCCCCCCCCCCAGTCACTGGAGCCATTCCCTGGACCCCAGTACCAATCAGTGGAATAGAGCAGAATCCGAACTGGGGACTCAATCATCAGTTCCCAAAACAAGTGAAAAGGCAGACTTCCCTCTTGTTCATTTTGCCCCCAACACCACCAGCCCCCCAAACCCCAACAATCCTTCCTCCTTCTCTTCCTCTACACCCCCCACCCCCGCCCTGCCCATGGTCTCCCCATCTCACTGTGGCTTCCAGATCCTCTGTCTTGTTGCGGAGATGTTCCAGGTTTTCTCCTCGGGCCAGGATCCGCTCCACATTCTGGGTCATAATATTCTTGACTCCCTCCACCTCATTCTGCAGGTTCCTTACGTGATCATGTCCCCCACCTCCACTGGCCTCCTCCTGAGCAGCAACACAGGGGTTAATTAGGCCAAGTGGTGGAGGAACTGAGACTCAGCCTCAGAGGCCAGGGGAGGGGAAGGCCTGGGGTGGACTTTAGCTTTTTTTAATGCCTGAACTGTTTACAAAGAGAATGCTTTCATGCATTACTCATGTAATCAAAAACAAATGCATTTTGAAGCCCCAGAAGGTGAGTGCTGATGCTAGACAGACTAGATCAAGTTTCTTTTCAGGTTCTCAGGGCCCCTGATGAGGAAAAGAAACACAGCCCTAAATCCCACTCAGGGTTGCCTTGCTCCTCCGCTGGGGTCAGAGGACTGCTGAGCTGGCATCTCAGCACAGAGAAAACCCACCACTATTGACCAAAGGGTCCTCATTAAAAATAACTGTGTGGCTGGCAGGACACCCTCAAATGGCACAACCCCCTCTCATTGCAAGACAGCAGCTGGAGAGCGGCTCCGGTCCGAGGCTTCCCCCAAGCCTCATTACTGTGACCCAGAGCAATGCAACCAGGCTCCAAGGCCCCCACCAGGCCCCCTGAGGGACGGCCATTGCGCCATGAACTTCTGCTTTCCCCACCACATAGCACCATGTGCGGGCACCAAGCCACCACCGCCTGCTTGAGCAGATATTAAATAAAAACAGCAGCCTGGGTGTTGGGGGAAATGGAGGGCAAGTCCTCCCTGGCTGATAAGGTTTTCCAACAGGGAGGGAAAAACCAGTATCAGGCTCCACCCCCTCTGACCCACTCGACCTCCGAAAACAGGCCGGGAGCGTGGGTCCAACCTAGATGGATTACCAAAGAGAACCAACTTCTGGTTCTTTAACGAAGCCTTAGCTTTCCTCCTTATGTTTATAGAGAGGGGCCCGCCGATTCCTTAGACTCGGCCAAGAGTCAAATTCTTGGAGTTTCTATATGAAGTGAAAGGCAGCCGGCCGAGCTCCTGCCTCGGGGCTGGAATGTGCCCCGAGAACTTCGGAGATGCTGCCCAGGGTGTCACAACACCGGGCGGCTGGCGGGCTGGAGGAGGAGATGCCGGGCCTCTCAGCAACTCCCCGCCTGGAATTCGGGTCCCCCCCCCACACCCCCCACCGAAATCCTGCTCCAGGCCAGCACCGAGGTCAGGAGAGGGAGGGAGTAGACAGGGCAGGAATACCCGCCCAGGCAGCTCGGAGCTTCGTGCCCCCAAGTTGTCAAAGAAGAGCGGCCACAGTCAGCGCTGGCCCGGCGCTCTGACTTTGCCACCGGCTCTCCCGGTCCCCGGCCCCCAGCCCACTCTGGCTGGTCTTTCAATCGGCCCCTTTCTAGTCCCCAGCTCGCTCACCATGTCTCCCAGTGGCTCGGGCCTGTCAGTGACGGGACGCGCCTAGTCTGTTTCCTCCCGGGCGGCCCTCGCTTCACTTCCTGCTTGCTCCAACTTTCAGCCTGCCCCCGCCCGCCTCGCATCCCGGGCCGCTCCAGCCTCACCTCGAGCAGGTTTCCCCAGGTAGGCGGGCACCCTCCGTCGCCCTCCCAGTCTCCTCCCAGACCCAGCTCAGGCTTAAAGCCACAGGGCTCCCAGGCAACCAAAGATCTGTTAACTTATCAGGAGTAAGAAAAGAAAGATCCAGCAGCCCTCCTAGGTTTCCTGAGACTGGACCTCCTGATACAGATAGGCAGGCTGTCTCCTTTTTCTTTCTTTTCTTTTCTGTCCTGAATCTCTGATCCCAAATCTTAAGAGACTGAAGTCAACTGTAAGTACCCCACCAGGGGTAGTTCACATGGAAACAGAACATAGATATAAACATCTCTCGCTGGCAACCCCTGTTCCCATGTTCATGGGTGGGCAGAAAGTGTTAAAACCCCAAAAGTCTGGACTGCTGTGATCCTGGGCTACAGTGTCAGAAAGCTCTGGGTTACTAGCTGTGTGACCCTGAGTGAACCTCTTCACCTCTCTGGGGTTTGCAGGTGCTAATGCTGACCTCAGAGGATGGTGGAGAGGTGTAAAAGGATAGCACATGCAGTGTGCCTGGCACAGTGTCCGGAAGGAAGGCCTGTCCACTGTCGGAACCAGGAAATACCGGCTTACCAATCCCTTCTTTCCTTCCAGAGTTCAACAGTCCCTTCATGAGCCATCACGAGGGGTTGGAAAGCCCCATCAGAAATGGTCAGAGGCCTGCCCTATGGACAGAGAAGGGCCCCAGGGCAAAGGATTTTTCCACTACCTGGCTCCAGGTCACAGAAAATCTAGTCTTCCCGGATGGTATTTATCAAGACAGAACAGTAACAGGGACATGCAAAAGGGAGCAAACATTCCTGTCCCATCCCAGAAGTATCAGTGTCAGTTCTAAGAGGGAAATTGTCAGTTTCTCTAACAGTTTTTTTTAAAGGAATTAACAAATTTTGGACCTCTGTTTTGAGATACTTTATTCTACTCTATAATGAAATCTTACCTCCAATTGGATAAGATTATTATATTTTGCAAATCTGAAATTTGGTGGACAGTACCAGCCTGCTCTCACAGAGAATGTGGCTGTCCCACTTCTTACCATCCTTCGAGGTGGGTCAGAATCCTTGATCTGTCCTTGCGCTGTCCAGTACAGTAGCCACTGACCACATGTGGCTGGTGAGCACTTGAACTGGGGCTATTCTGAATTGAGAAGTGACGTAAGAGTACACGCCATATTTATTTATTTATTTATTTATTTATTTATTTATTTATTTATTTTTTAGATTTTATTTATTTATTTGACAGAGAGACAGCCAGTGAGAGAGGGAACACAGCCGGGGAGTGGGAGAGGAAGAAGCAGGCTCCCAGCGGAGGAGCCCGATGTGGGACTTGATCCTGGAACGCCGGAATCATACCCTGAGCCGAAGGCAGACGCTTAACGACTGCGCCACCCAGGAGCCCCTCATATATTTTTTTTTCTTAAGATTTATTTATTTGAGAGACAGAGAGAGGGCACACATGAAGAGGGGAGGGGCAGAGGGAGAGGGAAAGAGAATCTCAAGCTGACTCCCCTCTGAGTGCGGAGCCCTACACCAGGGCTCAGTCTCACGACCCTAAGATCATGACCTGAGCCGAAATCAAGAGTGGGATGCTCAACTGACTGAGCCACCCAGGTGCCCCAAGTATTTCAAAGACTTATTACACAAAAAAGGAATGTAAATATCTCAGCTGTAATTTTATATACTGATGACATGTTGAAATAATGTTGTAGGTATATTGAGTTAAATTCTAAAAGTTGATAACATTAATTTCACCCATTTCTTTTCTTTTAATTTGGCCAATAGAAAATTTAAAATTACAAATGTGGTTCAAATTATATTTCTATTAGACACACTGTTCTACACCTTAATACTCACGTGACCTTGGACAGACTGATATGATGTCTGTAAACCTCAGTTACCTCATTGTCTGTGCTTGGCACTGAAACAACCATTAGTACATGGCTATTATGATTACTATTATTAAGAATTCCAGATGCTAAGTGTGGTGGTGGGTAGGGAAACGTGAAAGGTGCCAAGTAACAAAGCGCCAGAGTAGGATGGCTGAGGAGAGCAGCAAGACATGGAGGAGGATTTCAAGGGTGGAAATCAGGGTCACAGCCATTGAGGAGTTACCGGGGTCTAGTATGCCCCTGCCAGCCTTAGACATACATTGGTGTCCCTGAGGGAGCTGACCCTTGGCCTAAACCCAGCACCCATTAGGGAGATTCCCCAGCACCCACAGTTGGGACTGCAACCTGCTCACCCTCCTCTTCACCGTGCAGAATCCCTGCAGGCTTGGCCTCATCTGTACACACACCACAATGCTTCCCTTTGTCAAAGGCCCACCTTGCTAGAACCCTCACAAGATGAGCCATTCAGTAAGGCAGCAAACAATGCACTATGAGCAGAAATGGTAATATTGGGGGGGGGGGGAGTGGGGGGCTGGGCTGGCTCAGTTAGAAGAGCATGTGGACTCTTGATCTTGGGGTCATGAGTTCAAGCCACATTGGGCCTAGAGCTTACTTTAAAAAAAAAAACACAAAAGAAAGAAATGGTACTACGGGCAGGATGCAAGAAGAGAAACAAGTCACTGATTCCTTTACAGACAAGGAAAGCTCTATTCTAGGAGAAATGGAGTATTAGTCACTTTGCAAAGTAAAATGCTAGGTGGTAGGCACTGTACCCGAAGAAGGAATCATGGCGTGATGAAGAGTGTTCGCAGCCCCTGTGTGATCAGAAGGTTTGGGTATCAGCTCTACTACTCCCTGGCTGTGTAGTCTTGGGCAAGCCACTTCCCTCTAGGAGCTCCAGTTTCCTTATCTGCAAAATGGGAAGAAGAATGAAAGCTGCTTCGCCGGATTATTTTTAGGATTGAATAATCTGGACATATATTTCCATATTTCTGCTAAAGCACTTTACAAATGAAAAAGGAGACTAATAGAGAAAATAGAATGAGGAAATAGTGAAAGAGCAATATTAACAACCTGCAAAGCAAACTGGCAAGCTTTGGGGTGCACTGACATCTACCCCAATCTTCTTATTTATGGCCCAAGTGGCAGTTTACTCCTGTATCTCTCTTGGGAAATGCTGGACAACAAGGAAAAGGCACATCCAGGAGGAGCAGCTGGAATTGCTCCCTGAAGGATCATAAAGCTCTCACCACTGCTAAGGCCTCTTTTGTCTCCAAACCCCTTTGTAGACTGTTACACTGCTGGGCACCCCATCTGTGACGGTCACCCCCCATCACTCCCAATGTCTTTTTCCCTTTCTGACTGTGCTCTTAGAGCCAGAAGGTTCCACCCGTGGCCATCATCCCTTCGGATGTTGTACTCTCCTGGAGCAATAGGTCCTCTATGAGGCGAGGCTGATTTTGCCCTTCAAGGGACATGTGACAACATGTGGAGGCATTTTCGGTTGTCACAACTGGGGGGATGTGCTCCTGGCATTCCGTGGGTAGAGGCCAAGGATGCTAAATTTCCTACATGCAAAAGACAGCCCTCCCACAATAAAGAATTACACAGACCAAAATGTCAATAGTGCAGAGGCTGAAACCCTGGTCTCCCGAGGGAAGCGCAATGCTTTACGGTTTCAGCAGCTATTTGTGCATGATCCCCAAATCTGTATCTCTAACCCCGACCTTGTTCTCAACCGCCTCTCCAGTGCCCTCTCCACAGACACCTCCAACAGCCAAACCAAACCCTTTATCTTTTCCCCACATTCCTCCTGCTGGGTAGTACTCCCATTCTACCAGTTTCCCAAGCTAGGAATACCCTAAGCACGTTTTATCTTTTATAGAATCTGTAACATGCTTTGCCATTAGCTGCATACACATTTGACAACTCCGAGACTCTAACTTCTGTGAATGCAGGGGCTATGTCCTTATTTTGGTACCCTTGTTGAAAATAACACACACCATGTGCACAGTAGTCACTCACTAAATGTTTGGGGTATTGAACCGAGAGATCTGAAAGAGGGCTTCTTTCCCTGAAATGCAGATAAAAAGATAATTTTCATTAGAAAAGACCCATGCATGGGACACCTGGGTGGCTCAGTCAGTTAAGTGTCTGCCTTTGGCTCAGGTCATGATCTCAGGGTCCTGTGATCGAGCCCCACATCGGGCTCCGCACTCAGCAAGGAGTCTACTTCTCCTTCTCCCTCTGCCCCTCACCCTCTCTTGCTCTCGTTCTCTCTCTCAAATATATAAATAAAATCTTAAAAAAGAAAAAGAAAAAGAAAAGACCCATGAAGAAATCTCTTTTCTAAATTTTGTACCATTTTATGGATAAATGAATAGTAAACGGCAAGAGTCTTTGTATACTGGTCCTGAAAGGATAAACTGGAAATCAACCCCCTCAACAAAACAAGTTACAGTCATGGGGTACAGAGGTACTGAGTTAGCACAGCTCATCTACTAGCTGTACTTCTCTTAGCCAGAAAGCTCTCCAGTAACCCAAGACTATACTAAGAACTTTCGATTTCCCTCTCTTCTCTCAAAATGATACTCATCCTTAAAAGCCCAGCTCCAAGTTCTCAGAAAAACTTGCCTGAATTCTCCAGTTATGATTCACTTCCTCTTCAGCGCTCCCACAGCCCTTTGAACCTCATTTAATACTTAGGATTTTGTACATTCTATTATTATTATTCTATTATTTCCATATTCTTTTATTATTATCTTTCCTTATCCATTAATTCCTACAGGACAGAGGCCACAACTTAATAATTTGTTTCTTTCTCTATAACCTGTCCAGTTCGTGGCACATAACAGACTATAAATGCTGAATTTAATGGAACCATCTAATTTTGAGTGGTCTTAGAAGAGCTAGCCCAAACTTTCCAACCCACACTGAATTCATTTGAACTGGGGTTTGAGAGCAAATAAGAGATTCATCCCCTAAATAGATCTATGACTTCCAAAGTTACTTGGCCTACCTTGCCTGTTAGGATAACCTAGAAGTGGGCCAGACCCTCAGAAGCAGGAACACTGTTAGCCCCATGATTCTACCTGCCAAACACATCTGTCCCTAGCAATCCCCACCTACTTTACATCTACTCCATACATTCTTTTCCTTTAGGATAGTGGTTCTCAGCGCATGGTCCACGAACCCCTGGGGTCTTCAAGAACAAAACTACTTCTATGATAATACTGATACATTATTTGTCCTTTTAACTATGTTGCCATTTGGATTGATGACAGAAAAGCAACTGTGGGTAATAAAACTGTTGGCAACTTAGCAGGAATGAGACAGTGACACCAAATTGTAGTAGTAGTCCTTGTATTCCTCCTGGCTGCACACTTGCATTTTCAAAAAATGTCATTTCCAACATCCCTAATGAAGCAGTATAAGTTATTAATTTTATTAATTCTTGACACTGGAGTACACACCCTTAACTATTTTGTGGGAAGAAATGGGAAATACACACACAGCACTTGGCATCCCCAAGTATGATGGCTGTCTCACAGCTGTTCCGAGAAAAAGCACTTGTGTAGTTCAACTGTGAGCTGAAGTAATGTTTTAAAATCAACAGGATTTATTTTTTTGAGTAGTACAGACAGTTCCCACACACCCCTTAGCACTCTCCCACTTTTCTTCCATTATTAACAGCTTGCACTAGTATGGTGTATTCGCTTTCTCTACAATTGATGAGCTAAGATCGATACGTTATTATTAACCAAGTCCATAGTTCACATTAGGGGTCACATTCCATGGGTTTTGACAAATGTATAATCACATGTATGCACATGACACCATTACAGTGTCATCCAGAGTAGTTTCACCTCTCTAAAAATCCCGTGCTCCACCTTATCCCTCCCTCCTTTCCCCCATTTCCTGGCAACCACTGATCTTTTGACTTAAAACCACAGTTTTGCCTTTTCCAGGATATCAGTTTGGATCATACAGTATGTAACCTTTCCAGATTGGTTTCTTTCACTTAGGGATATGAATTTAAGGTTCCCCCACATCCTTTTGTGGTGTGCTAGCTCATTTCATTTTATCCCTGACTATTCCACTGAATGGATGTGCCAGTTTGTTTATCCATTCCCCTATTGAAGGGCATCTTGGTTGCCTCCAAGTTGGGCAATTATGAATAATGCTGCTATATATTTCTGTGGGCATAATTTTTCAACTATTTGGGTAAATACCAAGGAGCACAATTGCTGATCATTTGGGAAAAGCATGTTTAGTTTTGTACGAAACTGCTAAACTGTTTTCCAAAGTGGCTGTACCATTTTGCATTCCTACCAGCAATGAAGTAGAGTTCCTGTTGCTCCCCCTCTTCACCAGCATTTGGTGGTGCTGCTGCTTTGGATTTCAAACACTCTAATAGTTATCTCATTATTATTTGAATTTACAATCCCTAATAAAATAAGATGTTGAGTATCTCTGTTGTTTTTTTAAATTAAGATTTTATTTATTTATTTGAGAGATAGAGTGAGTGAGAGCCCAGGAGCAGGGGCAGAGGGAGAGGGAGAAGCAGGCTTCCCGCTAAGGAGAGAGCCTGACTGACTGGGGCTTGATCTCAGGACCCGGGATCATGACCTGAGCCAAAGACAGATGCTTAGCTGACTGAGGCACCCAGGCACCCCTTTCTTTCTTTTTTAAAAATGAAACATCCTTTTACTTGTGGATATTAGATAAACAATGGTTATTCAAACTGGCACATCTGGCAGGTATTTTTTTCAAAAATGAAAGAAGTGTGGCTGTTCCTTGAAGGAAAACAACAGACAGTATTTGTTGCCAATGAATAAATTTGCACTTTCAAATGAAAATTAGAATTTTGGAAAACTTGTATTCGCCACCGTGAGCTTGGCAGCTTCCCAACATTTAAGAGACTGCATTTAGAAGAGCAGCGTAACTCAGTGAACCAATGTTTTCCAAATGACTATCCGTATGATTTTGTAAAAGGTCCATTCAAAGTGGAAGATATACCAATCATTTTAATGTGACAGAGCATAAAGTTCATTGAAATGGTTTCAGATTCTACATCTGACTAACCTTTAAAAAACTACCACTTTTAAGTTTAGGTGTGGTATCAAAGAAGGATACCCACAATTATCTAAAAAGGTTATTAAAGTGCTTTTCCTTTTTCCAACTAAGTATCTGAGGCCAGATTTCCTTCACATACTTCGATCAACACCAGATCAAACGCAGAAGCAGATATGAGAATCCAGCTGTTTCCAATGAATCCAGACATTAGATTTGCATATAAAATAAGACAGTACTACTTGTGCAGTCCCAGGGCAGAAAATTAGATATTGCAGTGCTGTTCAAGACTCACCTCTAGGAATCCTCCCTGATGGACCACACTCTACGCACTGTCCCTATTCTACATCCCCCTGCGGTTGTGTCGTTCCGGTTCCCCCAGCTGATTTCAAACCTCTGGTTCTTGGCCGGTACTGTAAGAGAGAATAAAGGTACTCGCACCCTCTCCCTACGCCGGGACAACCCTCCCAGGTGCGTCTTCAACTCAGTGGTCGACCTCTTGGGGAAAAGAGTCTGACATTTGCACCCGTATTGCTCACGTCAGGGAGCACCGCAGGGCCACTACAACCTGGAGAGACCGAATGGGGGCGGAGGGGGGACCCAAGGAAGTGGTCAGGACTCTGAGACTTCTTAGGGGTGAAAGCGCCAGGGGCTTTGGGACGCTTCACGGCGAGACTGGTCCAGCGGCTGAAGACAGGCGCGTCTGGGAGCATCCTTGCTCCTCCTCCGTCACTGAGTAAGACGACACCAGGCCGAGCTCCCTGTCCCCCTACTCCAAGGCTCCTCGCTCCGCCCTTTGCCGCCAAGCAGAGAACAGGCGCCGCCGCCGAGAGCCCTTCACGACAGTCCCAGCGCTTTCCGGCCGGCCGCGCGCGTGCTGACGTGTCGGGGAGGCGGGGCTTAGGGAAGTGATTCCTCGCGCCGCTCCCTGCTTGGCCGCCACTTCTTTGGCGGTCTTACCTCAGCGGAGCCATGGCCGTGTCTGCCCGGTCCGCGCGGGTCCAGCCGGACTCACGTAGGCTGAGAGTCCTCCCATGCGGTGGAGGCAGAGAGGGGCTCTGTCTCAAAGGGGCGGGGGCGGTAGGACTGCCCTGTGGGACCCTGGGAAAGGGGTCTCTGTTTGGAAGGGGCTTGTAGAGAGAGATTGCAGTCCACGGCTTTGGGGTGATGGTGACACTCGGGACGCTTTGCGTCGGTTAGGGGGCTGTAGTTGAGAGAGGTGCTGGGACGTTGGGAGATCCAGAGGGATCTGGCACTGAGAGGGTGTTTCTAGTAGTCAGAAATCAGGGGGAGAAACCCTGGGGCTCTAGGGGCCGTGATTTCTGTGATTTGGGGAAGAGCCGATTTTAAAGCACTTCCACCCCCACACCTGCACATACACTTTCTGTTTGTTGTTTGCAGATAAAGTACAGAAAGATAAGGCTGGACAGTCTTCAGGGCCCAGCCAGGGCAGTGGAATGGGGACACTCTTGGGGTTTGAGTGGACAGATGTTTCCAGCTGGGGAAGGCTGGTGACCCTGCTGAATCGACCAACAGATCCTGCCAGCCTGGCTGTCTTCCGTTTTCTCTTTGGTAAATCGGGTTTCTGGAGGGACCAGTGTGGTGGTGGGTGGGACAATAACCATCCCTTGTGCGTTTCTTGGTTACTTAGTGACTTGCCTCCCTTTTCTTCAGAGCTGAAGGTACTGATTTTCTGGAAGAGATATTTGTGGAGTTTAGGATCAAATCCACCTTCGTCTCCTCTGATTAGGGTTGGAGGCCAGAAATGCTTTGATCTGAGGCCATGGGAAATACAGAGGCAGATGACCAGAGACCCATCTTGCTTGTGGCATGAAGTTGCCAAGTAACTATACTCAGGACCAGACCCCAGAGAAATAGCAGGGATGACAGGGCAGACATTTTGGCTGCAACTCCTTACCCAGAGTTTCCTAACTCATAGGTCACAGCATGTATGCTTGGAATGGATTACAGATGTGCTAAAATATTAATCTGCTTAGCCCAGTGGTTCTCAATTGGGGGCAGTTTTGCTCTCCAGGGTACATTGGCAATGTCTGTAGACATTTTTATTTGTCACAACTTGGGGGAAGGGAAATAGGTGGCTACTGCTTTCTACTTAGGAGCCAGGGATGCTGCTAAGTGACCTATGATGCCTAGGATAGCCCCTCATAGCAAATGATTAACCAGCCCAAAATGTGAGTAGTCCTGAGGTTGAGAAACCCTGCCATAACTGGAACTGGCTTCCAGACCTGAGTAGCCCCTTCTGTTTGCTCTAGTGTGGTAAGCCAAATATTGTTTTCTGGGTGTGCTGGGAAATGAAAAAAAGTTGGGGAAAAAAAAAAAGTGAAAAAAGTTTAGACGCACCACTCTAGAACACTTTTTATGTACTCGTAGGACAGACCTTAAATTATGAAAACCTGAACAGCTGTTACAGCATTTTGTACACTTCTCTCATTTAATCCTCTTTGTAACCCTGTAAATTTTTTTTTTCAGATTTTATTTATTTGAGAGAGAGAAAGCATAAGCAGGGGGAGGGAGAGAGGGAGAAGCAGGCTCCATGCTGAGCGGAGAGCCTGGAGCGGAGCTCCATCCCAGGACCCTGGGATCATGACCTGAGCCTAAGGCAGGCGTTTAACCCAGACGCTTAACCAGCTGAGCCACCCAGGTGCCCCCTGTAACCCTGTAAAATATGAGTCCCTTTCTCACATAAGGAATGAGGAATTGGCTTAGGGAAGTGCAGTGGCTATCTGAGATCACACAACTGGCATAATGCCTAGAACAGAGCAGGCACTTAGTAATTATTGTTGAATGAATGAATAAATGCCAGAGCCAGAGCCAGGGTTACATAAGAAATCTGACCCTGGGGGCGCCTGGGTGGCTTAGTCGTTAAGCGTCTGCTTTTGGCTCAGGGCGTGATCCCGGCATTCTGGGATCGAGCCCCACATCAGGCTCCTCCGCTGGAAGCCTGCTGATTCCTCTCCCACTCCCCCTGCTTGTGTTCTCTCTCTCACTGGCTGTCTCTTGTTCTGTCAAATAAATAAATAAAATCTTAAAAAAAAAAAAAAAAAAAGAAATCTGACCCTGGAGCTGGGTGCATCCCAACTGTATTCCAGTGTATTCCACTGCTTCCTTTGCTGAGGCCTAATGGCCCCTCCTCGACTGCCTTCCCAGGGCTGATGATGGTGTTGGACATTCCTCAAGAGCGGGGACTCAGCTCCCTGGACCGAAGATACCTGGATGGGCTGGATGTGTGCCGTTTCCCCCTGCTGGATGCCCTGCAGCCACTACCACTTGACTGGATGTATCTTGTCTATACCGTCATGTTTCTGGGTGAGGGAAAGTATGGGAGAGATGGGAGTATTGACTGGCCTGCCTAAAACACAGAAATACAAAGCATGCTGGTGAATGACCACAGTCTTGGGTTCATTAATTCACTTCCGCTGTGATTCCTAATTTTATCCTGCTGACCTGTGTGTCATCTGAGCTGTGACCTCATAAGTCTTTTTAAAATGTTAAACTAACATTTGATTTTCATTTGATTTTACGATTATAAAATGTCCGATGACTTTTCTTAATCCCACCCACAGCCTGTCCCGGGGGAGCTGGGTCTGTGGTGACCCTTTGACCTCTTAATCCTCTCCCCCACAAATCCCAGGAGCACTGGGCATGATGCTGGGCCTGTGCTACCGGCTAAGCTGTGTGTTATTCCTGCTGCCGTACTGGTATGTGTTTCTCCTGGACAAGACGTCATGGAACAACCACTCCTATCTGTATGGTTTGTTGGCCTTTCAGCTGACGTTCATGGATGCAAACCACTACTGGTATGATTCTAGGGGAAAGGGGAAGGGGTTGGCCAGGTTGGGATGGTTACCAGTGGTAGGGGCCCGGTGAGGTCCTAGAATTTGCCCCAGCAAACGTATTTTCAACCATGCTTTGCAAAGTGCAGTTACGGGGTCACACTTCGGTCTGGATGAATTTGGGAGGGGGAAGGGTCAGTGTGGTTGGGGCACTTGGGATGATAAAAAGCAAAATGGCTCCATTCCCACCCCTTCACTCTTTCCATATCTCCCCAGGTGCCTTGATCTATCCACTTCCTGTAATCCACTTAGAAGAAGAGAAGACTAAAGCCAGACATAGATGTTTTCAGTACTTCAAGGGTTGTCATGTGGAAGAGGAAGCAGACTTCCTCTGTGTGAGCCCAGAGGGGCAGAGTTAGAGCCAAGAGTAGAAGTTGCTGTGAGGCAAAGTCATGTCAGAAGGAGAGGGCCCACCAGGGCTGCTCAGCAGTGCTGTCCTGGGAGGAGGTAACCCTCCCCCACCTCTGGCTTAGGTGACCATCTCTCAGGGGAGGTGGTGAAGGGATTTGGAGGTAGGGTGGCAGAGCAGATGACCTCTAGGGGTTCTTCCCATTAAGTGAAAAGCAAATATGAGATGTCAGTAAGATGGCTATAGGGGAAAAAATCTCAAACGTTGAATTTGTTAGTGATTTCTGTCATTAATTATACCTACAGATACCCCTTTGTAAACCTTTAAACTCATTGAGAATGCCCAGCTCTGATCATATAAAATTAAGAGACAGTTTTGACAGAGTACTCCTGAAAAGTTTCATTTTTATGATTTTTACACAATTTGAAAAAATTCTTATCCCTTACTCAGGGCTTTCCACGTGGGCAGGCACTATACGAAACACTTTAAATTTTTCCTCATTATGATGCCATGAGCCTCTCAACGGCAAGTTGTAAGCTGCCCCCTTCCCAACCTCTCTGCTCGTTCATTGTCTTCTTGAAACCTGCTTTGCTTCTGCCTTCCAGAATATATCTAGTCTTAGTATCTTGGGTTTATCGGTTCTCTCCCAAGGTGCCCTCCAGCACTAGACCCTGGCATCTAGGTCTCTGAGATGTCGGTTTGTTTTGGATATTAAAAACTTTTTTTCTTAAATATCCTATATAGTTACGTACACCTTTTGCTTTTCAAACACTCCCTCAAATTCATTCTTTTTCAAATTCAGTCATATTCTGAAGCATTGTAATCCTTTTCCTGATTTGTTCCATTAAGACAGACTAATTTACTAACTAACTAATGATAAACACTGAACTGTGTGTTCTAACCCACTAGTAATATTTCTGTTTCTGTTAAATTTGCTCATGTAATTGTAAGGAGCCTCAGAAGATCCCAGAGTACCAGAGAGGATATGGGAGATGTCCTGGGATAGATAATTACACTTAAAAAGAAAGGTAGGAATGTGCTGGACTAGGAAGCTGTCCCTAATCCTTACTTCCCTCGATGTAGGTCTGTGGACGGCCTGCTGAACACCCGTAAGCGGAATGCCCATGTGCCCCTTTGGAACTACGCGGTGCTGCGTGGCCAGGTACAGGATTTTAGGAAAGGGGGTGTTCTTCGACAGCTACTGTCAGCATGACCATCCTGCTGCCAGACAGTGCTGTACTGTCTCCCCAGACCTTCCCTTTTCTCCCTTTTGCTGGAAAGCGAGGCTGACTCTTTCGTTTCCAGTCCCCTGGTCTGTGGGTTCTCTCGCCTCGTCATGGAAAGGATAGAGCTTTGTCCTTGCTAGATGAGCACCCTATGAGAGATCTATGCTTCCTGACTTCCTTTGGGACCTAATACTGTGCCTAGCTTTGGTAGAATGTCCTTAAATACTTGTTGGACAAGTGAAGATCTCAGATGAGTTAAGTGAATGAATCTAATCTTCTTTAGGCCCTGAACTCGGATCAGAACGTAGGTCATTTTTGCTAGTCTGTAGAAAACCAGGTTCTTTCTTGTTTGAACATTTGCTTTGCATTTTGTCTTTGCAGATCTTCATTGTGTACTTCATTGCGGGTGTGAAAAAGCTGGATGCAGACTGGGTTGAAGGCTATTCCATGGAATATCTGTCCCGGCACTGGCTCTTCGGTCCTTTCAAGTGAGTGGCAGAGCAGAGTTCTCCTTGCGGCACAGGTACACAGCGGGTGACTCACCTCCCTCAGGTCTGTGGAACAGCTGCTGTTCCCACTTTGCCTGAACCTGCCACATGCTTTCCTCTGTCGCTCATCTTTCTCTTCAGCAGAAGGCGGAGTCAGTGATACCAAAACATCAAGGTCTTACCTGCCCCTGGGAGTTGTGTGGTAGGGGCCAGAATGAAGGGGAAAAAAACCTAAAAACAAAAGGGAAGGAAAGAATCCGAATAAGGTGACTTGGTGAATGAGTCCATGCTCCCAGCAGCTGCCATGGGTGGGGCCCCTGTCCCTGGGTGGCCACCCTAGCCTCTTGCCAGGACTCCTCGGCCAGTGGACTTAGAAGATGGACAGTCCCTGCCCTGACAAAGCCGTTGTTGCCACCTTTTAGAAAACTCTTGATTTCTCCTTTCCTCCTGTTTTTCCTGTTATCGTATTTTACTTTGTTCTTTTTTCTCTTCCCTGTTATTTCCCAGTTCCAAAAGTTTGATTTTATTATGTTAGTCAGGCATTCACCTTTTAAAGTTTCTTCTCATTTATAACCTCCATGAAGAATCTACCACCCCCACCCCTCATCAGCACCCCCACCAAATACACTCACTTCTCAATCAGATTCGCCCTTGAAAACTGCCCTTGGTTAGCACATAGGGTATACTGAAAAAAATTGAACACCTTAAGTGTGTGTCAATGAAAGGGGGTTGGAAACTCTGCCATAGGGTGTCTTTATGTAGAGTTCCTCTACCCACCTGCTAGGGTACTTCCTTTGGTAAGGATGGGGTGAGCGGAGGTAGATTCACTGTGAACGTGCCATAAATGCTGGGTTCTCTAGTGGGCTGGTGCCTGACCTTTGTCTCCGGTGTCTGCAGGCTAGTATTGTCCGAGGAGATGACCAGTCTACTAGTGGTGCACTGGTGCGGACTGCTGCTCGACCTCTCAGCTGGTTTCCTGCTCTTTTTTGATGCCTCGAGGTCCATTGGCCTCCTCTTCGTGTCCTACTTCCACTGCATGAATTCCCAGCTTTTCAGCATTGGTCAGTACCTGTGGTCTGGTAGGAGGTGGGATGCCACAGGTGTGCGAGGGGTGGGAGATGGCCATGGCAGCCAGAGCTGCACTGAGCCAGAGGCAGTCACTGAAATGGCAGTAAACGGGAGCGGAGGACAGGGGCCTCTGGGCTCAGCTCGTATGTTGCGGAGTAAGGCGTCTCGGGGAAGTAAGACTCCTTTAGTTAAGAGCTTCTTTCATCACAAGTGGAATACGTGGGAGAGGATTCCTAAAGGAGAGGGCTTGAGGGGATTACCCATGTTCCCCCCAGCCAAACTCCTGAAATGCTTATTTCCTCCCTCCTTTTCTAGGTATGTTCCCCTACGTCATGCTGGCCAGCAGCCCTCTCTTCTGCTCCCCTGAGTGGCCCCGGAAGCTAGTATCTCACTTCCCTGAAAGGCTGCAGGAACTACTGCCCCTCAAGGCTGCCCCTCAGCCCAGTGTGTCCTGCATGTATAAGAGGAGCCGGGCCAAAGGTGGCCAAAAGCCAGGGCTGCGCCATCAGCTAGGTGCTGCCTTCACCCTGCTCTACCTCCTGGAGCAGCTCTTCCTGCCCTATTCCCATTTCCTCACCCAGGTATGCGTGGCCTGGGGTTAGCCTGGGAGGTGGCAGAGGGCACAGCATGAGGGAAAGTGGGGGGCTCGTTTCACAGCCCTGTGTTGGTTGAGGATGGGGTTAATATGAGAACAGTTGGGCTGACTGCCTCTGCCCTGCCTTCTCAGGGCTATAACAACTGGACGAATGGGCTGTATGGCTATTCCTGGGACATGATGGTGCACTCACGCTCCCACCAGCACGTGAAGATCACCTACCGTGACGGCCGCACTGGCGAGCTGGGCTACCTTAACCCTGGGGTGAGATATCTGATGTTGACGACTTAGAGTTCTTCAGAGCTCCCTGGAGCATCGGGGTCTGATTTGGTCCTAAACATAATTATAAAATAAAACACATTTGGGTCCACTCTGCCCTTGCTCAGGAGCCAGGTTGACCCTTCTTTTGTCGAAGTTGAAATAGAGCAGTGCCGTTCACTTCCTTTGAACTGAAAGTAGGTTTAGGAAAGGTAAGTATTAAAAAGCCCAGCACTGAAAAATTCTTCCCCAAAGACAAGTTCAGGGTTTTATTTTCCTGGTCAAAACAGGTACCAGGCAGGGATCTCTTAGTGCCATTGGCAGTGCATGACCTGTCTGGGAGGTTGACCACGATGAGGTGGGACTAATGTGGGGGTTTGGGGCAGGTATTCACACAGAGCCGGCGATGGAAGGATCACGCAGACATGCTGAAGCAATATGCCACTTGCCTGAGCCACCTGCTTCCCAAGTACAATGTCACTGAGCCCCAGATCTACTTTGATATTTGGGTCTCCATCAATGACCGCTTCCAGCAGAGGTGGGCAAGGGGAACAGAGAAGGGGAAAAATGAAGTCCCACTCCTTTTACCTAATGAATAGCCCATGCTCCCCAGTGTTGTCTTGCTTAAAAGGCTGTCTGTCCCTCTGGTGCATGTTCCTATTCACCTGGTTGTGGGCATAGCTGATTGCTTCCAGCAGGGGGCACCATCAACCAGAAGAAAAGGTAACTACTGACCTTTTATTTTTTAAGAAGCTGTTAACACAATTCTCCTCTGGTGGCCACTAACCCTCATTCTTTCCCTATACCCAGAATCTCTTTCCTCTTCTCTCTGTGCCCCAGAATGGCAATAACATGCTGGCATAAGCCATTTCTTCTATCTGGAAACCCTGTTCCCTCTGGGAACAATGATGAACGGAACAGAACCAGAAATTCCAGTAGGTAGGTGGCTGTGGTCTCCTTAGAACATGGTTTTCTTTCCTAAGGATTTTTGACCCTCGTGTGGACATCGTGCAGGCCGCCTGGTCCCCCTTCCAACGTACACCTTGGCTTCAGCCACTCTTGATGGACCTGTCTCCCTGGAGGACCAAGTTACAGGAAATCAAGAGCAGCCTAGACAACCACACTGAGGTGGTCTTCATTGCGGATTTCCCTGGTATGGAGGAAAGCAGAGAAAGCTTTTCTGTCTTTCCCTGTGGCTTCCTTGACTGGGGACACTGCATGTGGTAGAGTGGGGAGGGGCATTCCTGGTGGGAGGAATGTTCTTGAAACCCGAGGGGTGGTGGTGGTAAAGGTGTGACGTCTGTTCTGGCTGGGAGTGATTTCATCTTCCATAGGATGGGATGGGGAACTCTGTTGCCCCTGGCAGGGCTGCACCTAGAGAATTTTGTGAGTGAAGACCTGGGCAACACTAGCATTCAGCTGCTGCAGGGGGAGGTGACTGTCGAGCTTGTGGCAGAACAGAAGAATCAGACTCTTAAGGAAGGAGAAAAAATGCAGGTATTTTACTGGAATTAACAATGGCAGAAATTTTAGAAGAGTGGAGTTAATTTATTATGGGCTTTAAAGTGGGGCTCAAAAAGCAAGGGCCCTGGGGCTGTGAGTAGCCTCATCCAGGATTCTGGAAGTCATTTCCTTTGAACTCCAAAACACAATGAGAAGAAAGTGCCTCAGTAGGGGGGTGGGGGTGGATTGGGGTCCAGAAAGTAGGTAGTGTAGGAAGCACATAGGCTGCTGAGGGAAAGGGTAGGGAGTGACATATATCTGCTTCCTCGCCCTTGTCAGTTGCCTGCTGGTGAATACCACAAGGTGTATACGATCTCCCCCGGTCCTTCCTGCTACATGTACATCTACGTCAATACTACAGAGCTTGCCCTGGAGCAAGACCTGGCATATCTGCAGGAATTGAAGGAGAAGGTGGAGAATGGAACTGGTGAGTATATGAAGAGTTGGGCTGAGAAAGCACCTGGTTATGAGAAATCAGGGCTGTGCATGAGGATCGAGCCATTAAAGAATGAACTGGAAGCTTCTAGCTGGTGAGAGTTCTAAAAGAATAATCTCAGCGATTTCTCTTTTTGCCATCTTCTGGGCAGAAACGGGGCCTCTACCTCCAGAGCTGCAGCCTCTGCTGGAAGGGGAAGTACAAGGGGGCCCTGAGCCAACACCACTGGTTCAGACCTTTCTTAGACGCCAGCGAAGGCTCCAGGAGCTTGAACGCCGGAGAAATACCCCTTTCCACGAGCGACTCCTCCGCTTCTTGCTGCGGAAGCTCTATATCTTTCGTCGCAGGTAGGTTTTCCACAGCAGTACTAGTCATTGCCATCAGATGCTTGCCAGCTGGATAACTTTTCTCTGGTGAAGATAATGGCGGGGTGGGGGCGGGCAGGGGGATAGTACTCTCCCAGGAAAGGACAGTCTAGTGCTAAGTATCTTTTTCCCTCTCCAGTCCCCTTTCCCTGACTTAATGGAAGAGTAAGTGCCCTGTGTCTGATGGCCTGCCGTTTGTTCCGCCTCAGCTTATCACCAGCCTCTTGTGGGTTATCCCTACCCCACTCTGGACTCCTTTACCAGACCATATGAAGAGTGGGGCCCCTTCCAGCTGGGATGGGTGGGTCACTGGGGCAATATTTTCACCTATTCCTGAATGAGAAAAGGTAGCATCAGATAGTCCTTAGGGCTTTGGCAGGAATTCCTACATAGAAACAGGAGTTTAGACTGGGTGACCTTTTCCCTCTTTTTCAGCTTCCTGATGACTTGTATCTCACTTCGAAATCTGGTATTAGGCCGCCCTTCCCTGGAGCAGCTGGCCCAAGAGGTGACTTACGCAAACTTGCGACCCTTTGAGCCAGTTGGAGAGTCGAGTCATTCAAGCACAGATTCTTCAAATTCTAATCCTCCTGAGCCGAATTCTGACCCTGTCCACTCAGAGTTCTGACGGGGGCAGATGTTGGGTACAGATGTGGGAGCAACCAGTCATAGGACCATTAACCTATGCAGTGGAAATGTGAAGAGATTGATATTTTATACATTTTTTCCTTGCCTATGGTTCTTTTAAATTCAGAGGGGATACCTTAGAGGAGCCAAGGAAGTGAAGCAAGGATAAGATTTATCGAATCAAGATTGAGGGGCTAGGAGGGGTTTAAAAGCAATATGAAAACACCCTTCTAGGATAAAGGGGTGAGTAGGGTTTAAAGTGACTGGCTCCTTGGGGAAAGAGATTTAATGTACCATGATGACAATAATACCCAACTGTTCTTAAGTACTTGTTACGTGCTAGGCACTGTGTGAAGCATTGTGCCTGCGTTCCTGCATCTAGTCCTTACTGGCCATTAGCCCTGTGTTATAGTTGGAGAAAGTGAGGCTCAGAGACAATATAATTTGCTCAAAGACAACACCTGGTTAAGAGATGTATTGGTGGTTTGAATGTCGTCTGACTTAAGGTCCCATACCCTGCCTCTTGTAATTTGCAGAATCACTGACAATAATTATGAAATAATGTAGCTTCAAATTTGTCTTAGTTACAGGTAAGATTAGGATCAAGTTCTTAACGCACAGAGTAATTTTCTTTTCCTACAGTTGTGGTTTTTTCATTGTTCCTATTATGTATACAGCCAGTAAGTTTTTCGCTAGCAGCTATGAGAATAGTTAGAATAGGACAAAGTTAAACTAATAAGGAAAGTTAGATGATTGGTAGTAGTTCCCTCAAGCATAGTGTATTTAGCATTATCCTAGCCTTTGATGAGCAGAAGGTGATGTGAAGTAGGAATTAACCAAACTTGATGATGGATTAGGGTATGTTTGCAGTTATTTTGTAGGTTTGGATGTAGAGAGTGATTGAGGAAGCACCACAATTCCTTGAAAACTCAAACGCCGGGCCCTGGCATTGGGCTAGGAAGTAAGAATGCATAGAGAAAAAGGGGGGGGGGGGGAAGGCTCCTGCTCTGGGTGCTCATGGTCTCATAGCAAAGACTAGCAGTAAATTGGTAGTCCCAGTAACTTTGATAAAGGATGGCGTCTCTATTTTCAGACTTTGCTTCCCATGCCCCACCCCACCCCCACCTCCTCGGTCAGTGGTTCTTTCCTAGGCAGCTGCCTTCTCGCTGTACACACACTTGAGATGATGATGTCCACCTCATGGTTTCCAGTGATGCTGCTGCTTGGCTTTCTTTCCTGTGCCCTGGACCTAACTGGCTCCACCTAGATATCCCACAAAGCTTTCAGACTCCGACCTAAACAGAACTACATTCATCCCCAACTCAGACCTGCTTCACCTTCATTAGTGCGTGGCAACTGCATTTTTTTGACCATCTGAATCCTCAGTCTTGAGTCTTCCTTTTTTCTCACATTTCTTAAATTCCAGGTTGTATCAATTCTACCTCTTCTTCAATCTATTCATCTCTACTACCTCTGTGTTTTTTCACCCTTTATATTGGAGTCTAGGTAGAGATAGACCAGAGCAGGTGCACTTGTGCAGGTTGGGCCTGAATAAGGGCATCCCACTGAAGCCGGATTCCTACAAGGCATTGTGTGGGTTAGCCAGCGGTAGCTGTGCCACAGGGTTTCTTGATCGCTTGGTAAGAATAGTGTGGGGAAACACTGATTTTTAATAGTTTTGCAGATCTCAAGGACACAATATACCTTGGCACAATGTCCTTTGCTAGTAAGTTCAGCTATCTTCTATTCCCCTGCACTAGGCCTGCCCCTCCCCCCCCCACCCCATTACTTGACTGGTAAGAAAAGTAGTTCTTCATTTGGGAAGGGACTCTTACAATAGTTTTAATATAGGTAAGGATGCTATCCCAGAACTGTTAGTATACCAACCTTTTTCTGAATATGTTGGGGTGCGATGGAGTGAAAGGTGGTCATCTTAATACTGTTTATGAGAAAAGCTGTTCATTGGAATAAAGTTCAGATTTCAGGAGGAATCAGGCCCTGTGCAGCCATTATAGGAATGGGCTCTCAACCTTTTTTTTTTAAAGGTTTTATTTGAGACAGCAAGCCCAAGCAGTGGGGAGGGGGAGAGGGAGAAGCAGACTCCCCTCTGAGCAGGGAGCCCGATGTAGGGCTCAATCCCAGAACCTGGAGATCATAACCTGAGCCAAAGGCAGACACCCAATCAACTGAGCCACCCAGGCACCCCTCAAGTCCTTTTAGCCAGGCTTTAGTATTCCACTTCTTTCTATTCCCAGTATTTGGATCTTTTATACCTGGCCAGGTCATCCCTTCAAAACTTTGTAGTCATTAATTTCATTCTAACCCAAACATTTGACCTTTCCTTCTATAACATGGCGTGCTTTGATATTCAGCCATTTGCAGTCACCATCACCCCATTTGACACCTTTGCTTCTCTTCTCCCTGGGCTGGTTACTATTTCTTCACCTTATTTTTAGAATCTTTTCCCCCCATATTAGGCAGAAGAGAGGGCCTTTACAAAAGATCCTTCTCCAAGCTCCTTGAGGTCCGGTATCTTCCCAGCAAATACTGAACCTAACCTTAATTTCTCTGGTGCTATCCCCAGCCTACAGGCACCCGATTTCTCTCCATTCCCCTTATTTGACCAGCATGGTTAGATAGCAGTGCATTGTTCTCTAAAAAAGGGCCTTTTGAAACTTTTAAAGACACTCAGATTTAACTTTGCCTCCCCTCCCAACAGAGTTATAAATTTTTAAGCCTCCAAATAGGTGTAATCAAGCATTCCTTGGTTCTCACATTTATAGGTTAAAACAGTAAAAAGTTAAACCACCACTTGATTTTCATACATGCTGTTATAACCATGTGCCAAATGGCTGTCTGTACTTTAGCTCCTAGGCTTAAAAAGGGATGGTTTGAGTTCTTGTGTAGACCTCTACAAACTCAGAATAAAGGTTTTAGAAACTTATAGCATCTTCACTGGAATTTTATGTTCAAATTTTCACTTTAGCTGTAAGATGGATTAGAACCTGGCCTGGCCACTGTTCAAAAATTTTGCCAACTGTGTCATGTACTGAACATGTAACTGCAGCCTTTAACACCTGTTTATAATAAAGGGATGAATACTTAAGGCATATTTAAGTAAACTTTTTCACACTGGAAAGCTAGATAATGGGTTTTAAGTTTTCAAGGCTGAACATTACCGTTCCCTCCATGTTTTATGTCCTTGAATCTTGGACAATTTTAAAACATTCCTGGCAGTTGAATGGCTGTTAGAGTAAGGACACATGGATCCTGGGCATTGCATCAGCCAAAAAGGCTGGACAAACAGATCAAATCTTGGGATATTTTTCTTAGTGCTAGGGATAGGATTTACAAACCTATTGAAGTGTTTGCAGTCATGGTTGAAGGGGTTTGAGGGGATTTCCCTGAACCATGGGAAGATTACAATTATTCAGGGATAAAGAATATGTTCTCAGATCATATTCATACCAAAACACTTTCAAAGAATAATTGACACAGTTAAGGTAGAACCTAGCATTTTATTTAGATCTTCATTAAACTGTTGGAATTGAGAACCAGACATACGTAATAAACCTCCAAAAATAGATCCTGAAAGGCACTTTCTGCTTAGGGCAAGCAGTCATGGAATAAGCATGTAAACAAGCTGGCTTCTCTGTACCACACCAGCCAAGTCAGCTTTCTCCATGGCCAGCCGCACCAGCTCTGCCCTCCCTTCTGTTACACCAGCCAGACCCCCTGTAGGTCTAACCCAAGGTTTTTCTGTAGGACACCTTGGCCTACCTGGGAATGCTGGAAACATGTTGTTAAAGGAATCATGGTGTTGAGGAAAAAAAAAAAATCTTTTAAAAGCTGCCATCTGAGGTGATGGCTTCTCTGTACTTACGCCATACCCCAGAATACAATAAATAAGCAATTAGAAAATGTTCAAGTATGAAGGGATTTCCTCCTCCCCGCCAAAAGCACTGCTCTCTGAAGGAAGCTGGTTTCTCTGTAGCTACACCAGCTGTTCAGAAAGCTCATTGGACCTGGTTTTGAAAATAAAACAAAGTTAAAACCCTGGGAGGAATTATTGTGCAGTGTGGAGTACTCAGTCTTTCTTATAAAGAAAAAAAAAAGTTATCTGGTACCAAAGTGTGCAACCTACAGACCCTCAGGTACTGCCCTGTGACTTCTCTGTATGACATCACAAGGGTGCCAAGTGCCTGTTTTTCTAGAGCTAGGAGTTGGTGGTTTGGCTAGTGCTGAAACCATGCATAGGATTGGTTTACTAAATAAAAACCTTATTACGTACGTCCTCCAAAAGACAGCTGAAAAGTGGAGAGATTTTGATTTGGTGCTATTTAAGAGATGGCAATTAAGAGCATAAGCACCAGGGAGATGGTTTAATGGTAACTGCCTTTTTTTTTTTTTTTTTTGTCAGGCTAGAGCTCCAACTGGAACTTGCGTTACATGCAAGAATGATTGGATAGGGAACACTCCCTGACAAAGAGCTACATAATTAGAAATGGATCAAGTTATAGGGAAGATAAGGGAAGGCTTCACATTCATAATAGAGCTCAAGACATTACAAATTCATGCTGACAGGGCTATGGCATTGCCAGACAGAGGCTATAATGGAACTACAAGTACTTTACGTGCACATTACAGGACATTTTCAGCATTTGGTGGGAAAGTCAATGCAATTAGGATTTTAGAAGGTTGGGTGATAGGGCACAAAGGTTCAATTTCAAAAAGCATTATTTACTCTACAGTGTTGTTGGTTTGTTTCTAGGCAGTTACATGGATCACCTATGCTCACTAAATTCATTATAATGGTGAACAAAACACCTAGGGACAGAATAGCAAGCCCAACTTACAGTCCCCCACACAAGCTAAAAATTCATGTCATTGACTAGGAGTGACTGCAACTGATCAGGAGCTGAAAGAGGACAGGAAAATTTAGGAAGAAGGGCCCTTTCCCTCAGAGCTTGAAGGCTTCTCTGTAGCCTACGCCAACAAGTCTGGGGAAAAAAGGCTAACACTTTCAATATTTAAGCTTTTTGGGCACTTCCCAGGGGAAGCTGTCCCTACCAAAGTGGCCATAGGCTGCAGTCCTCTGATAAATTGGCTTCTTCAGATCCAGATCCCTGGAATATACAAGTCCGTAACTTAATATGTAGCATTCAATTAAAATAAAGCAAAACAATCAGCAAGACTCATTTTCAAGAGTTCTGGCAAATGAGTTCAGTTCTCTGGGGTTTGCTAGGAAAAAAGTTTGTGGCAGAAGTGTTTGTTACTTCCCTGGTGTCCAAACTCCTCGCACAGTCCTTATTAGTAACTACAGTTCTTGTTTTTCCATCCTTGGCTCAACAAATATGAAAACTTGTCATTATTCTGAGAAATTCCACGTGTCAAAAGCTCATCTGAGATCATGGCATACTTACCAAGGTCCCATGCCCACACCCTGTTTATTTTCTTTATAGCAGCCTTGAATATCCCACTTATCTGTACTAATTTCTTTTAAGTAAAATAAACATCCTTAGATAACACAAGAACAAATCCCCATATCAAGTGGAAAACTTTCTAGGGTGGTTAGTCTAAGCCATGGAGCACTGTAATTTTAGATTGTTCCTAACATAAGCCTTTACTAAAGGCAATTTAAAGACAACACCAACAGTTCTAGGAATTAAAACATTTCCCCACTTGAGAAGTCTTCAATACCTTCACCTTCTGATCTGAATATATCAGAAATATATTTATATACACACACACCCACACCCTCATTTTTCACTAGCAATAGGCTTTACCATCTTTACCTGACAATGACCCCAGGGCGGAGGTCAAAATTCTTCTTCACAATCTCTAATAGCTCTCTCTCACTCTTCTGAGAGGTGCCATAATGGAAAATGGAGATAGACAATGGATGAGAAACTCCAATAGCATAAGAGACCTAAAAGGATTCAAATGTCATAAGAGTCAGTGATTAAAAGACCCACATGCTTATGTAATACGCTGGTATTTAAAAAAAATAAATACTATGCTAAATGCCCTCCCACTTGCATGCCTTCTCATCACTCCAGTTACACAAAAGAGTATATACCTGAACAAGAACCCTTCTGCACAGACCTCCTTTAACAAGGGATTTTGCCACCCAACGAGCAGCATAAGCAGCTGAACGGTCCACCTTGGTATAATCTTTTCCTGAAAAGGCACCTCCTCCATGAGCTCCCCAACCGCCATAAGTGTCCACAATGATCTTCCGGCCAGTCAAACCAGCATCACCCTGAAATTACAGGATTAAAGTCACTTTATGCCTAGTGCTTTCCAATATATGGTTCTAGATCAGGTTTGTTAAACACCTATTCTGTATTACTCAGCAAATATCCTCAGAAGATTCACATTCAGACTTACAAAAATCTTAAAAAAAGGGGGGGGCGGTAGTGACCAAATTAGCAAGTAACCATTATAAAATTCAAAAAAGTCAAATTGTATCATAAGGCCTTACCTGAGGCCCACCAATAACAAATCTACCACTTGGCTGTAGATGATAGATTGTATCCTCATCAAGATATTTTGCAGGTACAACTGCTTTGATGACTTTCTCCTTTAGGGCATCTCTCATCTCATCAAGACAAACCTCTTCATCATGCTGAACAGATATAACAATTGTGTGGACTCTGATGGGAAGCACAGCACCTCGATCCTGCATGTACTGCACAGTCACCTTGAAGGCAAAGCAGATGATCAGAACATTAGTTTACTAGATAGAGAGCCAAGACAAAGCTAAATTACAATACGAAGGATAAATACCGGTCTTTTTTCAGTTAGCTTTAAACAACTTTACTGATGTTCTGTACAGTACGTGTAAATCCAGCTTTATAATCATCACTTACTTGAGTTTTAGAATCTGGGCGTAACCAAGGCAAAGTGCCATTGCGGCGTAGTTCAGCCAATTTTGCATTAAGCTTGTGTGCTAAGACGATAGTTAAAGGCATACATTCCTCAGTTTCATCAGTGGCATAACCAAACATCAAACCCTAAAAAAGGAAAAAGTCAATGTGATCAATCCAAGCTTCGGAATTTAATGTTAGAAGAGATGCAGATAGAGTCTACACCAAGGTACCTGGTCCCCTGCACCAATGTCTTCCTCGTTCCGGTCAAGATGAACACCTTGAGCAATATCTGGTGATTGTTGCTCCAAGGCTACCAGCACATTACAAGTCTTGTAGTCAAACCCTACAAACAAAACAATGCCTTAAGAAAAAAAAAAGGGAGGGGGGACAAAGCCATACCAATGCCTTTTATTTACAAGTATCTGGGGTTTTTAAATACTGCTGAAGAAATCAAATACAGGCATCCATCCTTCCCTCCCCCGCCCACCTTTTCAAAAGTTAGTGTTTCACCATTTCACTTTTAGGAAAGACCTACACCAGTACTTGTTTTCACTAACCGAAAAAAATCTGCAGAGAATTTTTGCCTTTACAAAAAAAGCTATGTACCAATGTAGGTCTACTGTAAAAATGAAGCCTTGCTTTGCATCATTTTGGCTTACAAGTTTCATAGGAACGTCCCATTTTTGGATAGCAGAGAAACCTGGTACACCTAAAATTTAAACTTTTAGAGAATTAAAGAGGGCTGGAACAAAACAGTAAAACTGTACAACTGGAATTAATGGTTTAGCAGGAACACTCTAAAAGACAGAGCTAGAAAGAGTTGAAAATATGTGGAAAAATGAGCTTAGAAAAGCTAACTCATTAAAACACACCTTTGGAAGAATCGTCATATCCAATGTGTTTAATGGCTTCACGAACCACTTTCTGGTAGTCAACAGCAGCTCTGGATGTAATTTCCCCAGCAAGAAGGATCATTCCAGTTTTAGCAACAGTTTCTAATAAAAGATAAATTCACACTCAAATGTCACTCTTACAAAGTAATTTTCATGATGTTACCTTTTCATCCATTGATGAAGCAAGCAGTGTTTAGAACCTACCACAAGCCACTTTAGCATCAGGGTCCTGCTGAAGGTGGGCATCAAGCACAGCATCACTGATCTGGTCACAAATCTTATCTGTGGAAAAAAAGATTCCTGGCTCAATCTCTTTGTCTTATTGTCAATGGAAGTATGTCATTCCTCCTCGTAAGTATAGATCTTTGGGACAGCTTTCGTTTTAAAATTGTGGTAAAACCTACAGAACATAAAATTTACCAATTTAACCATTTTCAAGCATAAAATTCAGTGGGATTTCAAGTATGGAGATCTTAACTGCTGTCTAATTAAAGCACTGCTCTACCAGAAACCATTTGCCTGAAGAATAAATGCAAGACATAATGCTGCATATTACTTGAAAACTTGACACCGGTCTTAATATAGCTGCACAAGCTCACCAATTCAGATTAGCCAGCAGAACGCCGAGCATGTTTAATACATTTACATTCACTGTGATTCATACAATTTACACCTTAGAAGGGTTTCATCCCATCTCTAAGGTATTTCAGACATTTCGAAAAATTAAGTTCCCAGGCAAAACAATTTACACTTCTAAACATAACAGCCACATAATTGGAATTAAGTTAAAGCAGAAAGCTTGTCTTCAAACCCAAAAGCAAAGCTGGGAAACATTTCGCTTTACAGTATTATTTTTCAAGGACAATTATACATACATTTTATCCCCCCAATTTAAAGTGTTCACCATAAATCTAAACAACCACAAAGGTGTACTGGTTTTTTTTTCCTTGTTACCAATTTCTCTCTGATCCTAAGGAACACTAATCAAAGCAACAAAAAATGTCAAAGAGTTAGACAAAGGACACTTTACAAACAGAATAAAATAATTTGATTTTGCCAGAGGTGTAGTCCAGGAACATGAGCTGAACAGACTGGAAAATGTCCAAAAGTATTCTGAATCCTTGTTTCTTCCCCGATGTATTGCCATCTCTTAAGAAGTGGGAGAACAGAAATATCTCCCCCAGAGATACCACTTTCCTGAATTTTCTACAATCATCCAGAACAATTAAAGCAGAATGTGTACTGCAATCAAGTCAGAGGCTCAAGACTTAATTTACAAACTGCTGTAAGTGCCTATAACTTAAGTGATTAAATTAATAAAAGGTGGATCAAATACATGTGAAGTTCTCAACACTTAAGGGAAGGTGGGTAACGCACACCAGGACACATGGCCTTCCCTCATCAGGATCTTGGCATCTGTCCTCTTCTACACCACTAGGTTGCTTGTGGGATTTCATCAGAAGCTCAGTACACTTACTAGAGAGAAACTGGATCCTTAACACTATTAGACCATAAAGAACTATGTCACTGTGGTCATTCCAAGAAAAGGCAGAACGAATACAGCAAAATAGTGATCTCCACTAGGTGATGTTTTCAGGCTGAGATTGAAAGTTCCTTGAAACAGCTTCACTCGTTCACGTGTAAACTGATCTCCATAATGGCGGACGAGTGGACAAAGCCCAGAGAAGGAAATGTTCGGTAAAACCGTGCCTAACGGTAAAGCACCAAAGACTTAGAAGGGAAATCCAACGCAAAGGGAGCTTACACTTAATTCATGTTTCCTATCCTTTTCAAATGTGGTCCAAATAAGGAAGGCCTCCCCCAACCTGCGCTGCTATATTTAGTCGGAGGCTGTCACCTTGACGGCAAGGCCATATATTGCCGAAGGGCACGTCCGTCGTCTTCTGGGGGCCGTAACGGCCCAAGGCAAAGAATTAACGGAGACGACAGGCGTCCCGAGACCCGGGCCCCCCACTCCGCACACCCGAGCGCGCCGGGAGCCCGACGGCTCCCCCTCGGCCCAGATGCCACATGCGGCAAACACGTGGTTGCCGCTGCAATGCGGGGCGCGCGCTCCCGAGGACCGGCCGCGAGCACTCGGGGCCGGTCGCCCACTCGAGGGCTTTCAGACGGCGGGGCGGCGATGAGGAAATAGTGCCGTCCCCGAGTGGAGCACAGCTGCCCCGGCCCCCGCCCTTCTCGTTTTCTGGAATCTTCCGCATGCCGAGGCGCGCGGCCGGATGGGAGGAGAGGAGAGGAAGGGGGAGGGGAGCGGCGGCCACGCGCTCGACACCGGCGGCGCCACGAGGAAGGCGCGCGGCCGCCGCTCTTCCCACCGCCCGCCCGGTGAAGGCAACCAGCGTGGGCACCGCCGCCGGCGGATCCCGGCCGGCCCAGCCCTGCCCTGCCCTGCCCACGCCCCGCCCCTCACTTCGCTCCAGGGCCCGTCACCTCACCTGGGTGGCCTTCCCCCACAGACTCTGAGGTGAAGAGGAACGTGCCCTCCTCGATGAACGCCTCGTGAAAGCCGTTGAGCTGCCCGTTCATGTTGGTGTTCGTAGCGGTGAGTGTAAGTGGCGTTGAGGAAAAAGGGAGCGGCGAGGCGACGACTGCGAAATGCACAAGCAGAAGACAGCGCTCTACTCAGCTCAGGCGGGCGGCGCGGAGCGAACGAGGCGGCGGGCGATGCGGCCCAGTATTTATAGACAGCGCCAGCGCGCGCCCGGCCCGGGCCCCGCCCCTCGGCGCCGCGCGCCAATGCGCCACTCGCGCGGGGTAGGCTGAAGGGGCGGTGCGCTGAAGGGGAGCCCGGGCTGAACCACTCCGCGGGGCAGGGGGAGCGAGCGGAGGTAACGCACCCCTCCTGCGGAATATTTAGTTATCTTAAGCACTTCTAACAAGGGCTAAGTGGAAATGCGAGTTTTTGGGGTCCTTGTACCCTTCTGTATTCGAAGTGGGAGGAAAAGCGTCGAGGACTTTATGGGGCTGTTCCCCTTGCTATGACATGGCACTTCCCTTCCGACCGTTGACCGAGCTATCTGTCCGCGAGGTCGCGTCCCCCAGCGGTGACGGCGGGAATCGGCCGAGGTTTTGTCCTCAGGCTCTGCCCGAGGGTCTTTCCGGCCGGCCCCGCCTTTAGATGCCCTGGGGACAGGGAGCCAGTGGCCCTCAGGCATGTGAAAGTGGCCATCTTGGCTGGTCAGCGCACGATTCTTCGCACGGCCTTATTCATCCCCACCCCCCGCGCTGCCGGCGGCTGGAAATCCTGAGGGTTGCTAGTGATTTCTTGGTTAATGCCTCGGTCGTGAAAATGGCCGAAAAGGAGAATAACGAGAGTTCTTTCATCGATTGCGGTCCTACTTCCACCCCAGCGCTAAAGTTTCTGAGAGGCCCTTACCCTTTGTCGCTCCTGCAGCGAGGGCCGCACTCCAGCCCCGTCAGCTCCGGCCTCTTCTCCGTCCAAGAACGGAGGCCCCTGACAAGGCTGGCCTTGTACTTGCTGACTTTCCTAGGTCCTTGAGGGGAAAATAATCACTGTTTAGAGTGTCCTTTCAATCCTCTGTTCAGGAGACTGTTGAATATTTTTCTTGGGGGAAAAGCCCTATTTTAGCCTTTGTATGTGATTAAGTAGATCTCTTGTTAAGATGAAACGGTCCATTTCACTTTAAAAGATCCACCTGCGTTTGTCCCAGTTTTGCCCATGAAGGGAATTATAGGGAGAGAAGAAAAGAGAACAAAACAAAACTTGAGCCAACAAGGAGTAGGGAGTCGGAACGGATTTCATGGTGTCCGCGTTTGGAAGGAGCAGGCAAGTGGCAGGTGTCACTTCCTCTTGTCAGGGAGCTGAGACTCGGTGCGATTCGGCAGGGGCTGCAGTCTGGTGGCCCCGAGTGCATTAACATCGGGCTTAATGATGTTATTAGGGAATAGCCTGCTTCTAGGATAAGATGCACGTTTTCCTGGGGAGATGAATGAGACCCCTTGGAGCAGCCTCCAGCTGCTTTAACGCTCAGAGAACTAGCTAAATTCTGAAGAACAATCCTGTCGGCGAGGGAGGAAAGGTGGGAGTTTGCCATTGGGAAACAATGGAAGCCCTTTGGTTGTGCTAGGGGCTTTGACAAAGAAGGTTAAGAAAGGGCTCAGGATCTCTTAGACTTTCTGACCACATCCATGGTGGCTCAAAGCAGGCAGCGAGGTTAAATCACAGAAGAGATAACATGTATGTTTTTATTTTTGAAACTAACCACAGAAAAACCAACTGTATAAGACTACTTCATAATTTTTCTTGCTTTGGTGTATTTCATCTTTTTTTTTTTTTTAAGCAGAATGCCAATTTATTAAATCACAATGAGTAATAAAATTGCCAACTGGAACAAATGCATGTGTAGGCTGGTCAGTGCATTATCTCCCAGCAGAAAAATCTATATGGAAAGCCAGAATATAATTAGAAGGTTATTTGGTTAATATGGAGTCAGACCAAGGGGATTAGTTAAATTTAATGATTAGCTCATTAAACCCTGATACCCCTATGCTACCAACTCCACAGTGGGGCTGTTCCTGCCAAGGAGATTAGAATCAGCTATTCCTACTTGCTTACCTACTTCTCTTTCTTGCTCATAGCATGTGTAATATAGTGGTTAAGAATAAGGGGTTTTGGAGTCAAGCCTCTGCCACTTATTCACAGTGTTGAGCAAACAACCTCTACATTTCAGTGTCCTCAGTCTGTAAAATTGGCATACTAATAGTACTATCATAGGATTGCTTCAAGGATTAAATGAAATCATGCAAGTAGTCTTTAGCTTTAGAACATAATAGGGTTTTTTTTTTAAACATCAGCTCTAAAAAATAACCCTTCGGTGGCTTCTAATGGCTGTTAGGATAGAGACTAAAATCCCTACATATCCTGAGTGTGATTTGACTGCTCATCTTGTGCCATTTTTTCTCCTTCTGTTTTTTACTTTGGATATCTTTTAATTAGTAACGGTTACATTATTAATTGATTCGTTTCAAAACAAAGCAGACACATTTTCATTGCTTTGATATTTTTCCCATTGTTCCTTACTCCCACAAATATTTATGAGCACTTCTGGCAGGCAGCCCCGGGGACTGGTGCTATGACAGTCCTGGTCTCTTCCCCGCCACCCCCCCTCCCCGAGCTCTAAATGGGAGATGTCTAGCTAAGTCCTCCTCATCCTTCTACCCCAGCTCAGCTGCCACTTCGCGGATGAAGCCTTCACCTACACTGATTTCTCACAGGGTCCTGTGTTTCCTACTAGGTGCTATTTGAAATTATAGCACTTATTGCTGTGATTTGTAAGTTCCGTGACAATGAGGAGGTGGTCTGTTTTGCTCAAGCTTTGCTACTGTCTGACACATAGAAGCTGATGAGGAACGTTTGAGGAGAGGGAGAGAGAAGAGCAGGAGAAAAGGAAGGAAACATAAAGAAGGAATGAATATAAGGGATGGCAGAAGGGAATAAGGAAATGAGAAATCCTGGGGATCAATGAAAAGAGCTATAGTTTTGTTTTAGTTGCAAGCATTATAATAAAATTGACGGCCCTTTACTATCAGGAAAGTTCATTGCCATCTTGGTCTGAGAAGAGATTTCTGATTCCATACATTAGTGCTTTAAGGGTAAAATAAACCAGGAGAAGTTATTGGTTTATTTCACATATAATATTAATGAGATTTGTTGAATGTGAAATGTTGTAAAGCACAAGGAAAAAATCTAATCACTAAAGGCTGCAAATTTCTCAGCACAAAGAATATTAATGTGTTAGTGTTCTATGGAAGTGGCAAGGTTGAGATTAGATAAACTAGTGTTTGTGACTCGCAAAGCAAATATAACAACTCCAGTTCTTATCAATTTGCCAGTGAAGAAGAGAGTTCCAGTAATTAAGAGAAAATGTTCACCACACAAGAAGTTGTTGATTGGGCAGAAGAAAAGAGGAAGATGACAGTAGGTATGTCAAAGAACAATAGAGAAGTTGTGGAGATGTTGAGAAGAAAGCTGCTAAGTTCTGAATCTTAAGAGTACCTTACGGGCGCCTGGGTGGTGCAGTCGCTAAGCGTCTGCCTTTGGCTGGGGCGTGATCCTGGCGTTCTGGGATGGAGCCCCACATCGGGCTCCTCAGCTAGGAGCCTGCTTCTTCCTCTCCCACTCCCCCTGCTTGTGTTCCCTCTCTCGCTGGCTGTCTCTATCTCTGTCGAATAAATAAATAAAATCTTAAAAAAAAAAAAAAGAGTACCTTAAATGTGATGTGATGTGATCTGATGTGATGTGATGACAGGCCGAAAAGAAAGAAATCTAGACCAGATGTCTCAAAAATTGTTCCAGTCCTTTAAGGGCCAAAGCTCAGACATCTCAGATGGCCTCAGACACAAGCTAGCTGTAGTGCGATTTGAAACAACTATGATGTGAATCCCCTCATTTTTAGGCTTCTTGAAATTTGTTTTTGTTTCTCATTTTCTCTCCTGATTCTTAATCAAATCTTTTGACAATTCCAATAAAAGTCATGAGGGATGGAAGAATGGATAGGGTATAATGAAGACACCAAAAGAAACAATAATGATGACAATCTAATTTATTGTCGCAGTCACTGTTCTCATACCTATGCCTCCCGACAGTTTTCACGGAGCAGTTACTCTCTCTCTTCCTGCTTTACAAATGAAGACGCTATCACGGAAGTCCTCCAGCCCACACAGCAATTCAGTAGTGGAGCTGGGACTTGAGCCTAGGTCTGAGCTCTAAATTCATGCTCCTTGTTACAAGTCAAGTAATAAATACTTCACGCTCCCTGAGATCACTAATGATATTTCATTTGTATCCAGGGTACCTGGCTGGTTCTGTCAGTGGAGAATGTGACTTTTGATCCCAGGGTTGTGAATTTGAGCCCCATGTTGGGTATAGAGATCACTTTAAACTAATAAAATTTTTACCAAAAAAATTTAGTTTGTTTCCTTTCATACCTTTTTCTATTAACACACATGCACACATACACTTTATGTGAAACATGGATTTTTCTCTTAAAATTTTTCATGGCCATTTCTCCAGGACACTGGAGGCAAATCATTCTATTTTTTCTTTTTCTTATGGTAGTACAACAAACATAATATTTACAATTTTAACCATTTTTAAGTGTGCAGTCTGTGGCATTAAATTCTGCAAAATCGTTCTCTTAACAGTAAAACGTACTATAGTTTGACTCTGTCATCCAATTCATTCAGCTGTTGCCTTACTGGTTGACATTCAAGTTGTTTCTCATTTTTGCCCTATACACAATGCTGATGAACCTAACATATTTGTACATACACTTTTGTGAGCCAATGTTTTTATTTTTGTGGAAAAGATGTCCCAAAGTGGGATTGCTGAAACAAAGGAAGTGTGCATTTTTACACGTTATTAGTGATAGCCGGATTATTTTCCAAATGGCTGTCAAAACTCACGTTCCTACCAGTAGGGTATGACAATATCATTTCCCAGCTCTCCTGCCAATGCTGAGTGTTATCACTCTTTTTAATTTTTGTCAGTATGACAAATGAAAAATGTGGAGAATATTTTTATACCCTTGGGAGACTTTTGCAAGAAAGATAGAATACCCAGAAGCCACAAAGGAAAAGGTTGAAAGACTTAGCTACATTAAAAAATGAAAAATTACTGTATCAGTAAAATTCAAAGACAACAGGAGAAAACATTTGACATGGGAATACATATGACAAAGGGTTAGTACCGGTTGATAAGAAAATGACAACAGCCCAATGAAACCTAGGCAGAAGAATGTAGTTCATGAAGGAGTTCATGAAATGCGAATTGTCAGTAAATGTGAAAAGATGCCCAACCTCACTGATGGGAAAATGAATTAATTGATTTGTATGGCGAGTTTGGGGAAAACAAGGCACATGGAGGAGGGAAGGGCAGGAGGAATCTAAAGAATCGGATGCTGTCTTTAGCTCCCCTATTAGTTTGGCCTCTGGTGAAGATTTCATGATTCTGATGATGCTTTCCAGAATTTCCCATGATGCCTTCCAGAATTTCTAATGATGCCATTCATGGGAGAGTACAGGGTCCAACCACTAGGATTCACATCTCTCCCCCACCCAAATATGGATGGGGTTCTCAGGATTGAGCCAAGTCTACCTGCCGCCAAAGGCTACAGCTCATCAATGAGCGACTCCTGTAGGGATTTATTCTCACCATTTCTGTTGCTGCTTAGCCCAGCCGCTTGGCTACTGTCTGCAGTGATGTCCACCTGACTCATCAGTATCTTTATTGGGACAGATTGAGATTGTTCTCACTATGGAGTAGATGTACCACTGGCCATCCTCAGCCTTTCTCTGAAAGCCGATGCCGTTTCCCACAGACAAGGTATCATTTGGGGACTTACCTCTTTAGACCTTACCCCAACACTTCAGGAAGGCACATACCCATCTCTTGAGACTGGTCCTAGTTTAGACTGGCCCTGAATTCAGGGCCAAATCGGCCCCTGGATGGATGCCAACTTTGTCCTAGTCGCAACGTGCTTGCTTTTGCTCCCAGCTTGTTTGCTTAGTCCCTGGGCTTCCTTGACCTGCCTTTTCAGCTCTTTTTCCCCTGCCTTTTTTTCGGGTGGGGCATAGTGTTTTTGGCTTGACCTCCCACTAACTGATGGCCTCGGGGTCCTTCCATTGTAAACCGCCTCCACAGGCAGCCAAAGCAAGAACCTGCCCCATGCCCCTGGATAACTAAGGACATCGAGGTAGAAGCGGGAAGGAAATGCTGTATCCTTGTTGCCCAACTCTGGACACAGCTGCCCCCAGGACAGAGAATGCTGGTGTGGTGGGGTACCTGGGAGCACTTGGCCCTGTCCTCAGTGGTGTTGCCTTCACAATTCACAGAGACCTTACACACTTGCTCAGGTTTTTGCCATACTTTGATAACTTTTCAGTCCTCCTGGCTACCCAGTTCTCTAGGAAGCCTGAATAGTTGATGTTCTTACAATACCATTTAATTGAAAAGGCAATCCACAAAGGAGAAATGTAAAGAGACTTTGGTTAAACTGTATTCTGTGATTAAAGGCCTGGCAGAGGAAGAAAGTACAAACCAGGCCATGGTCAGGATCTATGAGGTTGAGATCTTCTCAGATGCTGGGGAGTAGAGCTCTGATCTTGGCCCCCAAACATGGTCTGGAGTAATGTTACCCTTTATACACACTCTCAGAGGGTTCATGGCACCTATCGCAAGGAAGATGGTCTGGCAGAGTGTTCACCCAGTGTGTTCTGCTGGAATGATGCTTTCGTCTGTAAAGGTTCTCAGGACCTTCCTTCCAGGCTTCCAGCTGGAAGACATCAACCCAACTGTCATGGATAGATTACATGCAGATTAGAAGTAGCAGGATCTGTTTCCGGAGTCCTTTGGCAACTGCAACAGCTGGGATTCAGGGTCATGGGCAATCTTTCTCAAATAGGTGATTCAAAGGAACAGCGTTGTGGTTTCAGCCCCGGCTATACATTAGGATCAACTGGAGCACAAATGATGCCTAGACCTGTAGATTATTAAATCAGAATTTCTGGGCTTGGACAGGGCACAGGTAGGTTTTTAAAGCAAAGGGTGATTCTAATGAACAACCAGGGTTGAAAATTATTGGGCTAGCCAACTGTTGGTTGAATCAATGGTAATAATCTTACATCTTCAAGAGGCTTGTAAGATCCATATTATATACATGATGAGAGTGTTGTTCTTCAGGACCTCAGAAGGGGGTCTCAAACCCCCTTTGTGGGAAGCAGTGGGTTCTCAAACTTTAATGTGTATACATATCCTTGTTAAAATTTTAGCAAGATTCTGCATTTCTAACAAGCTCCCAGGTGGTGCGGATCCTGCTGGACTATGGGGCACAATGAGTAGCAAGAATGTAGACTGGCAGTCTACAAACTGGGATAGGGTCGTCCTGGGATTACATGACACTTTCCAAGGTCTATCTAGACATTGATAGTTTTAATTGATCAATTTCCAGATCCCCAACTCCATATCAACTATTTTCTAAAACTGATCTCTCAGAGAATAAAGTTTTGGTTTTTTTTTTAATTTTAGAGAGAGAATGAGCAGGGGATGGTAGAGGGGAAGGAAGAGGGAGAAAGAATCTGAAACAGACTCCGAGCTGAGCTCAGGGCCCAAACTCAAGAGTGAGAGACCATGACTGAAGATCATGACTGGAGTGGAAACCAAGAGTCTGATGCTTAACCAATTGAGCCACCCAGGTGCCCCTGATCTGCCAGAGAATAGACCTGAGATGAAAGAGTGGGTTCCCATCTCCCATGTCCCCTTTCACAATGGCTCTTCTCTTAAGTGGACTAAAGAAAGGAAGACCTCTTACCCAGCCAAGTCTCACACTGGGATGCTAACAAGGAAACACACTGAAAAATTGGTGGAGGTATTAAGAAAATGAATGGTTCTGATAACCAACAAATCTTTTTGCAAATTAAATCTTATTTAATCTTTTGTTTTCTGCACAACTGGATGACTTAATGACATTAGCTAATAGGTCATTACACATAATTTTGGATGATAGATCATTATATGGTTTTATTTGTTTTTTTTTGGTATTTAGAAGAATTAAAAACATTTAGTAAAATTGCTCTAACAAAACTATTTCTATGAACAAGGTTCCTTAATGTTTATACCTGTAAAAATGAAAAATAGGATTAGAATCAATAATGAACCCTGTCTCTTTCTAGCAATATGTAATATTCTTCCATAGACTTTAAACTAATTGAGGGAGAAAAAACCCATCCACTTCATCAAACCCCTGCACGCGCGCATATGCACACACTTAAACATTTTTCCTTTTTTGATTGATAATTATATAAGATTATAAGACATTTACGATTTTGGTGAATTGTGTACTTATATTGATAAGTCAAGCTACGGGAAATTTGGCTAATTCTCAGAGACTTATAATAAACATTGTCTAACATATTTCAATTTACATACGTATTTTGGAACAGAGTAGGTGATAGGGTGATCAGTAAAAGACTTTCAAGATAAAATATAAAATATATTACATAAGTAAAAAATTCTGTTGGGGAAGTAGATTGGAATTCACAGAGAAAAAGGAACAATACAAATTTTTGCCCTATTAAAGAGGAATTTGTTCATGTATTTTAATTTTTATTTATGATTACCTTTTATTCATGGATTGTTTTAAATGAATGATGGTGGCTGTTAACTCTATGGTATTTAGATTCTTTTAGGCATATTTTAGGTTTAGTATGTTTTAAATGCCAGTATTTACAATATGCTGAAAGTTACAACTTTTCAAATGTACTTATGATGAAAAACGTTAGATATCTACTTAAAAATATCCTGGTAGTAGGGGCGCCTGGGCGGCTCAGTCAGTTGAGCATCTGACTCTTGGTTTTAGCTTAGGGCATGATCTCAGGCTCCTGGGATCAAGCCCAGCTTTCGGCTCCACACTCAGCAGAGTCTGTTTGTCCTTCTCCCTCCCCCACTCAAATAAGTAATAAGTAAGTAAGTAAATAAATAAATAAATAAATAAATAGAATCTTGTAAAAAATATGCTGGTAGCATATACTTTTAAAACATTGTTTTGGAGTTAAAAAGCCACAAAAATTGGAAGAATATCTACCTAGACCTATTTGAGAGGAGAGAATACTCCAAGAATTGAACCTCAAATTGTTTAGAACTTATGTAGAAGAGATTGTAAAAGAAACAACTCAGGACGGTCCAGGCAGAAACTTTTTGTGAGCCAGATCCCAGTAGCACGCAGAAATATTAGTGAAAGTGTGATGACTCTCTGGTCCAAAATACACAGATGCTATTAATCAGGTATTTTGCCGGTTTTCTCCCAGCTTCTCAGTATGGACATTTTGTGCTGGATAATTCTTTGTTATGGAGAGCTAGTCTGTGCATTATAGGATATGGAGCAGTACCCTGGCCTCTACCCATTAGATGTCAGTAGCTCCTACCCCCACCCAAGTTGTGACAACTGAAAATGTGCTCCCCAGTTAAGAACCACTGAACTATTGCAAACATTGAAGGATTGTTGTTAATGCTGGAGTTCATGAGTCAGCCTTGCCTTCATTCCGTCTGGGGATTGGAATGAAATTGTAAGTCCCTAAAAGTCATACTTGATGAAGCCCACAGCCCCACTGACTATAAGGCCCTGTCTGTGGACTACTACAGACTTGAGTCTCTGGCTCTGACAGGGAATAGTCTCACTTGGCAGGGCTATGGACACTGGATATGGGAGCAACATGGGCAAAGAGGGTGGTGAAGCAGATTGAGGTTGGCCACTGCCCTCGCTGCCCAGAGGAAAACTACAGGCAGTGTGGAGATGGCCTCCCAAGCTGGGAACAAAGAACACCAGCTGACCACACATTCTGAGCCCTGGAGTAGAAGTGGGGCACCCCACGGACACACACATGGTGCCTCACGTCTACTCTTCGAGGGGCAAAACATACTCGTGAATGCCACTATCTGCTCTCCTTGTAGGTGGTCTTGGACTTAAACAGTAAGTGACCTAGCCCTTGCTGGACAAGTACCTAGTAGAGAAAATTGTTCAAGACCTACAAATTCACTACTCATGGTCCAGAGTCACAGGGAAATGCCAGCTCCCTGTGGCTCAGTGATATCTGTCTATTCCAGAGATACTGCCCTAGTCGTTCCTTTGGATTGAGAATTTTACCTGGAGATTGGACTACATCGATGGTGTCTAAACTCTGGCTGAGCCCTGAGAACCATCTTTCGCAAACTACCCTATGGATAGCCCTTGTAGATGTGGCCTGATAGGTACAGAATCTGCCCTCTCCTTGGACTCTTGCCCATGCCCAGGCCCGTGGCTGCCACCAGTGACACTACCAGACTCTGACCCTGTCCCCTTAGCCTCCTGCCATGCTTTCATCCTGAAGTTTCCTCAGATACACTTGGTAGCATTTGGAGTGGGGGGAGTGGGTGTTGAAGACTCTTGTACCACACTCAGTTTTTGCTCTTATTCTAAGTAACCACATCACCAAAGAGAATTTTTAATAGTAAATTGGGGCGCCTGGGTAGCGCAGTCGTTAATCGTCTGCCTTCGGCTCAGGGCATGATCCTGGCGTTCCGGAATCAAGTCCCACATCGGGCTCCTCCACTGGGAGCCTGCTTCTTCCCCTCCCACTCCCTCTCTCACTGGCTGTCTCTCTGTCACATAAATAAATAAATAAAATCTTTAAAAAAAAATAGTAAATGAATCCCATGTAAGTTTTCCTCTTGGGAACAAAACAATGAATACAGACATCCCTTCCTCTTTATAGTTATTTCTTTAAGCTTATATATATATATATATATATATATATATATATATATATACACACATATGTAATGAAGCACATTAAAGAAAGTTTGGAGGAATTGGACTGAGAGTCCAGAAATAAACCCAAGGTGTCAAGACCATTCAATGGGGGAAAGAATAGTCTTTTCCACAAATGGTGCTGGAACAACTGGATGGCCACATGCAAAAGAATGAAACTAGGTCCTCACCTCACACCATATAGAAAAATTAAAATAGATCAAAGATCTAAACGTAAGAGCTAAGGCTACACAACTCCTAGAAGAAAATGTAGGAGTATCTCTTCATGATCTTGGAGTAGAAAATGGTTTCTTGGTTATGACACCAAAAGAATAAGAAACCGAAGTAAAAATAAATGAATTGAACTTCCTAAAAATTAAAGACTTTTCTGTATTAAAGGAAATTATTAACAAAATGAAAGATGACTCACAGAATGGAGAAAATATTTACAAATTATATATCTGGTAAGGGTCTGTATCTAGAATATATAAAAAAAATTCTAACAACTCAATAATAAAAAGACAAGAAAGATAACTTTAAAATGGGCAAAGGATTTGGATAGACATTTCTCCAAAGAAGATATACAAATGTCCAATAAGCACATGAAAAGATGTTCATATCGCTAGTCATTAGAGAAATGCAAAGCAAACCCACAATGAGATACCACTTCACACCCACTAGCACGGCTGTAATAAAAAAGATAATAGCAAATGTTGGCAAGGATGTGGAGAAATTAGAACACTGATACATTGATGGTGGAAATGGAAAATGGAAAACAGTTTGGTAGTTTCTCACAAAGTTAAACGGTTAGCATATGACCCAGCAATTTCAGTCCTAATTTCAGTTTCCAGAGTTGAAACATATTCGCACAAAAACTTACACACAAATGTTCATAGCATTTTTTTCATGATAGTCAAAAGGTGGAAACAAACTGCATGTCCATCAACAGATGAGTAGATAAACAATATGAGACGTGGCCATACGATGGAATATTATTTGGCCATTAAAAAGAATGGAGTATAGATACATAATACGACATGGATGAACAGTGAAAGCATGACGCTAAGTGAAAGAACCCAGTCACAAAGGGTTATGATATCCATTTATATGAGATGTCCAGAGTAGACAAATCTACAGAGATAGGAATTAGGTTAGTGGTAGCCAGGGACTGAGAAGAAAAGGGAATGCAGGTGATCGCTAATGAGTATGGGGTTTCTTCTGGGGGCAATGGTTGCACAAGAAGGAGGGAGTGGTCAGCTGATTGAGCCAAGCATCAGTGGACAGAAGGCTCCAGGAAAAGCCCTTATATGAACTTTCGGGGGCCACTCAATCCTCTGATTGCTTGAAGCTCATACTTGGGCAAAGATAAAATTCATGGAATTCTATCAATCTCTTAAATTCCCTGGGAGACTAGACAATGGTTCATATACCCGGACTCATAAACTAACTACCAAACAAGCAGAGGATATGAGCAGTCTATAAGAAACACAAATACCTAGTAGATATGTGAAAAGTATTCGACCTCTCTCATAGTTCAAAAAAAAAAAAAAAAGTATCACAAAACAATGAGATTCCATTTGTCATCAATCAACTCAGCAAATGAATAAAAGTTTGGTAAGGTCCAGTGTTTACAAGATTATGGGGCAATAGGCACCCTGATATACCGTTCCTGGGAGTGTAAACAGATTCAACTCTTCTGGAGGGCGATTTAGCAATGTCTGTCAACATTTTGAATGTTTGTTCTCATTGACTCAGCAATTCTACCCCTAGGAATTTGCCCTAGGGATAGACTGGCAAAATTATGCCAAAATCATGTGCAAAATCATGTCCACTGCAACATCGTTTGTAATAACAAAGAACTGTAGAGCACTCAGGCATCCATCAGCAGAGGGCCAGTGCAGTACAGCCACGTAATGGAAAAGTGTGAAATCATTAACACGTGAGGGAGAACATGGAAAGATCTTCAAAATGTGGTCTGTTCGTTTTTTTTTTTTAAACAAAACAATTCGCACAGCAATATGATCTCATTTGTGTTAAGTGTTAAAATATATGCAGGTAGCTGCCGACTGTTTTTTCAGGAAGGATACATAAGAACTGTTGGTAACTTTTGGAGAATGGTGCTGGGGGGTTGGAGGGAGGAGAAAATAACTGGCTTTTTATTTGATGCTTTTCTATCATATTTGATTTGTTTTTACCATGGGAATGTAAGACTTTTCTTAAAATAAATATTTTAAAAGCCAGGAAAAAGTATTCGAGGGATATGGAAGAGTAAGAAGAGGGATGTCTTTGGTGGGAGACTCTGGTTGGTCCTGATACAGGGCCAGCTTATTTTAGGTGCATTAATAAAAGCACTGTGACCAGATCATTGGGGTTTGGGGAAGACCCCCAGGGCAGCAGCCTGGACCGTGGAGGAGAGATGTGAGACTAGAGTCAGGGCGACTGGTCAGAGGTCTTTGCAACAGAGCAGGGCTCAGATTTAGGAGGTAATGGTGGGGGTGGAGAATGCCTCAGCTGGGAGAGTTATTTAAAAGGACAACTGACAGCCATGGTGCCTGATTGGATGAGGAGGCCCAGCCATCTGCCTCAGGCAGCTGAGTGGGTGGCAAAGGAAGGAAAGAGAGGGTTAGAGACCAGAAGAGGATGGGGAAGAAAATAAAGAGTTCAATTCTGAATGCACTGAGTTGAGGAACACATTGAGTCTGATTATGTTGAGTAGACGTAGAAGTATGGAGCCCAGCCAATTTTGAGTTGGAGATGGAACACATCAGATCAGGTGGGAATGGAAATGGAGTATAAGGAAGTTGTGTCACACACACACACAAGGCCCCAATTCAAGGTGGCACTGTACAGATACCCAGTTTTAAGTGTTGAGTAGGGGAAGAGGACCCAAGGGAGGCTGAGGTGTGAGCGATCAGAGCTTGAGAGGAACAGGAGGGACTGGGGTCATGGGCGACCATTCCCTGCTCCTGGCTGGACACTGGCTGATTTTTTAAGCTACTCCCTCACCAGTGAAAATTGCCCTTCTTCTGCCACATCTGCCCAGTAAAATCCCAACCTTGGATTTCCTGGTTTTGCTCCTGAAAAGGGCCACCTACCCAGTGAGAACGGCCCCCCACCAAGTTCATGGTTTATACCTCTGCTGGGCTCTCTCTCTGCCACCCATCAATTTATTTTTACTTACCCTTGGTTCGCTCTGGCTCTCATCCCTCTTATTCTAAATCAGCATCGTGTTCACTCCTCACATCTTACTTCCACTCTCATCTTTGTGACCTCTTTTGTCTTCTTACTTCAAGGAACAAGCAAGGCCCTCAGGATGAGTGCTTTGAACATCTCAGCCTTCTCCCTGTAAATAGATCTAAAACAGCATTTGCCTTCTTTCCCAAGTATTCAGCCTCTAAGGATGAGGTTCATTTCTTGTTCAGCGCTGGGGTCCCTCAAGGAGGCCCACTGACCCTCTTCCATCCCTGAGCCATCCCTACTGCTCCTTCTCCGTCAATATCACTGTATCACGCATTATGTCTTCCTCTTCATGGCATCTGCCCTGCTGCGCTGAAGTTATCTCGCTGTCTCCTCCAATTACCTTGATCCTATGCACATTTTCCCCCTTAAGTTCTTATTGATAACACAACATCCAAGCAGAAAAAGGCACCTGTTGTAAATGTGTCGCTCACAGAATTTTCACCAACTAAACACAGTCATGCAGCCAGCACCCAGATGAAGAAACCAAGCGTTACATCCCCCAGGACCCTCCTTGTGCTCTCTTGCACTCTCTATTTCCCTCCCCAAGGCAACCACTATCCAGTCTTTCAAAAGTGTAGATTTGTTTTGGCTGTTTTTGTAAATTAAAGAAAACAAGGCCCCAAATGATGGGTACTCTTATGTGTCTGGCTTTGAATCAACATCGTGTTTGGGAAGTCACCCACATTGTTGTGTGCAGTCATAGTTCGTTTCCATCGCCCTATAATATCTCATGGTGTGATCGGACCACGATTCATTGACCCATCTGGGTACGATGGATTATAAATAGCAGGCACTATGTTTTATTCATCTGCATGTCTCCAGCCCTTCACACCTGCCAGCATAATGGTTTGTGTATCAACAGGTGAGAGAATTCAAGGAGTACTTTTCCACTGTATTCTTGGATGATCAGAAGATACCGGACATTTTAGATTCAATCCTGGGTACCGTGATTCAAATGTTTCAAAAGGGCCATTGATAACTTGAATTGTCTATAGAGGGCAACGATGGGGCTGTGTCTGGAAGCTGTGCAGTACCAGAAAACACTAAAGATGTTTATTACAGAAATGAAAACAGAGGGCATCAGGCATGGGCCAGGTTGCGTTAGAAGAGAGCACGGGGCCGGTGGCTAACTCTCGGGGGGAGGCAGCTTTCTGCTGGATAATACTCATGGTACTGGCTCATGTTTAGAGAGCACTTAACCATACCCCAGCCCCCAGTGGGCGCTTAGGGCTCGGTGTCCATTAATTCAATACGAGAATGACTTTTTAATGACTGAGGCTTGAACATGAGCTGCCTGGTTGAAACTGTGATCAATCACTTCATGGCTGCAGACACCGGTGACTACGAGTCCCGGGAAGTGACATTTATAGGCTCATGGGCTGTCTGAAGAGCCTTCCTCTGACTGGGCTCCCTGGCCTGCTCCCCTCCTAATAGAACAGCCTTCCTGCTGAGAGCAGCTTCCTGCAGTGTCTCCCTGGGTCCCCTCACAGCAAGCAAAGTATAAAGTGTTTCTGTCAGGAGCTTCCTTCCACCCCGGGCCTATCTGTCCCAACTGGGACCCTCTCCTCCTTACCCCAGGACGCCTACCCAGTCCCGCTCTCTCCTTCCAGTGACTAAAAAAAACATTCACCTGCAAAGATGTTGGATGAGGACTCTGATTGGGTTTGTGGCCACAGCAGGCTTGACTCTTCAGGTGGCCAACAGTCCTTTGGATGATTATCCTAGAGTTTGTTTGTTTGAGAGAAAAAGGGAAACTTAGCAAGTGCCTGGGGAAAAAAAAAGAAAGCTGGCAAAATCCTTCCCAAGATGTATCTATCCAGCGTAGGCCTCAGAAAGAAGAAAAGCCCAGACACATAAATCTGGGTTGCTGAATGCAAAAGACATTTGTTAGAAGCAGCAAAACGCTGTCATCCTCACAGGATACGCTGTGCTGCTGGCCCCAGGACAAGATGCTTTATCTTGCCACTGGCTCCCGAAGCCAAGGCCTGGCGGCCGCAGAGTCACTAAAACACCAGCACCCTGAGTTAGACAAGCAGGCGCTGGGGAGTATTGGCGGCCTGTGCCCCCACCCCTGTCCGCCTTCCCTCTCACTTTCTCTGCTCCGTGTCCTGCCCCAGACCCTGCTCTCACCTCACTCTTGTTTCTTCTGAGAGCTTTAGTATTTTGTTCTCTTGGAAGGGGCCAGAGGGAGTCCAAGATTTAGGAAGCCGGGCAACAGATGGGCCGATCCCAGAAAGCCTCGCTCTCCCCACCCTCCAGGAGCCACAGCTAATGTCCTCTCTTCCTTCTCTTCTGCTGGACAAAGCCCAACACACACTGACAGTGTTAACACAATAAATACCAGCAGTCCTGACCTTTGTCTGTGGGTCCTGGAGTCGTCCTGACTCCCAAGCTCCGACTTGCCTGTGCTTAAAGTGATTAGCGCTTACCGTAGGCTGCGGGGCCCTGCACTGGGGTTTGATGGGAATCAAAATAGAGATTACCTTATTTGACTTAAAAAAAAAATTTCCACTTGAAAGATAGAATCCCCCAGAGAAATACACTGGGGCTTACACATACACAACTTTAAATTGGATTTTTAAAAATAGTTTGCCAGCTGTTTGCTAGGTCGTGTCTTAGGTTCTTGTCCTTGATTGATGTTGGGTCCATTTGGGAAACGAGGCCAAGAGGGGACAGAGGGACTGCCAAAGCCACAGGACCCTGGATGCCTGGGGATTTTCCCAGGAGCCTTGGCAGTTGTTGCCATGGGCCTTTAGAAACCCTCGGAGCCTTGGCACCAGGGTCTGCCTCTTGCCCAGAGCTCGAACCACCTCCCCCAGACCTCACCTCATCCCTGCACTGCTTCTTCTAGGCCAAGTCTGGAAAGAGAGAGAGAGAAAGAAAAAGAAAAGAAAAGAAAAGAAAAGAAAAGAAAAGAAAAGAAAAGAAAAAAAAGGAGAACTGTTCTCAGCTGGATGGCTCTTTCTCATATTTTTGTGGTTAAATATTTATTTTAGCTCCTTGTAACACCTTCAAGTGATACATACATGGGCCCTCTGCCCAGAACTCCCATCGCCCTCCCCTGTACTGGCCTGACTGCTCTTCATCTCTCGGGTCTCAGCCAGAATGCCACTTTCTTAGGGAAGCATGAGGGGCAGCAGAGCGTGGTGCTTAAGAACACCAGTGTGCCCGGGTGGGAATCCTGGCTCAGCACTTCCTAGCTGTGTGACCTTGGGCTAGTCACTCAACCCCCCTGTGCTTCGGCTTCCTCCGCTGTAAAATGGGGATAATGGTAGCACCTACCTCATTGGGGTTGTTGTGAGGATTCGGTGTGTTACTATATGCTGTAGAGAATTCATAAAGTGCTTAGAACGTAGCCTGACACGCAGTAACCGTCTCTTATTACTCTCTAAAGTACATCAGTGGTCAGCGGCTCGGGTGGCGGCCGCTGCCCTGTGGCCCCCCCAGCCGTCTGCAGTTCTGTGTGTCACCGGTCCTCATTTATCTGTAATGCTTAATTATCCGTCTTCTTCACGAGGGCAGGAACCAACGTCTGTCATGCTCTCCACTGTCCCGTCCTCACAACATCAACTGTGCCTCACTCAGGAGATACTCAAGAAATGTCGTTGAGTGCAATCACGAATGAAATATAAAAAGGAAGAAATGTCAAAGGCAAATGCGACCCAGGAAGGGGGAGAACCTCGGGGCCCTTGGGTCATGCTGCGCCATCTATATTTGCTCCATATATATACTTGGCCTTTTCATTTTATTTGTGTGATGGTTAAACCAAGACAGACTTGATGAGTTTCGAGTTCCAGGATTATGAGGATTAGGCTTTGTAATCACATCTTTGGCAGGAGACTTCCGCCCCATCTAGGTTTTCAAAATCTAGCTAAATATTGAATGCATACAAAAGAATAAATCACATGAGCAAAATATAAAAAACAAACAGAGAGCCACATACAGCCCGGCTTAGACAGAGGCTACATACAGCCCACGCCCCCAAAGCCCCATTGCGTGCCTCTCCCCTGCTCCTCCCCCTCCCAGCCCCCTCCCAAATTCGTGTTGACTCTTCCTATACTTCTCTTCATAATTTTACCCTAAAAATACCCTTCCCTGAACAGCATGCTGGTTTTGCATGCTTTTGAACCTTATACGAAACAAATCATACAGTATGTATTCTTTGATTTGCTTTTCTTGACACTCAATGTGCCGTTTGTGCCATTTGTCCCTGCTGTGGCATGCAGCTGTATGACCTTCTACCATGGGACTACTCTGTCGTTTTCTTCTCCCTTCTCCTCTCAACAGATGTTTGGGTTGTTTGGCGTTTTTTTGCTCTTGCAGGCAGTATCGCTGGGAACGTTCCTGCAGGCAACTCTAGGGGCCACAGTCGAGAGTTTCTCTGGGGTTATTTCTGGGTCCAAGGTTTATACATTTGCACCTTGTCTAGATAACACTGACTTGTTTTCCCAAGGGGTTCCCAGCTTCCCACCTGGTCCCAAGCCTCATCCCCACAACATTCCTCTTCGGCATCTATCAGACCTATTGGAAAGGGGCTTTGAGGCAGGGCCAGAGAGAAACCTGTCCATTTGCACTGCCCTGGCACCCACTTTGTGCACAAGAGGCGACAACATGGCCTGGGAGATTTAGACCATCTCCTCTGTGGCCCGAGTGGCTTCTCTCTAGCTCACACGCACCACTCAGGGCCCCAGACAGGAGAGGAGAGCTCGGTGGCCCAAAGCCAAAAGCCCGTGAAAACCAAACAGATATCTGGAAACAGCATTCTGACCCATTTCTTTTCTTTTCAAGATAATAAAAGTTTTACTATCTCTTCAACCCAGTGAAAGTGATAATAAAAAACTTTAGTTTCTTTGTTGTAAATACCTTGCCTTTCCATTCATTGTTTTTAAATCCCAGAGAGCCTTGATTGTAGTAGGCTTTCAACAAATACTGACTTTTATTTTTGGGCATGTAGTAGGATTATTTAGGGATCAATATGGCAAAGCCAAAAGTAGAAATCCTTTCTCCTGTTTTCTCCACTCTCTTCTATGGTTTTATGTTACCCATATAAAAATAATTTAAAAGAAAGATATACTGGTGAAGCCTGATGAATCCTTAAGGCCTGTTGTGACTTTCCCCTGGAAACTCTCACATATTTGATCACCCTCAGCTCAGTAGGGTGTCCTGGCCCAGCTTCTCAGTCTACGAAGGAGCCCAAAGTTTGTTGGTCACTCATACACCCTTTTGAAAAGATGCTTCAAGAAAATGCTCCTCCGGCAACTGGAAGTGGGGCAGTCTGTTGCTAGAAGCAATAAGTTATAGACACAAGCCAGGGCTGTGCATAAACCTAGTTACGCTGGGCCTGGCTGAGGCCCCAGTCACTTTGACGCACGGCTACATTCCCCTCGCCCATCACGCGCCATCTCCTACGCTTGCCAATTCGTCTTTTATAATATTTCTCCTGCCCATTCCATCATCGTGTTTGGGCCTTTTTCACTTCATGCCTGAGCCACAAGGGACTGAAATCATCTCCCTGCTTGAGTTCCTCCTCATTCTAACCCATCACTGCTGGGTTAATCTTTAAATAGTAAAAACCAAACAGCAGCAACCACAAAAACCCAGAGCAGAACTGTTTTCCCCACCAGACCCCTCTTTTTGGCCCCCAAACTCAATGGCTTCCACAGAATAAAATCCAGAACCAAGGCCCGGCATGAGGAGCTCCCTCCCCCCCAGCTCCTCTGATCTCCGTGGCCATCTCCACAGAAGCCAGCACCAACTCCGCCCTCTGTCAGCGCGGTTTCAGGGTTCAGGCCCCCTAAGCCAGCCACAGAGCAGGGGTTCCAAGCCCCTGCCCTGAGACATGGGCCTGGCTTCTCAGAGTTAGCAACACCCCGCAACTGCCATACACACACCTCTTCTCTGGCGTACTCCCAACACCCACTCCTTCAGACGCCACCCGCCTGCCTGCCTTGGCCTCCCCAGCAGCTTTGCTTGGTGTCCCCACCTCCACGCCCAGCTGCCCCCAACAGAGCCCTCAGGGCCCCACCTCCTCCATACCTTCCCTGCCTCTCTTAGCCTTTGACCCTTGCCCTCCTCCAGATTGCTGTCCTGACTCAGGATATGGAGCTTATTCCAGACAGACTCCACCTGGATCGTAGCCCCCAGAGGACAGGAGTCTTGACATTCATGTAGGACAGTGCCTCCCATATATTCTGTGCCAATACACATTCCATTCTACGACATGATGGTGATTATGATAATGCGAGGGAGAAAATTAAAACTAAAAAAACAAATAAAAAGATAGTTCCCTCTTTCTCCATTTCGTGGTAGGCCCACCGCCCCCTCCCCCCTCAAAATCTGCTAAAAAAAAAAAAACCAAAAAGTAGGCCTGGCTCCTTTATTCTGTCGTATTTAAAATAAGGAAGTAAAATTCTAAGGAATAGAGAATTGAAAAAGCAAACTAATAGATTTCTTTTAATGACTCAAATAGCCTAGGGAAGATCAATAAACAACTTGGACCTGAGACAAAAGGTCATTAGCCCCCGAGGGAGGCAATCCAGGTGCTTCTGAGAGCCAACCTGGGCTCGACAGCTAGAAAGGCTGCAGCTGCTGGGCCAAGTCTGATAATAAAGGAGAGCCGATTACCAAAAAATAAAAGGTGCTAAATTGACCCTCCGTGGTCATCTCTGAAATACCAATGGGTTAATATTGTGAAAGTCCCCCCTCTTTTTTTTAATGCACACGCACATCACTTGAGTATAACAAGCGGGGAATTAGCGGCTGTAGCTTTGCAAAGCCTTAAGCAGAGACCCCACCTGATTTAGGGCCTGCAGGGCCTACGGCGCACTACCGTACAGTACACCGCACTACACCTCACAGTTGTGTAAACGGCTTGTTTGGAAGAGTAAATAAACTGGGTGGCTCAGCTGGTTAAGTGTCTGCCTTCAGCTCAGGTCATGATCCCAGCGTCCTGGAATCGAGGCCCTCGTGGGGCTCCCTGCTCGGTGGGGAGCCTGCTTCTCCCTCTCCAGCTGCCCCCTGCTTGTGTTCCCTCTCTCACTGTCTCTCTCCATCAAATAAATGAATAAAATCTTCTAAAAATTTTTTAAAAAAGGGAAAAGAGAAGCACCTGGCTGGCTCGGTCTGCAGAGCAAGCGACTCTGGCTTTCTGAGATTTGAGCCCCCCACTAGGCATGAACCCTACTTAGGAAAAAAATGAAAGGGAAAACAAATATTCTGGGAAGGCCTTGTCTTTGACAGGAAGCAAAACCACCTGTCCTAATTCATGGGTTATACTGTAAATATTTAGGTTTCTTTAAAAGAGCGAACAAAAAAATCTTTTGTCTGCTGTCTCTCCATCCCTTGATCGGGCCCATCTCTACAAAGCCCATCTCCCTAAAAATCCACCCTCACCTCAGGACTCTGCTTAAAAATGTGCAGTAGTTTTCTGTTTCCTAACGCGTAGAATACAAATGTTATCAAGCCTGGCTCTGCGGGGCCTTAGAAATCTGGGCCCTACTTACCTTCTTAAAGTCGCTTCCCCTCCCCACAGCCAGCCTCCTCCCTGCTGGGTGCACGGTGCCCAAGCCCCACCCCTGCCCGCCAGGCTCCCCTGGAGGCCCAGCTCTTCCTCGAAGCCTGACTAGATACTCCCGTGTACCATGAGCTTGTGGCATCCTGTGAACCGCACACTTTGGCGATTATAACCCCCTGTTAAGCGATTTTCTGTGCGTTACACTTAGCTCTCTGGCTAAAGGATAAAGTCCTCGAGGGCCAGGACTGGTCTTCTTTGCCGCTGAACTCATTTCTGTGTCTGGACTGCAGCCAGCCCTGGGTGGCTGAAATCTCTTTGCTGCTGGGCTAATCAGGACATCTGGCCCTCTTTCTGCCTCGTCCCCCACTGTCTTCCCCAAGATCGACGCCATCCCCCTCTGAGTCTCAAATCAGAGCAGCCTTCGGTTGTCCCCACTTATCTCAATCAGATGAGACTAATGGGAGAGATGACGTATTTGAAGAAGCCTGGGGGAGCAATTGCAAACAGCCCAGTTTCATTTACGAAGGACTTTCACTGTTATCTCCTTTGTAAGTAAGGGAGGCAGCTCTCACCCCCGGTTTACAGATCTGATAAAAGCGGTACCAGGTTAAATGCGTTGCGTAAAGGATATGTCAGAACTGGTACTTTGCACCCATCTTTTAAGTCTGACAATATCTTTTTCCTACACCAGGTTGCCTCACGGTAGCCAGTGGTGATAGTAAAGCTAGTTTTATTTATCCAAAATGAAAAATAGGTTAATATTTATGCTTAGATGTTGTTCTAGTAAAATGCTAATCGTTACCACCCTGATGGGTGCAAAATATTAACAATGGTTTTGTAGTATCGGTCTTCTTGAGTTTGAGATAGATTTTAGAATCGAAGTATTAGCCACCTAATGGGTTTGGGTGTGTCACAGTGAAATCCGGTTAGCCTTTGCGCACTCGACAAAAGCCCATGCATATTTCGCAGAAACTATTCAAAGTGCCGGCTTTTTGGTAGCAGTATCATGCCATAGAAAAGAGAGCAGGTTTTTAGGCATTCCTGGAATTGTGCAACTTAGAAAGCGTATTTATTTTGAATACATGTTTCGCACTTTGTATTCATTTTAAATACTCTGTGGACCAAGAGTGTAAGAACTGGAGCTTTTATCTCCATTTTAAAGATGGGGAAACCGGGACGCCTGGGTGGCTCAGTCGGTTAAGCGTCTGCCTTTGGCTCAGGTCAAGATCCCAGGGTCCTGGGATCAAGCCCCACATGGCACCCTGCTCAGCGGGGAGTCTGTTTCTCTGACCTTCCCCCCTCTCGCGCGCTCTCTCTCATTTTCTCTCTCTCAAGTAAGTAAATAAAATCTTAAAAGAAAAAAAAAAAAAGGACGAGGAAACCAAGACCGAGGTGCCTAAGTGGCTGTGACCAGGGTCACCCAGCTCCCTAGTGGCTGCAGCAGTCAGGGTCCTGGCAGGAAACTGAGGACACACTCTAACTGGGTAATTTCAGCAGAATTCAGGACTCTTTCCAAAAGTGGGGGCAGGGCGTGGGGAGCCACAGGGGACAGCCCAGTGTTTGCGGGAGCTACCTGGCCCCAAGAAGGAGAGAGGAGGGCCCAGGGCAATGTTACCAGAAGCTGGAGACAGACCTGCAGTGGGAGGAGCTGGCCGCAGCCTGCAGAGACCTGGGAAGAAGTCAGGGAACACACACCCAACCTGTCTCTCCTACTGGGAGACCCTCATTGGTGGCAGTAAAGCCAGAGGGCAAGGGAGCCTGTTGAGGTCTGTAGAGGCCAGCCTTCTGGGGCATAAGACAGGGCAGAGAAGAGTAGGGCGTGCCTCTGGGGTGCGTTAAGCAAACAAAAGATAACCAGCACAGAGGTGAACTGTGGCTAAACCTCAGACTTCCTGTCTCCTGCTCCTTCCTATGCACTTTCCATAACACTGTGGCTTTGAGGGTCCTAGCAGAGAATTCCAGAGAAGACCCCTCCAGAGATCACCCTCAGGCCCACAACATCCCTCAGCATTAAACTTCAAGCTAGTTCTCTAAAACTTTTTCTATAATGTGAGTGTTAGCCTCTACATGAGGCCAGACTACCAACCCAATGGGAGCTACAAATCAGATTGAGTCGGGCAGCTGGTGTGCAGACCAGGGCAAGATGGTGGGGGCTGGCCGATTGAGAGCGCTCACGCTGAAGTCATCACTGGTTCTTGGCCAATCGTCTCTTGCCAGCGATGCCCCAGGGCCTTTAATGAAGCTACAGTGGGCATTAGCACAAGGCTGGCGAAGTTTTAACAAGAACGGATCCTACTATCTTTTGCATCTGGCAATTAAAATATCTTGAAAGAAACACTTCATTTCACAGCGTTGTCTATAATGATATAATTTGCAGTTGGCTACTGTGGCTTTATTTTTATATAATGCCCCTGGCATGAAAGTTCGAAGTTTATGGAAAGGAATCATCTTGGGGCATGGGGGGTGTCCTTGTGGTGAGTTCTCTATCCACCTCTCTCCTTGGTTTGATGGGAGCGAAAATCATGAAAGTCTGACCGGGGCCTCTTCCACTCCCAGGAGCTCTGAGAGCGGTATAATGAGAAACGCAAACCAGTGTTCTCCCAGAGCACCAGGAGGTCATGAAGAAAGAATTTTCAGTTCCGGCACTAGCAGAATTGTTTCCAGAGAAGTGAAGTTGTGGTCACACGCAACTCTTATGCTCCGAGTGATCCCATTCCCCAACGAAAGGCAACAGCTAGCGTCTATAGTGACTTTGCTCGGAGTGTAATACAGCCAAACCACTCCCCCAAACCCTCACCCAACCAAGGCCCTATGCACTGTGTATCTGCCCCCCACACTGCCCACCTCGCCCGGGAAAGGTTTTCTCAGCTTCATCATTAAGTGGTTTCCCTGGCACCACTGGAATTGACCGAAGAGGCACAGATATAAACCAACGGATCTCATGGCCATGGCTCTGGTCTCCTTGCTGTTTCTGCCTTGGGCCTTTTGTACCTGCTAACCCCTCTGTTCGGATCACTCTGGCCCCAGATGTCGGCATGGGGTGAGTATATACCCAGAAGTGGAATTGCTGAAACAAACGATAACGCTCTGTTTAGCTCTCTGAGGAAGCACCACACTGTTCTCCACAGCGGCTGGGCCATGTTACATTCTCACCAGCCCACCTAACCTGCTTGTCCTTCTGTATCTTGCGTGGCGTCTGTCCCTACTCTTACTGGAATGTAAGCTCCACGAGGGGAGAGATTTGCTTCCCGAGTGTCCAGAACCTTGCTTGGCACGTGGTAGTTGGTGCTCAGTATTCGTTAAACGGCTGCTACAGGGTCCGTGCCTCTGACTTTATCTGCAAGCCCAACCCCTTCAGGCCAGCTTGATGCCAAGGGAGCCTCCCTTAGCCCACCACGTCGGGGGCTCCTTCCTCTCAACAATTCCTCCTTGCCGCATTCTGGTCGTCGGGGAACTTGCACCATCTCCTGCGCTAAATCGGGAGCATGGCTGGTTTACTGTTGGCCTTTTGCAGTCTTTCTGCCCTAGAGGATATAGGCTCAACACACGCTCATCAGAGGAAAGTTCTAAATACCCAACCTGAGCAGCAACTCTGTAGGGGTTGGGCTTGAACACTCCAGAGCTCTCTAGAAAGAGAGTAAAGCGTTGGCTGTGTGGCCTTGGCACATGTCTCATTCTCTGAGCCTGGTCCTCCGGTGCCTGATGAGGGGGTCGGAGCAATGATCTCTCAGGTTCCTCTCAGATATGTAGCTCTGCTGTAGGGCCGCCCCTTTGGCAGGAAGAATACAGTCCGCATCTCTGAGAGCCCACAGTCTGAGATGGATAAGATAAACATGTCAAAAAGATTAAAGCCTCGGGGGCGCCTGGGTGGCACAGCGGTTGGGCGTCTGCCTTCGGCTCAGGGCGTGATCCCGGCGTTCTGGGATCGAGCCCCACATCAGGCTCCTCCACTATGAGCCTGCTTCTTCCTCTCCCACTCCCTCTGCTTGTGTTCCCTGTCTCGCTGGCTGTCTCTATCTCTGTCAAATAAATAAATAAAATCTTTAAAAAAAAAAAAAAAGGTTAAAGCCTCAGAGGAAGCTGGTGCCCAGCGCAGTCCGTGCCTGGATGGACAGGTGTACGGGGCCGCTCCCGGGGCCGTCCCCCCACTGCTGCAGCTTCAGGGCACAACACGCCAGGAAACGCAAGAGGAATGCATGACCTTTCCATTCTTGTTGAGAAGAGAAAAAAAAAACCTTTACAGCTCATGTGATTTCATTTGGTTATTTTAAACTGTTTATTTTTCTGTCCCATCCCCAGGGAATGAACATTTGCAGGCAAAAATTGTACTTGCCTCTGCTTAGCTGTTCGTGTATAAATATGACTTGAGCCAAGTCTCCGAAGGATGACCAATCCTGCCCACCCCGTTCCCCTTCCCACTTACTTCCTAAGAAAGACTCAATGAGTTTGGGCCTAAGAGTGAAATGTGTTCGTGACACTTAAAGCCCTCTATGCATTTTTAAAATCTTTTCAAATGCATAAACAATGCGCTAACAACATTCACAGACTATCCGAAAATAGTCACTCATGACCTAACAACCCTAACACACGATTCTTTTTTTATATTTACCAATTACCTTTCAGGTTTATCCACTTGGATACATAGTTTAAATTGTCGTATTTGGACCATAAGACAACCTCGGATTCTACATTTTCCTCTCAACATCTGGAAACAAATACGCATCTCCCCCAAATGTATCCTTTTAAAATATCTGTAAATCCGGGTCAAATCTACCATGGATTGATTGCCTGGTGAGTGGGTGCCGGGCGGTATAGGCTACAGGAAGATAAAATTTGTCTCTGCCCTCAAGGAGCTGACGTCCTCTCGGAGAGAGAGTGCACCGTACACCCAACACCTCGGACCGTCGGTCACACGGGAAGATGCGCGGGGCCCCTGGCGACGCACTCGCGGTGAGCACGCATTCGCGCGGTGGAGAGTTTGTCAGGAAGCCCGCCTCCCCTCGAAGATGAGAGAGTCGATTTATCCGTGATGAGCAGCAGAGGCAGAGGGAAGGGAGGGAAGAGACCGTTCAGACAGGGAAACCTGGATGAGGACACGGATGTGCTGAACATGGGGCCCTACGATCCATTTGGGGGTCGCTGAAGCCCTGAGCCCAGCAGGTGTGGAAGGCGGATGTGTGAGGGAATGGTGGGACTGAACATAGGCAGGTGGTCATGAGAGAGGGATTCGGAGTTTCCTGAAAGCTGGACAGAAGTACAAAGCTTATGTGGCTGGGGTGAGGAGGGGACACGGTGAGACCAGTGCTGCATTGACCCAGCGGGGGCGGGAGGGGTGCGGTTTGTTGTCACTGTTGTTCTGTTTCGGAGGTGAACGAAATCTATCCATCTAGATGTAGCTGGTAGATCAGGGGAGAGTTAAGGCGCTGGAGAGCAGGAGGTCGAAGGGACTCAGGGCCCAGGCCTCGGGAACGGTTGGCATACCAGGACTCACAAGTAAACACACAGGGCAAGTCAGGGCCTTGCCCCTCTGGTTCGCTGCTGCGTTCTTGCCTACAATTTTTGCTTTTGCAAAATTTCTGTACAGAGTTCAGCAAATCTCTATTCCTTTTCCAGGCCTCAGTGTCAACTCCCTCAGATAGGGCTACTTTTTCAAGTGTGCCTCCTGGTCCTTTAGGGCCAGGTCAGGCCAGGACGCCATGCGAGTCTCAGGAGCTCCCAGTCCTGAGCCTCACTGACGCCTGGAAGGACTGGCACTTGAGATCCCCATTAGTCATCCTGGCAGCTGCTTCCTGTCGCCCTTCCCTGGGTGACTTCGGTTTGGGCCTCTCCGGGGTGGTAAGAGGATATTGTCTGGACTCATCAATTATTACCACAGGAAGGCAGCTTGCACAGAAGCATGTGCCCCCTCGCCACGTCATTAGACAGATGAATGCAGTCAGGCCCGGGAGGGAGGGGGGCCGACCTAAACCCCATGCTGCCTGACAGCAGCTCACAGTCTAGCCTCATTCATGGAGGAATCAGTGTCCAGCACCGTTTCAGTGCTGGAGATACAGACAAAACTGCTGAGGCAGGGAGAGCAGTCATCGAGATCAGTAAGGTGGATGGTAAGAGGTGCCAAGGAAAAAGCAGGGGGGTGGGGAACGGAGTGTGATGGGGGCTTGCCGTAGTAGAGAGGGTGGTCAAGAAAAGTCTCAGGGAGGGGCACCTGGGTAGCGCGGTCGTTGAGCGTCTGCCTTCGGCTCAGGGCGTGATCCCGGCTTTCCGGGATCGAGTCCCACATCGGGCTCTTCCGCTGGGAGCCTGCTTCTTCCTCTCCCACTCCCCCTGCTTGTGTTCCCTCTCTCTGGCTGTCTCTCTGTCACATAAATAAATAAAATCTTAAAAAAAAAAAAAAAAAAGAAAAGTCTCAGGGAGAAACTGACATTAGAACAATGGCCTGAACAGAAAGCAGGAGGGAGCATGGGACTATCTGGGTGAAGAGTGGTGCAAAGGCCCTGTGGTAGGAGTGAGCCTGGCACATTCCAGGAATAGTGAAGAGTGATGTGAGGGAGTGGAAGAGGAAGTGAGGCCCAAGAGATACAGGAGTCAGAGGCTGTGTGCGGTCTCAGAGTGCCCTGTGGGAGGCCTTTTGCTTTTATTCTTTCCACTCACTGCTCATTGTTGAATTCATGATCTTGCCTTTTCCTGTTGATTCTCAAGGGTGGTGAGACTTCTGTGGGCAGAGGCAAGAATAGGACAGCCAACAGGATTCTTGAAAGCATGTAGCAGTGGTATGGGCAGTTGGCTGGGCCACCTGCGCCGGGCCAACCCCCATGCCCGTGCTCCAGAAGTCTTTTAGGCTGACAGGACACTGCGGCCTCCCATCTCAGGATCAGGAGAGAGCGCACAGATGCAAGTCAAGTCAAATCAATCGAGTATGGAGAATCTGCAAAATGTTGCAGGGGAGCAAGTTCAGAGCCGAAGCAAGTGCAAAGGGCTGAGTCAGGGTCCTGCAGTGTTGTGCCATGGCTGTGCGAAGAGTAGAAGCGGGTACATTTATATGGCAATGCCTGGCAAACAGTGATGCCCTATCCATTTCATTCTAATTCCCAGTGTCCTCTGCCCCCTGCCAGCGCTCTGTGCCCACATGCATGAGGCTTCTGCTCCGACTGGCTTCCCAGGCATCACTGTGGATGCCAGGTCCTGGGTGGGCAGCTGAAGCAGTTGGGTGCTTAGCACTGATGTTTTCTAGCAAGCTTTTGCCTGCCAGGGCTCCCACTCCCCAGAAGGAACTGTTACATGTCCTGGGGCAGAGCCAGGTGGGCAGATCCATGTCCCTGGGGAATCTCAGCCTCTCCTGGTGACCGGGCCCTTCTGCTCTGTGGGTGGCCTGAGAGGGTGTGGGTGAGGACCAGACCATTGTCAGAGTTCAGTGAAGCCGGTCTTGAACTCTGCCTCTGGCAGTGATCTTCATCTGTGTGTCTCTCTCTCTCCCCCAGGACAATACGGTTCCGGAGTCAAGATCTAGTTAATTTCACAATCACTTATTAATTCCTAGCTGCCAGGCACTTTATCTACTGCGGGGAATACTAAGATTGACAAGGCATGAACCTTCCCTGCAGGGATATCGAATCTATTGTACGTGTGGAGTGCGGGCATGCATGTGTGTGCACATTAACTCACATGTGCTCGTGGGAGGCAGCCTGGGATATTAGTAGGAAGAATCCTGAGTTAGAGTGAGATGGTTTAGTGCCAAGTCCCAATGGGCCTTTGGGTCTGCCACTTGTCTGCTTGAAGTTTTGGCTTCCATTGTTACCCAACAGGGATGAAGAAGTCAGCCCGTCTGCATTAGAGAGCTTGTCCGGAGGGTCAGATGGGGCAACGTCTGTAAGTGGTGACGTACTCCACACTCCACACACAGGGACCGTACACTCAGTACAGATGCCAACACGGAGGTGCAGAGCTATCAGTAGCAGCCAATGAGAGCAGGCTAAAATCAGAAAAGGGGCACCAATGGCAGCAGGAGAAGAAACGTCTGAAAAGGATGCGGGATGTCATTCCAAACGCATCTCCCTGTGTAGGGGTACTGGTTGATGTAGGCCTGTGCATAGCCCAGACCCCTAAAACTCCAGCCCTCCAGAGTATCCCCAGATTTCCAGCACGGCACGAGTGCCCCTCCCAACTCTCAGGAGGCTGCCTCCTGCCCAGTGGGGGGCCATCGTTATCATCAGCTACAGACATTATTAAGTATGTGCTAAGGATGAGGCATTGGAGGACAAGGGGACTAACAATTATGAAGAACCCACGACCATTTACATGCAAACATTTTACAGTCATTATCTCTCTTTATTGTTGACCATAACTCTGCAAGATAAGCATTGTTATCTTCATTTTACAGAATAACAATAATGATAAATAATACTTGTTACATGCTTTAAAGGTGTTTAACCTATATTAATGCATTTAATCCTCATGATAGCCTTGGGAGGTAAGTACTACTGTTATTTATCCCTACTTTTTGGAGGAGGGAACTGAGACAACCTGAGGTTAAGCAACTTTCCCAAGGTCACACAACCGGTATGTGGTTGTGGCCAACTGCCTGAGTTTGCTCAGATTAACTCCTTGCCTTTTCTAACCTCCACGCTGTATCACCAAGGACTACATTTCCCAGACTCCCTTGCTCTCTGGATTCCAGGTTGATTTAGTTCAAAGGGAAGCAATAGTGGAAGCTTTGAGAGAGGGAGGAGGAGAGAAAACCAAGTATTTCTCCCCATTTCTCTCTCTTTGCTTCCTGTGGTGTCTCTGGCAACAACTATGCCTCCTACCGACTTCTCTACAGTCTCTTGCTCCATGGTCCCAGTTTCTGCCACGTACTTCTAGATGCCACCGCGCGGCTCCATCTCCAGGCTTTAGCATTATTACTCCTCCTCCTGTTGCACCCCCAGTCGAGTAGCTTCCTGGTCTTGCACTAGACTTCTTAGTCCTTCCATCTTGGGTCACCAATTCCCCACATTAAATCTCTTCTTGAAAGACCTCGAAGACTTTCCATTTTCCTGGGGGGACCACACTGATACCTACACAAATGATTGTAGAGCCCATAGTCTTAATCTTTTCAGTTGAGAAGAGAGACTCAGACTTACTCTAGTTTGTGAAACTAATGAAATATTTTTTTTAAAAAAACCAAGAAAAAAATGGGAAAGTAAAGAAAAATGAGAGGATATCTTTTTGGATATCAAAACATATCTTGAAGCTATAGTAATAAAAACAGTGCAGTACAGACACAGAATCGGTGGAATAAATCAATAGAACAGAATATAATCCAGAAACAGCTGTGGGAATAAAAGAATATTGTACTTGTTAAAGGGAGCATTTAAGTAAATGGGGAAATGCTTGACTAGAGGGATTAACTGACCCATAAATTTGGGGAAAGACCCTAGAATAAATTCAGATACATTGAAGAGCAAAACCATATGAAAGTACTAGAAATAAATAGAGGTGAACTTCTTCTTCTTTTTTTTTTAGTATTGGGATTATGAAAGCTCCTTCCAAGCAAGACCAAGAAAATACAAAAAACCATAAAAGGATAAAACTGATGGATTTACAATAAATATAATAATTAAAAATTTAAATTTCAGTATAGAAAGTAACTTAAAAGTTCTAAATACATTCTTGCCTAACTGGCTTTGTTTGGGATCTCCTCAGGGCTCTGAAAACAGGGAGTGAGGCTGGGACTTGATTTCTTGGGTGTTGTTCTTGTTCCCTGAATGGGAGAAATTGTACATTTCTAGCCCTTCACCCGGCTCAAGGCACAAGGAACCACCTTCCAAAGCGGGGAAGATCCTGCCTGTTGCCTCATGGGAGTTTATGCTGACTCTTTGAGCTGCAAAAATGAGTTAAGTTCAAGCCAAAAGTACTTGGAAAGTGGAGGTGAGGACGGCAGGAATACTTTTCTTTTTTTTGGTAAGATTTATTTATTTATTGGAGAGAGAGAGAGAGCGCGCGCACTTGTGAGCGCACGGGGGGAGGGGCAGAGGGAGAGGGAGAGAGAATCTCAAGCAGACTCCCTGCTGCGCTTGGAGCCGATGTGGGCTCCCCCTGAGATCATGACCTGAGCCAAAATCAAGAGTCGACACTGAGCCCATTGTGCCACCCAGGGACCCCAGGCATACCTTTTTTTTTTTTTTTTTTTAGATTTTATTTATTTATTTGACAGACAGCATGAGCAGGGAGCGCAGCAGGCAGAGGGAAAGGGAGAAGCAAGACCCTGGGATCATGGCCTGAGCTGAAGGCAGATGCTTAACTGACTGAGCCACCCGGGCGCCCTCCAGGCGTACCCTTTTTAAAGAAAGTTATCCACTTGGCCTATGTATTTGCTCATAAATGCTTGGGAGAGGGCGAGTGTAGAGCAGAAAGGGTAGGCATCTAAAGTAATACAGGACAGAAGGAGACATCGCCCAGGGCAGGGCAGCCCAACAGAGCACTTCATTCTTCATTCATTAATGGCTGTGAGGCTCTTTCTCTTACAGAAAACTTTGACACAAAATGGCTTTAATTATTTTCCTCCTATGGCATAAACTGGATCTTAAAACTTTTCAAATTATTTTGTTTCTAGCGTATCTTTTTCCACATGAATTTTTTTCTGAATTATTTTCTTTATGTTATTCAAATACATAGAGTAAAAAGTAAAGTAAGTTTAAATATTAGGGGGTTCTGGTTCAATCGCTGATTGGGCATTTTGCCCCAATTCAGAACACTAGATTTTTTTTTTTTTAAGATTTCATTTTTAAGTGATCTCTGTACCCAACTTGGGGCTTGAACTTACAACCCTGAGATCAAGAGTCACACGCTGTATGGATTGAGCCAGCCAGGTGCCCCCCAGAACACTAGACTTTTTGTCCAAATGTGCTTTGTCCTGAGGTTTGTTACCCTTGTGGACTTATTTAATGAAACCATTCAAATAAATGAGACTTGTTTTTGTTGGAAAAAAATTGAAAAAAGAATGTGGTAGACCAATTCAAAGAGGATGATGATTTTATCAAAAAGAAAGAGAGAGGGGGGCGCCTGGGTGGATCAGTCGTTAAGCGTCTGCCTTCGACTCAGGGCGCGATCCCAGCGTTCTGGGATAGAGCTCCACATCAGCCTCCTCTGCTGGAAAGCCTGTTCCCTCTCCCACTCCCCCTGCTTGTGTTCCCTTTCTCGCTGGCTCTCTCTCTGTCAAATAAATAAATAAAATCTTAAAAAAAAAAAGAAAGAGAGAGAGAGAAAGAAAAAGGAAAAGAAGAAAGCAAGTTCCAGGACATAGGTATGATACGGTCTCTTCTTTATAACAAATAGAAAAATTACAAGAAGCTTGCACATGTGTAGTGTAAAGAAGGTCTGGAAGGACACCTGACAAGCATCCGCGGTGGTTACCCCCAGGGAGCGGGAAGTAAGTGAGCAAAAGGAAGAGGCTCTTCTTGCCTTGTGCAGGACCCTATTCTTTTTTCTCCAAGAAGCACATGCTACTATGTAATTTTTTATTCCAATTAAAAAATGTAAACCAAGCTAGTGAGACAGAGTCAGGGTTCAAATCCAAGCTGCTCCCTGCCCCCGGGCTCGTCTGGTGAAGAAGATAGCACACACACGTGCAGAGAAGAGCCACGGCCCAAGTGGCTGGGCAAGGACAGTGCGAGAAGATCGTTTCAGGCGTCCAGGGGTGCGAATGACCACTGAGCGATGGGGCGGGTGGAAAAGAAGGACAAGAACCTCCCAGGCAAGGGGACTTTTGAGGGGAGAGAACAAAGCCCTGAAGGCTATTAGAGACAAACCCAGGGCTGGAGAGGTCAAGCAGGTGAGTGCTGGGGGGTGAGTGGAGATTGAGGAGGAAGCAGCTGCAGGGGCAAGGGACTGGAACATGATGCTGAGGAATTGGGCAGCTGGGGCTTTGAGGAAGGTGATCTAGTAGGCAGTTCCCAAAGTGCGGTTCCGGGACACCCATGGGTCTTCAAGATCCTTCTAGGGGGTCTGTGCGTTTAAAACTATTTTCACGGCAATGCTAAGATATTATTTACCTTCTCTATTCTCATGCTGAGTGTGCAGTGGAGTTTTCCAGAAGCTACATGACACGTGCTGGCATCACCACTCTGATGTTAATGTGTAATGGGTTTTATTTTATTATTTTATTTTATTTTGGGGGGTGTTTCTTTCTAATGAATTAATAAATATTTTAACAATTTCACACTCCAACGTTGAATACAGTAAATACTGATAGATTCAACCCATATAAACAAAACTCTTTGGGATCCTCAGTAATTTTATTTATTTATTTATTATTTATTTATTGGTGGCCAGCAAAGCAGGGTTTATTGAGTGATAGCTAAGTGATAGTACCCAGCTCCCAAGGAGGGAGGGGACCGGAGAGAGTTGTCTGATCCTCAATAATTTTTGCACGTGCCAATATACAATTCTGTGTGCACAATTCTCTGTGTGTGTGTGTGTGTGCGTGTGCGTGTGCATGTGCCTGTGTGTACGTCAGTGAATAAATGTGCTTTTTTTTCCTGGAATGGGAATCCAAAGTGCTCATTCAATTCTCTAGGTGATGATACACCGAATGCAAAAGTGGGAAATGATTGGCTTGAAGGGGCAGAAAAACCAAACACTGTGACTGAGCAGTGGGCCACAAGAGGCGGGTTTTGAGGGCGATGCCATGGCTTTCGACGAGTACCGTAATCCCTTTGTCTCCAATTTGGGAATAATAATATTGGTCTATCGACCTTGGCAAGAAGGTGTATGTGAAAACACTTTACACATCAGAGATGACTCAGAGACCATCAGAATCTATGCCAATGGTATTTCTAAAATCCATGGAAGTCACGTTTCTGAGACCTTTGCACCCTGACCTCTACCCTTGCTGCAGAGAAGAGAGAACATGTGCAATCTTAGGCTGGTGTTTGCAGTTTCCCTTCCAGCCACACTCTGGATGATGGAACCCAGAGAAAAGACAAGATCTGGGCCTGTCTCTCGACTGGGGTAATACTTGCACGTTCACACATCACTTGTCTTACATTGTCTGGCTGAGGGCCTGCCTGGCTGCTTGGCTAGACTCCTGCCTCGAAGTGGGATGAAATGAGAGTAGGCGGGGACTTGTTATTTATCCCCAGTGGAGCCATTCCCAGAGCCTTCACTTCCTCTCTCGCCATAGGTAGCTTGCACAATTGCTTCAATATCCTTCCTATGGGAAACGGTAATCTTGTTTTCCTATGCTTCTTTCACAGGCCTTGGGGTAGTGAATAGTTAACAGGGAGTGTGTGCTCAGGCCAGGCCGGGTGTGAGGAAGGGGCTGGACTCAGGACTCAGGCGTTCTTGGGCAATGGTCTCGGGCACGCAAGGTGAGGACGATGAATGCCGAATGGCCCGTGACAAGGGGAGCCCTCCTCCAATAAAGTCTGCAGCTGAGGAAAAAGACCTATAAAACCATAAGGATCTCTATTTAATGAAAACAGGAAGATTGAGCTGAGCAAATTCCTGACAATACTTCCTCCAAGTGCTAAACCCGCTTTTGTTCTCAAATGTCAGGTGCGAATTTCTCAATGTCCAATCTTCGTGAAACGTAGCAAGTTTAAACATAACTATTCCACTACTGCCCACCTCTGAATTCTGCTTTATGTTCTGAAAATGGCTAAGACCTTTCCAAAGGTGCCAATTAATCTTTCAGTAGCTTTCTGTTTCATAGCTAGAAACTTGACCAAGCTCTGTGATCCTCATAAAACCTTAGACTATCTGGGAGCCAGTAAGAAGATGAAGTCCAACAGATGTGAGTTTGGATTAGCTGGTGACCTAATAGTTGGTAAGCTATTTAACAATTCTAAGCCTCGGTGTCCTCACTTGTAAAAGAGGACTCAAAATGTAGTCAATAAATACATTTTGAATGTTTGGCACAGGCCAGGCACTCTTCGAGGCACCAGGCGTGCAGGGGCAAACACGACAGACGAGCCCCCTGCTCTCATGGAACTTATCACAGGACCCGGATACTAAACAAAGATTACATACTTAAGTCGTTAATTCCAATTGCAATCATGGCATCCACCCCTGCCGATGTTGTGAGGATAAAAGAGGCAAGCAAATTCGAAGCTGATGTCCTCAAACTATTTACTAGTTTTGCTAACAGTCCTAATTGGTATAGATATATGTTGTGCATTCGTTCCTCCCTTATTTTTTGCATATATTTAAGTGGTTAGAAGCAACAGCAGTCATGGGACGTAGACATGTGTCCTTTACGGCAGATGAGAAGGCCAGCGTTCCTCCTATGTGGGGGACGTGGGTTTAACCTAAGAGAGAAGGTGAGATTGTTGCTCATTGCTGGCGAGAACAGTTTAGCGTTCTCTTGCTTACCCTGCGAGCCCCGAGCGTCAGGGGGGTGGAAGGAGTGGGCGCAGAGTTGGGCAAAGAGTCTCTGAATCCCTTTTTTTTTTTTTTTTTTTTGGCAAAGCGAAGTTTATTGAACGATAGTAAAGCAAAGTTTACTGAGAGTACAAAGCTTCCGGAGAGGGAGGGGACCCGAGAGGGTTGCTAGAGGGTCTCTGACTCCTGATGTGCACCAGGATTTCTCTCTCGCACGGAGTGAAAGCATATTTTACCCACATATGGACATCATTATAACCCATGTAGATGCCGATGTGATTAATGCAGTATGGAGCCCTTAAATAAATTGTTGAAGTCTTACCATCATTTTTTAATTACATGCTTTCTCAGTCAAATCTTATCTTGTCTCTTCCTGGCTTAAACCCTTTAACAGTTCTTCATTGCTCAGGATAAAGTCCAAATTCCCTCTGAGGCACTGCCTGATTCCGCTGACCTCTCTTGGCATGTGCACCACCCCTACCCCTGTCTATCCACCAAGTTCTAACATGAAGGCTCTTTCGGGCCGTGGCTTTGCACACTCACTGCTCAACTCAGTATTTGTTCTGGCATGAGCTCCTGAGTGGGGAAAAATATCCACCCTTCCTGCAGGCGTCATCTGTTTGAGGTGGGCATGGGTCCAATCAGGCATCCGCTCAAGCATGTCTCACCTTGGGCCAGTGACTGCTCACCTAGACCACCTGTCCACCCCCACCCCTTCTTCTCTTTCTGGGAGTCATGGAGGCCCAGGCAGAGGTGAAGTTCCCCTAGCTTTTTCCTCTGTCACTGTTGCAGCAACCCTGCCTTACTGTCCCTCCGAACAAGTGCACGAAACATTTTCTGAATTAAAGCCATTTTCCTCTCAAGGGTTTCGGAAAGAAACAATCTTGGAAGTCACAAAACTTCTTGGTGTCATTTTTCCAAGGACTCTCTTCAATGTTATATGGAAACCCACGGTCTATAATGGTCCCTATCTTTACATGGCTAAGCATGAGAATTATTCAAATCCCTGGGGAAAGAGTCATTGATAAAGATGGGGAGAGGCATTTTTTACTCCTCTCCCACCCTAAAACCCTCCAAAGAATAAAAAAGAGAACCAACTCCGTCTTTTAAAAGATGAGATAAAAGGGAATAATCACTCCATTTTTTATTATGAAATGTCATGCTAACAAAAGAATGTACTTAACATATATGAATGATTTAACTAATCACAGTACAATGAACACATGTACCTCCAACCTGCTCTTAAAAAATCTGATTTAAGTAGTGCCTTAGAAGGTCCTGTGTGGACTCGTCCCGACACACCCCTTCCTCTCCCTCCGAGCAGTAACCATTATCCTGAATTGTGACTTAATCATTCCCTTCTTTTTCTTTAGAGATTTGTTCCTCTTGTATATTTTCCTACACAATATATTTTAAGTTGACGGGATTTTTGCATTTGTGGAAATCACAGAATGTATCTTCCATGCCTTACTTTTCTTTTCACTCAACTGTATGTTTTTAAGACCCATCTATGGTATTATGTGCAGCTATATAGTTCACTCTTTTTTTGCTTTTTAAGTGCATTTATTTATTTAAGTAATCTCCACACCCAACATGGGGCTTGAACTCACGACCCCGAGATCAAGAGTCAAATGCTCTTCTAACTGAACCAGCCAGGCACCCTCAGTTCACTCATTTTTATTGATGAATTGCATTCCATTGTATGAATATGTGACCCTGCATTTACCTACTCTCCTGGTAGCTGTCGTTTGTGTCTAGCTTTCTGTTCTTACAGACAGTGTTGAACATTCTTGTACCTGTCTCCAACTTCAATGACACAAAGAAGCTGTAGGGGTGCCTGGGTGGCTCAGTCGTTAAGCCGCTGCTTTTGGCTCAGGGTGTGATCCCAGGGTCCTGGGATCGGGCTCCCCGCTCCCCTGGGAACCTGCTTCTGCCTTTCCCACTCCCCCTGCTTGTGTTCCCTCTCTCGCTGGCTGTCTCTCTCTGTCAAATAAATAAATAAAATCTTAAAAAAAAAAAAAAAAGAAGCTGTAGGCTGCCAAGTAAAGGTAAGGGCACTGTTCTGGAAAGCCCATCTTTTTTTGTTTTTAAAGATTTATTTATTTATTTATTTATTTATTTATTTATTTGAGAGAGAGCACAGGCGGGAGGGGCAGAGGGAGAGGGAGATAGAGAGAATCTCAAGCAGACTCCATGCTGATTGTGGAGCCTGACATGGGGCTCGATCTCATGACACTGAGATCACGATCACAACCTGAGCTGAAACCAAGAGTTGGATGCTTAACTGATTGCACCAGCCAGGCGCCATCCAGGAAAGCCCATCTGATGGTTCATTGTTCGGAACCATAAGACCAGCATCTGGACTGACTCCAGAGAAGTAACTCTATGGGTGTGGCAGGGTGTAGGAAGGAGGAAGGTGGAAATAATGGAGAGGCCAAGCCTAAGCCCATATTCGTTATCTACGTCCCAGCCTCCTACCTGAGCGAATCTGCTGGGAGTGAGGAGAGAGAAGGGAGGGGGAAAGAGGGGACAGTAATTATCAGAAAGCCTGGTACACACTGAATGTTTGTGTCCCCTCAAAATTCCTAGGTTGAAACCTAATCCCCAAGTTGATGCTATTTGGAGGTGGAGTCTTTGGGAGGTGATTAGATGGTGAAGGTGAAGCCTTCCTGAATGGGATTAGTGCCCCTTTAAAAGAGATTCCAGAGAACTCTCTTACCCTTCATACCACATATGAATACAGCACAAAGATGTCCATCTACGAACCAAGTGGAGTCTTCCCAGACGCCAAATCTGCCGGCACCTTGATCTTGGACTTCCCAGCTTCCAGAACTGTGAGAAATCAATGTTGTTGTTTAAGCACCCAGTCAGTGGTGTTTTCTACAGCAGCCCAAACAGACTAAGACAAAGCTTATCTTAGGGAGCGCTACCATACTGACTTCCTACATCCGGAAAACTGGGGGAATATGGCCCCAGACAAAGGCAAAAACAGATTTGGTGACAGTGTTCAAGGAAAATCGACAATTTCAAACTGTGCTCTGTTCAGATCACTGGCCTCATCTTTCTCGAAACTCATTTTTAACAAAGCTGGTCTTTTTCAAAGATGAGCAATAATCAGAAAGACTTATGCATAGTTAGTGCATCTTCCAGTTAAATGAGCCGCTATTTATAGCTTTTCCTCCCCAAAACGCTAATAAAATGACAATGAAGAAATATAAAAGGGCCTTGCCCCTGAAGGAGCGAGAGGCAACTAAATTAGCAAAGTGGAAGAAGATATGGCTTAAAGTACCTGCAGACGCCGTGAAGGCTCCAGATACCGTGTAAAGTGGGGGCGATGCATAGGGTGAAAACAGCTGACTATTAGATCTTAGGCCTTTTCTTCCACCCCTGAAAGCAAGGTGACCACCAACCCAAGCAGGAAACTGCAGATTCAGTCTCTGTAGGAACTAAATCTGAAAGACTCTTTACCTGGGGACACACATAGCGAAGGGACTGGTGATGTCATGTGGAATTAGAAATTAGAAATTAGACATGGGGATCAAGAGTAAGTCTACCCTCCCATATGACCCAGCAATTCCACTAGTGGCTATACACCTATGAGAATTAAAAATATAGGTCCACAAAAACTTATACACAAATGTTCATAGCAGCTTTCTCATCATAGCCAAAAGGTGTAAACAACCCAATGTCCATCAACTGATGAATGGATAAATAAAATGTGGTGTATTCATATAATGAAATATTATTTGGCCATAAAAAGGAATAAAGTACTGATACATGCTACAACATGAGCCAACCGTAAAAGCGTTATGCTCAATGAAAGTAGCCAATCACAAAGGAGAACTCATTTTATAATTATATTTATATGAAATGTCCACAATAGGCAAATCCAGAGACAGAAAGTAGGTTACAGGTTGCCAGGAGCTAGGAGAGGGGAATGGGGGTGACCGCTAACGGATAAGGTATTTTTTTTTTTTGAGGTGATGAAAATGTTCTGAAAACAGATAGTGGTGATGGTTGCACAACCCTGGATATATGAAAGACCAGTGAGCTGTCCACTTTAAAAGGGTAGCTTTAATGGTAGGTGAATGATATCTCAGTTAAAAAGGGAAAAGAAAAAGTGAAAACCTATGAGATCCTCCACAACTTTAGCTTTAAGTCCAGAGAGTCAAAATAAGAGATTTTAAATTATGCATCAGTTTGGTTATAACAGTAAATTATTGGAAACAATGGAAACGTCTGCCAAGAGATTGGTTAAAAAAAATATGCTATATCATGCTAACGGAATACAACGCAACTACTTAAATAACATGGGAGAAATATATTTCATGACATAAAAACATAGGTGACATGAAGAACACAGACTGCAAAAGCGAATGTATATTGTCATCTTATTTTGTAAGGGAAAATTATGTACACATCTCTCTGGAAGTATAGATACCAAAATGTTAACCATGGGGCAAAAGAAAGAAAGAAGAAAGGAAAGAAAAGAGGAAATATGTCTTCTGAATGGTGGAAACTCCCGCCCCTTTCTCTCACTCTGCTCCCAGAGCATAAATGGCCTTCATCTCTCGAAAAAAGAAGAGAGATACAGAAGCAAAAAGCAGATGAAAAACATACATCAGAAGAGGAATTCCTTCAGAAAACAGAGTCCAACAAATGATTCTCCATGATCTTAAAGAATGTGAAATGAGACAGTCTCCCTTTGACAAGAGAGCTCAAAGAAAAGATGTAAAAGTGCAAAGAAGATATTCTAAGGCCACTGAAGGAGACAAAAAGTAGGCTGGCCTAGTTCCGAAAGAAAGGAAGAAAAAAATACTAATATCACAGAGTTACATACACCAGTAGAAACAATAAGAACTGGAATAAATACAACTGAAAAAGTTTTCTGAATGAATACAATTGAGAACACAAATGAAAAGAAAATGAAACAGAAAGAAAGCATTGTAAAAATATTTAGAGGAAGGACGACTGATATGGAAGACATGTACGAAGGATAAAGATACAGACACAAAGGTTAAAATAAGAAAGATATACAGAGTACAAAAGCTGGATGCTTGGCGGTCCTAAAGTAGAAAATGCAATAAATGGAACAGAAAAAAATAGTCACAGATGTTCTAGAAGCTTTTCTGAAATAAAGATTTGAATCTACAGATTGAAAAGACAGACCATACCCCAGGAAAAAACAGATATTGATCATAGCAAAATTTGCTAGTTTTCTTCAGTGTTCATTCTCCCTTTTTCCATTATAGTGGAATGTTTTTAGCTGGATATATAGTCACCCAGAATGAAGACTGTATTTCCAGGATTCCTGCAGTTAGGTAGGGTCATATGACCAAGCTCCGTCCAATGGGATGTGAGCAAAAGATTACTGTGTGCAACTTCTGGATACCTTCTTAAAGGGAAGGAATGTGAGCTCTTTCTCTTTCCTCCTTCCTATTGGCTAGAGTATGCATCTTGGTCCTTGGACAAGGACAACACCCTAGCAATGGCAAAGCAACAAAATAGAAAGAGCCTGAACCCCTGACGATTTCATTAGAGAGTTGCTACTGTATCGGTTTATATCATTAAATGAAAAAACACATTTCTCTTTAAAAGCCATCATTATTTGGGGTCTGTGTCTGAATTTCTACCCTAAAGAATACCCTGATTAAAGTATATATCGGTGAAGTTGCTCCATTTCAGAGCGGAAAGAAAGAATCTTAAATATATCCGAGGAGAAGAAGCAAGTCAGGAACAAGGAATAAAAGTCAGTTAGCCTTCGGCTTCCCCCAAAGCAACGCTCAATGTCAGAAGACAAAGGAGCAATGTCTGGAAAGATCTGAGGAAAAGAATAACCCAAGAATTTCTATTCAATGTGCCCTTTAAGTATAATGACGCAGACCCTTTGAAGCATGCAAGAATCCAGGAGACCTGCAGGAAAAGAGACTAGTTGGTGACTAAACCCCACCAATGAAGGGATGACTCCGAACATAGGAATGGAGAAGTCATGGAAAAAGGACAATAATGAACATGAGTTCCATTTAGACAGAGCCAACCAGACAACTGTGGGAATTGTGGCAAAAGAATGGAATGTAAATATTATTAACCATTCCTATGTGAAAATGATACAACCAACAAAATTAGGGGGAGGCAAGGGAAGAGGAAATGGGAAAAAGTAGAAGTGTGTTAATGTCCTCATGTTCGGTGGCTGGAAGTCAACAGACATTGTCTAAAGGTGAAACATGTTTTTAAAAATGACTCAAAACTCTTAATGTCATCATTTTTCTTAATTTAAAGGGCTATTTTAAGGAACCTGTATTTCTTGGTGTCAAGAAATATTTTCTGAAGTTCATGAATTCCATCCAAGTTTTTCCTCCTGATAAATGTCATGCCTTTTGTTGGAAAGAAAAATGTGATCCCCCCCCCTTTTTTTGGTAATGCTATTGTGGGCATTTCCATTCTCTGTAAAACTATTTCTTTTTTTTCACCTACACATACACAAACACACACTTTCTTTTATTCTCATTCTTATCTGTGTATTTGCAGATAGAAGCATCTGGAATGATGGTCCCTACATATCAATAGTTAATTGTCTCTGAGTGGTGAAATTGGGACCAAATTTAGTTTTGCTTTTTACTTTTCTTCTTGACACTTTTTGGCATGCTTCAGATTTTTATAATACAGTAAAAGTTCAGTAACCAAGCATAGATCTGACTTGGAACATGCCAGATAATTAGACATTCTGGATTGTTAGATTTCCTGGGTATTCGTCTATTGCTATTCCAAGGTCTCACAATTTCACAAATGTATTTGTAATTGTACTTCATCAATCTGTTTTTCACCTTTAGTATAATGATTTGGGGCACCGGGGTGGCTGTCGAGCATCTGCCGTGGGCTCTGGTTATAATCCCAGGGTCCTGGGGTCCAGCCTCATGTCAGGTTCCTTGCTCAGCAAGGGAGTCTGCTTCTCCCTGTACCTTGGCCCCTCTCCCTGTTTGTACTCTCTCTCTCTCTTCCCTCGCAGTTACATAGATAAAATCTTAAAAAAAAAAAAAGTATAATGATTTAACCCATATACTAAAATAATATACTCCGGTTCAATTATATTAGAAATATACTCAGCTATAGTAGAAACACGCTGATAATTCAATCCCTGAAAATACAATATACATTGCAAATTATAATTAAATGTATTACAGCAGATGCATTACCTGGGTGGAGTTGATTTGAAAAGTGAAATAAGGAGGTCCTGGGTGGCTCAGTCTGTAGAGCATGCAACTCAACTCTTGATCTCAGGGTTGTGAGTTCGAGCCCCACGTTGGGTGTAGAGATTACTTAAATAATACAATCTTAAAAAAAAAATGACCACAGTGGATGGTAATGGCTGAATAGGATTCTATCTGATGATTTTACTTGGCAAATTCTCAATTGTTAGACAATAAAGTCATTTCTAATTTTTTGCTAATATAAACAGTTTGCTACATCCTTAGTTATTTCTCTGAGACAGATTCCCAGAAGAATCACTGGGTCAAGGGAATGTATATTCCCAAGGTATTTTGTATTTATTGCCAGGTTGCCTTCCAGAAAGTTCTAGCGAGTTACGCATCCCCACCTGCCCTTCAAGAAAAAAAGTTCAGGTCTTCCCACGAGAAGATGAACTCTGAACTTTCTTCTCAGGTGCCTGGGGAAATACCCTTTAGACTCTAACGCAAGTCCTTAGAGACCGGCTGGTGGGGGCGGGGCATCGGGCCCTCTAAAGAAGCCTCTGGTGTAACCCAGTGTCCTAGTGGCTACACCCCAGGGGGCAGATCTAGCCCCAATTCCCAAGCCTTGCTTGTCCTTCACTTCCCATTTCCCCCACACGGCCCTTCAGAAGCCACCTCCACACAGGGTGTGCGTGTACTTGACACCACATTGTGTTTAAATTGCTCAGTTAATTGGTACCCCTCCCTCCCAGACAGGCGTTCCCTGAGGACAGGAAGCACACCTGCCTGGGCCAACTGAATTTCCCTTGCGGAGAACAGCGCCACGCCCCTAGTTTAATGAAGGGCTGGAAGAGGCCGGGGTCAGAAGCCACACCACAGAAACTTCCAGTTGCCCTGCCTCTTCTTCGCTCTCCCCATCATTTCTCAAAACCATTCCCTCCCCAAGCCCCTGTGCTCCCCTGCCTCATTCGGGTCCTCAGGGCATATCACTTAAACAATTAGCGTGCCCCTTAGCCGGTTGCCGTGCTTAACACGCCCTCCTGTTTTAGCTCATTAATTCTCACATTCCAGGGTTCTCTTTTGAATTTAAAGATCTGACCCTGTGATATCCCTGCTTATAAAACTTCAGGGCTTCCCATTCCCTCTAGAATCGTTTCAGTGGAGGTTTTGGCCTCTTACCACCTTGTTCTGGCCTCATCTTCCACCAGGACTCTGATGACCCTATTTTGAAGACTACAAAATGAATCAAAATCCCCACCCCCATCCCCAAGAATCCACCTGCTTTTAATGCTATTCTTTGTGTGGGCTCTTTCCTGCACCTGGAATGCGTTCTCCTCTCTAAATTCTCTTCTGTCAAAGGCCCAGTTCTGTTGTCACCTTCTCTATGAATCTTTCCCTGTCTCTCTACACAACGAATCATTTCCTCATTTCGCCTCCCACAATTCTTTCTTCACACCTTTCAAGATTTTTTTTAATACTAGAATATTCCGTTGATTATTAGTATTTTCCTAAAATGAGTGAATTCCTTAAGGGCGAGGACTGTGTTGTGTTCATCTTTGTATTTCTTGGGCCCAGAAGCACCTGCCACAGTCAGTGTTTGTCACGGAAACCGCTTGTTGCCTACCTCAGCATTCATTAGTGATCCCATTTGGGGTAGCAATCCACCCAACTGAAAGACATTTTCTAGATTCCTTTGTAACCAGGGATACCCATGTGATTAAGTTCAGTACATTAAAATGTTAGTGAAAATATTATGTGGGACTTTCTGGAAGCGTCCTTAAAATAGAAGGGAAATAGGGGTTTCTGGATGGCTCAGTCGGCGAAGCGTCTGCCTTCAGCTCAGGTCCTGAATCGGGCTCCCTGCTTCTCCCTCTCTCTCTGCCACTCCCCCTGCTTGGGCTCTCTCTCTCTGACAAAGAAGTAAAATCTTTACAAATAAATAATTAAATAAACAAACAAATAGGAAATACCCTTCTCACTGTTCACCTTTCCTTCTACCTCAAATGCAGTGGTGATAGCTGTGACCTGAAGAGCTATATTGACTAGTAAGGGATCTTGGTTTCCGATGACCAGAAACGCACCATACTAACCCTCGTTTCCCTACTTCCAGGCTTCTTTTACCTTCTAAAGAAACACACAGTTACTAGCTTTTTCCCTCTGATGTGTAGCCAAACATAAACCAGACTGATTCAGCAGTCAGTAAAAGTGCTTTGAATGAACTCCCAAATTATGTAACTTTTATTTTGTCTTACCTACCAATGAACTTGGAACAAGACTGAGCACTTCATTCTATCAACGTATCATCACACTTTCCTGGTGCGTGTCTGTCTTTATCTTTAAATTGTCTTTGCCTATATCTTATTAATTTTGTAAAGTTGATTCAAATCTGTCTAAAATGTAGATGGGATAAAAATTGTAAATACAAGTCAACTTGCAGTTTAAAGTGTAGGCGATCAAAGCTGAAAGTCCGGGATTGGGGGGCAGCGGAACCACACCCACGTACTGGAAAGTCGGCTCTGTTCTCCCCCTGGCCCATCCCCCAGGGATTGCTTCAGCAGGCCATCCTCCAGGCAGGGTTTGTCAACATCTTTCACTGTGACACAACGTGGGCCAGGGCACACCCCCTCAAAGGAAGTTTCGTTTGGTGTGTGGGTGGCAGATAGCTGGTAGAAAGGAGTAGGAGGAGAGGAGATGAAGAAGTTGACTACTGAAAGGTGCACAGAATCAAAGAATAGGACCTTGTTATATGGGCGGGGAGCCCCAGGCCTAGGGATAAAATTGACAAGCAAAGATCAATGACTAACGTTTTAGCTGCGATTTTTTCAGATTCAAGCACTAAAAACCAACTCTGACAAGTTTAAGCAAAAAAAGGAGAATCTATTAGAAAGCCAGTCGAGTTGCCTCTGGCCCCCATGGAAGAATTTCAGGTGGTCGACATGGACTTGTGATGGAGGGTGAGGACTGACTTCCCACAGACCATACCGTGTCACCCCTCACACACACATCCCAAGCCCTTCCTCATCCCAGCAGAAATTGTTCCCTTCCCTTCGCAGTTCTCTCTTCCCCGGAGTAACTAATGTCTTGTTTTTTTCATTTGCCTGGTTTTCTACATCCTTCTTGTTAATCTGATCTCCAACTCCTCCCTCCCCCCAGAGTGATATAAATCTCTCCTCACATTCAAATGCATTGGATGTTCCGTCTAGTTTCATCATCTTGAAGAAATCTCTCCAGTGCCTTTGACCTACTCCTGTCCTGTGTGGATGGCTCTTTAGGGCTGCTATGTAGGGTTGTCATGGGGTCTCACTTGACCATCACCCTGGGGATGTCTTGGCTGCACACATATTTAAGAGTGGGGCACAGAGAAGTTCATTAGAAGCTCCATGTATATATGTGGGGCTTGGCACCTGGGGACTTGCGTGCGGAGTGAGCAGTCTGGGCCAGTTCGTTGGGAAACCTCAGCTGTCAGTATCTCTAGGTTTTTTTGTTGGCCTGGGTCAGATTTCCCAGAAAAGTTTCTGCCAGTCTGTCAGTGCTCTGATTGTGGAATGGGGAAAGGGGGTGGTGGTCTCCTCGCTTAGTATGTAGGGTGGCTCTGCTTAAGCCCCCTGTTTCCAGTAAGCCGTCTATGCCCGCAACTGTGACTGATGTCTCCTGCCCCAGAAAACCTGCTTTATCCTTTCCTAGTGGAAGTCTCTAGTGTTTCCTTCTGGGGTAGAGGAGGGACGGCCACTCACTAAGGGCAGTGGAGGAGGGGTTGGGGGTCTAATTGCTTCTTAAATCAACATTGAATCAGTCCTCCTGTTCTTATGCTCACCTTTAACCTTACTCCAAGTGAATGGTACCTGCTGCCTCTTACCTCCAGCTCATGGGGGTTCTGTGGTGTAAACGGGGAGTGTCTTGTTTTTTTTTTGGTTTATGATTCAGCTTTCTCAGGTCTTCTAACTCAGTTACCATCCAACCATCTACATCCCAGCTTCCAACGTTTTGTTGCTCTGTCTCCTCCCAGATTCTCTTTGTTCTTGTTCATTTATGCCTTTTCCCAAATGCCTCCACTGTCATTTTAATGGATATCAGGAGGGAGATATTGATGTCTGCTGACTTTTGTTGTTTCAAATTTTATGCAGGGAAACACACTTGCCTCTCCCAATCCCTAGGAAGTGAGCATTAGTCCAGTTTGAGTCACGTGTCCCTCCTCAATTCATTAACGTTGGCAAGGAGAGTAGAGGCCATGGCTGGTGTGGGAGGGACCAAGAGTGTGGTGGGGATAGAGTCATAGTTTACTAACACAGCAGCTCCTATGGTCACGGAGATGGGGTAGGGCCGTCCCTAGGAAAGGGACTCTGGAGGGATAGTTCCACAGGGTCTACTACAGCTAGGAAGTAGGAGATTGAAATCTGAGGCTCTTTGGGTTCTGCCCATCTTGTTGGGGTCGTCATAATGAAGGCAGAAACAGACAGAGGGGACAGGAGGAGAAAGGAGCCATCACAGCTCCTGGGGTAGGAGCTGGTGTCCACAGGAAACTTCGGAGTCGGAGTCTCTGCTGCTATTGGATTAGATAAGGGAGAAGATGGTCTACACACGTCAGCTGCAGCAGGCAGAGGGACAGTGGGGACGTCTCCGAGAGGGACTGAATGGGAAAGCCATGGGAGAAACACTGTCCTGAGGAAGAGGGTTGCCCGCAAAGTGCTCATCGAAAATTTCTGGGAGTCTTTCAGGGGGGCTCACAAGGACTGAGGAATACATGGGCTCTTCTCTGGCATTAGGGCTGCCCCAAGTCTCCCACCAGATATCTTCTGGTCACCACTAGGCTCCAAGAGATACTGGCATTTTGTGATGCCAACATGGCACATGGTTCTGTTGCAAAATGGGGAAGACCTGTTCATCCCTACTGTGTTACATCTGTCGGAGGGATCCTAAAGCCACTTATGGCCACACCAACTTGAAAACGAAAAACGTGTTTCTATTTTTTTTATTTTTTAATATATATATATATATCTTTATTTACTTAAGAAATCTGAAAATAGGCATTTCCAGGGTTTAGTTCAGCAGTTGCACAAAGTCCAGATGTGGGGTTGGCATCTCTAAAACTCTCCGTCTGGCCTCATAGTCACAAGATGGCTGCGTCAGCTTGAAGCACAACTTGCAAGATCACATCCAAAGCCAGGAAACAAGAGAACAACAGGGAGGCAGAGAAGGGCCTTATTATCATGCTTCTTTAAATTTATCAGAGAGGAACTTTTTTTTCCCTCAAATTCCCCTGGAAAGACTTATCCTCAATCTCATTCGCCAGCACTAAGTCACTAGATCACACGACATCCCATGCTATCATGGGAGTGGCTGAAAGAGAAGGGAGAGGAAATGGCCATGGAGCCATTGCGTGGCTGACTGTGACTGCCACCTACACAAGCTATGGCTATGGCCAGCTTGTGAGTTAGTGGCAGGGGTGTGAGAGCCAGTTGTGCACATCTCTTCCCTACCCTGCATTTACTGAGGTCACATGGGTAATTGGAAGTTGGCTGAATTGACCATGGTGGGAGTATTGATGCCACAGAAGTTGCCCAATACTATAAATCCAGTGTTTTTATCAGCACCCCACTGATGAGAGATGATTTTTATTTGTCTTAACACTTTCCCAAGTTTTCTACAATGAACACGAATTAACTTTATAATAGGAAAAAAAATGTTTTTAAACAAAAGAGGCCTTACCTTCCATCAGATAAAAAATTAACTCAACATGGATGAAAGATGTAAACATAAGGGCTGAAACTGTAAAACTCTTAGAAGTAACACAGGGTAAAACTTCAGGACATTGGGTTTGGTAATGATTTCTTACATGTGACATTGAATGCACGGACAACAGAAGTAAAAATATACAAATCAGACTGCATCAAAATGGAGAACTTCCGTGCATCCGAGGACACCACAGAGTGAAAGGCAAACTATGAAATGGGGAAAAATATGTGCAAATCGTATATCTGATAAGGAATTAAGATCCGTAAAGAACTATGATTCGACAACAAAAAGTAAAACAAACGACTCCATTAAAAAATGGGCAAAGGACTTGAATAGACGTTTCTCCAAAGATCTACAAATGGCCAATAAGCACATGACAAGACGTTCAATATGTCAGTATCACTAATCATTAGGGACATGTAAACAAAATCACAAGGAGATGCCACCTCACACCTCTGAGAGTGGCTACTATAAAAAAACAAAAACAAAAACAGAAAATGAGTGTGGGCGAGGGTATGGAGAAATTGGAACTTTGGACACTATTGGCGGAAATGTGAAATGGGGCAGCCGCCATGGAAAGCAGTGTCATGGTTCCTCAAAATATTAAAAATGGAATTATTGTGTGATCTGGTGATTCTGCCTCTAGGTATATATCCAAAAGAATTGAAAGCAGAGTCTTTTTTTAAATATTTTATTTATTTATTTGAGAGAGAGAGAGAGAGAGACCATGAGCAGGGGTGGGAGGGGCAGAGGGAGAAGCAGAGTCCCCGCTGAGCAGGGAGTCTGCCGTCGCCTCCGTGGGGCTCGATCCCAGGACCCCAGGACCACGACCTGAGCTGAAGGCAGACGCTTAACCAACTGAGCCACCCAGGTGCCCCAAAAGCAGAGTCTCGAAGAGATATTTATTCACCCATGTTCACAGCAGCATTATTTACAAGAGCCCAAATGTGGAAGCAACCGAAATGTCCATCTATAGATAAATGGATAAAAAAAAAAAAAGGTACAGACATGCATGCAATGAAATATTGTTCAGCCTTTAAAAGGAAGAATGTTCTGACACATGCTACAACATGGATGAACCTTGAAGACATTATGCTCAGTGAAACGAGTCAGTCACAAAAAGACAATGTATGATTCCAATTACAGGAGGTCCCTAGACTAGTCAAATTCACTGAGAGAACAGAACGGCAGTCGCCAGGGGCTGGGGGTGGGGAGGGGAGAATGGTGAGATGTTATTTAATGGATACAGAATTTCAATTTTGCAAGATGAAAACAATTCTAGAAACTGGTTGCACGACAATGTGGATATACTTAACATTATTCAATATTCAATCATATCTTCAAAAATGGCTAAGATGGTGAATTTTATGTTACATATCTTTTACCACAACTAAAAATTTTTTTTTAATTTTCTGGGGACAGTGTCTAGGGGCATTTAGATGGCCCAGCAGCTGACATACCATCATAGGCTGTCCTACAACACAGTCTCTGACAGAACTAGGCTATCCCGAACCCCTGACAGCAGAATTGTTTCCCTTTATACCAAGAAGGTTAGGAAAGCACCAAAATGTGTGTGTGGGATTTCCCTGGGCCGACATCAAGGAGTTCGTGCTGTGAGACCTCACCTTCCTATGAGGTCGTCTCAAATGAACAAACAGGCCAGCAGGGCCGATGGCGGTCCCATGTCTGCTAAATGTGTCCGCGATGGGATCAAACGTGCTTTCTTTACTGAGGAACAGAAGTCTGAAAGTGTTGAAGGAAGGACAGAACACAAGCACAGAGTCAGAAAGCTAAATTTAAAAATGCAGCTTTTTTTTGAGTAACAGAGATTTTTTTGGTAAAGTTTGATTTAAGCTTGAGGTGGAAAATGGAATTTAAAAATATTTTGAGTCCAGGTGAATCCAGACCCCAGGACAGACTGACTTTCCGAGGTAGCTGAGGACAGCAGCTGGTAACTCAGGCTGGACCGTGAAATCCCTGAAGACCACGGGAGCTGGACTTCTTGGCTGTCCGGATAAGAAGCGGGAGCAAAGACCATCCTGCCCCCTTCTGATCTGGGGGGCTCCTTTCTGAGACAATGAAGAACACTGGGCTAGGATTACGACATTGTGGTCTAGTTTAAATGTTCACCTGTAATTCATACTTTAACATGAAAGATACAATAAAATAGAATTGTACTTTTCACAGAATTTTAAAGAAATAGGAGTTCATTGGGCATCACAGGCCGGAAGGCCAGTCCCTAAGCCGCACTGTGTCTTTTTTTCATTTCTCTCAGGGCCTCTCTGTGAGTGTAAGTATAATTCTATTTGGAAATAACACCAAGAGTCTAAATTTGATACCTGTTGTAAAAGTGAGCCCGAGCCTGATTGCCCTCCTGCCAGCCGCCGGGTACCCACCTCCAGGATCGGACAGGACCCGGAGGGAAGCCATTTGGGACCTGAGAGAGAACGCAGTCTGTTTGAGAGGCCTGGTCAGAACCACCCTGAGAATGAATTTCGGCTTCTCCAATGTCTGATCCTCAGTCTTTTCTTTTATCTTTGCGCAGATTCAGCAATTGCGTCTGTGTGGGTGTCTCCAAGCCCCCACTTCCGCCTGACCTCTCTGGTAACTCCAGTCCCACGCTCCCACCTGCCCGAGAGAAAGGTCCACTTTGCTGCCCAACCAACGCGGGCCCCGAAGCTCAATGCTCCAAATTGACCTCATCATTCTACCTCCCAGACCTGAAACCTAGAATGATTTTCAACTCCTACCTCTCCCTTGGCACAGGGACCCAGTTAGTCACCACACACAGTCACCCGCTGTTGGTAATGGCTGTCACACTCAGCCCATTGTAAACGGTGTGAGATTGCCGTGGGTGTCGAACCTGTCAGGAGATCAGGAGGAATGGGACCCCGCCTGGAATAGGCTGGCAGCAGCTCGGGAATCTGTCGCTAATGGCAAGAGTGGTGTGTAATGGGAGCAATGGGGCGATGGGTGAGATGAGGGGATGTGGTCAAGGTCAGTGCCAGGTTCCCAGGCTAAGAGAGGTCAGACAAGCATGGAAGTCATGAGCCAGAGCAGAGCTGGGAGCTGAGATCTGGGCTCATAGGACAGAGCAGGGCACCGTGACTGGCTTCTAGGGACAGAGTTTTGCTTCGGGGGATGGCAGTGGGTTGTCCTTGGAAAGTCGAGGCCTGTGCTGTCTTAGCTGCGTTGTGGCCAGGCCTCATGGAACTGTGTACCCTTAACACGCTCCCTCTTTTCCACCATCCTAACTCACCACAGCCCAGAGTGACTCCTTCATTGCCTTGACTTTGAGAGATGCATCTCGACCTGGGAGAAGACCATTACGCATCCAACCTGGCAGCCTCTGGAAGGGAAGCACCCAGCATCTGTTGCACACCTGCTGAGGCTTTTTGTGTATTTTGTCACATTCATCCTGGCAGCAACACCTGAGACGGGCGGGGACAACTGACATTTGTTCAGTGACTTTGGTGTTTATTTTATTGTCACAAACACTAACTCATCTGACCCTATGGCAACCCAGTGAAGTGGTCAGAGCCCATTTGGCAGATGAGAACACTGAGGCCAGAGGGGTTAAGGCGACTGGCTAAAGTCACCCAGGTCCTCGTTACCCCAAGCGCAGTCCTTCAGTATCCCCTGGGAGTTGTTAGAAACACGGGATCTCGGGCTCACCCCAGGCCCCTGAACCAGCATCTGCAGCTGAACCAGGACCCTGGGGATTCGCGGGCACATTAAGCTGGTCTGGGGAGTTGCTGGAGGAATCTGTACTAGAAAGCGGCCTGACGGGGCTACGCTGGCTCCACTCAGCCATGGTGGACGCGAAGACCAGGTTACCCGCAGCTCTCAGAGTTGAGCGCGACCCCTGGCCCTCGGCGGGGAGTGAGGCCGACAGAGCCAGCGGCTGGGTGAGGAGAGAAGCGAAAGGGAAGGCAAGTCGAGGGGTGTCTGTGGAGCTTCTGCTGGGGCCCCGGGCACACAGAGCAGGGAGGCCTGGGAGCTGAGGGCGTGTTTGCGGAGCGCGACGGGGGACACTGCCAGGGCGGCCTACAACCGGGACACCGAGGCAAGCTCCGCGCAGAAGGTCCCTGGGCAGCGGAGGGCCTCCCTGAGCAGAGGCAGAGGGAAGGCAGGAGGAGGCCAGGAGGCCGGGGGGGTGGTGGCCCTGCAGACCAGGCAAGTGCGTGCGGGTTCGGTGCGCCGGGCAGCGTCTCCACGGGGTGTTGGCTGAAGAACGCCCTGGTGCCTTCTTCTCTACCCTCTGTTTCCCTCAGCCGGCTCCTGTTCTCAGGGGCACGTCTGTGTTGACGCCATTGCAGCTCTCGAACTGCTCGCCGCCTTTCCCCACACCAGCCCTGAGCCCCTCAGCCCCCTGCCCTCTTTGTCTTGGTAAGGCCGCCACTCCGCACCTGTCCCTCGGTCCCTCGGGAGGATCGCTGACTCCTCCCCTTCTTATGACCTTCACATTCAGTTCCCTCGCCTCTGCGTGAGTTATCTCTGGTGAGAACCGTTTATCTCGCAATGTCTCCCTACCTCTCGTATCTCCACCCCCCCCCCCACGCAGGAATCTTTGGCGGCTTCCTTTGTGGAGTTCGAATTCCGCAGCCTCAGCTACTGTGCTCCGCTCTCCGTGCCTTCCTCCCACTTGACCATGTCTCTCACTCTCCCCAGTGCTCCCGTTGAGACAGCCGTCCCCATCATGCCGCACCTCCCCTCCCTCAGATCCTTCTTGTCCGTGCCTGCTTGTCTGCCCCCGCCCGGGGAGACCTCCAGTCCTTGTGTCCTCTCGCCAAAGCCTGCTGGTCTTTCTCTGCCCATAGCATGCCTCCGCTTCTCTTCTGCTGGGATCAGAACCGAGGATTTGTGGCCCGGATCACGACGATGATCCCTATCAGGCACAAACGTCCCAGGAAAGATGAGTGAGAGAGCGATAGAGTCACCATGGTGGTCTCTGGGTTCTGGGCAATTGGTAATTTTTTCCTTCCTCCTTTTAAAAAGTATTCTCCTGTTTTCTAGGTTAAGCATGTGCTATGCTATAACGATACAAAGAACATAAGCGATTATGTTTTCTAGAGCATGGATGGCAGTGAGAAAGAGGCTGACGGGCAGGCTGCTGTCAGGAAGGGGGCAGGTGGGTGGCCCCAGGTGGTTGGCGTTGGGGGGATGGGGAAGTGGAAAGTGCAGTAGTTAATTCGGACCTGGGCTTGGATCCCAGCTTTGCACCTCACCGTGACCCTGGGCAAGTTAGTTAACCCTCTGAGTTTCTACATATGCTAGTTGTGTGGCTTTGGGAAACTCATGTAGGCCCTGTAAGCCCGATGATTGATTCAACGACTTTAGTAACTATGGAACGACGCGCCAGAAACGGTTCTGGATGCTACAGTCTAGCTATGCGCAATTCACACACGAAGTCTCCCCCCTCGTGGAGTCTCTAGAGGGGAGACGCAGATAATAAACGTCCAAGAAAGATGTAATATCTGATGTTCATACGGGCACACACGGACACAAACACATATATGGTATCCCAGGCGGTGATTCAGTGCCATGAAGGGAGTGTAAAGAAGGATCTAGAGGCTGGAGTGTGGGAGGGGCCGCTGTCTTAAATAGGGTAGTTCAGGGAGGCCTCACTGAGGGGGGTGACATTGAAGCAGAGATAGAAGGAATGAGAGAGCCAGCTCTGTGAGTGACTGGGGAGAGAATTCCACCCCAAAAGGACAGCAGTGCCAAGGCCTCCAGGCAAGAGTGGGCTGTGGGTCTGAGGAGCAGCCAGGAAGAAGCCAGTATGGCGGGAGCCAAGTAGGGGGAGTGGCAGGAGGTGACAGCAGGGAGGTGGCAGTGGGCCTGATGGGCCATGGTCAAGACTTCGGTGGCTAAGGATGGCGGCAAGAGGGGCAGTGGTGCGTGTATCCCGAAGGCAGAGCCGATGGGGTTTGCTGATGTACTGACTGCAAATTGTGACTGCGACACATCGAGCAAGAGTCCTTGAACCAATGTTGGTCTGAGCGCTGGAAGGATGAGTGCCATGGAGCTGCTTACTGAGACTGGGAAGTATCGAATGCCTGTTTAAATAACCAGTGCTGTGGTGGGACGGGCCCTGTAGTTCTTAGAATGATTGCAACACACCCTTCAGGATTAAGGGAAACTTTTTTTAAAAAAATAAAGGTTTATTACTTACAGGACCTGGAAATTACATAGCATACTTGGGACCACAGAGTGAGGTCACAGGGAGAGGGAGAGAGAGAGAGAATGCACATGGAGGCCTGGGGTCAAGGGTGGAGGCCTAGGGTTTCACAGACTCACTCTTGTTGGTGAATTTAAAACATAAGAGGGGGAATTTAAAGCATGGGAAGAGAAAAGGCAAGGGGCCCAAATGATCAGTTATCAAAATTGACCAAGATCTGTAAAAACAAAGGAGCCTCAGTCCAGGAAGCGGCCTGGCTCCTGGTTTAATCCCGTAGCTGGTAATGTGAAGTGTATGCCTCTTAGAAGTGATAACTTGGCGATCCGAGCTGAAGTCAGGCACTTGCATTACAAAAAAGAAGAAAATCAACGCCAGAGCTTCCACTACAGGAAGGCTATGGAAGGGGCACAACTGGGGGGGGGGGCACACCGGGGGGGGGGGGAGCACAATTGGGAGGCACAATAAAGGTTTGATTTTGGATAGTGTGTTGGCCGTATCTATTAGATGTTCAGGTCAAAGTGTTGAGTAGACAGTTGGGTACTCAAGCCTGGAGTTCAGAGGACAGGCGAGGGCTGGAGATGTAAACATAGTTATTGTCAGCATAGAGAGATGGATCTCATTTCATGACCCTGGATGAGGTCATCTGTGCGAGCAAGGACAGAGAAAAAGGAAGGACTGAGTCCTGGGGCCCTCCGATGTTAGACGTCAGGAAAATGAAGAGGAACCAAAAAATATATGGAGAAGGAGGGGCTGGTGAAATAAAGGGGAACCACAAAAGAGTGGAGGCCCAGAGGCCAGGTGAGATTGTGTTCACTAACCATGAACCCTTGTGTTGTTGTTGCTAGTATTGTTGATGGGCTAAGTTCAGGCTCTATGTGGGTGATTCTATTACTACTTTATCAGGAGGAATGCTATTACGACTATATTAAAGAAAGGCCACCATTTTTAATGGTCAATGGTTCAACAAACCAATTCCACCCAATTGAATGCACCAGTCATCCTGCACTCCAAATTAGGGTTATCCTGATCTCACACAACCCCCTGTGATGGAAATCCAGAGGGAACAAGGCAGTGGTGGGGACTGGGTGGGCCTGGGGCGCACGGCTTGGGAGGAGGCCACATTTGGAATCCTTGGAAAGCAGGTGGGGCCTGAGATCCCACAACAGAGCTTTGGTCTCTGGGGAGCCTGGTGAGAGTTAGGTGAGGTCCTGGGCCCAGAGCAGTGCTCCGGTCCTTCAGAATGCTGACACTGTGAGCCGAATGAGCAAGCCGGCAGAGGAGCCAGCTGTTGGAACAGACGAGTTCTTTTGTGAGTACTTTGTTTTTCTGGCATCCCGTGGAGCCTCCAGCTTCTTTCTCTGTGACCCCTGACCTTAAATTTGCCATTCCCTCACCCTTCCCCATACTCAGGTGTCCCCCTCTCTGATTCTAGCCCCTGGCCGCCACCTGTTCTGTCCCTCCAGCAGCAAGGCCTCTGATCCTCTCAAGTCAGCAACCCCTCTGGTCAGGGCTACCTGCCAGCCCTCCCTCCCCAGGGCCCGTCGCCCACCAGCATCCTCACTCCTACCGCGGAACGGAGCCTGAATTCACACACTAGCCACGGCAGATACTTTTTGTTCTCTGAAATTAATAAAATCTCCCTCTTGTTCCTGCTGCCTCAGTGAACAAGCACATCTCATGCTTTTTGAAGCCACTGTCCCTTGTTATTACCCTGTTTTCTCAGAGCCTAATCACTCTGCACACATTATAACCTTCGGAGAGACATGCTTTACTGAAGCGAGCCTCTGCATATAAGACGGAACTGGAGGATGCACCAGGGCTCACCCCAGAGAAACCCCGAGGATCACAGAGGTGGGGGTGGGGGAATTGGGAGGAAGGAGGGGATCACAAAGGAGGTCATCCTCTTCAGCTAGATAACTGTGCACTTTGCATTTCACAGAGGAGAAAACCTCTTTGCAACACTCTGTATCATTCATGGGCAAGGAACAGAACGTTTCACCATAGGATGATTCCACCCCTGAGGAGCCAACCCACGGCCTTGGCCTCCTGAGCAGGGCCATTAACTGAGCCAACTACATAAGAAAAGAACTCATAGGGGCACCTGGGTGGCTCAGTCGTTAAGCGTCTGCCTTCGGCTCAGGGCGTGATCCCAGAGTCCTGGGATCCAGCCCCACATCGGGCTCCTCTGCTGGGAGCCTGCTTCTGCTGGGACCCTGCTTCTTCTTTCCCACTCTCCCTGCTTGTGTTCCCTCTCTTGCTGGCTGTCTCTCTCTCTTTTTCAAATAAACAAATAAAATCTTTAAAAAAAGAAAAGAAAAGAACTCATAAGGCCCAGGCCTGTGGGTCAGCGAGTTTGGTGATCGGGCATGTGCATGTGTCCAGGTAGCAAACTTCAGGGCCTTGGGATGCCCCTGGAAGAGACAGCACACCCTCTGCTTCTCTCATTGGACCTCGCCAACATCGTTTCCCACTGCTGGGGGGGCTGCCCAGGGCCCGGCTCACAATCCAGCTCAGAGGGGTGATAGAAGTAGAGTCCTTGACCTGCCCTTGCAATGTCCATAGTCGAGCTGTGGCAAAAAGATACTGAAGAACTCGAGGTGGTTTAGAAAGCGAGGGGAAGACATCGGGGAAGTGGAGTGATGGTATGGGGACACCAGGGTGCCTCCGCTTGAAGTGTGAGAACTTGCGGCTCCTTAACATCCTGGCTCCTCAGCTTCCCCCTCTAAGGAATGAGGCCAATGCCATCTGTCCTTTGCTCTTGCCTTGGGCATCTAGCGAAGTAACAGGTGGAGGGTAGTGAAGGGGAGAGAACCGGAACGTGGGCCTGCTGTGGGAAGCTAATCTCTGGTCACTTCCTGTCCATTCGCAGGGAGGGTTCAAAGCAGGGCAGTTTACCCTTCCTCATCCTGAGCAGGAACGCAAAGCAAGATGTGACCTTGCTGTGCAAGCTCTGATAATCAAAAATCCCAGGGCTAATCTAGCCTGTCTCTGGAAAGATACACAAGAAAGTGGTAACACTGCTTCTCTCCGGGGTGGAGAACAGGGCAGCTGGGCGAAAGGTATGGGAGGGACACTGTCTTCTCTGTGCGAGACTCTTTTGTGCCTTTTTAATTTAATACCATGTGATTTTAATATCCAATAAAAAATAAGTATAATTCCAACTTAAAAGTGGTTCTAGGAATTGGTTCAAGGTGGGGACAGAGCCGGGAGCTGGCTTTGCCCTGGGTGTTCCCCCTTCTCTGACCATGCGCGGTTGGTGAAGGGCTAGGAGCGTAGACCAAAGGGCTTGCAGGCCCCTGCAGCCGGTGTGTCGTCTCAGAGTCCTTCTCTGCCCTCCTCTTCGCCTCCAGCTCCTGCGAGCGCTTTCTGCCAGGCCAGTGAGCCTGAGTCGGGGGGGCGGGGGCAGCGGGGAGGCGCGTGCCACCGGCACAGGCTGTACCCTCCAGTGCAGGGCACTGCGTGCTCACCTGCCTGCGAGCCGGGCCGGCCTGAGCTCACCAGGCTCACGAATTGCATCAGCAACAAGCAGCCCTGGGACGGTGGGCAAGGGTCATGACGATGTGCGCATGGTCACCCGGAGAGGCCGAGGCCCAGGCCCGGCCGAGGGCAAAGGGCATGCCCAAATGGAATGGGGCAGATGACAAGGAAGGCCTCCTTCCACCCTGGCATCAAAAGGGAGGCCAGCAGTGGCCACTGTCGCTGGTCCCGTGCCAGACTGCATGGGCCAGTCCTGAAGCCTGCTTCAGTCCCTGGGCGGCGACCCTGACCCAGCAGGTGGCAGCCTGAGGTTGTTGTGACCCATGAGCCTTTGTGTGAGGGAGCAAGTGACACCTCGGAGCTGCCACTTCGGGGCTCTGAGTACCTGCTCCCATCTCTGTGCTCCCAGAATGAATCCAGGCCTTCCCCGGGAGGCTTGGCTCCCAGTGTACCTCCACCCGAAGCCCGCAACTGGTTCTGCCAGCTCAGTGGCCCCCAGTGCCCTCGAGGGAAGTTCCTCTACCTCCACGGGGGCCCAGGAGCAGGCAGGTCTGTAGAAGGCTGCTTCCCGCTCAGGCGCAGGCCCGACGGACCGGACTAAGGCAGACTGAGGATGCGGGAAGACCCCGTGGGCACGACTCCTGGTTCTGCCCCTTAGCCTCTCCAGGCCGTAGCTGCTTCATCCAGGGCTGCCCAGCATCATGGCGTCGTCCCTTGGAGGATGTCACATGTGGCACACATCATCCACGTTATGCTATTACACCTCATGTCATTATCACCGAGCCCTTCGTCAATGGATGCTGACTGAACCCTCGTCTCGAGCTGACGGTGCCTCGGGAAGGTGGTCGGGCTTTGGCATCCCTCCCTTTGGCCTGGGCGTTGAACGACAGAGTGAGAGCAGGTAGACGTAAGTCTAGCCTCAAATGGGATAGAAGGGTCTGACCTCCCGGCGAAGAGAAATCGGGCCGGCCTGGACAGAGCCTGAGAGCCAACGGGTGCCCAGGCCCTCCCTGAACAGGTCCCCCAGAAGCAGAGCTCTGGGTCCCCGCTCTGTCCACAGGCTGCAGGTGTGGGGGAGCTGGGTTGACTCAGAAACACCCAGCGCTACCCCAGCTCCCAGCAGCACCTGTTCCCAGAGCCTTCCCTTAGGGGGTCCTGCTCTGCTTCCAGAAGGAGTGGAGCTAGAGACTTAGGAGGGCCAAGGCAGAGGGGAGTGCAGGGGTATGTTTTCTGGAGCGCGGAGGGGTACGAGAAGCTCCTGGGATCTTCTGGGAGCTACAGGAGACTGGCTGAGCTCACCCGCCTCCGGCCTTGCATCAGCTGCAGAGCTGGCTGCCAGGCCCTGGGAACGGGCAGGAGCGTCCCCGGAGCCGCTTGGCCCTGCTGCTTGCTCTCAGGGAGAGGGTGGACGGGAGGAGCAGGCATGCCTGGGGCTCCTTGGGCTCTCCATTTCCAGGTCAGCCAGCTGCCCCAACTCCCAGCTTCCCGGGCAGCAGATGGCCTGTGTGATCAAGGACAGGCACAGCCGAGGGCCTTGGGAGGTCCTGGCCTGGCCAAGGTCTCCTTGCTGGAAGCCTTCCTAACGTCAGTGGCGTCTCCCAGGTAGACTCAGGGACTCTGGAGCTGGTTCCTCTCTGGCCCCTGACATCACCGCTTTAAAAATGACGCTGTACCAACAGCAGCAGGTGCCGCAGATACGGGCAGGACATGCGGAGACTTCCAATGTGGCCTTGATCTCACACTTGCCTTATTAATGATTCACCTCAGGGTTGAATGCGACAGGAGGTTCACGGACGGGTTCCTGTTCTGTTGTTCTCCCCAGTGTTTGGGATTTACAGAATCCGTGAGAACTGCCTGGCACCTCCTCTGTCCCTGGATCCTTTTGGGGTACACAAGTGCATGTGTGTCGGGGAGAAGAGTCTGTTCGAAATGGAAGTGCAATGCCAGCTCCCCTTCATCTCCCCTCTTCCCGGAGCTTCTCGAAGGGGCGTGTGGAGTTTCCAGGCATTCTGGGGAGCACCCATCAGCCCTCCTCACTCTCCAACCAACCCTTTCTCTTGCCAGCCTCCTCCTACTCCAAGCCCATTGGGGCCGCTGTCTTGTGATGTCCTGGGAGCTGAGCTGAGGACAACAGGCAAAGGAAAGGAGAGCTGAAGAGCCAGAGCAGAGAGCAGGCTGGGGGGGCAGGGCAGGGACACAAGGGCTCAAGGGAGCCAGAGTCCTCCCTAACCCAGTGCTTCTGGCCTCTCCTGGACTCAGTTTCCAAGTCTCTCTCACTTCCTCTCCATCTCCAGGCCTTATCCCCAGCTGAGGTGGTGCTAGAGAAAAAATGCACACACACACCCCCCCCCATCATAGACTCCTCTCTCTTCCTTGGGCTTTCATTTTCTCATTGGTAACATGAGGAGACAGGACAAGATGGCTCAAGTGCTATAGGAGTCCATGATAGCATTCTTTTGCTAGAACTTTCTCTTTCAGTGTTCCACCCCCTTGCAGATCCTGCCTTGGTGTTTGTTCTTGGATTTTTGCTCCTGGTCTCTGACCCTCCCCTAACTTCCAGGCTTTTAGGGAGACTGGGCTGATCCACTCATTATGTCAGGACAAACATTAGGCTATTCCAAACCTACACTTGCCCTTTAGAAGCTGTATCTCCTGGGTTTCCAATAAATCCAAAGTGCATTGCAAAGGGGGCGCTTCTCTGCAAGGAGCACAGAAGACCAGCCCAGCAGAGCGCAAACCTTGTGGGGCTGAGCAGGAGGGCTGGAGGGGGGCGGGGGAGAAGCAGAGAACGTAGGGGAAGGCCGGCCAGGCTATGAGAGGCACAGTCCCAGCAGCACGCAATAAGCCCCAGGCCCTGAAGATCTTGGGATATCAAGGTTGGAAAGGCCCTTGGAGGTTACCTAAGCCGAGCACCCTGCCCCTCCTATTCCATTTTAAAGATGAGGCCCAGCAAAATAAGGTGACCTAAAAGAAAGTATAATTTGATACCAAAAAAGGAGCAAGAACTTGATTTCCCTTTAAAAGATGGTCCTTTAAATGGAATAATTTCGCTTCAGGAAGAGCTCACTGTGCGGGTTGTGTTTTTCTCCTTTTTTGTCACCAACTGGTGATGTCATCATCATGGTCCATGGGTGTTCTGAGGACCAGATTTGGAAACCACTCTCCTGAAGTCCTTCTCCTCCCAACACCCGTCTCTCTCCTCAACCAGATTTGCAAAGTAAACAAAGGGGACATCTGGGTCAACTGAGATCAAAAACACTTTTAAAACAACCTCAGTATCCCCATAAATGGTCATGGCAGCCATACAGGAAGCAGGGACCTGTTGCTCAGAGTAGGGCGCAGGCGGAAACTCTGCCTTGGGGCTCTGGGCCAGGGCTAGGACCTAACTCCACGCCAGGCAGACCGTGGGTAGGTAGGTAGGTAAGGAGTAGGTAGGCAGGTAGGTAAGTAGCTGGGTGGCTTCTCTCATATCCTTGGCACGTGAGGAGGATTCTGGGAGTATCGATTCTGGAAAGACAGCGCGTGTGTTCCCCCTATCCTGGCGGAGAGGGCTTTTACGTCTTCTTATTTGCGGGTCTTAGAGATTGGGAGTGAAGGTGGGGAGGAGGAGTCCTCCGGTAGGTGTGGAGGGGGAACAGGATGCTAGTTCGGTGCCTGGCACATAATACACACTCAGTAAACACTGGTGAGCGATGTGTGGGGCGTGTGGTATAGTTTATGGTAGCTCTAGAGCCGGTCAGACAAGCCCAAACTCTGGTTCTACCACTAACAGCTCTGTGCTTCAGAAAAATCCCCGACACCCCCAAACTTCAAGCACACAAGTGCCTGCGGCAGGCAGGGGTCTTCTTAACAATATCAGAAGCCATACTCCCACGAGCTTAAACCAAAAAGAAATTTCTAGCTCACACAGCTGGGAGCGGCACTACCGCAAAAGCAGTGACTTTGGGGCAGGACCCAGTGTCTCCAAGATTCTTGATCCTTGTCTTCGCCTGACTTTTGCAGATAAGCTCTGTCCGTGTGGTGGGGACGGTGGCCATTTGCAGCCCAAACTCAGGTTTGGAGAGATGGCTTCTCTCCCTCAACATCAATATATCCATCTCAGAGAAGGCTTTGATTGGGCCTGCTTTGGCCCTAGTCAGACCGAGGTCACATGCCTGGTCCTATGGTGCGGGGAAGTGGATGATGTCACCAGGAGGAGGGGGATGGGAAAGCCAGGTGGGCAGACAAAACAATAATCACAGTACCTATAATACCTAAAGGTCGAGAGCACGTGTGCGCGTGTGCATGTGTGTGTGTGGAGGGCGTGTTGGGGAAGCCCGGTCAGAAAGAGCCCCTGAACGGGGGCATGCAGGTGGGACCAGTACCAAGCTTGGTCTATTCACAGGATTATCATTAGGGACCAATCATTTGGCTCCACTACATGTCCGGCTCCACATTAGGCTAAGTATATGTTACATAAATCATTTCTCATTCTCACAGTAACCCTGAGAAGTAGGTATTATTAGCCCCATTTTAAAAATAAAGAGACGGTTGCTGAAGGGGAGGTGGGTGGGGGGATGAGGGAACTGGGTGATGGGTATTAAGGAGGGCACTTGATGTAATGAGCACTGGGTGTTCTATGCAACTGATGAATCACTAAATTCTACCCCTGAAACTAATAATACACTCTATGTTAACTAAATTGAATTTAAATAAAGAATTTTTTAAAAAAGTAAAGAGACAGAATTTAAGGACACACAGGCAGTGAATAACTGAGCCAGATTCAAACTTGGGTCCCTCAGATTCCAGAGCCCATGTTTTTGCCCAAGGTCAGGCTGCCGCTTTGGAAACTCAAGCTGAAAGCTTGCTGGATGGTTGCAGACAGCACACTGTGAGCCCCAGCAGATGCGGTCTTGCCAGGGACTTTCACGTACTTTCTAGCCGTTTACTTCCTCTGCTCCCTGTCCTACAGGCCCTTCCTGGCAAATGAAGACATGGAGACGGACAAACCACTTGTGGTAATACAGGGGCTTCTTCATCAAATGGCATTTTTCCCAGACTTGATCCCCCAATCAGTGACCCTGCCTGGAATTTTCCAGAGGAAATGGGGCTGGGGTGTTTGGAGGGACACTGGCATGACAAAAAATCAAAGGATGTCATCTCTCACCTAAATCACAGAAGTATCTGCAGCCCCTAATTGTTCTCCCAGTCCCCGTGCTGCCTCCCCAACCCACTCAGCACGTCACAACTGGAGAGACCCTCCTAAAATACTATGCCTCCTGCACCCACCCCTGCTCTGCTCCCCTTTGCCCACGCTCATTATGGAGGCTTCCCAGGCTCCTGGAGACCTAGCCCCCCTCCCAACTTGTCCAGCTTTCTCTTTCACACTGCCCCTCACACTTGGGAATGCAAAAGACTTGGAGCAATAGGATAGCAAGGAAGCACAGGTGGCCATTTAAATTCAAATGAATTAAAATCAATTCAATTATAGTTAAAAATTCAGTTCCTCAGTCACAGTAGCCACATCTAGGTGCTCAATAACCTCTTGAACTAGTGGCTACTGTACTGGACAATGCAGACATAGAATGTTCCTATCATCACAGAAAGTTCTGTTGGACTTTACTCTTACAAAGGAAGCTCTGACCAAGGAATGTGAACAGCTTAGAGGAATCCAGGGTAGATCTGACCTATTCAGTGACTTTCTTTCTTTCTTTCTTTCTTTTCTTTCTTTCATTCATTCAGTGACTCTTTCAACAAATATTTGGCACCTATTGTATTCCAGGTCCTGAATACACAATAGTGGGCAGTGGTAACTTGGTCCTTTCCTAGGAGTGAAAAGGCAATCGCTAGAAGGTGTCCTAAGTGCCTGAGCCCGGGTTTGGGGAACTGGGAAGGCGTCTTAGAACAGGGGACATCTAAGTGCGACCTGTAAGCTGAGGGGGTACTAGCTAAACTGAGTGGCTCTCTGGACCAAGCTCTCTTTGGCCGTTAGTGGCCCGTATCACAGGCTCTTCCCTCTGCCTGGACTGCTGCTCCTCTCTTTCTCCCCAGGGAGAGAAGGAGGGAGGCTAGTTCTTTAAAGTTAGTCCTGCAGCTGGGACCAAGCAGAGAGTCTCTGTTAGCCCACCAACTCAAGAGCTCTGTGCTGTGGCCTTTGCTCCCCCTCACAGGTCAGCTGGCTCTACGCTTAGCTTAGCTAATTAAGGGCTAGGAAAAGCAGGCCCTGGGGCAGAGGGCTCCTCAAGAGAAGTGAAAGCTGAGAATCAGGTGGGAGAGTCTGACTGTACCCTGAGGCCAACACAAGGTTGGGCTCTCCACCTTCTCCAGTCCCTAAGTTCCTGCCTGGGTCAGGCTGGGGAAAGTGTACAGGAGACAGGCCACTACCACGTAGGGCCTAGAGGGAGCCAGGACTGGCTAACAGAGCCGAGGGAGGCTGGCCTGGAGTCTCCTATCCCCCTGCTTCTGCGAGAGCCACCAGCTGCTCACCCCCACTCCCCATCACACATTTGCGCCCACCCTCATCTGGCCCTGTGCCACCTGCCCCATGCTGCTCCTCTTCCCCGGGCCTGGCCAGAAAGAACAGCGGGACTTCAAAGTGACAGTCATTGACCCGAATTCCCGTGCGTGTTTATCTGGGAGGCAGGCCCTAGCGCGCTGCCCATCAGGCCCTGCACTGTCCTCACCGCCTTCCAGAGCACGCCTCACTTAAGCCTCCTCCCCCTAGGATCGTTGCGTAGTGACATCTCCGCCTCTATTAGAGAAATTAAGGAGAGGGTGATCCATCAGAGCCGGCAGCGCGGGGGCCAACCGGCAACGCCCCACCGCCCAGCCTGGCCCCGTTTGTCACTTGCATCTCACGGCGCCCGCGGCGCCCCTCGCCCATCTCCCCGCGTTCGTGACGGGCATCAGCAAGATCCGATCCGGAGCCTCCCTGCCGGCCGGCGCCCGAGGTCGGGAGGGAGGCGGGGCCGGGGGCCCGGCTGGGGGTAGGGGGTCCGGCCCCTCCGTGCCAGCCCGAGCGCCAGGCGGCCGCAGAGCCGCCCTTTGTTTGGCGGCGCTCTCGGCTTCTGAGCAGTCACGGTCACATGGCGCTTCCGGCACGGGGTGTTCCGGGCGCCGCGCCAGGGCTCGCGGACGCCCCCGCCCCTGCGCGCCCGCCGCCCAGCCCGCCGGCCAGCCGGCCGCCTATCTCGGAGCCCCCAGGCTCCCGGAGCCGGAGCGGCGGCTGGACCTTCCCTGCCGGGCCCCGCAGGCGGCTCTGCTTGTCTTCTCTGAGCTCCTCCTTGGGCCTTCCATAGCTTCTGATCTTAGGACTGGCGTGTCCAATACCCAGTTGCTTCCTGGGGTCTGCCTGTCTCCCCTGCTCTAGACAACACCAAGTGAGCAAAATCAGGCGCATCTCTCCCTGGGGCAACACTGTACAGCAAATAGGTGGGGGACGAGTACTTAATTAAGTCCGTTCTCATCATTTAGTGGGGCGGCAGAGTCCGCACCAAGCCTTTCCCACCCTTCCCCCGGCCCTGACCCGACCCCCCCCCCCCGACAGCCCCTCCCCCGCAAACAAAATCAGACAAAAACCAGCCACCCCACGATGGCCTCCACCGAATGTCTAAGGGCAAAAGACCCAATCAGGGACAGAAATGGGGCTGGCCCTTCCTGCGGTGGCCTGGCCACCACTGCTCCATCACTCCCAGACCCAGTCTGTACCTTGGAACACTTAAGGACCTTGGAGCCTCAGGGAGGCCACCTCTGCCTCGCTCAGCAGATTCAAGAATTCATTCAACAAATATTTATTGAGAGCCGACTATGTACAGTGCTACCAAAGCAGCCAGCCCTGTGCTAAGCCCCCAAGAGCATGTGAAAGGGTTCTCTTTGTGTCCAAGCAGGGCTCTGGGCAGCCGCCTGAGGCTCAGCTTCCCTGAGGAGGCCTTTATCCAGAGCCCCTTGGGAGGCCCTAGTAAACAGGGCTGACACATCCATGCCTGGGGCCTGGGAATGGGGGCCCTGACCGACGCCTGCTTCCCAGCCTTGGAGATGCAGGAGGGAGGGGCAGTGCCAGGCTCCAGGTGAACATGGGGTGGGGTCTCAGGGGTTCTTTCTGCTTCTGGGCAACCTTTCCCAAAGCCTCTCATCCAGGCCTGCAGGGACTGGGGCAAGGGAAGGGGACGGCCTGGAGGGGTGGAGACCTGGGAGAGGCGAGGGGCGGGGGACAGCCCAGGGTGGCCAGGGCAAAGAGCAAACTACGGCGCGGGAGGTGGGTGTGTACAATCCGCCGTGGCATCAGGGCTTGGTGGGGAAGAGCAGGCAGGTGAGCTGACGGCTGCCGCTGTGTCTGTCCACAAGGGGCAGGGGGTGCTGTGTGTAGTGCCGGACCATGGCGGCCACGGAGGGGAACAGCTAGACAGGAAGCAGGGCATCGGTGAGTCCCCCGAGCCTCATGCTGGGAGAAACTTCCTGAAGGAACTGTGGGACTCTGAGGAGGAGGCTCGTTCACATTTTTCTAAACCCTTTCCTTCTCCAGTTTGCCCCATGAAGGTCCACTGCCGTTTTGTGCCCCATTCCAGGCCTCGCGCAGCTTTCTTGGACTGCACCCGCGGGCGTGCTGTTAGCCAGGCCAGGTGGAAACAACCCTGGGGCCCGCCTCTGCCCGGGTCCTCCAGCCTGGGAACCTCAGCAAGTGCTGGGCACAAAGTTGAGCCCTTGGCATGGATCGGAGTCTGGACTACCTGGGCCCTGCTCTCCTCCTACCTGGGGTCATGGCAGGCACAAATCCCCACCCCCCAGCTCCACCCACGCCTGGGGCCCTGGGCAGACTGAGCCCTGCAGGAGGGGGTGCCTCCCCTAGTTGAAGCAGACCTCTGAGAAGGAACTCAAGTCACTGGCCTCTGTCACGTCCCTCCAGTCCAGAAAAACTGCAAAATGTGGGTTTTCCCCTGGGCAAATGTGCCTGCCTGGGCCCAGCACACGGCTCTGTGGTGGCCTCTTGCCTGCAAGTCCCTGTCCTCCTCCAGCACCTACCTCTTCGCGGTTCCTGCCCTCCCGTCCCAGGGCATAGTGGCTCCCACCGTCCAGGCGCCGGATGGGAATGTTGAAGACCCGGCCATGGAGAAGCACCGCCAGGGTGAGGGGCTGGGAACCATGAGGCTCTGAGCTGGGGCGCACAGTATAGGCCCCGTCCTGTGGAGGAGACCCCACCTGTCAGCCTCATCTCCCACCCGTCTACCTGCGGCCCTGGCCCACAGATGGCCAGCACCCCCACCCCACCCTCCCGTCCCCAGAGGCTCAGCCAGCCACAGCCCATGAGCAGAAGGGTATCCGCGAAGGCCCAGGGGCGCTGCAGTTGCCCACCTTTCGGAATCGGAGCAGGGCACTCTCAACAGCATGGCGGTCACAGTTGCCTGAGTACCAGGGCTGAGCCAGCAGGCTGCCGTCCTGTACATACACACACAGCCATTCAGAGACACGCCAGGGCACTGGAGAGGGGCTGGGGGGCAGAGAGCCCCGGGCTGCAGTTATCTGTGTTCACATCTGCCTTCCCCAGACCAAGTCTGCACCAGCAGAACAAAGATGTGTCCGTGCCTGGTGCCCAGCGCCGTGCTGCACACACACGTTCAATGTGTTGCTTGCAATGGCGGACGCCAGCCCAAGAGGGTTCCCTGTTGGCCTCCTCCCAGCCCTCTCCCAGCCCCTCCTCACCTCGGCAGCTGAGGTGCTCCAGGTGGGTGCTCTAGAGGAAAGAGAGGATCTCCTTCCAGCTGGAAGAAGCAGATTACAGAGTTGAGGCTGGGAGGGTTTAGGCAAAGAAGGCTTTGGGCCTAGCTGCAGAGGTGGGGGTGGTTAGAGGGCCGTGCACATAGGCCTGAAGCACAAAACAGGACCCTCAGTGCTTCACCTCTCCTCTCCAGGTCTCGGGTTCTGGTAGGACTTATCAGCTAGGCCACGTGTGACCTCCAAGTGAAGGGTGACCTTGAGGTATAGGCTGGGGGTTTCCCGCTTCGGTGAAGATCCTAGAAATTGCCCAGTGGGATCCCCTCAGGTCTGCTGTCAGCTGAAGTCAGAAGGGCAAGGACTCCCACAGCAAAGTGGGGCATGAGGGGTGGGCAGGGGTTGGGGAGCAGAGTTTGTGGCCTACAGGGCTGTGGCTAGGGTGGGCTGGCAGGACTGCCTGGGGTTCATGCTGAAGATGCCTGTACTCACCTTTAGAGGTGGCATTCGCTGCTCCCTGGGACACAGAAAGGCTGGTCAGAAGAGACTCGGTCCTGTGGCCCCATCCGCTGGGCCTGAAGTCCCTCCCTGAGCCTCCCCGCACCCCAGGCCACTTCTCCCCTGGGTACCAGCCTCTTACATTCCGAGCTTCCTGGGGGGCTGTGGTGGGCCTGTGGGGGCAAGTTGGGGAAGAGAGCTCAGGTTTTACCTCCTTTAAGAGAAAGAGACCAGTGAGCCCAGAGATTGCAGGGTCAGAGCTGGGGAAGCCTGAGTTGGCCACATTATGCGCGCGCATGCACACACACACACACACACACACACACGCACACACACACCCCTGATGGGCACTCACCTGGGCACCACTGATACCCTTGGCAGAGAGATTGGGGGCATCAGGACTTGGGAGCTCAGAGTCCGAGTCAAGGCCGGGACTGAAAGAGTGAGGGCAGCTGGGCTGGGCTGGGCCCCAGGCAGGGAGATTCCCGCTGACCTGGGAGGGGTGCGGACTCCTGCAGGGCCTGCGGCTTCTCAGCAGCCCGGGCTCTCTGGGAGTCCTTCCAACCAGAGGGAGTGCTGTCCTGCATAAGAGCTGGGAAGCCCCATGCAGCCCTTGCTTAAGTACCCCTCCCACTATGCACAGCGGGGGTCAACCTGGACCAAAGACCGAAGAGTGGGTGTCCATGTGGGCGTCTGAAGGCAAACGTGTATTGGTGGAGTGGTGAGGGACGACAAGGGAAGAAGATAGAGCCAGAATGTGTCCCGTTTTGAGCAGCTGAGGGCCCCGGGCAGGAGGGATCTGGGACAGAGGGAAGCGTTCACCTGGACTAGGCTCACACTCCAGGTAGAGGTTCTCATCAGATTTCTCTGGAAGGCCTGGTACCTAAGAGTTTGACCAGCAAGTGGGAGAGAAGGTGAATCCATCACTTGGGGGGGGGGGACAGCTATGAGCATCTCCCTCCCCACTTACAAGGTGGACTTCCTTCTGAGGGCTAGCCAGATAATTCAAATTGCTCCTTTGCCTGGGGAGGAGGCCCACGAGCACCTTCCCCTTCTGAGGTGCCTGTAGGCCCCAGCTCTCCTAGAATGTGGGCGTCCAGGAGAGCTCTGGGCGAGGCCTTCCCCAGTAGCGCAGGACAGCTGCCTTACACCCTGTCAGGGGCCTGTGGCAAACAGGGAGCCACTCTGCTCTGAGCCCTTTTCCTTGGTTTCAGAGGTATTTTCTGGCCCTCCCAGGCCCGCAACCCTAACCCTGCCAACTTCCTAGCCAAAACCCTAGAGGGTGAGTGGGGTGGGGGTGGGGGGGATGGAGGGGCCACTCACCACCCTGGCCGGTGTAGCCCACTCTGGGAGGAAAAGGAGAAAACACCAGTCAGAAGCGCAGGGAGAAAGGAATTCAGCGAAACTTAGGCTGGAAGAGTGGAGTGTCCTCGGACCTTATCTGAGGGCATCCTCAGAGCCAGCTTTGAAGCCCCAGGAGAAAGCCACCCTGAGCTCCGATCGCCCCACTTCACAACCCCCAGGCTGTTGCCCAGCTTGACCACCCAAATGATTGGCCAGGCTTGCTCCAAACGACTTCGGGCTATTCCAAAAATCAGAACCACCGCCAAGCCCATGAAGGCGTACTAATCACCGAGCACAGTAACCACAAACGAATGTGCCTCGGGTTAGCTGTTTGGCCCGAGGCAGGAGGAGACTGCCCCTCTTGGGCCATTTTCAGACAAAAACACACTGGCTGAGGTCCCTCACTATCCCAGCATCCCAGGGTTCTGGATTCACAGGCCTCAGGGCACTTAGCACAGAGTCTCCGACAGTGACAGCAGTAATGACAAGGATGGAATCAGAGGCTGGTGGCCATAGGTCCCCTTTGATGGGGGGATGACACTCAGATGTGTTTAACCAGTGAGGGTCCTCTGGGCGGGCAAGGCTGCCCTCCAGATGTCCTCATGCCGGCGTGGCCCTGGCCTGCCCCGGGGGGCCACAGCATATGCACAACCGGACCTGGGAGTCAGCAGCTGCTTTGTGACCTCAGGCAAGGCATTTCTGGGCTCCAGTCCCTAGTCTCCTTCTGAACTGCCTGCCTTAGCGGGGATGGGGAAACCGCAGGTAAAAAAACGAGGACCCTGGGGGGAGTGCAGTGACCAGGCAAAGCAGGAAACCAAGCAACCTGAGCTGAGCTTTACCCTGAGAGGGCCAGGATTCCCCATCTCGGGGTGGGCAGTGAGCGGGCCTCTGAAGAAGACAGGACATCCTCATTACCTTGCTTCCCGAAGGGGAAGGGCCGCCCCTGCTTCCGAGCCTCCTGCAGGCTCAGTGCTGCCTTCAGCTGTGGGTACAAGTGGGCGGTGAGGGGGAACAGGGTTAGGGGTCGGGGGAGGGAGGGGAACTGAGGCAGGGGAAGGGCAAGGATGGCGGGCGGGGTGCTGCGGGGTGATGTGTGTCTGTGCAGCCTCGAGACCACTACAGCACAAGAGCTCCTGTGCAGTGGGGACTTGGCCTCTGTTCTGTGGCTCTTCCTTTGTTATGAATCTCTCCCCGTTTTTTGTTTTATTCCAGTAAAATCTATGAGGAGAGTAGTAACTTCTGAGACCGTAAGCTTCTCTCAGCACAGCGGGCCTTCCGAGCTGCCAGTGAGGGATTTCTTCCCTCTCTAGGCAGGGAGGGGTCCTCAGGCTCCAGGGTGCAGGGAGGGGTAGCCGAGCCTGCCCTGCCCTCCCGGCTCCAGCTCCAGAGGATGGGTGAGTCCAGGGGGATGCTGGCGGCTGGGTGAGGGGAGGGGGTTCCGGGCAGGTGGCAGGTGGGAGCAGCAAGGGCTAACAGGCTCCGCTTCTGACAGGGGACCTCTTGAATGCAAATATGGGAGAATCTTGCAAATGAGATGCCTCTTAGATTTACTCCCTGGGAAATGGTAGCCGGGTGGGGTGGGTGGGGAAGGAGAGACTGGGGGGGTGGGTGTTGCTCACCGTTGTGGCCTGGGGCTGTGGTGGTGGTGACTTGGATGGGCCCAGAGGGCCAGGGTGATCTGGAAAAGGCCCCAGGCATCGTGGGTCGGTGGGTTCCTTCCACATAGGTTCCCATTTTCCTCCCACTCCCCACCTAGCCTCTATTTCCTCCTCCCCCCTCTCCCCCTCACTGGCTTCCCCATAGCCCCATCTCCATGGCAACTGGAGGCGGCCAGCTTTCCTGCCCCCACCTGGCCTAGTGGAGGAGCCCTGGGGGTGGGATGCCAGCAGCAGCCGGGCTCTCCTGGCATCCCTACCCTTGCTCTGAGAAGTGAGGGATCTCAGAGGAGGCCCCAGGGACCCTGTTGGGCCTCCTGCTTTCCCACTGTTGCCTTGGTTACAGTGCCCCTCCAGGCTCCTCTCCCCTTCCCACTCTTCCTCCTGCCTTTTTCCCTCCTCCCTCCGCCTTTCCTTCATCCTTCTCTCTCTGCCCAGCCCAGAAGCTTCCGCAACTGCCAGCTGAGGCCTCCCCTTGCCGCCCCAGCACAGACAAAGGGAGAAGAGGCAAGGCCTGACCGTCTTTCCTCGTGGGGACCCTCTGTCCTGCCTGACCACCCAAGTCCCTGCCTCAACTCCCCAGGCCTTACCCAAGTACAGAGAGTCCTTCTCGGGGTCAGGAACGTGGGCTGGGGCAAGACTGAAGGGCAGAGCCTCACAGGGGGGCAGCTCATATTTATCTTCCTCATCTTCCTCCTCCTCCTAGGCTTTCCAGAAGCGACAGAAGAGGGGCAGGACCCGTGGTAGCCACTGTGGCCCACCTCCCTCCACCCCAGTCTCAGCAGCTGCACTTACCTCGAATCTCCAGGTTCCTGGGGTGGGCCGAGGAGATCGGCCGGGGGCATCTTTGTTCCAGGCTTGGGAATCTGGACAGGGGACTGATGAGACTGGCCTCACCTTCCAGCGCCCCCCACCCCGCAATGACTTACTCTTTTTCCCCAATATAATAAACCACCTGCATTTTTACAGTGGGTCTTACTGCTTCATTGGACTCAGAGGAGCCATTCACAATGAGCCTTTCCAGCACTGCAGCAGGGCCAGTGAAGTCGACATTTTGAAAACAAGGGGCCCACTGTGACTTACCTACACATCTAGGGGGTGGAAGGGGTGGCCCCAACCTGCAATCAGACTCTAGTCAACGCCGCACTGCTCCCAGGCCATTCACACCCGAGACTATGTGAGTGGCGCCCCCTGGAGTTGTGTGCCAGTAGCCTGGGACCAGCGCAGCAGGAAGAACAGTCTGGGGGTAAAGCTAGTGTCTGGTGGGTACGTGAGCTGGTGCCCCAGTGAAGCCAGTAGTGGGGGAGCTCACAGTGGGGGTGCTCACAGTGGGGTGGAGGTAGGTGAATGGTCGCACCAGGCAAGTAGGGCTGTGCCCAGGAAGGGGGCAGCGAGGTAGAGACAAGAGAGGAGGCAGAGGACTCACCAGAGCTTGCTTCCCCTGAACTTGTCCTGGAAAGAATCAGGGGGTAGTCAGTGTAACCGGGATGCCTCTCCCTGGGAGAAGTCCTGGGCCCCCAGGGGTGGTGGGCACATCTGTGCGCCTGGGGCTGCCCCAGAACCAACTCTCACCATGGGTGGCCTGAAGGAGCTATGATTCCCGGGAGCCCAGGCTCTACCACAAATGGCCTAGGGACAGAGGCCCTATTATTCTCATCATTTGCATCTGACAAGCACCAGGAATGTGGGTGTGCTGTGGCCTCTAACCTCAGACCAAGTTGCCCCAGGAGGCTCCCATAAGCTCCTCTCCGTTGCCTTCCACAGCTGCGGTCCCTGGTCTCCAGCCCCCCTGTCCCACTGGAGAAGAGCTCTCCCCTCTGCTCTGGGGCCTCAGGCCCAAAAGCTGGACCAGTGCTCAGAGGCTTTCTGCAGCTCTCTGATCGGTGCCCCCTCCTCCCAGAGGCTCCAACTCGCCCCTCCATCAGCCAGACTGTCCTTTCCCAACACACAGAACATATGACATTAATGGGCAGGTCAGGTTGAAAATGAGAGACTGTCCTTGCACTTTTCTTAAACGCTTTACGCTTGCTATCCTTCCCTGGTGAATGGTGACCAATGATCAAAGAAACAGAGGTTAGTGAAAAGCTCAGAAATATGATGTGTATTTAGTTTGACAGCTTCCTTTCTGGATGGCTGTATTTATTCATTGAGTAAATATTTATTGAATATCCTCTCTATGCCAGGCACTGTTCCAGGTGCTGAAGATGTTGTAGAAAAACCAAAGGAATCATGTGTACTCCCTGCTGGATCGTCACAATAGCCTCATGATGCCGATGTGAGTTTATCCCTGCAGTTCAGATGAGGGAAGTGAGTGTATGAGTCAGAGCGGGCTCACCGTGGAATACCACTGATGCGGTGGCTTCAACAACAGAAATGTATTGTGTCACTGTTCTGGAGGTCAGAAGCCCAAGATCAGTGTGCCATCAGGATTCATTTCTGGTGAGAGGTCTTTTCCTGGCTTGCAGACGGTCACCTCCTCGCTGTGTCCTCACATGGCCTGGACTCTGTGCAGGCATGGAGAGAGATGTCTCTGATCCCTTCTTAGAAGGACACGGGTCTGATGCAATCAGGCCTTCACCTTTATGACCTCATTTAACCTTACTGACCTCCCTAAAGAGCCAGTCTTCAAATCCAATCACAGTGGGCATTAGGGCTTCACCATATGCGTGGAGGAGGGCAAACGCAGTCCAGAGCTCAGAGGCTTTGAGGAATTGAGTCGCTTTCCCAAGGTCAGACAATTAGAAAGTATGGGAGGTGGGATTCCGCCTGAGGTTTGCCCAACCCAGAGCCTGTGCACCAATGAGTGGGTGCTCCTTTATCTCTTCCAGGATTGAGTCCTTACCCTCCTTTCCTGCGATGGAATTGGACGCAGCAGGAAACATGGCTTCCTTAAGCCTGAAGGAGTCCATGACTTCCAGGTGTTCTGTTACTTGAGTGAGTTCTGGAACTTTAGTAGCTGAGAAGTGTTGGGGGAAGGGCCTGGGGTCTGACTTTGTTTAAACCAGGGACTGAAGGAACACAGATGAGGACCATGAATGTAAGAACTTTCTAGGGTACCGTAACTTTCCTGTGTCTGTTATTTTGGTGATGTCTTGGCTGTTGGCAGAAAGGAGAAGTGAAGGCCATGTGCTTACATCTTTGGAGGCCACGCGGCTGGGACACTAGGGAGAGAGCCCCACGGTTGGAGCTGGCCACAGCCTTCAGAGAGGAAGACCAGATGATTCCTGGGACCTGAGGGCCAACGGGCTCTTCAGCAGCTATGAAAAATCACTGGGGTGGCTTAACAGGGACCCATGTGGTGGAGCGGGAAAACGAGAAAACAAAACCAGAGAAACAACCTCGGCCTGGGTCAGGGACAGGAGGCCCCTCCCTGACCTCCCCTCCCCATTTGGCCTTTGTTCCGCGTTTGGACGGTGATGCAGGGCAAGCTCCTTTACCAAGGGGACCTCCTCTGGGACAAGGTCAGCAGGTCCGAGTCAGCAGGAGGCTCTACACACCACCCCACTGCTCTAGAAACCCAAACCGAGTGGGTTTCCAGTCAGTACTGCCCTGGCCCCAGCGCCCCCCTCCTGTTCTGGGCTTTGCATAGGCAAATTCCAGGACCTGGGTGAGTGAAAGGGCCCCAGGCACAGAGGATGGACTGGTGCCATCTGGGTGGGGGCACTGGCAGGGACAGATCAGGGAGAAGGGGGTGTGGAGGAGGCCTGCCTTGTGGCTTTGTCTCACCCTGGCCGGCCTTCCGTGGCATGGGGACTGTGCTGCTTACTAGTTACACAGGCAGAGTTGGACAACCGCTTTCTTGTCTGGCGCGGGACTGCTCTGTGCAGAACCATAGCTCTTCCCTCGGGATGAATTCCTAGAAGTGGAATTGCTGGAAGCTCACGTTTTGGTTGCAAGCCTCCATTGCCGGGTAGCCCCTGAGCGCCTGTTTGAAGGCCCTTCCAAGGCACGTGGTGATTCTCCACATTTTCCGGGCCTCAGCTGCTGGTTTCCAATGAGAACAGCCTGTCATTTGCAGGCCCAGGGTCGTCTAAATCCACCCTAAGAAAGCAGACAGCTCTCTAGGGCCGTGTCCCCCTATTTGCATGATCACAAGCATCACTGGAGAGCTTGTTAAAAGCCCTTGTTCCCAGACCTTCCCTGAGATCTTTTTTTTTTTTTTTTGACAGGGAGAGAGAGAGAGAGAGCTAGAGAGAGAACACACACATAAGCAGGGGGAATGGCAGGCAGAGCCTTCCCTGAGATCTTAAGGATTGGCTGCCCCAGGAGGGAACTGGGACTCTATATTAGTATTATTATTATTTTAAAGATCTATTTATTTGAGAGAGAGCGCCCGCACACATGTAAGCAGTGGGGAGCGGCAGAGGGAGAGAAGCAGACTCTGAGCTGAGTGGGGAGCCCAACGCAGGGCTTGATCTCATGATCCTTGAGGTCATGACCTGAGCCGAAACCAAGAGTGGGACCCTTAACTGACGGAGCCACCCAGGCACCCCAGGACTCGATATTATTTTTAACAAACATCCTAGGTCAATTTTACAATCGGTTTTGGGAAATGCTGGTCTACAGGAAACAGTCTGAGAACATGTGACTCCTAGGACATTTTTAGAATCCCATATGGACTTGTGCTTCGTTCAGAACACAGGGGTCCCCAGCAGAGAAAGAACGTGCCACAGACCGGGCTCTCAAGGGGCCCCTCTGAGTGATGGAGAGGGCACACCCAAGGAGATGTCTGATCTTTGAGTTTCGGTTTCCTCCCGTGTAAATGGGGATGTCAGTAGGCAGTCCTCTTGGTGGGGGAGCTTCTGAGGGTCAAATGAGGGGACAGCACAGAAAACACATGGCAGCCGCACAGTGAATATCATCTCTCCCTGAGACAGCGGGGTCGTGCCTGACGTGGTTGTTGCCCGCAGACACGGCAGCTGGCGAGGTCTAGCCAGCATCCCTGGTGTGACGAAGTGGGAAGCACTATGAGGAGGAGGGGTGGTTCCCAAGGACCTGGAGGAGGAAGGTAAACAGGCTGTGGCCAGAGGTCTCAGGGGGGAGGGAGTGGAGCGTGTGGGGCAGGAGCCCCGGGATGGGGGTGGCTGGAATCCCAGAGAATGGAAGGGGACATGTATCATTCTTTCTGGCTGGTGAGCATGCCCTGCATTTGAGGCATTCTCCATCTCCTGAATCCTGGTTCCTGCCATAGGAGCCCCATCAGGCCTTCCCAGCCTCCCTTGCGGCTGGTGGGGGCATTCAGCCAGCCACAGGCTCCTGTGTCAGACTTTGTGTCTGAGCAGGCACCAGAGGAACCCACCCCGGGGAGGGGATGACAGCTGTGTCGTATTTCCAGAGGCCGGAGGCTGAGACCCTGTGGTACCAGCAGGGCCCAGGTTCGCGGTGCTGGCAGAGTGCTGTCTGTGCCCAGCGGTGCCTCCACCAGGCCAACTTGGCCGTGACCTTTGGGGCATTGTTCCCAAGTGTTTCTCTGGTCCTCCTAGAGATGCTGTGAGCTACAGAATATTTTTAATAAATTATTTTCAGCCTAACTGGCTAGGGTGGGTTTGTCTTACTTTCACTTAAGAACGCTATAGAGTTGAAACTCAGAAGCCCAAACTGCGAGGCCAGATGTGGGTGTCTCCCAGAAGGGTGAGACCAGGTAGAAAGAAGTGTCAGAGCTTTATATTTCTATCCTCTTAAGACTGTTTTTATGACAAGTAACAATTATTTTTAAAATGAAAAAGGTCAATACAAATGTAAAAAATAACAAGAACAGAAGAAGGAAGGGAGGGAAGGCGAGAGATGACCTGGATTTCAAATGTGAGGAGGCACGGGGCGAAGGGTGCACCAGGGAAAGGCAGGGCCCTGGGGGTGGCCAAGGGGAGGTCGTCAGGGTAGGAGACCACCTCAGGACAGCCAGCTTTCCCTTAGCCAGGAAAGTACTGGGAAAGGTGGAAACAACCCAAAAGGTGTTGATGATACAGGAATTCTTCTCCCAGGGGAGTGGGAATCCATAGGGACAAGGGGCAGGGGTAGGGTTGATAGTAGAACTTTCTGAACATTAAGTGAGGGCCAAATCCATGGTATGGGAGAGCTCGAACATACAGGGCTGCGGAGGGGAGACCTGCAAGTGATAAACGAGGTCCTGTGAGGGGTCAGGGAGAAGGAATTCTCAGGATGTTTCTACCTGAGCAGATGGAACCTGAGGCCAGTTGAACTCTGTGGTTGGGTCAAAGTGAAGGTCAGGGACCCGCCCTCTCTCTCCCTTAAAGTGATACCAAGCTTGGTGTGTAGTAGGTCTCTGTGTGTTTTCTGGAGGCCAGAACACTAGTTTCCCTTGGATTTTCCAAGGGTTAGGGTGGGGGCTGACAGTTGATGCCAGCTTTCTGGGTCTCTAAGTAGAGCAGGAGCCGGTAGCACCCAGCTTCTGCCTGCCCCTGGCATGCCTGTTCCACACACCCTGCCCTTCCCTCTTCCGGAGCTTTGCTCCTAGCAGATTTTGCCATGTCACAGCTCCGCCCAAGACCCATGAGTGACTCCCCATGGCTCCGTGAATGGAGGAGCCGAAGGCTTCTTGTTGCCTTGTGAGGTCAGGCCCGCATCTGCTTCTCCCGCCCCAGCCCGGCCATTTTCCGCAGCGACTCACTCACACTCACCTTCTCTCTGAGGTTCCAACAGGACGGTTGTTGGCCCTCTGCACCCCGTTGACTTAAGGAAATTTCAGTTGGAAGAAATTTAGATTTTTACCCAGTCCTTAGAGAATATAACTGAAGGAGGGCACTCTTCATGTAAGTGAAACACGGTAAAAAAGAAAAAAAGACTCTTCTCTATGTATGTGATATTTCAAAAAAATGTTACCCCCCCATCCACTTTACTCAGCTCTGCAAGCAGCAACACTCTCTTCACAGATGGTGGAAGCACATTCTCCTTCCCTGGACGCCAGCGCTCTCCCCTCCACCTGGGCCTGATTCTGCAGAACACCAGAGCTGCTTTAGCTATCCTTAAACTTGATCCATTAGCCCACTGCCCAGATTCTAGAAGGAACACCTGGATAGGGAGCTCAGGAGGTGTCCCAGGATTCGGGAAGCCTGGGTAGGGTGGGGGTGGGGGGCAGGGTGGTTGCAAAAACTTAACAGTGTTACACAGTTTTTTTCATCACTTTCTAGCCTCAAACGGGCTCGTTTTCTAGAAGCTGCACCCTGGCTATTCTTTTGCTGGAACACTCTGGCCCCTTTCCTCCCTTTTCCTTCAGGCCACAGCTTATGTGACCCTCAGTAGGGGTCCCAGACCAGGGCTGTCTGTCTCTCCCCACAACACATTCTCTCTTGGGGCGCCCACCATCATGAAATCTAGAGGTTTATTTCAGAGCTAGACGATAGACTCCCACTCGACTGTAAGCTCTCTAAATGGGTAGCGACTGTGTCTGTTCAGTTCAGGGCCCAATTCCAAGTGCCCAGCCCACAGCCTGGCGCGTAGCCAGCTCTTAACAAATATTTGTTGTAGCTACATAGTGAAATCTCACTTGAAGCCCGCCTCTCTGTGAGCACCTACTACGTGCATGGCAGAAAAAAAAAAAAAAAACAAAAACCCTGCCCGCTTGAGCTTACCCTACATTCTATAGAGACAAAAAATAAATAAGAATTAAAAAAAAAAAAAAAAAAAAAAAGCCTGCGTCCCTGCACATATGTCTGGCGCCTCTCTTCTGATAGGCCAGAGCTTGCTCCTTCACTGCGCTTTGGCCACCAGTCGCTAGGCCTAGTCTGAGCACAGTGTCCTGAGGCCCTTTCCCCGTTGACCTGTGAACAACCCCCTTCCCTAAACGCAGATGGATTACCGAGGACTCTTCTCTGGGTATCTGTGACTGACTGCGCCCTTACCCTACTGGATGCTTTCCTCCACTTACCTTCCTGAGTGTGTGTGTGGGGGGGCATCTATCCCCCCCTCGTCTCTCCGCGCCACCCCCTCATCCCCCCCCATCTCCCTGGACAGATGTAATATGGCCCTACTCAGGTTTCCCTCTTCAGCTCAGAGCCGGAGAGCCAGATATCTGCTATTCCCGTTGCTTCCTTGTTCCTTTCTCCCAGGACTGGTGAGCCGGGAGATTATGGAAAACCAGCCTGGCCTTTTACCTCCCCCTTCGGAGGGACCAGGCACTGCCAGTAACGGATGTGTCACCATCTCCACATCCTTCCTTGACGGGCGTGGAGGGCTCTGAGATCACCCTCCCCACCTTTATCAACGGAAAAATTGAGACTCAAGCAGGGATGGATGCTGGGCCTCGGGCCAAGGCCATCCAATCATGTTATACACAGTACTAGAGCCCTCATCCCCTCACCCCCACCCGGTCGGCTGCAGGGACCACCGCCGTCGTTCTATGGGAAAGGGCGACCCCTGGTGGTGAGGAGAAGCGTGGCTGCCTGTCCGCAGGACGCGCCGACAGGAAGGGGCGTGGCCTGCAGGACCACTGACAAAGGTTTACCACCTGCTGTTGATGTAAGGACCTTGCTTTGAAAATCGGCAGAAATTTGTGAAGCCCTATACAAATGAAAGATATTAAAAATATGTACAAATAAGGTGGAAGGTGTTATTAAAACGAGTTTCTGCTTATGATTTTTTTTTAAAGATTTTATTTTTAAATAATCTCTACACCCAACGCTGGGCTGGAATTTACGACCCCGGCAGAGATCAAGAGTCACATGCTCTACTAACTGAGCCAGCCAGGTGCCCCTCTGTTTATGATTTTAAATGACGGTTTTAACAAACTTTTATTTAAAACATTCATGTGCCAAGGATAACTCTCAAAATGGGAATCTTGCGGTTGCATCGGGATGTGTAACCAGTATAGGGGCAGGTACTTTCGTGTATAGAATACCTATGGTCCTGAGTCACTCCCATGGCCCTGAAGGGGAAAGAACCCAACTTTCAGTGCACCTTACCCTTAGCCACATACCCTGTAATGACCTAATTAACGCCACCTTGTGACTTTAGCTGCAGCCTGTCAGCTGGATCTTGAGGAAGCAGGGATAGGCACTAAATGGCTTTTGGCGTATCGCAAGCAAGTGACACGGGCTCTAACTGACTCAAGGATCTGGTGCTCAGCCCTGGAATGCAGAAGTTACTGTTACAGGAGAGAATGGCTCTAATTAAAGAGCCCAGAGCCTGGGGCAAGGCTGTCTCCAAGTTTCTATGGCATCTATCTCTGGTCTCTAGGGGCAGAGAGACTACTCAACAAAAGGCTGGTTGTCTCAACAAAAGTACTTGGAAAACCAAGCATTTGAGAACTTCCCAGACAGAAATAAGTATGCTTAAAGACCACCTGACTAGTTACTATGACCCCCCACTCCTGCTACCAAGGGAACCTGGGCGATCTACTTTGGATGTCATTTCTGAAGTTGTTTCTAATCGTTCCAAAAATAAATGGAATATTTCTAGGAAATAGCTGGTCTCGACCTAACTACAGAAGAATAAACTCTCACTGACATTACAGGATCATGACTATACCTTCATAAACTAGGTATTTTCCTATCAACCTTGATGATCCGGGAGACAGCAGTACATGACAGATCAGAAAGTGTATAAGCTGGAAATAGGGTTGGAGACAGAAAGTCCAATATGGTGCTGGCCACTGTGGTGTCACTGCTCCCGATACAGGTGTAACCTGAATCCCCACTTGGGAGCCAGAAATCAGCTGAGAAGAGGCCTCTGGAGAGAGACTGTCCTGGTCCTGGACGGTGGATAAAGTGGGGCCTCCGCACAGCTCATCCCACTGAGCAGACTGGACCGAGTTCCTGACCATTGTACTGAAGGGACTGGGTAAGTCTCTTCTGTAACGCCTCAGAGGATCCTTGGGTAACCTGAAAGTTAGGACAAGAGTCTGGCGCTTGACCCTGAGCTGTGAGCAGAGCATTCTGAGAGACAGCATACTGAATGAGAATGCCCTGCTTATAACTTCCGGGCAGCCTCTCAGCCTCACCAGGATCTGTCCTGTAAAGCTGATGCCTGCGCGCAGGGCGCTGACAGCGGTCCGACACCGCGGCCCGAACGTCCGGACACATATCCCAGGAGCCAGAGAACTCAGGCCTTCCCCGAGCTTCTCCAGGAGACCTGCAGGCTATACAAGGACCCTAACAGGCTTAGTCCCGCCTCAGGGTCAGGGCTGCTCCTCCCTCCTGGGAAAGGGAGTTCGCTTCAGGCGAAGGAGGAGAGGTCAGGGAGGCGCACTCTGCATCCCTCCACCGCGTAGGGGCCAAACCCCACCCACCATCCCCTTTCCCCAGCAGCCCAGGCTCGGAGGGTCGGGGGGGTGGGAACCGGGCGAGCCAGGGCTCCGGTCAGCGGAGACGGAGGGTTCGGACCGGCAGCCCCACCATCGAGCAGTGTGTGCAGGGGCGGGGAGCCCAGCTGGAGGGAGACAAGACCCTCTTCTCTGTAGCAGGGGAGCCCCCATTCCCACCGCACGGGCCACTCTTCCGGTCCTGAGCGCCCCGTCTCTGAGGCCCCGCCCCGCAGCCCACTGCTTGCTGGGATTTGTAGTTCCTGGGGCGGGGCTAGCGCGTCCCGAGCTTGGGTGTGTCTGTGTGTTCCCAGGTCCGCTGTGGCGTCCCGGTCCTCGTGACCTCATTCCTGAGGGCCCACTGGACCTGGGGTTGGCACTGAGGTCGCAGGCCACAGCCCCCGAGTTCCGGCCCCGTGGCACACTCCTACTGGGACTTGTAGTTCCGGCTAGGGTTCGGGCCTGGGTAGGGCCCGGGGGCGCGGGGGGTGGGGGGGGGATTGGGTGGGGGTGGGGTTGTCCCACCCCAGCCAAGCCCGGCCTAGTGCCATCCTATTCCTCTTTGGCCTGGATCTGGACAGTAGACCTGGCGCGGGACTCGCAGCTCTGGGCGGGCTTCCTGTGGCCCTTCTTGCAGCCGGTCCACCGCTCAGCGGCACCTGCAAGACCAGCCTCTACATGGGCAAACTGAAGCACGAAGAGCTGTGTGCTGTGGCTGCGGTCTGCCCTGGTGTCAGGCCCAGCCAGGACGGAGTGTGAACGTGGGAGAGGAAAGGCCAGAGTGAGGACTTGGCCTGGGAAGCCCAGCCCAGGCCTGCGGGCCATGCTGGGCAAGGCGGTGGTGGGGGGTGGGGGTGTCCAGGACACTTTAAGTTCTTAAAAGAGTCTGTGATCAACGCTGTCTCAAAATGATGAGCAGACTCGCGCGGGACTGGCCGAGCACATTAGAGCTGACCACCTCACAGGCTCGACAGATAAGATTTTATTTGCCAAATTTGGCAACGCTACAGAGGGAGCTCAAGGAGGGAGAAGGTTCTCCTGAGGAAGAAAACCAAGACATGGGGCAATCCTGGCCCACAGGTTTGCTTTGAGGATTACATAAACAGGGTTTGGGGGTGGGTTCTTTTTCTTTTTCTTTTTTTTTTTTAATATATTGAAGTAGAGGTGACATACAATATTATATTAGTCTCAGGTGTACAACATAGTGACAATTACATATATTAGGCAACACCACCCTAAGTATCGTTATCACTAAGTATAGTTACCATCTGGGGGTGGGAGGGTTTTGTAAACTGTAAAGTCCAGGGCATGGGTGAGGAGTTACCATCGTCAGAATTTGAACTTGAGACACTGGAGAAAAGGCCCTGGGCCTTTAGGACCCTCACTTTAAAAAGGAAGGTACACTTACTATAGTTATGTTAGCTGTCTCCATCAGGAGAAGCTGGGTGATAGAGACATGGGACCTGTCTATAATATTTGGTGTAAGTGGGGTGCCAATGAGTCAAGGATGACTTTACTGCTCAAAGGTTACAAAGCCCTTTGGGTGTTTGTTTGTTGACTGCTTTATTGAGTGTACAATTCAGTATTTTTTAGTATATTCACAGACTTGTGCAACTATTACCACAGTCTAATTTTAGAACATTTTCATCACCCCAAAAGGAAACTCCTACCTATTAGCAACCACCCCCTAAACCCCACCCCCTAATTCCCTCCAGCCCTAGGCAACCATTAGTCTATTTCTACAGATTTGCCTGTTCTGGACATCTCATGGAATCATATAATATGTGGTCTTTTGTGATGGGATTCTTTCACTTAGCATAATGTTTTAAAAATCCATCCAGGTTGTAGCATTATCAGTACTACGTACTGGTTTTTGCAACTTCTTGTGAGTCTACAATTATTGTGAAATACCACATCTTTTCTTTAAAGCAAAGTATCCGGAGGGTGAACGCAGGTAGCTTGTTACAAGCGAACAGACTCCCAGCTGACACTAGCATTTGATGCTGAGAGCAGGGTGGGCCCTGGGAAAGGCGGAGGGAGGCCAGGGCCTGGTGGGGAGGAGGGGGCGCCTGACTCAGCCCAGCTCCACCCCAGGAGGCTGTGTGCTGTGAGGGTTGAGAGGTCCTACCACCAGGCTCCCAATCCACCCTCTGCCGCTCACTAAAGGGACCTTGGAGCAAGTTTTTTTGTTTGGTTTGGTTTGACCTCACTTGGCCTCCATTTCCTCATCTGTAAAAGGGGGAAAATAAAATGATCTAGTTTAGAGAATAAATGGGAGGATTAAAGGAGAAAATCGTAAAGGACAGCACCTGGCATACAGTGCCTGCACTCAAGACTCTTAGCTCTTATCATGAGCTTACAGTGTGTTGCGAACCCAGTGTGACCCTGGCTTTGAGGGGATAAACCAGCCCTTCCTCCTGCCCCGATCACCCAGTGCCCCCCCCTTTTAAGATTTTATTTATTTGACAGAGAGAGAGACAGCCAGCGAGAGAGGGAACACAAGCAGGGGGAGTGGGAGAGGAAGAAGCAGGCTCCCAGCGGAGCAGGGAGCCCAATGTGGGGCTCAGTCCCAGAACCCTGGGATCATGACCTGAGCCGAAGGCAAACGCTTAACGACTGAGTCACCCAGGCGCCCCCTCCCAGTGCCCTTCTTGTCACCACAGTGCTCCACTGGAGCTCCTCCTGGCCCGCTCATTTTTGGTGTACTGGACGAGTCCCACTTTCCCAGCGGTCACCAAGAAACTCCAGCATGTCACTGCCCAGAATGTCTCTGAGCACCCAACAGCTTTATTCAGAAAATATGGCAGTCCAGACCCCTGGCCATTCCTCAGAGCTGGTTGAAATGATCTAGAAAAATTCATTACAGATCAAATTTAAAGGCTAGATGCATTCTGAGTCAATGCCTTCAAAGGAATATTTTGGGGAATTTTGATGTTGGAATTTTTAAGTGTTGCAACAGATCCCTGCCAGCTTCCCAGGCTGAGGAAATATGACAGCTCAGCCTGAGCTGTGCCTCTGAGTTGGATCAGAGGACGCAGAAAGGACTCTTTGTCTGGTGCCTGAATTTTACAGATGGGAAACAGACTCAGAGAGGACCATATGCAGGGTAGTTCGAAGCCAGTTTGGGAACTCAATTAGGGAGAATCCTTTGCAATTTCAAGAAATTCGTACCCCTGGAAATCGATTCATAAGCCTGGGTCCATGGACACAGAAGCAGAGAGCTGGCCATCTTGGATGGCTCCGAACCTTGGCCAGAGCCCATTTAGCTAAATCCAGAAGTCAGTGTCGATGCCTCTCTCTCCTGGTTTTTTTCAGCCAGATGTTTGTCCTAGAAGTAGTTTATTAATAATAATGGTAATAGAAACTCATGTGTGTCCAGGCCTTTATTTTTTTCAAAGAGCTTCCCATGGGTCATCTCACTGGATGCCCACAATTCCCCAAGGCAGGATGACTGGGTTATTGTCCTCCCTTCAGGTGAGGAACCTGAGACTCAAAAGGCTTAAGTGACTTTCCCAAGGTGACAAAGTACCTTGGGGCTACACTAGAATGTGAAGATTTTGCTCTCTAATCTGCTAATTAGAATAAAAATCTAGTAAAAGAATTTTTTTTTTTTGAGTGTCTGTTACCTGCTAGGTAATCTGCTGGGTGCTGGCATCTGTGGGGAGCAGGTATCTCTTGTTCTCTTCAAGGTCCTTCCAGCTGGACTAAGAATCAGATTGAAGTGAGACAGATTAACTGGAGAAAATCAAATTTAATAGCATACATATGGGGAACCCACACAGACATGGAAATTCCAGAGACAGGCAAAATGAGATCTAGTTGTCATTCTGAATTAAGGAGAAGGGGGTAGGGTTCTGGGACTTCAAAGGGAGAGAATGCAACTCACAGGAGGATGAAAAGAGTAAATGTTTGGTCAACAAATGTTTTCTAGGCCACTCAGAAACAATAGGACAGAGCGGACTTTGATCAGATGGGCCTGGGCAGGGTTCCTTCCAGTCTGCCATACCGAGTTCATAGTACAATGTAGTTGTTGATGGTGATAGCTGTCTTCCTGGAGCAGGTCCTCCACCTAAATTCTTTAAGGCATTTGGCAGGAGAAGGGGGTAAAGAGCTTTTCCTGAATCTGCTGGGTTTTGGTTTCGTTTTAACTCATATGACCTTCATGCCAAAGTGGCCCATCTTGGTGCGGCCTGCCCTCGGGACTCTTCGTTTCACAAGGATAACCTGACGCAGCTCCTGGGCTGGAGAAGCCAACAGTGTGGTGGAGAGGCACATGTGTAGCAGATGATAAAAAGTGACGGCAAGGGAACTTTCCAGGGGGGTGGAAGTGTTTTATATCCTGGTAGGATATAGATTTACATGGGTGTTTGCCTATGCCAAAACTCATTATGCTTATGCTTTGTGCATTTCACTGTAAATTCTACCTAAAAAAATGTAGAAAATGAGAACGCTCTGGGAAGACTATGTCTAGCCGGGTGTTGGCAAGGTGCAATCGTTGGGAAGGGGGCCAGGGGCAACTAGGTTGCCCGTGGGTGCAATTCCACCTTTCCTTGTGGGGTGTGGTTGCAAATGGAAGCTGTAGACCCAGATGGCCTAGTAGCCTTGATGCCAGAGCGCCTGGGGGTACAGAGAAGGGAGGCAGGGATCACTGCATTTTTCAGGGGACAGACACTTCAACTGAGTCTGCAGGCTGAGCAGTTGGCCAGACGGCAGCGGACAGGTGGAGGGCGGTTTCTAAACACTGCTCAGTGAAGTGTGGTTGCCCTGCATGATCCAGACAGAAAAAGGTAGAACCAGGCTTTGAACTGCTTCCCTACCCCAAGACCCATTAGTAGGCCTCAGAAAAATTCAAGCTGGTTGGAATATTTTTTAAAAATAGGGGCACCTGAGTGGCTCAGTAGGTTAAGTGTCTGCCTTTGGCTCAAGTCGTGATCTCGGAGTCCTGGGATTGAGCCCCAGGGCAGGATCCCTGCTCAGCGGGGGTCTTCTCCCTCTCCCGGGGCCTCTCCCACCACTCGTGCTCTCTCTCGCTCTCAAATGAATAAATACAATCTTAAAGAATAATAAATTTTATTGGGGCACCTGGGTGGCTCAGTCAGTTGAGCATCCGACTCTTGGTTTTAGCCCAGGTCATGATCTCGGTGTCCTGGAATTGAGCCCCATGTCAGGCACACTCAGTGTGGGGTCTGTTGGGACTTTTCCTCCCTCTCCCTCGGCCCCACCCCCCACTCCCACGCTCTCTCTCTCAGATCAAATCCTTATTTATTTGAGAGAGAGCGAGAGAGCACAAGGAGGGGAAGGGCAGAGGGAGAGGGAGAAGCAGACTCCTCACTGAGCAGGGCCTCCCTCAGGACCTGACCTGAGCCAAAGGCTGACGCTTAACCAACTGAGCCAACAAGACTCCCCTGAAAATTTTTTTAAAAATAAATTTTATTTATTAATTTTTTAAATAAACGCTACCCCTAACATGGCGCTCAAACTCCCGACCAGGAGATCAAGAGTCCCAAGCTCTGCTGACTGAGCCAGCCAGGCGCCTCTAAGCTGGTTGGAAGTTTTGAGTTTTTTTTATTTTTTAGATTTATTATTTATTTGAGAGACAGAGCGTACAGAGGGGGGAGGGGCAGAAGGAGACAATCTCAGGTAGACTCCCCTCTGAGCACCGAGCCCAACACCAGGCTCCGGGCTCGAGTCTACAACCCATGCTACAACCCGAGCTGAAACCAAGAGTCAGACACTCAACGGACTGAGCCATCCCAGGGCCCCTAGTTGGAAGTTTTAAAGCTGCTTCCCAAGAAAGGAGAAAAATGTCCTGTTCCCACTGTGTCAGGAGGCCAGGTCCATATCCCGATGGCAATGCTTTTTGTCAGCTGACATCTTTTGGGGTTTGCCTGCCGCTCATGACTCTCCACTCAGGATCCAAGGTGGGAGTGTGGCCCGTGTGCTGTCTGACTCACTTCCTGGAGGGCCTGGCTGGCTGGTGCAAACACTGGCGGGCCTGTTTTCCTCTAAAGAGAGAGAAGGGTGGGAGGTATTGCAGGTCTAGCACCGGCTTCGAAGCCAGACCAGCCCGGGCTAGAATCCTGGGTCTTCGGCTGCACTGGCAGTGTGACCCTGGACAAGTCACCCCCTCTGAGCCTCCCTGACACTTCTCTGTCCATTAAGCATAATGATGATGGTAGTGGGTCCGAGGACAGAACCACACCGTACGGAAAGCACTGAGTACATAGCAGGCACTCAAGGGACAGACAGCCCCTGCCAGAGTTTGAGGCCAAGGCTCTTATCAGTCGACTGCGCTGTGGACCCTGCCATCCCTGGCGGAGTTTCCCCGCGCTGCTTGCCAGTTGTTAGTCTCCCCAGTTCCCGCCTCAATTCTAGGTCCCCGTGGGCGTCCCGGCTCCCGGGCAGGGACGGGGCGGCTCAGCAGCGCCCCCTGCCGGCTCAGGCTGCCCGGGCCCCACCCTCTGACTGCCCTGGGCGTGGGGGGCAGCGGAGGCCGCGGCAGGCAGGCAGCGCTCTGGGGTCTGACCGCCCGACGCCCGGCTCCCCTTTAGGGGTCGGAGGGGCTCAGCCGGCCCGGGGCGCCTCCTCGGGGCGCTCGCTCCCCCTCTCCTCTTTGGGGCACACCCACTTGCCTAATCTTGTCTTCCCGCTTCCCTAAAGCAGGGACCTTCCCGAACGGAGGGGCGGGAGAGGGCGGATCCTCGCTGAAGAAATGCTTCATTTTACTCCATCTGTGACAAACTGAGCGTTCCTAACGGGGAGCCGGGAGGGAGTGGGAAAATGTGAGTCTGGTGGGAAAAAAATCAAAAACCAAAAAAAAAAAAAACCAAAAAAAAACAAAAACAAACAAACCACACACACAAAACCAAGTTTTAGAATCTGGTTACCAGATAACGTCTTTGCGCGTACTGAGCGCTAAAGCGCTTGGGATTCCCAGGCTGAGTGACCTGCTCTTTTGTTTCGCTGTTAATTCGCAAACCTCTTTTTATTTTTGTGGTGATGGGGCCACGTTTCCCCAAGTGAGGCTCAGATGTGGAGAACAGTGACTCCCATTCATCCTGTATCCTCGGTAATGCACGGAGTCACCCCAGTTATGCACCAGGGCAGCCTAGAGTCGGTAAACCTTACTAGGGTGGACGTAAGGGGTGGAGGGACAAGAGGCGGTGAAGTGTGGTGTAACTTTCCAATCCCCTGCCAGCTACACCGGGCTCACGGTTGGAGGAGGCAGGAGCATTACTTCCTGAGGTGCCCGGCACATGTACTGGGGTCCCTTAGTAAATTCTCTTTGTTGGGAAGAGAATTAAGTCTAGGTTTATTGAGCATCTATTTGCAAATTAATTTTATAATCTCATGTGATCTTTGCCTTTATCTTTCTGCCCATTTTACAGATTGGGCACGGTGAGGCTCCAGATTAAGCTTAGCGAGTAAGTAGTCACTATTCAACTCTTTCTACTCTGCCAGGTTATGTGCCCAGGCTCTGGTTTTTGTGGGGACAAGGCTCTTGCTGGTATTATAGCCCAGATAACCCTGTTTTTAAGGCCAGCAGTTTGACCACGGAGATACTCAGATGCCCACTAGTCTGCATTCTCCGAAGAGAATTTACCATCTTGCTGTGGTCCAGAAATTTTAACACATGTATTGACTTAGTTCTACTGCCCAAATTGCTGCCTCCTGCGTGGGGCCTTGACCCTGAAGGCTGAGCCTTATCTTTAATTAGACTGTTGACCAGCCCTGGGCCAGGGCAGGCCTGTGTCCAGAACAGGCAGGCCAGAGTCCTGCGCAGAGGAGCTGCAGGTGTGGCTTGCTTTCTTCTGGAGCACAGACTCTGCATCCATCTGCATGGATTCAGAAAGAAATGGAAGCTTCCCTTACACTGCCCCTGCCTCCCATTCCCGTGTGACCTTTGTCTGGTTGCACAGGACCGTGGGCCAGCCACTTGTGCTCTCAAGGCCTCAGCATCCTCCTCTAGAAAGTGTCCAAGCAAGTTGGCCAGACTAGCTCTAGGGTCCTATGATGTGACGTAGGCAAGATGGCCCCTGGGTTGAGCCAGAACCACTCCTCTTTCTTTTCTTTTTTTTTTTTTTTTAAGTAGGCTCTACACCCATGTGGGGCTCAAACTCACACCCCAAGATCATGAGTCACATGCTCTACCCACTGAGACAGGCAGGTGCCCCGAACAACCCTTCCTTTTATTGCTGTCCCTCAGAGCGCCCAGTGCCAAGACTGTGTGTCAATAAACATCTGGTGAACAAGAAGATGACCCAGGGTAGACTCCAGAGGCATTTGGAATGCAGGACAAAGCAAAGAATGTTTTCCAGACCCCAGACACTCCCTCATTACTGAGCTTAAAAAAAAAAAAAAAAAAAAAAAAAATCAAATGTATGCATTCAGGGCAAGGAGAAAGACAAGTCTGGGGGGAGGAGGAAAAAGTCACTGCAGAGGCAGTGACCCCACCCAGGAAATATGACTAACCCAGCTGAGGACGGTGCTGGTGAGTGTGGTAGCTTTCGTGGGGCTGTCCTCGCACGTCCCAGACTCAGAGGCGACCCTGGCCCACGGCCGGCTGAGGCCACTATGGGGAGGCCCCGAGCCGGGGTGGACCTCAGCCCCCAGCCGGCGGCATCCACTGCTGGCCCCCAGGGCTCGCCCTCCTCCACCGAGGCTGGCCGGCCCCTCAGCACTGTCCCCAGAGCGGGAAGGGACCAGGCTCCCCAGGGGCGGGGCGGGGGCGAGGGCGGAGCCGGGCGGGGCAGGTGGGCGGGGCAGGTGGGCGGGGCATCCCGCGCCAGGACGTAGGGAAGTGAGAAGCTGGGTGGGGTGCGCTGGGAGGAAGAATCTGAAAAGCAGAAGTGCGAGGAAGGAGAGCTGCGGAGAGGTGAAAGTGGCAGGGTGGCTGAGGGAGAGTCGGGACTTCTGGCTGGGACCCTCTAACGCGGCAGGTGAGGGCTGGCTGCCAGGGTCTGGAAACAGAGACTCACATTTCTGGAAGCCGTTTTGTCCGGGACCGGTGTCCCCCAGCCCGCTGTCCTGGCAGCTTTGTGCCAGGGTCCAGGTACATTTATGGTCTGTCTGGAGCCCCACAGCTGCCCCGGAGGGTACCCAGGATACTGACGAGCCACTCCTGGGTCAGGCGTGTCCTGGCTGGCGGGAGAGGTGGTGCGGACCTCCTGACAGATTTGAGGATGCCCGTCCCTAAGACTGGACTGGCGAGATTGTACACGGGTGGGCTGCAGTGGTTGGGGGAGGGAGCAGAGCATTTGGGTTCAAACTGTAGCACAGCCCATTATTTTGCAGATCCAACAAGATCTCAGCTGAGGGTCTGGTCCTGGGCCTGGGGTAAGAGAAGGGGAGGAGGAGGGAGGGAGAGGTGGAGGAGGGATAGGGTAGGAGCCCCACTTGGTGTCAGGGGAAAGAGTACTAGCCAGAGAGTCCCCAGGGGAGGCCTCCGGACACCCCCCGCCCTGGAATGCCCATGTCCCAGGCTGGGAGGACCTGCTGTCATAGTGTTGACGCTCCCCCCTCCACCCTTTCTTGAGGAGAGAGGTAGGGGCTGTTTAATTTCACAACTAGGGGCAAATGGACTGTGAGGTGAAGGGACCTGTAGGGATCAATAGAGTGAGTGTCTGAGGGCAGAGACAGCACTGGAGGAGGGTGAGAGCAGTTGTTCTGACAGTTTTAAAGCACTGTCTTAACAGTAGGCATCACAGCGACACCTGCCCCTGCCCCCAGGTCCCACAGGGTGTCCTCAAAGGCAGGTTCCTTCTGAAGCCCCAGCAGTTCAAGGGCCAGGCCAGCCAGGCGTGCGTCCTCCCCCACCCCGGGCCCCAGGACGGTCTCACTGGATTCCCCAGCCTCTCCTTTCTGCCTCCGGGGCAGCTACAACCTGACCCAGCCTGTGAGATCCCACGCTCTCTCTCCGGCTCCCGCTGCTCTAGGAATAGCAGCCACACAAGTCCTGTGTATCCCACGCACCCTCTGAGGTCCTGCAGGGTTCCCGGCACAGGGCGGAAAAGTTTTCCCTTCTTCCCTTCTAGGTTCTTTGGCTGGTCTATTAAATTGATATAAGACAGATTAACAGGAGAAAACCAGGAAGTTTAATAACGTATATACCTCCTGTATACTTGGGAGAGACCCAGGAAAACTCCCTGAAATGGTCGAAGCCATCACCTTAAATACCATCTTATGCTAAAGAAAAAAGATATTGGGGGTCAGTTGGGGGAGGTTACCAGGAAGAGCATAGTGAACAAGAGTAAGATTGTTACAAAGATTTCAGTGGCTGCTTTGCACTTTGAGAAGTTGCTACAGTCATCCCCCCTCCCTTCCTGATGCAGTGGGGAGACACCCTTATGGAGGGAGAGTTCCCCTATAAGTGTAAATGTCTCTTACAAAGGGTAACTTCTACTTGGATTTCAGAATGTCACCTGTGTCTGCTGCTTCTTAAAAATAGCCAGTTTAAAATAATCAACATGCCAAAGAGGCTTATTTTGGGGTGGTATATTTTGCTCCCCTTCAGGTTCCATCTAGGTCCAGAGAGGCAAAATACAGTCCCCGGCAAAAGGCCTTTGTAGTCTAGTAGGGGAGGTGGGCAGATCCATAACTCAGCACACTCTGGCAGAGTGGGAAGAAGCAGACTTTAATGTAAGAGATATGTGTGGAAGAGGCCGTCTTGTGAGATGGTGAGTTCCCCATCACTGGAAGTGTTCAAGAGGAGGATGGTGAGGGATGCTGCAGAAGGGGTCCCTGCACTGTGCGCGCACAGGCATGCGCTGGGAGGTGGAGGCGGAGGCGGAGCAGGATGAGATAAGTATTTAGGCTCCTTCTAAGGCTGACATCTGTGATTCTGTGACATTCCCCACCTAGGGGAAGTTTGCCTGTGGCCCCACTGGGTGTGATGGCTCCCTGTTGCTCTGCCTCCTCCAGTTAGACCATGACCCATGGGTTGTTCTTTCTCGTTTCTGTGCCCTACCATCACTGCCCAGTGCCAAGCTCCCAATGTAGACTTTGTACGGAATTGCATAGAGCCTGTCGTGGGCTGCTGGAGGGATGCAGGGGTGTCAGGCAAGTCTGGGGCTCTGGCTGAGACATGAAGCTGTCGGGTCATCCGAATAGACAACCTGCAAGTAGAGACTGAAGCTCCCGAGTGAGAGGGCTGGGAGCACTCCCAGAAAGCGCTGAGGCTACCGAATGTCCTGGCAGGCTCCTTGGACAGCTGGGGTTTGGTATGGGCCTGGAGGGTGATGGGGCTTTACTGGACTTGGGGGGGGCGGCATACACACAGAGAAAGCTCCAGCTGCTGTGGGCTTGGGCAGAGCGGCTGGAAGGGAGAGGTGTCAGGTAGCCCCTGGGGCACAGCCTGGAGCAGAAGGCCAAGGGGTAGAGATCTGATGGGACAGCAGGGGTTTCCACCCCGACCTGAGCTTTAGGGTCACCTGGGACTTCGCACACATGCTACCCGGGCTCCACCCCCAGAAACTCTGATTTTAACTGTTCTGGTGTGTGGTCTGGACATTGGGATTTTTTTGAGCTTGATAATTCTAACGTACAGGCAGGTGTGAGATGCTGTTCTGGATAGTTAAGGGGCAGAAGAGAATCACCTGGAACATACGCTCAAAATGCAGATGCACAGGCCCCACTCCACGCCTGTGTAATAAAAATCTCCAGGCCTGGGGCCGGGCCATCTGTGTTTTTATAAGATCCCAAGCTAATTTTAACAGGCAGCCAGGATGATGAAGAAGCAGGTGGCCACAACCCTTTCCTCAAAAACTTGCGCTGCCAGCTTCTGAGTTAGTACTCAGGCCAGAGCCCGCAGATCAGGAACACAGAAGGAAAAATAGTAAAGCTAACAATTGACCCTCTTGTTCGCACCATCTCTCCCCCCTGGTTTGGGCGTGGGACAGCCGCCCCACCATTTCAGACCTGAGTCACAGGCTGAGCAGCCTGTGGCGAGGGATGTGGGCAAGCATGTGACCTTCTGTGGAATGGAGGAACATTAAAGGTTCCCTCCCCCAAACTTCCCCCTCACTGCCTCCTGCTTTGGGAAAGAGCGGTTTCAAAAAATGCCTTCAGCTCTGTTGTGAGTTAGGAATGGAAAAGAAGTCATGATTCCCGTGGTAGTTGACATTTATTACCACTGCTTCTTTTTTCCCCTCCATTTTCTACTCAGACCCTACACCCTCTGCTCTCCTGTCCATCTCCTAAAGATGTCTCTTCCCCCTTCCTGCTTCCCCAGGTCCCAAGAAGCTCCCCATGGTGCCAGTTTGCCTCTTCACCCTGAAATTCCCCAGGCCCTTACCCTGCATCACAGAGGCTCACCTTACAAAAATGTTGTTCACCTGCACAGCATGAATTGTGTTACAGTGCTTGCTAGTGTGGGCTGTGCATTTTAAGAAAAAAAAAAAAAAAAAGGAAAGAAACTGTGTAGTAATTGGAACATAGAAAAGAGATGGTGAGTGAAGCTGTAGCTACTGCATTTGCTGAATTTTTTTAAAAAATAATATATATTTTAAAAATACTTGCCTTTACCATTTCCCCCCGAGTAACTTGTCCAAAAAAGGTTGCTGTCACTGACCTATAGAATAACATAACATTTGAGGTGCGGGGGAGGAAAAATTTCCTCAGCCCCTCAAGATCCTTCTGGTTGGACTTAGAATCAAATTGACAGGAGATAGACTAACAGGATAAAATTAAACTTAATAGCATACGTATGGGGAATCTATACAGACAGGGAAATTCCAAAGATAGTGAAGCAATAAGACTCTTAATAGGAGCTAAGGAGAGGGGTAGGGTCTGAGGATCCAAAGGGGAGAAAGACTATCAGCAGGAACATGAGAGGGGATGCCTGGAAAACAAAGGTTGCCCCATTATGTAGGTAAGTTTCTTAGGCAAAGAGGAATCTGGTAAGAGCTCTCTTCCTAATATAAGCAGGCAGTTAAGGGGGAGGTAAACCATTCAGTAAACCTTTTACTGAATCAGTTGGGTTTTGATTGCTTTTATTTTATTTTATTTTAAGATTTTATTTATTTATTCGACAGAGATAGAGACAGCCAGCGAGAGAGGGAACACAAGCAGGGGGAGTGGGAGAGGAAGAAGCAGGCTCCTAGTGGAGGAGCCTGATGTGGGGCTCGATCCCAGAACGCCGGGATCACGCCCTGAGCCGAAGGCAGACGCTTAACCGCTGTGCCACCCAGGTGCCCCTTGATTGCTTTTAAATCAAAATAATGTTCATACCAAAGTAGTTTCTCTCGGGGTGGCCTGTGGTTGTCCCTTGTGGAGGCATTTGAGGAAAGCTGGCCTGGCAGTGATTGCTCATGCCTGGGAATCAAGAGTTTAGAATTAGAGGAACACTACATCGAAAACTAATGATGTACTGCATGGTGACTAACATAACACAATAAAAAAAAAAAAAGAGTTTAGTATTAGGGAAGGCACTAAGTATAATGTTGGCTCTAGGGATTCTGTGTTTCCGTTTGTTTTTGGTAGGTGCCTTTTATTAGTTTGAGGAAGTTCCGTTCTATTGCTAGTTTGCTGAAAGTTTTGTTTTGTCAGGAACAGACGTAGAATTTTAGTAAATGCCTTTTCTGCATCTGTTGAGATGGTTATAGATGTATACACACACACATATATATTGTCAGTGCAATATATATACTTGATGTAAAATGAACTAACCTTTTGTAATCTCTAAAAGAAGGAAAGAGAGTTTTATTTGAGCCCAAGTTAGGACAGTTCCCCGGGAACCATGGTCTTCACAGGGAAGAATGTGCTCCAGCGAATGGACAGTTTTTACAGGGTTATATCCTTTTCTACATCTTGCAAAAGCTCAAGAGATTATAGATTAGCATATAGGTAGGAATCATGAGTTTTAATGTCAAGAAATGCAGGAAGTAGGAGCCTTGGTCGGTATCTTATGGACAAGATGGTTTCCTTCAGGCTACTCATGTACAAGGCATGTGTACAATGTATGTTTGGTGGGACATAAATCAGGCCTTTGGTTTAAACAAAGTTTATGTACAGTCATGCTGACTTAGAAAGAAATTTAAAATGGCTTCCTTTTAGAGAGGTTTTTTTCCATATGTATATAATTTATTAATAAGGTGGATTACATTGATTGATTTTTAGATGTTAAACTAACTTTGCATTCTTGGGATAAACACCATCTAGTCATGGTGTTTTATCCTTTTTATATTATGGAATTCCATATGCTAAAATTTCGGTAATATTTTTTGTGTCTATGTTCATGAGGAATATTGGTCTAATTTTCTTTTTTTTAAGATTTTTAAAATTAATTAATTTATTTATTAATTTAAGAGAACAAGAGAGGACGAGCATGGGGGAGAGGGGCAAAGGGGGAGAGAGAGAGAGAGAGAGAGAGAGAGAGAGAGAGAGAGAGAGAGAGAATCCTAAGCAGACTCCTGAGCTGAGCCAAAATCAAGAGTCAGACATTCAACTGACTGAGCCACCCAGGTGTACCCTAATTTTCTTTTCTATAATATATTTATCTGGTTTGTTATATCAGGATAATGCTGATGGCATAGAATGAATTGGGAAGTGTTCTCTCTTATTTTCTGGAAAAGTTTGCATAGAATTGGTACTGTTTTCCTTAAAGTTTTGGTAGAATGCATGATGACTTGGGGGTCGCCTGGGTGGCTCAGTCAGTTGAGTGTCCAACTCGTGATTTCAGTTCAGGTTGTGATCTCAGGGTCCTGGGATTGAGCCCCACGTGGGGCTCCCTGCTCAGCAGGGAGTCTACTTCTCCCTTTCCCTCTATCTCAAATAAATAAATAAATAATCTAAGAAAAGAAAAGAAAAGAAAAAAAGAATGTACCATGACTTGGAAGTGGAGGGGGAGGGTTAAGTACATATTCAGTTTCTTTAATAGATACTAGAACTATTCAGGTAGCCTATTTTTTCTTGATTGAACTTTCATACTTTGTATCCTTCAAGGAATTTGCCCATTTTGTATATGTTGTTGAATATATTGGCATACGTTTTTGTAGTATTCTCTTTATCCTTCTAATATTTGAGAATCTGTAGTGAATCATCTCTCTTATTTCTGAATTGGAAATTTGTGTCTCTTCTTTTTCCTAATCAGTTTGTCTAAAGGGTCATCAGTTTTATTGATTTTTTTTCAAAAACCAGCTTCATTGATTTTCTCTCTGCACATATATTTTTATTTCTATTGATTTCTGCTCTTATTTTTATTATTTCTTTTCTTCTGATTATTTTGGGTTTAATTTGCTTTTCCTTTTCCGGTGTTTTTATGGTGGTAACTTAAGTTATTGATTTTCGACTTTTCTAATATAAGCAGTTATTGCTTAAAGAGCTGTATGTCAGTCAGCCTCGTGTAAGGACCAGAGTTAGGGGTCTGGAAGCAGAAGAGAGGTATGGCTGAGAGGTCACAGCAAGAGAAAGCCATTGGCCCAGGAGTCTGAAACCTAGTTTTCACTAGCCACTCACAAGCTTTGTGGCTTTGGACTTAGAATTTCTAAGCCTCGGTTTCTTTGCCTGCATAATGGAGCCAGGGTAATCCCCCCTTGGGCTCTTGGAGATGAAATAGTTAAGGAATATGATAGCATTTGACCCCTGGAATGGCCTCCCCAGACCAATGTGAAGGGTGGTTGTCATAACATTTGTAATCATAATGGCTTCTTCTTTCTAGAACCGGAAGCAGCATGTACACACGTCTCCCCCAGAGGTAGGCTGAGTACCCCACCCCTTTCATCCCTCCCCTTCTTCACCCCCAAGGGCTGCCCTCCTCACAGCTTCCCTCATCCCCACACCACAGTCCTCCGGCCGCCTCGGTCCTCCCAGGTGTCTGCTTGGGTCCTCTGCTCACGGGCCCTGGCCACCACCGCCACCCCTCTTCCCTCCCGCAGTGGCTCTCCGTTCCCCGCCTCGGTGCAGGATCCCGGCCTGCACGTATGGCGGGTGGAGAAACTGAAGCCAGTGCCGGTAGCACGGGAGAACCAGGGCATCTTCTTCTCGGGGGACTCCTACCTCGTGCTGCACAACGGTCCGGAAGAGCTCTCCCACCTGCACCTGTGGATAGGTAGGGGGCTGGGAGGAGCTGGGGGCGTGGCCCCCGGGAGCGCGGGCTGGGCGGGTCTCACCGGCCTTGCCCTGCCCCTCCCCGCCGCAGGCCAGCAGTCCTCCCGGGATGAGCAGGGGGCCTGCGCTGTGCTGGCCGTGCATCTCAACACCCTGCTTGGGGAGCGGCCCGTGCAGCACCGGGAGGTGCAGGGCAATGAGTCCGACCTCTTCATGAGCTACTTCCCACGTGGCCTCAAGTACCAGGTCAGAGCCCACCTCCCAGCACCTTCCCCGTGGCTTCTCTCGGAGCCACTCCTCCTTCCAGCCAGCTCTCACCCTGCACAAGGCCCAGGCACCCTCAGGCCTGGGTCCTCCCTGCCTTTCTGCCCATCCCCCACCGGGACCCGGTGTGGAGGGCCACAGGCCTCCTGTCAGCCCCCTGAGGTTGGCCGTCTGGGCTGCAGGAAGGTGGAGTGGAGTCAGCATTTCACAAGACCTCCCCAGGGGCCGCTCCAGCTGCCATCAAGAAACTGTACCAGGTGAAGGGGAAGAAGAACATCCGGGCCACTGAGCGGGCGCTGAGCTGGGACAGCTTCAACACCGGGGACTGCTTCATCCTGGACCTGGGCCAGGTGAGCAGGCAGGGCGGGGCTGAGCACCGTGTTGGCACCTGTCTTTTAAGGGGCCAGGGAACGGGCGAGAAGCTGCTCCAGCCGTTAGGAAAACATCTTAGGTCCAAAAAGACAGAAAGCCCCTCTGCCTTCCAGCCACTGTCTCTAACACTGCAGCGACTCTCTCCTTCCTTGGAGACTTTGTAGCTCTGAGTTAGCGGCAGGCCAGACCTTTCGTTCATTTGTCCGCTCAGCCAGTCACTCAGTGAGTCTCTCATGCCTACTTTGAGCCAGCTCGGGGACCACAAATGGCTTGCTCTGGGGAGGCAGCCCACACAGGCCTGTCCCCTACCGTAAATGTGATGAGGACTCTGAGAGGCAGGGGCATGTGCTGAGGGGGCTTGGGGCCGGGGGGCTTCCTCTAGCGGGCACTGAAGCCACTGTCCCAGGAAGGTGCCATCTGACTAGACCTTCACCGAGGGGAAATGCCTTTCCAGGTGAAGGGACAGGTGAGCTGAGGCTGAGGCACTGAGGGAGAAGAGGTGCAGACATGCATGCTGACAGCAGGGAGGGGACTAGCTTGACAGGGACCCTGGGTGGGGACAGGAGCCGTGGGAGCGAAAATTATTGCTGAGACCTAGGTCCTGAGACTGCTGGAGGAGCCTGGGCTGCGTCTTGTGCTGAAGGTTCGAGGCAGGAAGCCAACCCAGGGACAGTGGGGAGGGGGGCTGAGCAGCAGTGAGCTGGAGGCAGGTGACCTGCACAGCAGGGTGCAGAGAGCGGTGTGAGATACGGGGCTCAGGATGGCATTCACCCATTCACTCATTCATTCATTCATTCATTCATTCATTCCATATTTACTATGTGCCTAAGTGTGTGCCAGTCTCTGTTGTAGTACTGGGCACGCGGCTGTGAACAAAGCAAAGCAAAGCAAGATAAAACAAAACAAAAAACAAAACAGAACACTTGTGCCCTGATGAAGCTTACTTTCTAGTCGGGGGAGATAGATTACAGACAAGATAAAGACCTTTACATATTTGCGGGTGAGACTTGTGGAGAAACAGAAAGCAGGAGGGGCACGGGGCTGGCCAGAGAAACCTCTTTGCAAAGATGTTGTCTTAGATGGTCTTGCCTCCGGGGGCAGTTCTTCAGAACCCCCCCCCACACACACACACAGTCAACAGGCTGGATGCAGGACGCTGAGCCTCCCCACTTCCCTCCAGAACATCTTTGCCTGGTGTGGTGGAAAGTCCAACATCCTGGAGCGCAACAAGGCGCGGGACCTGGCCCTGGCCATCCGGGACAGTGAGCGGCAGGGCAAGGCCCAGGTGGAGATCGTCACGGATGGGGAGGAGCCTGCCGAGATGATCCAGGTTGGGGGATGTTGGGGTGCGCAGCTGGGAGAAGCTGGGGGGATGAACGTGGTCAGTAGAGGGTGGAGGGTATGGGTGAGTGGCCTGGGGTACTGCTTAGGGCTGTGGCTAGCTCACAGGGTGCCCTCGTGTGATTCAGGGGAAAGCGCCCCTCTGGGCGGATGGACCAGCGGCCTGGCAGGTGGACTGGGCTGGACCCAGCCCTCACTCACCTCTGCTGGGTGCCCTTGTGCAGGACACTGTTTGCCTCCCCCAGACGTGGTAGCCTTGGGAGTGATGGGTTGGGAAGGTCTGGGGCAGGTGCCCAGGAATCCCTGGAAACCCGGTCTGCCCTGGTCCCTGTAGGTCCTGGGCCCCAAGCCTGCTCTGAAGGAGGGCAACCCCGAGGAAGACCTCACAGCTGACCGGACAAACGCCCAGGCCGCGGCTCTGTATAAGGTGGGTACTCTGGCCTGCCCTGGGCCCGGGCAGGGGTGCTGAAGGGAGAGGAGAAAGCCTGGGGAAGGCTGTGTCAGGCAGCAGGATGCTTTATCCAGGGCTGGGAGCGAGGGTTGGGAAATGGAGGGATGTCCGGCCCTCCTGAGGAGATAAATACTTCACTTCCAGCCCATTCTTGGAGAAGGATGTGTGAAGCCAATGCTGAGCTTTACTTTTTTGGATTCTTTGTATTCGTTTGTAATTTGGAATCCACTTAATTTCCAAATGGATGCAGGGCCTTGGCATTGCAGAGACTGAGGGTGGAGTGAGGGGCGGGGTGCCCAGTCTCTCTGCTCCTTGGGCTGGGGCCGTGAGTGGGGACCATGGGAGCCATGGCCTAGGGGTGGAGGTTAGGTCTGTGTGTTGGGGGCAGGGGGCGGGATCTGGCACTGTTCATCATCCCCCAGGTCTCCGATGCCACCGGACAGATGAACCTGACCAAGGTGGCGGACTCCAGTCCCTTTGCCCTTGAGCTGCTTCTGTCCGATGACTGCTTCGTGCTGGACAATGGGCTCTGTGGCAAGATCTACATCTGGAAGGGTACGTGTGGCTTCTCCATTCTAGCCGGAGGCCCCTGCCGCTGCTCCAACCAGGGCGCGCTTCCCACTGGGGGGCTCAGCCTGCCTGATTGCTTTCAGAAACAGCCTCAGGGAGCCGCTGAGCCCTTTCTCTTTGCTGTTCCCACCCTCTAAATTCCAGGCAAGGGTTCAGAAACTTCAGTAAGCCTTAGAGGGCCTGTTAGAACGGATGGCTGGACCCCGCCCCCCAACCACCACCCAAGAATTTGCATATCTAAGTGGTTCCCAGGCCTTGCTGCAGGTCCAGGGTCACATTTTGAGGACTGCTGTCCTAGAGCACCCCTAGGCCTTCAGGGCTGCTGGGACCCCAGTCTTGCATTCTGCCTAGGGGTGTGACAAGAGAAATGTTAGGTAAATGAAATCTCACTTGGTGCCCTGGGTAATGAACTAGTAGAACTTGTTTTTCCAAGAAATTGTATTGGCTGGAGATAGAAACACTGTTGTGTATAAGTTTGTCCGCTTGGTTTAACTCCAGAAAATGTTGAAGCAAAGCTTTGAGTCTCTGACCCTGGGAACCTCCTTGCTTCTCCATGCTTGTCTTTTCTCGAGCACGTCTTACCTCCCTGACCAAGATTATAACCTTCCTGAAAGCAGGAACCATATCATCTCTGGTGTCGTGAGGAAATAGCCTTTGTTCAGTAAATATTTATGGGGGCAACCAAAGCCAAGATAAACCCACAGCCCTAGCCTGGTCAGGAAGATGGGGAGGGGTTAGGCACTCTCAGGGTAGCTCCTACTGGCCAATGGCTCAGGGAAGGGCCAGAGTGGCAAGGAACATGGCAGCTTTCTCTGACGTGGATGGGGTACGGTTGGAGATTGGGCCCTGGGGCTGCCTTTCCCCTCCTGCCACAGGGTACCTTTCCCATGGAACCGGTTCTGAGCTTGAGGGGTTCCCAGATGTCCATGGAAGGGAATTAAACCCCAAGCAAAGAACTGAACCGTTTTAGAAAGAGAAACCAGAGAAGAAAAAAGCACAGGAAAATTGGGAGCCAGGAAGAGAAGTATCTTGGCTTAAGCTGGAGCACATCTTGCCCCAAAGGTCCCACAGGAGGGAACGGATAACTGCATGGTCTTCCTTTGCTCTTAGGCCGATGTCGGCTGACATTATGGGAGTAAGACTATTATAAATCACACCCTTTTGTCCTGTTTAGTTTTACACAAAAGGCTTGATACTTGTTGATACTTGTCAACAGCATGGTTGGCAGACTCCAGCGGTGAGGTGTCCCCGGGTGGGGCTCTCTATTTCGAGTCTCATGCCATGGGGAACACAAATTCTGACTATCCATGGGGCCGTGGTCCGAGCAGAAGGTTTTGATTAGAGCAGGCAGAAAGAACAGTTTTCATCCCATGGAGCTGCCGGGTTGGGAGAAGTCTCTAGTGACTGACTTCACACCTCCAAAGAGCTCCTTAGCATCTTAGTACCTCCTGGTCCATTTCTTTTAAAAGTCGCCAGCTATTCTATGGAACCCCCCCCCTTCAGTTTCCTTGAGAAAATGGGATGTGGGCTAGAGAGGGTCCCTGCTCTTTAAAAAAAAAATCCCGGGGCGCCTGGGTGGCACAGCGGTTAAGCGTCTGCCTTCGGCTCAGGGCGTGATCCCGGCGTTATGGGATCGAGTCCCACATCAGGCTCCTCCGCTATGAGCCTGCTTCTTCCTCTCCCACTCCCCCTGCTTGTGTTCCCTCTCTCGCTGGCTGTCTCTATCTCTGTCAAATAAATAAATAAAATCTTTAAAAAAAAAAAAATCCCCTCCCAATTGATCCAGGACGAAAAGCTAACGAGAAGGAGCGGGAGGCAGCTCTCCAAGTGGCTGAGGACTTCATCTCCCGCATGCGATATGCCCCCAATACTCAGGTGAGGAGACACCTGGGGCCCCACCTCCTCCTGGGGCTCCTCCTGTGGCCTCTTCCCCGTAGACTGGACAAAAAGGGCGGGAAATCCTCAGGCCCAGTCAAGAACGGTCAGGCCTCCGTACCGGCCCCCTCCAGCGGGAAAGCCCATTTTAATCCTTTAACATTTAAAAGTATATGGTGTTTTCTTTTCTTTTAAAGATTTATTTGAGAGAGAGAGAGAGAGAGAGAGAGAGAAAGAGAGAGCTCAAACTCAAGCATGAGATGGGGGAGGGGCAGAGGGAGAAGGAGAGAAGCAGGCTCTGTGCTCAGCGCAGGGTTGAGTCTCACCACCCTGAGATCATGACCCTGGAGATCGTGACCCTGAGATCATGACCGGAGCCAAAGCCAAGAGTCGGATGCTCAACGGACCGAGCCACCCGGGCGCCCCAAATGTATATGGTGTTTTCTAAGAGGACGGTGGGCAGCCCAGAGCCTGGCGTGGGCAGCTGGTGTAACTCCTCTGGGCCCTTGTCCCCAGCTCGTCCTGTCCCCGTTGCCCCAGTGCAGCGACTCCATGAGTCATTCTAGGGGATCTGATAAGGCTCGTGGATGACTGGTGCGTCTCCTGAATTGTGCACCCACGTGCTTGAAGCCATCTGTTTTCGCAGCCCGTGTCCCATCTCTTGTCTTATTTCTTGGCCAGGCGCATACCTGGCCTGGATCCCATGTGGACCCAGGCCTGGCACCCAGCACCCTCCTCTGAGGCTCTGCTCCGGCCCTGCCTGGTGGAGGCGGAGGTGGACACTCTGGGCTAGACTTCTCCCCCGTTCTCCCTGCAGGTGGAGATTCTGCCCCAGGGCCGCGAGAGCCCCATCTTCAAGCAATTCTTCAAGGACTGGAAATGAGGGTGGGCGCCTCCCTGACCCCCGCCTGCCCACTTTCTCCTCCTCTGGCTGCCTGGTCAGTGCGGAGGTGCCCCTGAGGCTGTTCAATAAAGGAGACGAGGCCTTTCCCAGCTCCCAGCTCTCTGCCCTCCTTTCCCAGCTCTCTGCCCTCACCCCTGCCCTGAGCTCATCGTCACTCCCCTGCCAGCCACCAGGACTTATCCACGCCCTGCGGCAGAGAGGGCCTAGTGGCCACCCGCTGCCCCGCCCAGGGGCCGGAGCAGACTCAGCCCGGAGCTCCTAGAGGGCTGGCTGCGACTGCTGGGAACCAGGTGGGGAGGAGGCTCGGCACCAGGCCTCGGCTTTGCTTGCAGCCGGGGGTTCAGTTCACTCACACATCCCCAGCGGGGACAAGGTTGGGGCAGCAGGCTCAGGACGCCTTGCTGTTTGAGCCAGGATTTCCTCAGCTGCCTTGGAAGCCGCCGTGAGGCGGCTCCTGAGCCACACGCTTGCTGACCAAGAGGACAACTGCTTGCCGCAGCACACAAGTCTGGCTTGTCATCGCACGGCCGCATTGCGTCATGTTAGGCCCATGAGCGCGGGGCCACTGTAGGGCCGGGGAAAGCCCCAGACTAGTGTGGAGAGTCGGAGTCTGGTTCGGATGTTACCCTGCCTCTGTGTCGTCCTGGGCAAGTTGCTTTTCCTTGTCTAGGCCTTAGTTCATTCTCTCGTATCACGGGGTGGTGGCCTGACTATCAGAGAGGGTTGAGAGCCGAACAGGAGAATGGAGTAGCCCAGAGTGCTCCCACCCGGGAGGGCATGATCCGGGGGCAGGAACAAGGCTGGGTAAGTCCAGACTGGAGTTCGGGAGGCCAGGCCGAGCTGTGGCTGCCCTGACCCACTCCTACCCCTGGGCCCCAAAGGCTATGTGGTTTCTGAGCTCTGATCAGCTGGATTCTTCCATCCCCAACAAATTCTAACCAATCCATCTCGCTTTCGTGCAAAGCAGCTCCTCTGCGTACGCCCCCGTCTTCTCTGCGGAGCTGCGCGGTGGTCCACCCGACGACCCACCCAGACGGCCTGTGCCAGGGGTGCTTTGCAGAGGAGAGCGAGGAAGGGGGGCACCAGGTCCATGGTTCTGACTTTTTTAGGGCTGTGAAGCATTTTACATCTCTTGTGGAAGGCCTAGGTGGGCCCTTCCTAAGAAAAATGTACAGGTTAAGATGTTTGCATCTACTTTCAAAGGGTCTCCAACCCCCTTCCCCAAGAGAACGACAGGTTAATCCCTGGACTGCGTTGTTGCTAATGTCCCAAGGTCTGAAGCTGAGCACTCTGGAGGCATTACACGGGGAGTGGCTTGGTTAGAAAGGGCTCTTGCAGAGGCCACTGGCCTCCCCTCCAGCTAGAAGCCCACAGGGACTGGTCCCAGGCCGTGGTGCAGGCTGGGCAGTCACTGCCAGGTCTGCGGAGTTAGCCTTCTGGTCTGAGAGCAAGTGGAAGGAATCTGCAGCAGAAGAGCTACGGAACTGACACTCTGAAGTGGAGGCTGAGCTGTGGCCTTTCTGCATCCCAGCCCCACCAAGCCCAGGAAGCTCTTGGCCACCCCTGCAGGCCCACTAAGCACCCCGACTGGAGGAAGTAAAGGGGACGAAGGATGGCGCAAGGCAAACTGCAGTCCGTTACCAGCCCTGCCCTTGAGGAATCCTGCTAACAGCCCTGGGGAGTTCTCTGCCATACCCGGGGCGGCTCTGTGCCTTCCTGCCTCTAGAGTGCACCCTAGCTCCAGTGGGTTAGACCTGGGGAAGCGTGCAGGGGCGAGACCGTGGTCTTCCGTGGGTCTACCCGACAGAGTACAGAGGACAGGAAAGCAGTGCCGTGGGGTCTCCCCAGCTCAGGATACCCTGGCTGGGAGGGATGGAGCAAGAGCTTCCCCAGAAGCCAATGTAGGAAAAACATGTAGGGGCCTCACAGCAATCCTAACAGAGCCAGGCCACCCTGCCCCCTGGCTAGAGTGCGCAAGGAGTCTCGGCCTCCAAGCGCAGGATGGACACCATATACAGTGAGTGGGGGCCTGGCCAGGGTACAGCAACCTCCTCTCCTGGAGCTCCTGGCTGTCACCAGGCCCTGGAACAACAGGGCCACAGGAAGGTGCAAGGCTTGTCTTGGAGGGAAACACTTGGGGCCCTTGGCCTAGAACAATTCTTTTTATTCAAAAACTGCTGCTGAGTGAATTTCCTCCTTCCTTCAACCAGGCCAGAAAACCAGCCCTGATGGGAACCGCACACCTCCGCAGGGTGGGGGTGCCCAGCTGGTGGGCAGTCGGGATGGGCAGCAATGGAGACGCCTATCGGAAATCCAGTTCTGTGTCATAAACAGCGGGGCTGAGGATGGGGAGAGGGGAGGGTGGGATAAGTCCAGACCAGAAACCCCAGAGGGGGCCCGGCTACCAGCCTGGGAGAGAAGGCCTCTTGCTCTGGTTCATGCTGCCCCCTGTTGGCTGCTGCGACGGCTACCTTCTCCCTTCAAATTCTAGCTACAGGGTCCCTGTCCTGTGGACATCCGCGGCCTGAAAGCCCAGCTGCCCAGCGAGTCAGAATTCTGGCGCCTCTGCGTGGGGATATCTTTCAGCGTGGGGATACGGGGAATATCCAGGCAAGGTCCTCCCATCTCATGATCCACCTGCTCGTTGAGATTGCCTGGAAACCAACTCTCAGCTAGCTCAACTCCAATTATGGCAAATTCTTGCTCTGGAGGCGGGGCTGAGGGGAGTGGGGTGGGGCTAACTATCCCTAACGTCTCACGTGGGTGAGGGTCCTTAGCTTCCCCGACCAGGCCCAGCCAGGGTACGCCGGGCGCAATGCACCATGCGCCTTCCCAATGCCCCTCTGGCCCAGCCTTTAAGGCTGTCAGCCTTGGGCTGCTCAGATCAGCCACGTGCCTTCGGATGAATGTGGTGGCAGGTCACACACGCCTGTGAAGGTGAGATCCTTGGAGTGAGGGGCTTGAGGCCCAGAGCCCTTCTGTGCTCCCAACAGCGAGGCCTGTCCCTTTGTCACCCCAGCCAGGTAGATTTCCAGGGTCTTGAGCAGCCGCCTGGGGCTCTTCTTGGCCAACACCTCCAAGTCTGCGACAGGGGACAGCAGAACAAACGGCTTGAGGGGCCTCTGGACTGCACGCCAGTCCGGGCCCAGCGGCTCTAGGGAGCACCCCCAACCCAGAGCCTGTGGGGAGAAGGAAGAAGGAGTCTTCTAAGGTGGAGAGCTCACCAGAGAGGGAGGCTGAGGAAGCAGATAGAGAAAGCCACGGCAACCACACCTTCACCTTGACCAGGCCAGTCTCAACTTGGGATGGTCAGTCCAACTGCTGGACCCAGCTTTTGATTCAGAAAATAGGACCACTCTCGGTCTGAGGCCAGAAAGGGAGGAGGGGTGGCAGAGAAAGGAGGGCTAGCAGGCTCCAAGGGGTGGGCGGATGGGAGACTTTGAGAAGCTGGAACTTGAGACAGCGTGAGGTGGGGGGGAGGGGTAAAGGCAGAAGGGAACTGCAGCCCAAACCAGTCTAGCAACCACCCTGGGGTCCGTGAACCTGGGGATGCTAGGGAGTTCGGGCCTCTCCAAGAAGAAAGAGCACACCTTTGAGGACAAAGCCAGAGTCAGCGATGGTCTTCTGCTGTGTCCTCCAGACGTGTGCGAGGCGGAGGAAGGTGGCGGCGTAGAAGCTGTTCACCACTGGGATCACCTTTTGCTGCCGGTTACACTCCCTACAGCACGAGGAGGGTGGTGCGCTCAGCAGCGGACAAAGGCTGACAGCTGGGTGTCTCCTCCAGCCCGACTCCCCCCAGGGTGCCATTCCCCAGACAGCCTTCACCTCCAAGGCAGGTTGGGAGACTGGTGCACGGGGGTGTGTGCTGGCTCCCTGGGAGCTGCAGGTTCCCAGAGAGAGCTGGGAGAATGGGGCGGGGGCGGGAGGGAACCAGGGTCAGCCAGCTGGCAGCCCGGGGTGGGGGGGTGGTGAGCAGAGCGGGGACTCACCTGGAGAGGCACTCCTCCCTCAATGCCTGGATTGCGATGCGGGTGATATTCACGGACATCAAACAGAAGGGGAATTGCTAGAATGGAGCAGGCAAGATGGGTCAGTGGCAGCCCAGGCCTTTGACTTCCGGGCCGGCATCCACAACGCAGCAAGACCAGCTGGCAGCAGCCACGGCCACAGCCCGGAGGCGACAACTGACATTGCTGATGCTCACACCTGACTTTCACAATAATCCTCCCATTTCACAGATGAGGAGGCTGGGACGCAGTGTCCTGAAATGAGCTTCCTGAGGTGCGGAACCAGGACTCCAACTGAGGATAATTCCCTCCAAAGCTGGAGGGCATAACCCCTGTGCCAGCTCTCCAGCCTCTTCGCCATCCCGACCCATGGGCTCTCCTTGGCCTTCATTCACCAGACCTACCATGGTGCTGCCCAAGGACCACACCACCCCCTGGGGTCAGGGTGAACACAGGAGGGGTGAGACTCAGGTATCTAACCGTACAGGTTCCTACAAGCTCTTCCTCCCTTTTCTAGGCGTCTTATTTGACTGCTCATAAGCACTTCTTTCAAAAGTAGAGATGGCAGAGGTAGAAAGCAGGCAGAAAGTCAGCCTGACTTGCTGGTACGCCCCATTTGTCAGTAAAAGTCTTTGTGGGTCAAAGACGGAGCAGCAGGGGGTTCAGTGGGGCTGCTGCCCCAGGAGAGGCCTCAGAATCCGCTGCAGGATCCACTTTAATGCTTTATTTTTGGAGGGGCAAGCTCCTTTTCTTTCTTTCTTTCTTTCTTTCTTTCTTTCTTTCTTTCTTTCTTTCTTTCTTTCTTTTCTTTCTTTCTTTCTTTCTTTCTTTCTCTTTCTTTCTTTCTTTCTTTCTTTCTTTCTTTCTTTCTCTCTTTCTTCCTTCCTTCCTTCCTTCCTTCCTTCCTTCCTTCCTTCCTTCCTTCCTTCCTTCCTCCCTTCCCTTCCCTTCCCTTCCCTTCCCTTCCCTGTAGACTCCATGTCCAGTGTGGAGCCCAATGCAGGGCTTGAACTCATGACCCTGAGATCAAGACTTGAGCTGAGACTAAGAGTCGGACGCTAAACCCACTGAGCCACCCAGGGGCCCATCCCTCCTATTCTTTAATAACAAAAAACTAAGAAAATGAAAAGGGGCTTTTCCCAGGGCATTTCCAAGTATAACGTGTTAGTTTCCACTGTTGCACATACCCAAGGACACCCACTGAGGGGGACCCACAGATCAGTGCACTCATTAGTTAGAACAAGAGCCCATCAGCTTCCCTGAGAAGAAAAAGCTGTTACAGTATGATGCAGAGCTGTGCTGTCCACTGTGACAGCAAGCAGCCACACAGAACCACTTAAGTTTAAATTAATTAAAAATTAAACAATATCGGGACGCCTAGGTGGCTCAGTCGGCGAAGCATCTGCCTTCAGCTCAGTTCATGATCCCAGGGTCCTGGGATGGAGCCCCATATCAGGCTTCCTGCTCAGTGGGGAGTCTGCTTCTCCCTCTGCCTCTGCCCCTTTCCCCCGCCCCAGCTTGTGTTCTCTCTCAAATAAATAAATAAATAAATAAATAAATAAATAAATAAAATCTTTTTTTAAAAAATCAATTAAAATTTAAAATTCAACTCCTTAGTTGAAAAAAACCCTAGGTCTTTAGTCCTATTAGCCGTATCAAGTGCTCAACAGCCACATGGGCTCAGTAGCTACCGTATCAAACGGTGCTGATAAGATACATTCCCTTCATTGTAGAAAGTTCTATCTGACAGCACTGAACTGTCCAGGGTCTTCTGGCTCCACAAAGATTTTTCTTGCGTCTTCCATGACATCTGGGTTCCAGATCTCGGCCTGGCCACCTACTGGCTTTGTATCCTTAGGAAGGCCGCCGGAACTCTATGAGACTTAGCTTTCCCATTTCTTAAAACCATGAAGGAAGTACCTTTGAGTGCTGTGCAGAAAAGAGTTAACACACCAGGCCTGAGACTGCTGTCCTTAGAGAGGCCTGCTTGCAAGGGTGGCCCCTGGTTGGCACCTGGATTTGGGGAGGGGTCCCACCATTCCCTCAGGATGACTCATGTGCCTAAGCTGTTTGTACAAACAATATGGTTTATGCTGAATATCTGCTTTTTCTCTGTGATTCTGGCACTTTGGTACGTGCTACACAGACGGTGTCTGCATGACTTCCCCCATAAAAACCTTGGGGACTGACTCTCTCTCTAGTGAGCTCCCGTGGCTGGCAATGTTTCTGTGCTGCACAATTCGATGCTGGGGGAATTAAGCGTGTCCCGTGCGATTCCACCAGGAGAGGACTCTCGGAAGAAAGCCCATGCCCGATTTCCTGTGGCTTTGTCCCATGCCTTCCTTCCCTCTGCTGGTTTTGCTTCTGCTGAACTAAATCATAGCCGTGCGTACAACTATAGGCCAAGTCCTGTGAGTTCTTCCAGCACATCATTGAACCGGGGGTGGTCCTGGGGACCCTGACACACGTGCCATGCTGGGAGGAGTCAAGTCACTAACATCGCAAACACTCTACGAGATAGGTTTTACTGCCTACAGTTCACATTTTCTACTACCTATCCCGGGACCCACTCCCGGGACCCACTCCCAGAGTTACTGCTGGAAGTAATTTAGATCACATGTCAAAGTACGAAGCACAGTGCCGGCCCGAGGAGGTGCGAAAACTGCTCACGATCGTTGTCTTTGCCTTGACATGAGTGGCTGAGGTAGGCGGCCACGCATTTAGGCCTCCACGTACTGCCTATCTACCACATCCTTGTATAAGATTGCCCCCCCTTGCCTTTTCTCAGTCTAAAAATAAATATGGGAACAAGAATATGGTAGCAACATAATTAACATAATCTAAACCCAGTGTTCACTCACTCTCAGGAACATTCTTACCAAGCCCACTTATTAAAAAGCAGTGAAAAACTGGAATTCAGATCTAAAGGTCTCCTTTTCTCCAGCAGTTCCCTTGGCCCAGAAGAGTGTTTCCTGGAGCTGAAATACCTCCCAGAAACTGACTGAGGGACAGCAGAGGACACCAGACCTGGACCGTTTTAAGCTTCCATTTCTCTTCATCCCTCACATTCGGGCTTAACCATCTTTGAATCCTGAATCGAGGAAGACTGGGTCATCTTTTGTGGGGACTGCTGACATGGCCCCGTCCCTGGAGACTCAACCCTGTAGTTCTGGGGAGGGGCCTGGGCATCTGCCTCCCCCCAGGGGACTCTGAAGTGGGTTGCTGGCTGACAGCTGCTGCTGTAAGGAGCCCACAGCTGGGTCAGCTGTCGGGAGGCGGGTCCCAGGCCCAGCTTCACCACTTACTAGCTTTACCTCTCTGACCCTCACATTCCTTTGCTGGAAAATGCATTTACAAGGATCATCGCTGCCCCACCTCTTCTCCGGCCTGTCATGCTGGTCAAATGAAACAATGGATGGAAACTGCACAGAAGGCTACAGAAGTGCGTGTGTGACTAAGCACGATTATAAGCTGCTGCCTCGCCTGCCAGCAAGTAGCCCGATGTGCCCTGCACCTGTGTCTGTGTAACGGCTCCACTCCCCAGCATGGCGTGGGCTAAGCACTCCCACCTGCCAGGATTCTGGGAGACTACCCCCTCCCCCCACCCCGCCCCCAGGACTTGTATTTTTTGGCCAGTTCCCCTTTAGCAGGATGTACCATGGGTACCTGGAACTTTAGTTCTCCCCTTAGGAGACAACAGGACTGGTTGCGGGCAGGGCTGTGTCCCCCAGCTGCTCCTCTGATCTCACACATGCCTCCTGGAAAATGGTGTTTTCAAGATTCATAAGGGCTTGAGGTCAAGGGTTACTTTAAAACCTTGGAATTGCTTACAGTTCAAGGAATTATACAACGAATCTGGAAGGGACCTTGGAATTGTTTAGGCCAAACTAAGGCCCGCAGAGGTTAAGTGGCTTGTCTCAAATCATAGCTCCATAATAACAGTGCAGATGGAACTAGCGTCCAGCCTTCTGAAGCCTGCGCCAGCCCTCTTACTTTATTAGGTTAAGCTGCTCTTCCATCTTATTGTCAGACACGCATATTGTCAGGGAGTACACATAAATCCCCAGTAAATCCCACAGAGAAACAGACTGGTCAAACTGGTCAGTCTGGGTCCTTGCCAACCAAGCTCCCAGTCTTTTGTCTCATCCTGCTGTCCCCTCTGTCTGGGATGCTTCTCCCACGGATACCTGAACGGCCTGCTCCCTCCCCTCATTCAAATGAGGAATTCTGAGCTGGCAATAACCCTCTACCCTGGCTTCCATATTTCTGCAGGAAGCTCTTATAAGAGAGCCTTTACAGGTTACAAGAAGGGAGATACTGAGGTCAGAGACGACCTATAGGTAATACTGATTAGCTGTGGGACCTTCGGCAAGTCATTTCCTTTCTCTGGGCCTCCAGCTAAAATGAAGGGCTGGGGGCGCCTGGGGGGGTTCAGCTGGGTAAGCGTCTGACTTCAGCTCAAGTCACAATCCCAGGGTCCTGGGATCAAGCCCCATATAGGGCTTTGTGTTCAGTGGGGAGTCTGCTACTCTCTCTCCCCCCCTCCCCCATTCACGCTCATGTTCTCTCTCTCTCTCAAATAAATAAATAAATAAATAAAGTCTTTAAAAAAATAAAATAAAAAATAAATAAAATAAGATAAAATAAAATAAAATAAGGGGCCAGATTGCTGCGGTACTCCTCAACCTCTGGGAGTCTGTTAGGACGAAGCAGTATTGCTGTGAGAGCCTGCATCACTGCGTAAGCTAACAGGTACAGTTCTCAAACTTCACCCAGAAATTACCTCCCTGCATCATGAAGACCACAGAAAATGCCCACATCCTCAACTTGTGGGGACCCGATATATCTCAGGACCAGATACTCATGAAGTCCCGCTCTTGCCTCCTCCAGTGTTTCCTGGAATAGACAGGCATAAGTGAAGCCTTAAGATTTATTTATTTTTATTTTAAATTTTCTTTGAAGATTTTATTTATTTATTTTAGAGAGAGTGAGAAAGCATGAGTGAGGAGAGGGGCAGAGGGAGAGGGACTAGCAGACTCCATACTGAGCGCAGAGCCTGACGGAGGGCTCATCTCATGACCCCGAGATCACGACCTGAGCTGAAACCAAGAGTTAGATGATTAACTGAATGAGCCACGCAGGCGCCCCAAGCCTTAAGATTTAATAGCTGCTTTCCCCAAAAAGATACAGAGATACTGAGTAGACATTAGAAATGAAAAATTGCCCCAGTGGCAGGAACTGTATGATTATTCAAGAACTTTTGGACTAAAAAAGGGATCCACCTAAGATACACACACACACACACTAATAAATTAAAAATTAAAAAGGCATCTACCTTACTAATGGTTGTGTTGCACGGGTACGCGTGTGTGTGCTGTATTTCCAAGAGTAAAAATACTCTTGGAAATCAAAAGTTACCTTGATAACCGACACTCACTGAATGACTAATGCCTCACCTCACATACTTTACCTCCAAGAGTAAAAATACTCTTGGAAATCAAAAGTTACCTTGATAACCGACACTCACTGAATGACTAATGCCTCACCTCACATACTTTACCTCCAGCACTGATTAATTCTACAGGGTTGGAATTATTTTCCCACGTTACAGAAGAAGAAACGGGCATGGTGAGAACTACATCACACGGCCAACGACACTGTTCCTGAAACAGTCTGTTTGGGCAACTCCGGCCTGACCACCTCCAGCGCTCCGAGCTGATGAAAATGCGCAGGTGTGACCTTCAGCCCCTTACTTGGGCTCCTCTGCCTCAGGCAGTATTCTTTTTTTTTTTTTTTTTTTAAAGATTTTATTTATTTATTCGACAGAGATAGAGACAGCCAGTGAGAGAGGGAACACAAGCAGGGGGAGTGGGAGAGGAAGAAGCAGGCTCCTAGAGGAGGAGCCTGATGTGGGGCTCGATCCCATAACGCCGGGATCACGCCCTGAGCCGAAGGCAGACGCTTAACCGCTGTGCCACCCAGGCGCCCCTCAGGCAGTATTCTGACACAAACCTTCCTGTTGTGTGAGAGGTGCTGCCAGGGCCCGGGACAGGGGAGCTCGCCACCGCAGGCCGCTCCTAGCAGAGCTGGGAGTGAACCCGTGGCACAGACGTATATTCCAGGCTCTGTCCACTCAGAGGGCCTAGAAGGGTGAGAACTTAGGAGCAGCCAGAATACCTGGCCCTCAGCTCTTGCTTTCGAAATGTCATTCTCCAATTAAAGGAGTGAGAGCTCGTTGGAGAAGTGGTTAATTCCGGGGCTGGGAATCATACAGGGAAAATACAAGATGAGCCTAGAGCATCTTCTGGTGTCCAGAAAGCCAAAAAGTGCTCAAAACAGGACATAACGGGGGGAGGGGGGCACCCGGGTGGCTCAGTCAGTTAAGCGTCTGCCTTCAGCTCAGGTCATGATCCCAGAGTCCTGGGACCGAGTCCCGCATCGGGCTCCCTGCTCAGCAGAGAGCCTGCTTCTCCCTCTCCCCCCTTCCCCGCTCATGCTCTTTCTTACTATCTCTCTCTCAAATAAATAAAATCTTTATTAAAAAAAAACAAACAAACAGGGCATATGAAAGGTCACAGCTGCCGACCCGAAGGAGGTCCTAAAATGGCCAAAGCTGAAACAATGTCAGCAACAAAATGAGTGACAATACTACTGGGTTATAACCCACAGAATAAAATAAATATGCGGGAGCCCACACTGATATAAAAAGCAACTGAATGAATGAATAGATAGAATAACACAGAGAGTCGGAATTCTTCCAGTTAATAAATGTGAGAGAAATGAGGGAAACAGAAAACTACCATTAGAACAAAGTTTGAGGAAAAACAGAATATTTGCACAGTCTCAAAGTATCTTCCCCAACATAGTTATTAATTACAAAGGGAAAAACAATAACTACAGTGGAGAAACCCGGCAGACGTCACCCAGGCCAACCGTCCCGGGAGTAAGGCAGGTTGGAGCTGAGGCATTGAGAAGGAAGGGCACATCACTTCTGTGGTGTTCTTGCCCCAAATGCACAACCTCAATGGATAACTTGTATGGCAAACCGAACCCCCCAAACTTGCTCTTTCTTTCCCATTTCAGTTGATGGCCACTCATCTTTCCAGTTACTTTCAGACTAAAAATCTCTTTTCTCACACCCATCATCAATCCATCAGAAAAATATGCTGACTGCTTTCTTTTCTTTCTTTTTCTTTTCTTTTTTAAAGTAAACTCTACCCCCAATGTGGGGTTTGAACTCACGACCCCAAGATCAGAAGTCTCATGCTCTTCCAACTGTGCCAGCAAGACACCCCAATTGGCTCTACTTTTTTTTTTTTTTAAAGATTTTATTTATTTATTCAACAGAGATAGAGACAGCCAGCGAGAGAGGGAACACAAGCAGGGGGAGTGGGAGAGGAAGAAGCAGGCTCCCAGCAGAGGAGCCTGATGTGGGGCTCGATCCCGGAACGCCGGGATCACGCCCTGAGCCGAAGGCAGACGCTTAACCGCTGTGCCACCCAGGCGCCCCTTGGCTCTACTTTCTTAAGCTCATACGCTCAAGATTCTACATCCAGAATCTGACCGCTTCATACCACCATCTCTGACTTAATTATAAAAGCCCTCACTACAGACTGTTCTCAACCTAGCAGCTGACAGAATACATTAAAAACGTTAGACTGGCTCACATGCTATAGGCTGCGACACCCCTCACTTCATTCAGAATAAAATTAGAAGTCCTTATCACAGCCTACCAGGCCCTCTGCCATCTGGTCCCTGTGAGCCGTAGGACCTCCCTTCTGACTGCTTTCCTGGGCTCCTGTTCCAGCTGGTTCCCTGCTACCCCTTTACGTGCTGGACACATGCCTTCCTCAGGACCTTTGCTCTAGCTGCTCCCTCTGCGTGGAATGCTCTCCCCCAGATGCCAATGGGGCCAACATCTTCAACTCCTTCGAGGTCTGGTTTACCTCCCACCCTCTTGTGAGAGCTACCCTGAGCACCCCATAAAATACTCCCCACATTCTCCTAATCTTACCCTACTTGTTTTTTCTCCTTAGCACTTATCACCTTTGAACATACTCTATTATTTATTTATGTGTTAGGTTCACTGCCTAGTCTTCTTTGCTAGAAGGATCTTTGTTCACTGATGTATCCCAAGCACTAAGCACGATATCTAGCAGAGGGGATGTTGAAGAGAAATTTGTTTAGTGGATGAATTCCAGGTCCCATGCAAGTGGCAGAGGTGAATGGCAGGAAACGGGTCCAATTTGTTTTCTAAAATGGGGTGACTGCCACCTTTTACCACCTAGGAAAACCATTAAACCCAACCCCGGAGAAGGCTTGGACAGCCCGAAGGCTACAGGAGCCACTTCTGGCCTGTCAGTAAGACCATGTGTCCCTTGACCCTCATAGACAGATCTCCTCCTCTGGGGCACATACAGGCTAACTCTCCTCCTGGTGCTGTTCAAGGGATGTCCTCAGGGAGGACAGTGAGTTGACACATTAACATCACAGCTATGCCTAGTGCCTTTGTACACATCTCATTTAATTTTCCTAATTGTCCAGCTGAAGTGTCCATGATTTCCATTCTACAGATGAAAAAACCAAGGCTCTGTGGAGTTGAGGCACTTGCTTGAGATACACGCTAACGAGTGGTGGAGCTCAGATTCGAGTGCAGGTCAGGCTAATGGGGGAAGCCTGGTCCTGGTTTGCCTCAGTTGTCCTGAGAGCCCTGAGCAACTAGAGACAGCCCACGTGAGGCCCTCCTGGTTGCTCAGGACCACCCTGCACCCACGATGGCTCCACAACCCTCTCCTCTGGCTTCCCAGCAAAGCCCCACCTGGATATGGTGACGAGACAGGCGGAAAATCTCCTGGGCCATCAGCAAAGTCTTTGAGTCCATCACCAGGTACAGCAGGTGTAGGAGGGCAAGGAAGCCTGCTCCTCTCAGGTCTGTGGCTGGATTCGCTCCTGTAACCAAGATGAGGAACTGAAGGGTGATGGTGAGCAATCCCAAATGAAGTCCCTCCTCCCATGAGCTCCAAGGGCTTGGCTACCTTTGTCAGGCCAAGTGGGGAGCCTGGACTTCCACCCCTGCCTGACTGTAACAAGGTGCCCCTTAGCTTTGCCAAGGTAGTATCAGCAAACTGGAGAGCTGGGACTGAGCCCCCACCCTTGTGATGTCAGTGGAGTCTCCATGTGATGTGGAGTCTACTCCTGTAATGAGTCACGTAATGAGGCTCCTGTGCCCCTCTTAGCCAGTGGAACCAGCGGAGGCCAAATGGGGTACATAAATTTCTACTCCTGCCCAGGAGTAATGAGGTGACACCCTCCTTCCCCCACTGGCTTGGCATCAGAGGAAGCCTGCTAAAATAAAAGATTTATAGCAGATCCAGGGTGTCATTACACAGTACCCCAAATGTCCAGGATACAATAAAAAAATCATTTGTTACATCAAGAACTAGGAAAATCTTAATTTGAATGAGAAAAGATACTTAATAGATAGGAACACTGAGATAACACAGATATTGGAATTATCTGACAAGGTTTTTAAAGCTGCAGTTATGAGAATAATGGCCCCTCCAAAGATGTACTTGTCTGAATCCCTAGAACCCAGAAGTATATTCTCTTGCATGGCAAGGGGAAAGTAAGATCAGAGACAGAATTAAGGTTGCCAATTGGCAGATAGGGAGACTATCCTGCATTCTCTGGGTGGGCCCAAGGTAATCAGAAGAGCCCTTAAAAGTGAGAGAAGGAGATAGAAGCACAGAATCAGAGAAAGGGAAGACAGAACCAGGCTCAGGAGGATACAATGTTCCTGGCTCTGAAGGAGGAGAAGTGGAGGTGGCCTCTAGAAGGTGGAAAAGGTCAGGAAATGGAGTCTTTCCTGGAGTCTCCAAAAAAGGAATGCAGCCCTGCTGCCACACTGATCTTACCCCAGTGAGACCTGTGCGGACTCCCGAGCTACGGAGCTATAAGATAATAAGTTTGTGTTGTGGGGCACCTGGCTGGCTCCGTCGGAAGAGCATGCGACTCTTGATCACGGGGTTGTGAGCTTGAGCCCCATGTGGGGTGTAGGGATGACTTGAATAAATAAATTAACTTTAGTAAGTTTGTGGTGTTTCAAGCCACTAAATCTGTGGTAGTTTGTTGCAGCTACAATAGAAAACTACTACAGCAGTTGTCATAAAAATGCCTTTGATAAACCATTACACAGTTTGAAAAAAATGAAAAAATAGAAAGTCTCAGTAAAGAATAGTCAGGTATAAACAACCAAATAAAAAACTTACAACCGAAAAATATAACTAAAATTAAAAACTCACTGGATGGGCTCAACAGCAGAATAGACACAACAGAGGAAAGAATCGGTGAAACTGAAGATGGAACAACAGAAATTATCTAATCTGTTGAACATCAGAGAGAGAAAAAACAAACAAAACAAAATGAGCAGAGCCTTGGAGCTCTGAGTTACAGAACAGAGATCCAAAGAAATGAACATAGCCTCTCACCTGTGGAACGGCACAGAAGATCTAGCATCTGTGTCATCAGAGTCCCAAAGAAGAGAAAATATGGGGTTGAGAAAAGTACTTGAAGTATTCACTTATGTGGAATTTAAGGAACAAAACAAATGAACAAAGAAAAAAAAAGAGACAAACAAAAAAACTGATTCTTAACTATAGAGAACAGATGGCTATCAGAGCAGAGGCGGGTGGGGCACGGGTGAATAGGTGAAGGGCTAAGAGTACACTTATCTTCATGAGCACTAGGTGAGGTATGGAATTACCGAATCACTATATTATTCGCCTGAAACTAATATAACATTGCATGTGAGCTACACTGGAATTAAGGAAAAAAGGTACTTGAAGTAATAATGGCTGAAAATGGACCATATTTGGCAAAAGACATAAACCTACAGATTCAGGAAGCTGAGCAAACCCAACAGGGTAAACCCAAAGAAATCCACACTAAGACACAACACACTCCAACTCCTCCTAACTATAAAAGATCTTGAAAGCAGAGAGGGAGAAACAACTCCTTACCTCTCAGGGAGAAAGAATGCAAGTGACAGTAGCTTTCTCATGGAGGCCAGAAGCAAGTAGCACAGTTTGCAAGTGCTGCAAGAAAAGAGCTGTCAACCTGGAATTCTCTGTCCAGAGAAACGATCCTTGAGGAGTGAAGGGGAAATCAAGACTTTCTCATATGAAGGGAAACTAAGAGAATGTAACACCGGCAGACCTACTTTAGAAAATGGTTAAAGGAAGTTCTTGAAAATGAAAGGAAATGATAAAAGAAGAAATCTTGGAATATCAAAAAAGGAAAACAGAGCAGTGGAAAGAGTAAGCATATGGGTAAATACAGGAGACTTTGCTCCTCCTCTTGAGTTTTCTAAATTGTTTGATGGTTGAAACAAAAATCGTAACACTGACATGATTCTCATTGCACATGGAGGAAAATGAGACAATTATATTATAGATGAGGGAGGATAAAGGGACTTAAACATGTTGTCAATACCAAGGGACCAATTAATTATGGGTACATAAAATTTCCTTTTTAAATGACGGCATTTTCCTATTCCATATAAATGTAACTTGATATGATTTGGAAAAAAGAGTAGCATAATCCAAAAACAGCTGAAATCATTTTGCTTCACTCAAAAAACAAAATAGTATAAAGCAAAATTTTCATCCGAGTTAAAAGGAAAGAGGAAAAAGAAAAACCCAGAGTCCAAATCCTATCACTCTGATGCTTTCCCTCTTTCTTAGAGTAAATGTCTGGCAATGGCTTGTTAGGCCACAAGAGACCTTTCCCCTTCAGCCACACTCCTTGCTATTTCTCAAGCACAGTGAGCATGCTCACCTCAGGGCCTCTGCATTTCCTGCACCCTCCTCCCCGATATCCGGCCTCAGGGTGCTGGCGTGACAGGAAGAGGACTATGTGGGCTCTCACTCTAGTCCTGGATTCAAGGGCCAAGGAAAAGAAGATGAACCATTCTTGGCTCTTACCCTGAAAGCCCAGATCTTCCCAGTGGTCTCCGTGGAGGGCACAGTCAAACTTGGAGCCAGTCAGCTTCCTGTAGATGGTCTGGAGGACTCGGCCATGCACTGGGTCTTGGCTATCCAGGCCACCTGCCCGAAAACAGACCCCCACTCTCTGTCGGACTGCGTGCCCCTCAGGGAAGGACCTAGTGTTTCTCAGAGAATGGTTCAGACAAGATCGATCCGGACTGTCCTCAAGAGACTGTGTCCTCCCACATTTTCACCCTGCAGCACCCGCTGTCCCTGCCCACACGGTACATGCAAGACCTCTGGCTTCGCCTCAGCAACAGGTGGGCAAACAGTGCTCTCTGCTTGACCACATGTGCAGCCCTGCCTCGTGGCAGCGCCTGTGCACTCACACTGAGCAATGGTCAGGACCAAGTCCCTTTCTTCTCGGAGGCCCTGGTGGAGCTTCGGAGGCCCGAAGAGGCAGTGCCGGAGGGCAGCGAGCCCTGTCCTTCGAATAGTTGGCTGGATTCTTTTCTGGGGAGGAAGTTGCAGGCAATGGGCAGAGGGCTGGGTTCACCTGCTCTAAGGATCAGTCCAGGGACTGTTCTTGCAGAAGGAAGTAGCTCCCCAACTAACTGGCTGGCGTCTGGGCCAGGGAAGGGGCAGGAGCTGTGAAGCACCTGCCCCATCTCCAGAGACAGGCTCTTCGGGCTCCCGAGATTATTACAAGTAGAAAAGGGATGTCCCCGGGGCGCCTGGGTGGCTCAGGTGGTTAAGTGTCGGCCTTCGGCTCAGGTCATGATCTGGGGGTCCTGGGATCGAGCCCCACATCCAGCCCCCTGCTCAGCGGGGAGTCTGCTTCTCCCTCTTCCTCTGCAACACCCCCCGAATCCTGCTCTCTAATAAACAAATAAAATCTTAAAAAAAAAAAAAAGAAAGAAAAGAGATGTCCCCAAGTATAGGCATTATTAGCTCGTTGTTTGCATTTGCTCCTTTGGGCTTCCCCAGAGCTACTATTGCATTGACCACCAGCGACAGTGGGCATGGGGACCCCCACTTTGGTCTGACAAAGCCAGGCCAGGTTTCCCAGCAGGGCTGCTTTACCTTTTGTACGTCCGTCTCTCTCTGCAAAGGGCATGAATGATACAGCCTAGCAGTCCTCTCGATTTCCAGGGTGAGAGAGCCAGCGAGGAGGGCGTTTAGGGGGGACTTTTGGAGCTGGATACCTGAGGGGTTGCCGGAGCATTCTGTCTATACCACAAGGGTACCTCCTAAACCAGGTCATGCTGAGTTACTGCTCAAGGGCCACTGCCGCAGGTCTTAGAATATTCTGATTTTGGTAGCTTCTGGCCCTCTGTGTCCCATAAACCAACCTGATTCTTGACTTTGAGGCCTCTCTTGAACCAGGTTTTAGGTTGAAGATCTGAAATCACAATCTTCTCAAACTACTCTTAGTCACTCAAGATGCTCCAGAAAGCCCATTAGCTTTTATTCTCCTCAATGTTTCTTCTTTTTCTAACCCCACATATTTTAAAAATTTCCAAATAACTTCTGGTTCCCTGAGGGAATGGAAGATCTTCCTACAATAGCCATGAATTACTCAGCTTTCTAGACAAAATGCCTTGCTTCCCTAAGGAACTATCTAGCATTTTCTTCCAGACCTCCCCATCCCTAAGAGGGAAGAGGAGGGAGCAGCTACACAGACCTGTGTATGGCAGGGTCACAAAAGCTCTGGGGACACAGTCCCAAGAAGGCCACTGGGGTCCTGCACGAAGCCTGGGTCCTTGGCCACCCCTGATTCTGTGCTCCAAGATTTCTTAGGTGAGGTAGCTTCTTTAACTGGAAGCTTCCATCTTGCTTGCCCAGTGCCCTAAGCTGGTGGGATAGAAACCTGGCTCCTGGGATGAAGGAGACTACTTTCATACCTTGAAGGAAGAGAGGTCCACAGTCTGGAAATGCTGCAGAGCCTCGCTGAAGGAGATCAGCTGCCCAGGCTGGTCCGCGCTGGCCTGGCTCCCTGTGGTAAAAGGGAAGACACTCTCAGATTTATAACGGTAGTCATTCGGTCAGCGAACATTGACTGAGGGCACTCTGTTTGTCACCTCTAAGCCAAACACTGGCTTTCAGTGGCAGACATCAGATATCTACAGCTAAAACCAATCCTCTTTTAAGGAGCTGGCATTATCTGCTGGGCCAGGTCCCTTCTTAGACCGGGCCGTTCACAGGCTTGCTAGGCAGACCTCTGCAGTGAGTAGGGACAGACCTGCCCTGCCGGCGGTCCCGTTCCACTCATCTGTGACGAGGCGAGTCACTGCCTGGAGTAGGTACCCACGTAGGAGCACGCTGGGGTCTGTCTAGGGGCCTTTCCTCACTTCCACTTTGCCCTTTCTCACACCCTGTATATGAATGACCCCCTTTCCCTCCTCCGGTACAGTCCACAGAGAGTGAACTTATCAGTTAGCAATGTCGGGGATGACTGACACAGTCCACTGTGATGACTTTCCAGGAGCTCAAGTAGAGCTCAAGCTAGATATAGGTCCGAGCTCTACCCTCCTATAGCTCCGTCCAAACCTGTCAGAAAAGGAAGTGGGACAATTTTTACCCAGCCCTCGAAGCTTCCAGCAGATGGCTTCAGCCCCTATCTCAGAGACTTTCTTGTCTGGTGAACCACCTGTGTACCCTTAGGCAGGCACCCTGGCTGTCTGCCTCCATCTCTGCCCAACCTCATCACCCTGCACAAGAGGACCCTGACCAAGGTCCTCCCTGTCTTCTCTCAGGTCTGAGTAGGTGGCATTCATTCCCATTTCCTCCAGAGGTGGAATGTCATCATCTTTGGATTTGGAAAGATATTTTATTCTATGTCAGGGAGGTAAAATGGGAACTCTCAGGAATTCTGTCTCCCAATCCCAGGGTCACAGAAGCAACAGCCACACGTGGATGGTGCCTTTACTAGCAGCTGGGCCATGTGGAGACAGCGCCACTCCTGCGGTTACCTGTCTCTGTCTGGATGTTGTCCACAGCTTCCCATTCTTCTCGGGCTCTGAGCACCTCGGCACTCACAACTGCAACGGTGAGAAAAGGAGACCCTCTGAGACCTAGGGACATCTGGCTCGCTGCTGCAGCCCCAGCCTTGCCTGCCCACCTTGGGTCCCACTGCCCTCAGATACCCTCTCCACACAGCTGCCGGAGAGAGCATTTGAAAAGGCATATCTGGGGACACCTGGGGGGCTCAGGCGGTTAAGCGCCTGCCTTTGGCTCAGGTCATGATCCCAGGGTCCTGGGACTGAGTCCCGCTTCGGGCTCCCTGCTCAGCAAGGAGCCTGCTTCTCCCTCTGCCTGTTCTACCGGCCCTGCCTGCCGCTCTACCTGCTTGTGCTCTCTCTCTCTGACAAATAAATTAACTAATTAAAAAAAAAAAAAAAGGCAGATCTGATGTCAATCCCCTGCTGGAAACCCTCCAGGGATTCTCCATAACTCTTCAGATAAAACCCAAACTCTTCACAGCATCTAAACACTTTCACAGTTTGGATCTTTCTTCCACCAGTAGTTGTGTCCTAGGGCATCCAGAAGTCCTGCACTTCCTCAGCCCCTCCACCTTCTGTGCCTTTGCTCCGAAGGCTCTCTCCCTGCAGTCACCCCAGGAATCTGCACCTTCTGGTCCCCCCCCCCTTGCTGTTGTTCCTCCTCGACCTCCAGTGAACTCTGACACCACCCTCAGCCAGGCGCCTTCCCTGACTTCATTAGGTCTGCAGAGGGAGCCAGTGAGCCCCTGACACCCAGGGTCACTCAGTGTCGTGGCTGTCTCTCCCGCTACACTGGGAGCTACATGAGGATAGTGTTCTCCAGAACCTAGTGTGGTGCCCGACACGGGATAGGTGTTCAATGAATGTCTGCTGAATGAATGAAAGCACCGGAAATGGGGGGGGGGGCGGAGCAGGAGAGAAAAAGCAGCAAGTTAGGTTCTCTGTTGCCACCACATAGCCCTTTCTCCAAACCACAGCTGTCACTCTAACCCAGACTGCTGGCGGCGCGTCCTCTTGCTGGCTTTTCCCATTTGCTAGCGAGGAAATCAACACAACATGGAGAAAACAGAGACACTTCAGTCCAAGACCCCAAATCATGACCCTTCCAGCCTCCAGCCCCAGTGGTAAGAGTGAGAGAGGGCAGCTCCTTTTGGCCATGCAGTCTTGACTGAGGATATCTCAGGGCAATGAAGTGTTCTGAAAGTATAGTTGTATAAAATAATAATAAATAAAATAAAATAAAATAAAATAAAATAAAATAAAATAAAATAAATACAATACAATACTACCAGAAACTCAAAACACACAGAAACTGAGGCAGAGAAAGCTGCTGGTAAGCCATAGAACTGGAGCCCAGCTGCTAGCAAGCACTTCCTGTCCTCGCTCCGCAGCTGCGCTTCCGTGGGCAAGGTACTTAACCCCGAGTCATCACTCGTGGGACTGCTGAAGGATGATGCAACTCTTCAGCTTCTGGGCGGGGAAGACGGTATATGACCCAAAGGTCAGTGTTCAGTGCGTGTTAGCTAGTGTCACTGACACAGTCCTGGGTTCGGGTCCAGCAGGGCAGTGGGTAGTGGCAGCAGGTGACACGGGTCTGGACTTCTGGGAAATTCAATCTTGCCAGCCCCAGTCTGAGGTGGACTGAGACTCAGAGCCCGAGGGCTTCCAAGCTAGATAACTTCACCAGGATACAGACTGCTGGGCCTTGGGTGTGAAGAAAATAAAACTTTCTTCCAGCATGCTGCACCCTGGGAGATGAAAAGGAGGGAACAGAGGAGTGGCAGCAGGGACTGCTCGTTATGGTGCTGACGAGGGCTGCATCACCCATCACCCTCACTGACGCCCGGCTTCGTGGACTCTTCACCCTGCAGGTCCTCATTTCAAGCAACTTGGTCAATTTTTTTTTTTTTTTTTTTTTTGAGAGAGAAAGAGAGAGCGAGCCCACAGTGGCGGGGAGGGGCAGAGGGAGAAAGAGAAGTAGACTCCCTGCTGAGCCCAGAGCCCCTTGCGGAACTTGATCCCAGGACGCTGAGATCATGACCTGAGCTGAAATCAGATGCTTAACTGAATGGGCCAAGCAGGCGCCCTTCTTTTCTTTTTTAGAGTTTTATTTATTTATTTATTCATTCATTCATTAGAGAGAGAATGAGCGCCTGAGTGGGGGAGGGAGCAGAGGGAGAGGGACAGAGGAATCTCAAGCAGACTCCCTGCTGAGCGCAGAGCCTGATGCGGAGCTCGATCTCATGACCCTGAGATCATGACCTGAGCCGAAATCCAGAGCTGGCCACTTAACTGAGCCACCCAGGTGGCCCTCAACCCTTCACCTACAAACGACTCAGGGGAAGGCTGTGAGCTAGGAGCAGAAACCTCACCAGCACCTGGGAATCTGCTGTGACTGTGGCTTAGTCAACAGAAAGTTCCTTTCCTCTTGGAACCAGGGAGACTCCTCCTCATCTGAAGATGATCCTGATATAAATACTAATTTCCCCCAACAGAAAAAAATGGAGGCAAAAAACAGATCTTCAGGACAGTGAATGCAGCTCACGTTAGCCCCGTTCTCTACCTCTCTTCCTTTTTCAACTGCCTCCTTTATTTGGGCTCTCTTCCACTTATCCATTTGGGAAACAGTATCACTGAGTTAGTAAGCCTGTCCATCTATCTACCTACCTATCTACCTATTTTATTTTTTTAAACATTTATTTATTTGAGGGGAGAGGGAAAGACAGTCTTAAGCAGACTCTGTGTAGAGCACAGAGCCCAATGTGGGCCAGATCTCACGACCCTGAGATTACAACCTGAGCAGAAACCAGAGTCCAACGCTCAACCCACTACGCCACCCAGGAACTCCATTTATTTATTTATTTTTAAAGATTTTATTTGAGGAGGGGGAGAGCTCAAGCAGGGGGGAGGGGAAGAGGGAGAGGGAGAAGCAGACTCCCCACTGAGCTGGGAGTCTGGTGCAGGGCTTGATCCCAGGACCCTGAGATCATAACATGAGCCGAAGGCAGACACTTAACTGACTGAGCCACCCAGGTGCCCATTTAAAAGATTTTATTTTTTTAAAGTTATTTCAAACATGGGGCTTGAACTCACAACCCAAGAGTTGTATGTTCCACCGACTGAGCCAGCCAGGTGCCTCATAAGCCTATCAATTTAAATGAGCTGAGAGCAATCTGGAAGAAAACTGTAATTGTTTAATATGATTAAAAATATGTGGCACAGGTTTATAGTCCATGTGCTAAACACTCGACCTTGGCTCATGTAATCCTTACACAATTCCCATCACACAGGTTCTGACACACCTTCTGTTTATAGATGAAGTAAGTAAGGGTTAGAAGGTTAAGAAACTTGCTCAAGGTCCTATAGCTGCGGGGTGAGAGAGGCAGGACTTAAACTGGAGGTGAGGGACTCCAGAACTGGTGTTTCTCACCTGCTGAGTGGGCCTTTCTGTGTCGGAAATCAGCAAGTGAAACGAGCTTTAAGTACAGTATGTGAAAGGATCACGTAAAGCAGATAAAACAGGATGCTTTTTCAAAGCCTTTTCATATACACTGTCTCGTTTCATCATCACAATAGCCCTTTGAGGCTAGAGAAGGCATTGTTATCCCCACAGCAGACATGGAGACGACATGATCGCCCAAGGTGCATAATAAGCCGCGTGCAGCGCTAGATTATGACTCAAGTCTTTTGACTTCTAATCCAGTGTTGACTCTAATTCTCCTTGAAGAATGATAAATCTGTAAAATTCTATAGGACAGTACTGAGAGAAATTCAAATGATGAAAAGTAGACCACGGGGAGCTCTGATTTGGGTCCCACCCAGGCTCCAAGGGCCCTGAAGGGGACCTTACCAGCTGGCTCCCATCCATTCGCTTCTGCTGTCAGGGCCCGGAGGACACCACGGTTCTTCAACTCTGAGATCTGCATGTGCAGCCGACCTTTAGTGTGAGGGTGAGTTCACACCCTCCCACCCCCATGCCCCTCCCGCGGTACAGAATGTCCTCAGAATGAGACGTCAGAAGGCTGGCTGATTAAAGCCAATCTTAAAGAGACGAACATGGAAAACTCCAACTCTGATGTACAAGTTGGGTGACGTGGGGACAAGCATATGCTCTCCTTGAAGAAGAAACAAAAGTGCACACAACTCGGTTGAGACTGGGGTGTGCCCCTGGTATTCCCACTGCACTTCATACCCTGCTTCGCTGCAGCAATTATCTTCCTAGCTAGAGGCTGTTTTGCAAGTTCGTGCCCCACAACTCTGCCCCCAAGAGTCTCCTGGAGGCAGGGTCTCTGCTGTCCTAAGTCCCCCGTGCCTGGCCCCACAGAGCAGCACGCAACAAAAGCTTGTATGGGCGGGAGGTACTGGGGTGCGGGTGACACGTACAGGAATTCCTCTGAGAGCCCGAAGAGCACCGGTGTCCTTGTCATATGGTGAAGGATACGTAGCACACACACTTTCAACCTGCAAGACAAAGCAGGGTCAGCTTCTTGGGCACATATCAGCCCTCCAGAGCTGACAGCTTAAATGTCACCCCTTTTCCCAATACCACACACACAAAGATGGATGAACTCCCTAGAACTTAACCGTAAGGAATACTGTAAGGGAAAACTTCTGCTTAATCTCGTCTTAAGAGAAACTGCAAAAAGCTTAGTTAATGTTATCTCAGATTTCTTGGCTCTGTGAAAGGTTTCAGAACTCTGAGAAAGTAAAGTTTAGGGAGGCAGTTTCCTCACTTTTGGCCTTTCTGTTCAGCTAAACCTTTGCCCATGAGAGCTTTAAAAAACCACTTGACCAACTTAAAAAAAAAGCAAACCAAACAAAACCACTTGACTAACTTTTGCAACTCAGATTATCAATACAGGACTAATTTTCCTAATAGGTTAAAAAAATATCCTACAAGTCAGTCAGGAAAAGAAACCCAACCCAGCAGAAAACTGGGCGTGGATATGGACAGCTTACAGAAAAGGAAACACGCACTGCTCTGAAACAAACCAAAAACGCCCAACCCTACTCCTAATGAGAGACATGTTAAATAAAACTAGTCTGAGACAATATTTGTCACGTATCATAGGAGCAAATTTCAAAAGTGTGATAACACGCTGTGTTGCTAGAAAGCCAAGTGCTGTAACACACGGAAGGGCAGATTGTTCCCACCTCTACAGCTTACAATACCTGACAAAATCGTACAGGCTTTGTCCACTTTGGCCTGCAACTGCCGTCCAGGCATTTAGCCAACAGATATACTCATCCGTGTGCAAAAGGACATCTTACAGCATCATTCGTGGTAGCAATGTTTGTCATAGCAAAAGGCTAGAAAAACCCCGAATGCCCACTAATGGACTAATTCCACAAATAAAAGCATATTAACTCCATGAGCTCCAATCTAGCCATAAAGAAGAATAAGAAAGTGTTTTATGGACAATTTGGAACAACCCACATGATGCATTAAGTGGAAAAAGCAAAGGGCAGAGTTTATACACTATGTTACCATTTACATTTTTAGAAAACACACAAACATATTTGCCCGTCTCCGCCAAGACTATTTTCAGACTCATACCCAAGGAAGCAGTGATTTTGCCTCCAGAAGAAAACTGGGTGGCTGGGCGACAAGAGGAGAAGGCGGTTTTTTCACTCTAGGTACATGTCCCCTACTTTTTGGGTTCTGAACCATGTGAATGTATTATTTTCTCTAAAATAAATAAGAGAAGGGGCACCTGGGTGGCTCAGTGGGTTAAGTGTGGGCCTTAGGTTCAGGTCATGATCCTGGGGTCCTGGGATCGAGTCCCGCATCGAGCTCCCTGCTCAGCGGGGAGCCTGCTTCTCCCTCTGCCCCTTCCCCCTGGCTGTGTTCTCACTTTCTTGCTCTCTATCTGACAAATAAATCTTTAAAAATAAAATAAAATAAATAAGAGAAAAAAACTAATTAAAAGAAAATAAATTAAAAAATCAGGGCTACATCAAGGCCCCAGAATCCCAGGTTATCCTGTTATTCTAATCCCTCCCACACATTTCTGCCAACTACTACTCCTTAAACAGTGCTTTGATTTCTTTTTTTTAAGATTTTATTTATTTATGTGACAGAGAGACAGCCAGCGAGAGAGGGAACACAGCAGGGGAGTGGGAGAGGAAGAAGCAGGCTCCCAGCGGAGGAGCCCGATGTGGGACTCGATCCCGGAACGCCGGGATCACGCCCTGAGCCGAAGGCAGATGCTTAATGACTGCGCTACCCAGGCACCCCAGAGCTTTGATTTCTTTATGACCAGGACACAAGAATGGATGCCTGAACACAGCACAGCCGAGCAAAGCCCTCCATCGCTGGCCTCGTGATGCCTCCTCACGACTATTTCCCACTTCAGTCCAGTGAACACACTTGCTGCAGCTCCTCTCACCTTCATCCCTTGGGTCATGTGGTTTTCCTCCAGAAGACGCCCCTACTGCCACCCCTTCCGCCTCCCCAAGGTGGCCTGCTTTCCCCACTGGGGCTGCAAGGGTCTCTCCCCTTCTCTCAGGCCTACAGCCAACCCTTCTGCGGGGAGCACAAGTCTCTCTGCAAGAGGCCCACGTGATGAGAAAACAGCTATTCGGAGTTGCTTCCTAGGTTTTAGAGTACGACAACCCTGTTCAGAGCCAGAACGTGGACATTCAGATAAGCACCTGAGCTTAGGATTCCTGCTATGAGTTCCTGCCTTGCTTTCCCTGGGACACCTTTTAAAATAATCACTTAGAGTTGAGTCTGAGAAAAGCTAGTGACCTCCCCCTTGTAAATAAAAGGGGTGCTTGCTACTCTGCTCCCTATCTTGTGCTTGCTCGTGATCTGGGACTGAGGACTGCCCCTACCTTGGCTCACTGCCCCCTCCACACACTCACCCCTGCCACATTTCTGGGATCTTTAAGTAATAAGTCTTGTGACTCCACTTCTCTTTTGTGAGTGTGCTGAAACTGCACCATCAATCAAAATGGCCCTGGAGTTTTCACTTCCCCCAACGCAGCCTGTCTTTAAATCAGACCCTGCGGCTTTGAGTGGAAGAATCTTTTTTTTATCACTTCTTTTCTATTTCTGACACCCAATTAGCACAGTATGAGGCACAAAATATGTTCTCAAAAATTCTGATGATTCACTATGCTGAACAACTCCCTGCAGGGGTCTGTGCCCTCAGGATTCATTCCATCCTTCCTTTCCCTCTCCAATTCAGTCCCCTCCAGTGGCCGAAGACTTCTCTCTGGAAGAACAGTTCACCTGTCTTAGTACAGTGAAGAAAACCTCCCTGGACTCGCAAAGCAAAGGCTTTGTCCCACAAACTCCATTAAGATCACTTCTGGACCACGTAGGGAGAAGGGTAAGGAAGGCAGGGTTAGCTGCCGGGCTCACACAAAGACACATCACACTGGACCCAGAGTCCTGAGGCTAATTGAGCCAAAGCATGTGTTTGACAAGGGTCAGTAAGGTAAACAGGCCAAACTGATAAATTACAAATATCTTTAGGGATTCCTCATTGACATTCTCCTCTCACCCAAGCAAATCCAAAACAAAATCCCATGACCCACTCAGAAAATAAGCTACCAGTGCAGCACCTGGCCAGCTCTGTCAGAAGAACATGTGACTCTTGATCTCGGGGTTGTGAGTTTGAGCCCCACATTGGGTGTAGAGATTACTTAAATGAATAAACTTAAAAAAAGGGGGGGGGTGCCTGTGTGGCTCAATCGATTAAGCAGCTGCCTCTGGCTTCGGTCATGACTTGGGGTCCTGGGAGTCTGCTTCTCCATCTCCCTCTCCCTCTGCCCCTCCCCCATCCTGTGTGTGCGCTCATGCGCTCGCGCGTGCTCTCGCTCTCAAATAAATAAATAAAATCTTTAAAAAAAAAAAAAAAGAGGGGCGCCTGGGTGGCTCAGCCGTTAAGCGTCTGCCTTCAGCTCAAGTCATGATCCCAGCATCCTGGGATCGAGCCCCGCATCAGGCTCCCGGCTCAGCGGGAAGCCTGCTTCTCCCTCTCACACTCCCCTTGCTTATACTCCCTCTCTCACTGTCTCCCTCTGTCAAATAAATAAATAAAATCTTTAAAAATAAAAAAATAAAGGAAAAAAAAAGAAAAGAAGCTGCGAGCAAAGGCAATTGACTCAGAGGTGTATGAATAGAAGCTTCTCCTACAAAGAGCATTATAATGAGGGTTTTCCCAAAACATTTCTAAAGTTCTACATTCTCTTGATCTATCTTGTGTTATTACTAATAACAATATATCCCAAACAAACACCTTCTTTCTCAAATAGAAGTGCTTGCTTACCTGTCCGTCTCTTAATTCTTTCTCGTTATGGAAAGAGCAAGAGTTTTCATTCATGACTCAAAGTCATTTGTTCAAGTGAGCTTCGTCCTCGGGCTCAGACAGGAGTTCAATCAAGTCTGAGAGTAGAAGCGTGGGGAGAGCCAGAGACCCGGCTGCTCTACGTCTGCCTTCCCTCCCAGCAGTCATTCAGACTAAGAGTAAGTAAACAGTCCCCGTGTGCCATCACCAAGGCTAGGAGGTTTCCGTGAGGACCGAAAGAAGTCCCTGAGGTCTCTGAAGTCCCAGTCTGTAGAAAAAACATTACAAAAAAAACCCTAGTTTCATCATTCAGTTAAGCCTCTGTTAAGGAAAACTGACTTTAAAAACCTTTCAGCAGGGGCACCTGGGTGGCTCAGGAGGTTGAGTAACCCGCTCAGGTCATGATCTCAGGTTCGTGAGATCGAGTGCCCAGCCGAGTCGGGCTCCATGTTTAGCGGGGAGTCTGCTTCTCTCCCTCCCTCTGCCCCTCCCCCCGCTCGTGTGCGCTCTCTCTCTCTCTCAAAAGAAATCCATAAATCTTAAAAATAAATAAAAATCTTTAAGCAGCTGTAAAATTATTCTGACTACATCAGCTGCTTTAGTCAAATGCCTAACTCGTACTTTCCATGCCACTGGACAGAAAGAAGGGGTGCTATAGAGTCTGAGGGTTGGACTCAGTGTCCGGAAGGCAGCAGCACCACTGTTAAGTGGCGAGGTCTGGTTCCCACGATGAAGTCACTGGGATCTGCGGGCATCTTATCAAAGGGATGAAGCTACTGCATGACATCCTGGTGGGTGGTTTTAGCTGAAGTGCTCAGGCTTTGCTTAGGTCTCAGACACAGGTTGGGTCTGGGGGCTTATAACACTAGGCCCGGTTCCCACGACAGAAAATCAAAATGCAGCGCATTGCCTAGCCTTCCCCGGTGAACACCAGTATTGCACATGTCACAGCTGCTGAGCCAGTTTGGCTAACTCTAAGACAGTCATCTCACGAGCCCACCTTGGGAAGAGGGCTGGACAGACCCGTAACTTATCATGGAGGAACTGTACAACAGGGATGCCTGTTACAACAACAGTCTGGATCGTAAGTCGGCAGATGGCCCCCACACAACTGATGGTCATATTTCACAGACCTGGATAACTCAGGAAGGAGGGAGGCAAGGGCCCCTCTTTGAGGTCAGGCCCCCACTGTGGGAACATGATCTGGACTCCCTAAGAACTGGCTGCCAATAACAAACTGGAATCTTTGTCATGATGCACTGATTCCTAGCCCCCAGAATGGGAATACTTCCCGGCTCTTGGGCTGGACATTTGGGTTCCTGTAATTCAGTGGGGAGGACAGTGCTCCTTGGTCATGGTACCTCAGGAACTAGCTCTCCCTCACTGTGTCCTCTGGAGCCTCAGCATCTGGTTCCCTTTCCTTTCCCTCCTCCTTGACCTCCATGGCACCATATAACAAAACACCACACAGCCAACCTTGGGAAGGTGACAGGCAGGGATGGTAGGAGTGGTCTCAGGAAGCCTCTCCTGTTTCTGTGTGTGAAACGCATCAGGCAGCACAGAAGCATGCCCAGCTTTACACACCTGCTAGTGCCTCAGTTCCGGATGGAGCTCTGGGGACTCAACAGGGACAGTTACAGATACAGTTACCTATAGCAGAGAAAGAAAAGAGCAAAAACTCCATCAAATAAGCCAGTAATGGAAGTTATGAAGTCACTCCCACCATTAGGCAAGTTCCTTATAGTTGGGCCCTAAGAAAAGGCCTTCCCATAAGGATGGGTGCTTTTAAAATTAAGTATGGTACACCCAATTTAGGCAAGGAGTTACATCAAGGGGTATGATTTTCAAACTTCTTGCTGGAGCTTCAACTCTCTGAATAGGTATTTAATCCAGACACTGGGCCCATACTTGAAATACAAATGCCCACATAGGTCTGACAGTCCTTCTCTGATCCTTTCATCAGACTTGTCGCTGGGCGGCTCCCCGACCCCTCACTGCCCCCGCGGAGGGCAGGTGCCATGGGGACTCAGGCAGAGGCTCGGGGGCGCCGCCAGGCCCCCGCGGCAGGCAACGCCATCCCAGGCGGGCGCCGCAAAGCGAGTGGCCGGGGGGGGGGGGGGGGGGGGGGGGCGCGGCACAGGGCCGGGTGCTCGCCGGCTGGGACGCGCGGATCTCAGCAGGGATCTCACTCCATCAAGGTACCCCGCCAGCCTGGGGCTGTGTGGGTTCCGGCGGAAACCTCCTCACCAGTTGGTGCGGAAAACAGGTAAGCAACTTGTCTCGGGTCATTGGGCGAGCCCACGGCAGAGCGCAGACCAGAACCCAGGCCTCCTGGGTCCCGGGCGGGATTCTCTCTCAGCCTTGCAGCTCCCGGCCTCGTCTCGGCCCGGGGCGACCATCTCCACCCACGCCTGCTCCACAGAGCCGGGGGTTCCCGGCCGCGGCCCCACAACTCCCGAGTCGTGGCGTCGGGTCAGGCCGCCGGCCGCGCCTCCCCGCGCGTGCGCACCGCGTCCCCGCGCAGCCTCTCCGCCCAGAGCGCCCCCCCTCCCGGCCGCCAGGGACGCTTGGCACTGGCGAGAGCCGTGGAAGACGCCGGGAGGGCCAGTCTGCGCGCACTCCTGGCTCCTGGCCGGGAGGGTTCTGGCTCATCAGTGGTCGAGGCTGCCTCCGCCTCTCACCCAACCCCTCCTGCCCGGAAGGGCGCAGAGGAGCAGCGGAGTCCCAGCCGCAGAAGCTGGGCGCGGTGGCAGCGGACCACGTCCTCGGACCCCGCCAGCGCCATGTGGCTTTCGCTGCTGCTGCTGGCCCTGCTGCTGCTGCTGGCGGTCCTCTGCAAAGGGCACCTGCGGCTGTCCGCAGGCGGCTCCCCGAACCCCTTCTCCGAGGACGTCAGGCGTCCCCCTGCGCCGCTGGTGACAGACAAGGAGGCCAGAAAGAAGGTTCTCAAGCGAGGTCAGCTGGAAGGGACCCTAGGCTGCAAGGCTGCATTTGGGTGGCTTGCATTCCCATTCCGGCCGGTCGAGCCGCTGTCTACCTGGGCCTCAGTTTCCCCATATGTAAAGTGTTGGGAGGGCTTCCTTGCACGGGGAGGCGCCCTGCCTTACTGTCTGCTACCGGTGAGAGCCTACGCTCTGGCAGGCCCGGGGCCATAGTGGCCCCATGGGCGCGGTCCCGTCCTCGGCATCCCAAGGTCATGGTATAGCCAAGAACAGGTCCACGACCTGCACGATAGGCAAGAGACCTTCCCCCCATTTGGTTTATTGGACCTTAACTTTTTCACTAATCCTCCCCCATGGTTCAGGGGCATGGAGGAGCTGCACATTTCTTCCAACCTGTGTGGGAAATGGTATTTTGCCCAACAAGTGATTTGACTGGTTATGCCTCCTCCCAAATCATATGGTTGAACCCTGGTTCTAAAACTTTGGGAGAATCTCAGCAGGATGCCTCAGGCTCAGAGCTGCTTCTTGGTCAACCAGAGTATCTCCACTCTCATCTTTAGGACATATTTTGGGGTTCCTCAAAAGGTTTAAAGAAAGAGTTCTGCTGCTTTAAAAAAAAGAGATCTCCTCTTTGATCTCCAAGGTCCCTCCTACTTATAAATTTTAGAATTCTGTGTGACACATCTAGTGACATAGGTGGACTCTTTTGGGTTGTGATATAAAATGTGTTTTTCACTATAGGTTTCTCTAAAAATGTTTGAAAAGTTTTCCAAGTTCTTGTGCAGCTTGAAAAATTCCAAATCTCAGTTCTTCAGGAGTGATCTTTAAAAACAGATCTGGGGTTGGAAACGCGCTGTCTGGGTTCATCTTGTTTAGGTGCTGGCCCCTTAGTTCTGCCTCTAGACTTCCCGGGATAGGAAGGGATGGTGCTGCGATTTCTCAGCTCTGTCCTGCTCAAGCCTCTGCTTCAGGATCTTGAAGAACCATCATGGGACCAGGCTGCTCCACTGGTGCCTGCAGACCCTGTATTTTCCAAAGGACCCATTCCAAACTTGTGAACAGCCAGTTCCATGAGCCAGCAGCCTGCCCACAACATGCTCCTCTGCCCCCCCTCCTCATTTCTTTCTTTCCTAGCTCTCTACCTGCGCTTCAGTTTCTCAGCCTGTGTTACCGTCCGCTTTCTGCTTTTGTGTCGTGGTTTACTGATTCCTACTTTCTTTGATAGTAGGGAAAATCCCCAGGGACATATTGGTTTTGATTACATCAATTCATCTCAAACCAAATCGCTGTCTTTAATCCGCCTGGCTGGTCCCGAGACTGTCCCAGGTGAGTGGGTGGAGTGATTTCAGTCAGTGGCTCCATGCCCAACTCTCCAGAGTTTCCTTGCATTGTATAAGCTAGCAAAGTCTTCCTTGGTTTCCATCTCTTTGCTTTCTCGCTGCCCCTGCCTGAGAAGCTCACCTTCCATCTCTTCCCTCCACTGTAGCTTTCGCAGCCAGCCAGGTGCCAGAGAAGCTGGACGCAGTGGTGATTGGCAGTGGCTTTGGGGGCCTGGCTGCTGCTGCGATTCTGGCCAAAGCTGGCAAGCGAGTTCTGGTGCTGGAGCAGCATAGCAAAGCAGGAGGCTGCTGTCATACCTTCGGACAGAAAGGCGTTGAATTTGACACAGGTAAGGTTTCTGTGGCAAGGGGTTGGGAGCATGGCTCTCTCTTCACGAGGCTGGGGGCAGCCACTGTGGGAGGATCCTGGATATTTCTGTTGTTTCAGAGGCATCACTTTCTTTGCCTGACATCCATAACCACTGGGTGCTGAACTGGCAGAGATTTGGTGGCTTCTGTTGCAACTCCCCCCCCCCCCGAAAGGGTGGGTAGCACCCTCTGGACATGGACTCAGCCAGGCAGGACTACCTCTTTCACCTTGCTTCCTTATCCACCTTTCCAGGGGGTCAGTCCCCTCATCCCTATGACACCTTGTTTTTCTGTCTCCCAATAGGAATCCATTATGTTGGGTCCATGCAAGAGGACAACATTTTCCGTTTTGTCTTGGACCAGATCACGGAGGGGCAGCTGGAGTGGGCTGCCTTGTCCTCTCCCTTTGACATCGTGGTACTAGAAGGGCCCAATGGCCGAAAGGAGTTCCCCATGTACAGTGGGGAGAAAGCTTATATTCAGGGCCTCAAGGAGAAGTTTCCCCAGGAAGAAGCTGCCATTGACAAATATGTGAAGCTGGTTAAGGTAACATGGACATGCTGAGGGCCCCGTTTATTCCTGACAAGGCTGCCCTTCTTCATTAGTGGAGTGACTGGTGGGCGAGGCAGGAAGGGAGGAACAGTCAAGTCTGCCCTGAACTCAGCCCCTATCCTTAGTTGGCCTCGGTGCCCAGCTGGGCCCTGTCTCTGGAGCCTGGACTCTGCGGCTGCCACTCACTCTGGCCTCTGGGGGGCACCCTGTTCTCCTTTTTGACAAGGCTGCTTCTACCTCTCTGGTCAGATCACACCCTTTTTTAATTTATTTTTTATTTTTTAATTTTTTTTAGGATTTGTTTGACAGAGACACAGCAAGAGAGGGAACACAAGCAGGGGGAGCAGCAAAGGGAGAGGGAGAAGCAGGCCTCCCGCCGAGCAGGGAGCCCGATATGGGGCTTGATCTCAGGACCCTGGGATCATGACCCGAGCCGAAGGCAGACGCTTAACGACTGCGCCACCCAGTCCCCCGAGATCACACCCTTTTTTACTTTCTCGGAGATCAGATGGGATTTTTCAAAAGGAATTTGGGCAGGAAACTGAAAAGCAGAAAAGGACTTATCTGAATGTGGAATGGGGACAATTCACAGAGGACAGATTTTTAAAAATCCTAGTTCAGCCAGGGCTAAGTGGTGCTGGGTCCTGGCGCTGGGCTGGTGCAGGCTACCGGAATGGTGATTCGGTTACAGCCATTCTGGAGGTGGGACCTGTTCTCACGGCTCATTTGTTCCCTCAGGTGGTGTCCCGTGGAGCCACCCACGCCATCTTGTTGAAGATGCTCCCGTTGGGCATAGCTCAGCTCCTCAGCAAGTGTGGGCTGCTCACCCGTTTCCTTCCATTCCTTCGCGCGTCCACCCAGAGCCTGGCCGACGTCCTGCGGCAGCTGCCAGCCTCGCCGGAGCTCCGGGTGGTGCTGAGTTACATCTTCCCCACTTACGGTGGGTACCGGCCTTGGGTCCTGGGCGGCTCCTGGAGGAGGAGATGCTGCTCTCTTGGCTCTCAGCCTTTCTTCCTGAGCCTACTTGACTGAGATGGAGCAGTATATACCCAAGGTCCTCTGGAGCTTCTGGATGAGAAGTCTGGCCAACTACCTGCTGGACTCCCTGGTAAAAACTCCCTTCATCCGCGCCCTGGATGGCTTTCCTTTTCAACCAACGGTGTCCTCCCTCGCCTTGGCAGCATGGCGCTTTGCAGGGAGGACATTCCCCCTGGCCCCAGAATCTGTCAGGTGCCCTGTGTTTGGATGGAAACTGGCCCCCTGGCTGCCCTTAGCCCTGGGGATCATTTGGTTCCTGGGATGGGTAGACTCAGGCTGCGCGCTTTTTGACAGGCAGCTGTGTTCCTTTCTAAACGGCGCTGCCGCCTGCTCTTGCCTCATCACCCCTTCCTTCCTTCTGTAGGTGTGACCCCCAGCCACAGTGCCTTTTCCATGCATGCTCTGGTGGTTTGCCACTACATAGGAGGGGCCTTTTATCCCCGAGGGGGTGCCAGTGAAATCGCTTTCCACACCATCCCTGTGATCCAGCGGGCCGGGGGCGCCGTCCTGACCAGTGCCACTGTGCAGAGTGTGTTGCTGGACTCAGCTGGGAAAGCCTGTGGTGAGAGCCCTGTGTCATGCTTCCCGGTCCCCGGGCTGGGGTGGGACAGAACTCGGGTGCAGAGAGAATCAAGCACTGCAGCCACAAGGTGAAACTGCCCGGAGCAGGGGCTTGGGGAGAGGGATTAGTCTGGAGGTAGAAAGGAGGCAGGAAGGATAAAGCATTGACTGTTCCCCCAGAGAACAGCATTTAATCATTTATTCAATAGGTAAAAATAGTTATCCAGTAATCCAGAACCTCCTTGAATAGAGGGGCTGTGTCTCTGTAATCTTTGTTGATCTTAGCACATAATGGAGGCTCACCACATGTTTGTTCCATGAAGGAGTGAATAAGTAACCTGGGCACTCCAGAGGGAGATGCCCTGCCCTCAATCTGTAAATGGCAGGTGGAGCCAAGAATCTTGTTAGCCTGGCTCAGGTCTCTACTGCTACCTGCACAGAGAGTCAAAATTCCACTGTGGATGAATTCTGTGAGGAGAAGGTGTATGTGGGGTAGGACTCTGATAACAGAACAAACAGGCCATCCATGACGGGGGGCTGCTTCAAGAAGCATCAGGGAAGGAGACAGAGAGAGGCCTGAGAGAACAGGGCTGAAGTGACAGTGAACTCACCAGAGGAATCTTGCAAGGAGGAGGAGGGGAGTGGATGGCCCGGTGCACGTGCGTACACACACACACACGCACACACACACACACACACATGCACACATACACACACACAATCAAGGGAGAAAAGGCCAGGAGCGATCCCTGAGAATGCATGTGTGGAAGAGACCAGGAAGTTGCCGGGTGATAAGGGAGAGGTGGCTCTCAGTTCTGTGAGCTTTTCTCTGATGTCCAGAGCAAGCTCTCCTTCTGGCCAAAAGAGATCCATGAAGCAAGGAGGGTTGATCGATTTAATTAGGTTCAGTTCAGAATATTACTTATATTTTTCAGGTGCTAGGTGATAAAAGATGGAGACAGAAACATAAGCTGGTTATAAAGAAAATCTGTAACTCAAGAAGTTTCCAGCCTCAGAGGGAAGATCCCTGAGATATAATGTAAAGTGTCAGATAGAGGCACACACTAGGGATGGAGGGAGGAGGGCAGAGGGGCTTGAGCCAGCTCATAAAAGGTGAGAAGAAGCTAGCCGGAGGTTTTGGGATGTTATTCCAGGCAAGGGGAATAGAATGTGCAAAGCTACAGATGTATGAAAGAGCTGAGTATTTTTTGGCATCTGGAAGTAGTAGGTTGAACCTTAAGAAACTGTTTTTTTTTTTTTTTTTTTAAGTAGGCTCCACGCCCAGAGTGGAGCCCAACATGGGGCTCAAACTCACAACCCTGAGATCAAGATCCAAGTCAGATGCTTAACCAACTGAGCCACCTAGGTGCCCCAGAAACTGCCATTTTTATAGGTCAAAAATTGTTGACTATCAGCTGTTTCATACGCTGCCCCCTAATAATTTAGTGAGTGTGGCCAGAGATGGGGCTGGAGACACAGAAGGGCCCAGACCTTGGAAGGCCGGTACAAGACTTTGGAGTTTATCTTACAGAGGTCGTGGTGGCGCCAGAGGCTTTCAGAGTATTTTGGAAATAGAACTCTGGTGGTGGCAGTGAAGAAGGGCCTGTGATTCCAGTGGAAAGGGCTTCAGCCCATGAGCTTCGTTGGGTTTAGTGTGGAGGTTGTCGGGTTGGCTAAAGCAAAGGGAGCCCACACAGGGTGGGGAGAGAGCCAGGGAGGGTAAGGGCAGGAGCAGCTTGGGATAGGCGGAGAGTGCTTGAAGATGTTGCCCTCGCTTTGCAGTTTTGCCCGCAGCCTGCCTGCCTGGCCCTCGGTGGGCTGCATGTCCATGTCTGAGAACATGAAGTGTAGGCTGGGAGAGATCTGTGTGAAATCTGGACCTTTCTCTTCCTCCTGGAGTGCACAGAACCTCAACCAAGCTCTTGTGCCTGCAGGCGTCACTGTGAAGAAGGGTCGGGAGCTGGTGACCATCTATTGCCCCCTCGTGATCTCCGATGCGGGACTCTTCAATACGTATAAGCACCTGCTGCCTGACAACGCCCGCGGCCTGCCAGGTGAGAGACTGGGCTGCGTTGCTCTTCCGAGCTCCCAACAGCACCCCTCTGGGGCTGCCCAGCCCACTCCTCCTGACTGCCCCTGACGGTCCTTAAGGAGAATGGGGGCACGAGCACACCGTCGCCAGCATCTGTTCCCAGCAGGGCCTCCGTGGTTAGGGGTTGGGAAGCAGCTTCCTTTGTATTGTGTCACCCCCCAAGAGCCCTTGGTCCTTATCTCTCATTCCATTCTTGGCATATTTACCCTCTCTCCCCTATAACCTCACCCGCTTTGCCCTCTCCTCTTTCAAGGCTCCCATTCCAGTTTGCCCATTTCTAGTTTCTCCAGATCTTAAGTCATCTAATAGTTTGTGATGGTGGGTAGCGTCCTAAAGGAACATTTCTTGGGCTTTCACTAAGTTTGTGGTATGAATCCTACTTTTTGCCTTAATTTCTCACTTATTTTGAGTGGGAAAGCCTGGTCGGACAGTATCAGTAAGGGAAGCTAAGGCTGGCATGGAGAAGAAAGTCTTGCTGTAATTGTTGTGTGTTTTATTTGGGACCCAAGGTCATATATATATATATATATATTTTTTTTTTTTTTTTTGCCTCTTTCAGGAACGAGCTCCTTATTGGGGCTGAGGCTGCAGGAGGAGTACCCTTCTGGCTTTCTTCTGTCCCTTGAGCTCTGGGCTTGTGCTTGAAATCTGGGGCCCAGACAGAAATAATACTCAATGCAGTCATCTCTTCTGATAGGCTGTGTCCAAAAATATAGAAGCCTGATTTTGGGGTGAGGGGGCAGTAGGCATAGCTATGGGTGAGGCCTTGGTAAGTCTGTGTGAGAAGCTTTCCTTTTGTCATTGCATGTGATCCTCATTCCCACCTGGGGGAGAGATGTCATCATCCTAATGTTTATGCAGGAGGTGGGGAAGTGAGGGGAAGTGACTTCCCAAGGCCACTCAGGTGAAAGTAGTGAAGCTGAGATGAGAACACTGGTGTGTCTGACTCGAAAACCTGGGCTCTTGGCCCCCTATGGACTAAGGAATGTGGAGCTTCCAGAGAAAAGGCCTCACTAAAAGGTGCAGGAGAGCAGGCCAGCCCACAGGGAACAGAGTAGCTGAGCCAGAGTTGAATGAGATGTTACCATTTTGAAATGGACTTTAGAATATCACGTAACTAGAAGCTACTGGTATGATCTGAGGGCAGGAGGCCAGCTGGCTGGGAGGGGACTCATAGTCCAGGAGGGTAAGAGATGGTTCCAGATGAAGACCTCTGGCTGGGGTGTGAGGTGGAGAGTGATGTGGTTGGGGTGGAAACCACGGCCTTCAGTGGCACATGGAGGAGCCCAGAGAGCCGTGGGAAGAGCTCTCCGCTCCAGAGGGTGGGCCTGTGGCTGCTCTGGAGGAGCTGGGGAGGGTGGGCAGCACGGTGGGTTCAGTAGAAAAGTGATGTCCTGGGTTTCCTCACGGGCGAGAGGGCAGGTGGCAGTTGTGATGGTCTCTAAGGTATGTGACGTGTAGGACCGAAATCCAGCCTTCTCATCCCTTTGCCTCACTTAGCGGGGCCTCAGCTAGCATCTGCTGCCAGCGAAGGCCTCCCTCCCCTCACACCGTGTGAGCTGAGTGGGGGGAGGCAGACTGGCCAGTGGCAGGGCAGCTGGACAGGGCTATGTGGACTGACAGACTTGGCCTTTGGTACCTCCTGCCTCCCTGTCTCCCAGGACCTCTGAACCCTGGCTCTGTCCTCTGATGGGTCCCACTGCCCTCCCCTCCTCCAGGCCTCCTCCCTTGGTAGCCATGTTGCCCTCCCTTCACTATCCAGTTACAGTTACAACGTTTACTGCTTGCTTTTATGTATCTTATCTAATGGCGCCAGCCCCATCTGGCAAAAAAACCCAATTGCCCCGCTTGGGCGGGAAGTTAGATGCTGCCTCAGATGAATCCCCGTTTGAGAACATTTCAGGCAGTGGCAGTGAGATGCTTAACTCAGGAGACCCCAGGTGCTGGGACTCCTTTGTTTCCAGCTGCTTTGGGGGTGGGATTCTCATAGGTCTGTCTCCCTCTCAGAGATGAGAACCAGGTATCTGGTGGCCTCTGGGGCAGGCAGTGCCAGTTGGCATCAGGTGTGGGGGAGGGGTGCTCAGGCAGAGTGAGCCTGTGTGAATGGGAGCACTTTTCTTAATTCCACTGCTGAGCCTCGAGGCGGTTCCTGGGGATGGTTTGGAGGGGAAGTTGTCTGAGTGGGGACTGTATCAGTCTGATACTGTGTCAGTAAGGGAGGCTAAGCCTGGCGTGGAGAAAAAAGCCTTGATACCATCGTTGTGTGCTTGATTTGGGACCCAGGGTTCTCATTTTCTGCCAGATATTTGGTTCCCGGATCACATCCTTCTAGCTGGAGAAAAAGGAGAGGAGGGGCTGGGGGGAGGTAGTTGCTATTCTTAAGGGCTTCTGAAGACCTGCAGGGTCTCACTCCTGGGCCCCCCATTTTCCCCATGACCACCCCCACTGCACCTGGCGAGGGGGAGCTGGCGGTGAGGTCAGCCCTGGATGCTGGGACGCAGGCCACGGGTGCCCCTGCAGCTCCAGAGCAGCCCTGGGCGCCTCCGTGGCTCTGGAAGCCCACGCTCCCCTTCCCCCGTCAGCGCGTGCCTACGGTCCTGCCGCCACTGTTACCGTGCCTCACTTCAAGCTCAGAAGTGGCCTGTTTTGCACGATAAAGTCTATGCTCACACTATACAGAGCACTCAGTTTTCTGTAGCCTCTATGGGGAAAGCCAACTTCTTTCAGGCCAGCCGCTTTCCCAGTAGACAGGCATCACATCTGATCCCCTGTAGTGTCCCCAAGGCCTAGCAGAGGATTTGGCGCATTTTAGGTCAACAAATACTCGTTCAACAAATTAAGCAGAGCAGCCAGTGGCCGAATTACACTTCAGGCAGATGATGGTCCTGGGAATGGGAACAAAGGGTAAGACTTTGTGGGAGCCGTTTCCAGAAAACTGGCCTGGGGTCATTTGTTGAGAGGTGGGGAAGCCCAGCTGCTTAGGTCCAGAGGACATCAGGTGGCTCTCGGAGAGGCTGTCACCCTCCTCCATGGTGCTCTTGTTCCCTCCTCTCCTACCTGAACCCTCCACGCCAGGGGTCAGTAATGCTGTTTGCCCTTGTTCATCTGCACCGCTTACCATTTCGAGGTCTGGTGCTCGCCTTTACAGCGCGTGAGGAATCATGCAGTCATTCACTAGATGGCTCGTGTTATGTAATATGGAAATCAGGGCTTATAAGAAAGCAGTGTTCAAATGTGTGGTCCGTATAGCATGGAGCCCAGTAATCCGCTCATAACTTAAAGCCATTAGGGGAAGGCTGGAGGCCATCAGCCCGAGACCCTCCTGCAGCCCTGAGCCAGCTTAGGCTGGGCCTCCTGGCCGCCTAACGGTGCTAGAGCAGCGGTGGGCGGGGACAGGAGAGTGGGAGCCTGGGGTTGTGTTTTTCACAGGCAGGAGACGGAAGAACAGCCCCCCCCCCCCCCCCCCCGCCAAGTCAGTGGCCGTAACAGTGGCCGTAACAGTTGTAAATACGGCCCAGGTGCTAGACTGGCTGCCGGGGGAAAGGCTGCCGATAAAGCGAGCAGCATGGGCAAGTTCTGGGGCAGGGAGCGGCCACCTCAGCCACAGTCCACGCAGCCCTGACACTTTGGCAGGTGTGAAGCAGCAGCTGGAGATGGTGCGGCCTGGCTCGGGCATGTTCACTGTTTTCATCAGCCTACGAGGCACCAAGGCGGACTTGGGTCTACAGTCCACCAACTACTTTGTCTACTTTGACACAGACCTCGACAAGGCGTAAGGCGTGTGTGCACATGGGGGGAGAGGGGGTCAGCACGGGCCCACGGCCCACAGGGCTCTTGCTTCCTCCCTTGATGCTGGAGAATCAGCAGGATATGGACCAGGCCTCAGTTTCATCCCTGGTCGGGGGGTGGGTGGGAGGGGTGTCCCTGGGGATGAACTATACTCCGGGCAGTGCCGGTGGCACTGAGCGAGGCCCGGGGATCGGCAGCCACACTCCTCACCCCCAGGATGGAGCACTACCTCTCGACGCCCAGGGAGAAGGCTGCAGCACACGTGCCCTTCCTCTTCATCACTTCCTCATCAGCCAAGGATCCCACTTGGGAGGACCGGTTCCCAGGTGGGGCTTTGGGTCCTGGGGGTGGGGGCTGGAACAGGGAAGGGGCCTGGCAGTAGTAACCCCCGTGCTTGTCCGCAGACCGGTCCACGATGGTGGTGCTGATGCCTGCCCGCTATGAGTGGTTTGAAGAGTGGCAGGAGGAAGCAAAGGGAAAGCGGAGCAGCGACTATGAGAGCCTCAAAAACTCCTTTGTCGAAGCCTCCCTGTCGCTTGTCATGAGGCTGTTCCCACAGCTGGAGGGGAAGGTAGGAGGGTAGACTGTGTGCTAGCAGCGACAAATCTCTTGGTGACATTTCTCTTTTTCTTTTGGGAAGGGAAATAAAGCCTGGAGGCAGCTAAGCTCCGGGGAAGGGCAGGGAACCCATGCAGGCAGACAGCTCAGTCAGGGAGGTCAGAAAAGGAGATGAGGGTCTCACAAGGCCCCACTCCCACCTTTGGCTGCCTTTTTTGCCTCCTCAGGTGCACAGTGTGGCCGGAGCGTCCCCACTGACCTACCAGTTCTACCTGGCTGCTCCCCGGGGTGCCTGCTACGGGGCAGACCATGACCTGGACCGCCTACATCCTCACGTGATAGCCTCCATGAGGGCCCAAAGCCCCATTTCCAACCTCTACCTAACAGGTACATGGACCGCCCCATTTCTGCAAGGCCGGAGACCCTGGGCTTCCCTGTCACCCCAAGGACTCTGTTCTTTCCTCAGGTCCTACAGTCCCCTGCAGCCTTCCGCAAGGGGATGGGCCGCCCCAACAGGCTCTGGACCCTGGTCCCGATCTAAGTCATCTCTGGGTGGCCTAGCTTGGAGGGAGGAACGTGAGCGCCCTTGCCCACCCCCGCCTTGGGAGCATGCTCATGGGCCTCTGCTCTTGTCTCCTAGGCCAGGATATCTTCACCTGTGGGTTGATGGGGGCCTTGCAAGGGGCCCTGCTGTGCAGCAGCGCCATTCTGAAGAGGAACTTGTACTTAGACCTGAAGAAGCTGAACTCAAGGATCCAGGCACAGAAGAAGAAGAATTAGGGAGGGGGGTGGGGGAATGGGATAGACTGGTGATGGGTAGTAAGGAGGGCACGTATTGCAAGGTGCACTGGGTGTTATACGCAACTAACGAATCATGGAACTTTACATCAGAAACCAGGGATGTACTGTATGGTGACTAACATAATTTAAAAAAAAAGAAAAAAAATAAAGAAGAAGAAGAATTAGTTCAGTAAGCAATGAGTCTGAGGAGTCCCACCGGCACACACCACTGAGGATAAAGGGTGCCTAAAGAGGTTTTGTCAAAACCTGGGCATGGTTTTTGGTTGTAGTTCCATAGGTTCAGAGGCCCCCAGATCCCATTTTTGTTGGTTCCAACGACTCAGAGGGTGAGGAAATGCCTATGATAGGCTCAGAGTGGTTGGGGGGTGGGGGTAAAGATATTAATCTGCAAGGTATACGTTAGAATATCCAATTCATACACAGCAGGCCCTACGTTTGTCTGATTTCCAAGGTGACACTGGGTCTTCACTGGGCCAGCACCAAGATGCCCTCACGGAGCTCAGTACCTGAGCCTCAAGGTTTATCTTCCAAAATCCACAGCAAAGGGCGACATTAGCAGTTGGGGCACAGGACTGGAAAGATGACTTCACTGGGGCTGAAGCAGGCTGAAAGAGCACATCCGGCTAAGGGTATAGCAGAGGACAATCACAGAGGTAACTGTAAGACAAATTAGCCAGCTACCTCCTAGACCCAGAACATGGAACTGCCTGGTAGGGAGGAGTGGGGTGGAAATCAGTCAGGATCAGAATGTGGAAAGCTACAGAACGCGTGCAAAGGCCTGGGATGGTGTTCCCGTTTATTGGTACATATGTGGGGATTATATGGGAAGGTGAACAAAGGCTTTAAAAAAAAACAACAACCACCTTTCACTTATATTAGGCCTTGTTTCTGTCAATTTTGTTACCATTTTAATAAATTTAATGACTTTTTAGCTTTAATATTTGAAATTTATTTTGGTTTCTGTGCAATGATACAAAACTACATTGAAATGGCATTCAAAGAAGCTCAGTAAAACATTATGTACTGAAAAATACTTATCATTAGACCAAATAAGCTTTAAAAAAATAAAAGTAATTATATAGTTAAGTTAAAGCTGAAAATATAAAACATTGCAAAAACAGTGGCACTCTACTAACTGGGTAAACAAAAAAGGGAAACACCTTCAACAATCATTTATTTAACATGAGATACTTCTGAATTAAAGGAATATCTACGAGTGTGAGGAGGCTGGCTTTTTGGCAGTTTGAAACTACCCAGCTCAGTCCCAACACTGTTACAGAGGAGTTTCTCAACTGGGACATTTAGGAAATTCACATGTGACTTGTGGGACTAGCTGAGTTGAGATTCAGTCTTTCTATGGATGAACAGTTAAATGGAACCTGAAAATCTCTTCCCAGGATTCTTCCTTGAGCAAGGCAGTATCAAAGGCAACCTTCCCAACAAGGTTTTTCAGAAGACAGCTGGCAGAACTACAGGGTCTGGTGTCTAGTGTATAAAATACTCTCCTCCCTGTTCAAATGATTCAGAACATGTGCAAAGCGTGCTAGCTTTCATCACATACACATAACAGCATGACATATCAAGTTACCCTGTAAAAGCAAGGAGCAGGCTTCCTTTTTTTGATTTAAATGACATAAGTAGAGAAAAAAATGAGAATCACCATCAGGGGAATCATAGAGGTTTATAATTCTATCACCAAATGTTTCATTAAAAGCCATCATGGGAAAAGAAATGTCAGCACATATATAGCTAGCTGTCAGGTCTTTCCAAGTTGTTCTAGCCTTTCTAGATAGACTGGCCTTCACTCCCACGGAGCCCAGAAGTAGATTCTTTAAATAATTCTACTCAGTAACCTGCAGCAGGAAAACAAACCCCTCTACTGACATCCATGACTAAAGCACAGATTCCTCTTACAGAAATCACCCTGCAACCAAAAGCTGGGACAGGAAAGCAAGCACACAGCTGTTTGGAAAGGGGCGCCTTTCACGGCTCCATCTGCTTCCCTGCCCACCCCTACCCTTCCCCTCGCCCCCACCGGCTTGAGAGCTGCCTTAGCCAGCAACTCCTCCTCTATACCATCTCCAGAAAAACATGCCTCCAATAGCTTATCTTCAAAAGGACAACTTACCAAGAAAACAAGTTTTCCACTGGTGTGAGAGATTTCCTTCAGTGTAATTTCTAAAGTGAAACTTAAATTCTATTGTATTCTTTTAGGACAAGAAACAATACTTCTCAGATGCTCAAAAAGGGAACTACGTGGACTCCACAGAATACTTATTTTGCATCCACTTGGTGCCAACCCTCTTGGTTCCCAAAACCAGCCTCTCTGCTCTCCTCCTTACGAGCAAAATCCATCAGAAAGGGACAGCAACCAGTAGCCCGGAAGAGCTGTGTGAGACCTCACTTGTCACATTCATATGTGCATATTGCAAGCAGACACTGAACTCCTGAAGTTCCTAGGGAATGTTCCTACTGTAGGCAGATACACAGGGTGCCAAGGGCACTCCTGCAAGTAGCTTAGCTTTTTGGGGAAGACCAGACACAGACATCAGATAATGTCTGCCTTTTTTTGCTGGAGTTCCAAAATTTATGATTGGCATTATTAAGAGTTATTAGAGTAGACTGGAAAGAGCCAATCCTGTGTGCTGGGGACAGTGAAGAAGGTGCCTGGGCAAACTTGAGCTGGGCCCTGAAGGAATATTTGGGGGAGACAAGCGAAAAAAAGAAGGGAATGCACCCTAACCAAAGAATAGCCATGGGAAGCCAGGGAATGGAGGACACAGCAAGAACAAACAGGCACAGAAGCCTGGCTGGGCCTGACAAGCGGAGCCTCTGGCCTGGACACGACGCACATCTAGAGAATCCTGAACACTAGTCCATAAAAGCCTGATTCTCTAAGCCACGAGAGGTAGACAGGGGGACCATGGTTTTATGGAATGCTAGGAGAGCCTGACAGAAGATTCCCTAGATAGAGGAAAGCATTATAAGGTTGGTGCACAGGTAGAGAGAATGATGCCAAGAGCATTCATTCATTCCTTGTCTCCATAAATCTCAACTCAAAGCCATGCTCTGTTTTAAGCAAGGTGCAAGATAATGTGACAGGATGGTCCCTTCTGCAGACTGGCTTCCTCAACAGCACAGAATTCATCCCACTGTCCTCACTTCCCACAGTCTTTGTATTTCCCTGAGATCAACTATTCTATTTCCATGTTTTCTTTGCAGAAACAACTCTCTTCAGGCTATAATCGGGTAGCACACCAAGGGCAGATTAAAGGAAAACTTCAAACCACAGCATGATCCAAGACACTACCTCAGTTACCCCTGAATTTCTTAAATTTTAATAACGTCTGACATGGGATGGAAGGAGAATTTTTACTAATTACCCTTGGCATTTTGTGTCAGATGAGAGAACCATTAACTAGAGTAAGGTAAGAGAGTACAGCTAGTTTCTGATTACAAGTCTATTTTGTCTGCTTTAGGCAACAAAGGCAAAACAGAGTGTATGGGAAACCTTTCATAAAAGCCCTTTGAAATAATGCAGATCAAAAGCAAAACCCTCCTGAACATCTTCTTATGCAAAGCCTGAGCTTACCCGATCTTAAAAAGCTTCTGTTACGATTGTGAGTATAGAAGAACAAGTATTTCAATAATCGTCACTGTATTTTTAAAAATCTATAAAGGGATCCGCGGCATTACAGCTTTACTCCCAGAATCCCCAAGTTCAGCTGGTACAGCCAAATGGAAGTTGACTTTGCCTTAATGTGAAAATACTGGAAAAACGTGAAGAAGTTATGCTAGACAGGCTGGACTTACAGGCAATAAAGCACTTTTTAAAAGCTGTTTTGGTTTGCTGCTGGAGCCTTTGAAGAAAGTTATTGTTACTGTAGCCCTTTGCCCGTCAGCATTCACCTCTTCATCTTCTGTAGGGCACACCCCCCAAAGTAAGAGGCCTTGGTAAAAAGAACTTCAACCTGCAGAGTGTTTTCCTAGGTCTACAAAGATGAACAGTGGTGGGCACAATGCTATTTTCAAGGGATAACTACAAGGGAAGGCAGGCAGCAGCAGTAGCCTGCCTGGGGCTGAGATCTCCTTTTGGTCACAGATGTCTTCCCACATGCTCCCTCTACTCACACTCAGGGGAGGAAAGGATGGAAGACACCAGCAGAGATAATGGGGAACACAGGAGTACAAGGTCACCAAAGTGCAGGTGCAAAAATCAAAGCAATCCCCCCGCCTCTGCCAGCCCAGACTTGCCACCAAATCCTAGAGAAGGGGGTGTCTCTTAGGTCACAGTACTTTTTTTCTTCATTTCTCTTGATTTAAAAACAAATCAGCAGGGAGGACAAAGTTCTCAAGAATGGAAAAATCAAATCTGAAATGAGAGCAACACAATTCATTGGTAACATTAATCTCCTTCCAGAGGAATACACCTCACTGCTAATATTCTAGGGGAAAAAAAGATCTTACTGGGGCGCCTGGATGGCAGTCGGTTAAGCGTCTGCCTTCTGCTCAGGTCATGATCCTGAGGTCCTGGGATCGAGCTCTGCATCAGGTTCCCTGCTCAGTGGGGAGCCTGCTTCTTCCTCTCCCTCTGCCCCCTTCTCCCTGCTCATGCTCTGTCTCTCAAATAAATGAATCAAATCTTTAAAAAAAAAAAAGTCAGTTTGAAATCAAACATATATTAGAAAGACGCACCCCTGGTGGAAGGAATATGGGAATCTTGGCTTCTGCTTTGTACTATTCTGTGTTGTTCTGAATTGTTTAAATGTGCATTTTTTTAATTAGAAAAAAAAAAGAAAGGGAAATAAATCCTTAAAGTCAATTATCTGGAAAGGTACCGGCCAGGGCTAAATTGTGAAGCTGACCTACTGGGCTAGTTAGCGAAGGTGCTCTGAGCTGAGTGGCTTATTCTGTTGCTGGCATGAGTTGTACACGTGAACTGTGTTCCCTGCAGGAAGTCTTGGAACACCTCACAGTCAGGCCACCAACCACTTTTTACCAGTGTCCTGACTGTCCCTACACAGAAGGGGAAAGAAGGGGTGCGTGCTGGCAGCAAAAGGCAGTGGAAGTACCCTGTTCCCACTCAGACAGGCTGCCTTTGGGGAGAGTCTTGCTCAGCTCCTGTACTGTTGGGGCCGAAGGAAGGCTCTGCTGTCAGGCCTGGGTTGGTTGCACTCAGGGAACCTAGTCCACAGTGCTTAGTAAGGCTGATCTGGGGAGTTGCAGGCCTTTAAGTTTCTGGACTCATTTGTATTCAGGGAGTGTAGTCTAAGCTTTGCTACCTGACGCATGGTTCCTCAGCATTTGGCATCACCTAGGAACTTCCTAGAAATGTAGGAACATAGGTTCCACCCAATATGTAATGATTCAGATTTTGCTTTTCATCCACAATTCCCAGGGTGGTTAACGTGCCTACTAAAATTTGTGAAGTGCTGGTTCAGTGCAAAAAGCACATGACAGGTGCCTAGGGACTTGCCATCTGTTCTTGGTTTTGCCACAGAGTAGTAGGAACTTGGGGGGAAAATCATGTTTCTGGGCCTTGCCTCATCTGTCGAGGGGAGGAGCTGATGTAGAACACATGAAGGCCTCTTCTAGCTCTCCTGCTGCAGATATCTGTATATGGATGTCTCTGCTTTGGGTATCCGGATCTGCAAAGGGTGGGGCAATGGCGGCAGCACCCCAGAATCATTTGCCTCCATGGCAAATGCAAGTGCACTGCTGGGCCTGAGACTGCATATCCCTCCCGCACACCTGGGGCTCCCTTCCTTACCTTCTGGTCCAAACGCTGGTAATCACTGGCCTTTGGGCGCCGAGTGACTTTAGATCTTTTTCCTTCTAGGACAAAAGCAATAATCTGGGGGAAAGAAGAAGAAATTAACAGGTGACTCTATAATGGCATATTTCAGTCTCTGAAACCAGAGGTCATCACCTGGCAGGACATTTGTTCATGACCCTGACAGTGAAAGAGTGGTACTACCACAAAAGGGCCTCTTTGAATAAGCTTTCGGGAGGGCAGGGCCTCCAGTTACATCAGAATCTTTTATACTCCCAAACAGGAAATGACGGATGAAGGAAGACTGTTCTGGGCTTCAACTTGTGGGAGTATGAGTTACTCAAGAGCACAGTCTGCCAACTGTGCCCAGACAGCTCTAGGATAAGACATTCCTTTTTTATTCACAAGTAATAATTATTCTTATCTGCAAATGTACTTTTTCTCCCAACACCTTCATTCTAACCTGACCACTTTCACACCTGAGATTACTCTGTGTGATGAGCGCTTGGACGCAGAACAAGGAGCACTCCATTCTTATTAAATGTCATCCCTCATTCCTCACAGCCACAGGCATACTGACATCATGAACTGAACTCTCTAATTTTAACCAGGCTATAGAAACTACTAAATTCTTAGGGATCAATAAGAAATGCAATCATTGGGGCTCCTGGGTGGCTCAGTTGGTTGAGCGTCTGCCTTCAGTTCAGGTCATGATCCCAGGGTCCTGAAATCGAGTTCTGCATCGGGCTCCTTGCTCAGCAGGGAGCCTGCTTCTCACTCTCCCTCTGCCTGCTGCTCTCCCCCCTGTGCTCTATGATAAATAAAATCTTAAAAAAAAAAAAAAAGAAATGCAATCATTTTGTTATCAGAGTGGTTGCTAAGCAACATAGTACTACTCCCACACCAAACCCTGCTATACCAGTAAAAGATGAGAGTATCCATGCAATTTCTGGCCATTCTTGTAATCAGAAACTCAACAATTGTAGAAGATAGTCCCTGGGCTCTCTGCTGTTGATGTCAAAGACTATGTAACCACTCTTTCTGCCATTGCAGATGGAAGACAAAAGCTTGGGAAAGAAAACTAGAAATGATGCACCATCTTCAGAGTGGAAACAGGAAGATAAATACTCTACTTACAAACTGTCAGGTACTCAGATTCTCTGACGCAGTAAACGATCTAAGTTTAAGATTATGGGAGGAGACCCCAGTTTAGGTCAGATCATAATGTCCTGACTTGGCACCTAATAGAGCAGCAGAGGGTACTCAAAGGAATCTGACATGAAAGAAGATGATTTATAAAATGAGAGTAAAGAGCCCTAGTAGAATCTGAGGAAAAACCAATGTTTGCCTTAAAATCCCCAGTGCTCACAGGCAGATGAGTGATAGATACTGGCCCACACACCAAGCTTTCAGGGTGGAGGAAATCCCATTCCTCTTCTTAAGGCAATTCTTAACTTACCTTCCGTTTGTTGTGATAGGCAATGTACAGGACAGCAACAAGAATGGCTGCAGTCACCAAATATGCAAAGAAATGGCTGCTCTCTGCACTAGCACTTCCAAGATTGTCCTTAAAAAGGTCATCATTCTCCCTACCCCTGGAATCCAAAAGTGTCCCTTCACGGTTCTCACTGGAGGCAAGGCCAGGCATTTCTTTCTCTCCTTCAGGTGGTGAACCTTCTTCCGGCTCTGTATTCCCTTCCTCAGCCTTCTTGGGCTCCACATCTTCTGTAAGCTCTGGAGACTTGCCTTCTCTCTCCTGCTGTGGAGAAGTGGAGTCAGAGCCTAGTAATACTCTTTCCCCAGATTCACCTCTAAAAGCATGAAAGGAGGTATCTTTGTCAGCTGGTACGTTCAAGTCAGGCTTGGTGGGCTCCTTGTTATCAGAGGAGGGGTTGGAGACCAGTTTGTTAGGGCCCTTTCCCGTGGCCTGCGGCTCGGGCTTCTCCTCGTTAGGGCCCTTTCCCGTGGCCTGCGGCTCGGGCTTCTCCTCGTTAGGGCCCTTTCCCGTGGCCTGCGGCTCGGGCTTCCCCTCTTTAGGGCCCTTTCCCGTTGCCTGCGGCTCGGGCTTCTCCTCGTTAAGGCCCTTTCCCGTGGCCTGCGGCTCGGGCTTCTCCTCGTTAAGGCCCTTTCCCGTGGACTGCGGCTCGGGCTTCTCCTCGTTAGGGCCCTTTCCCGTGGCCTGCGGCTCGGGCTTCCCCTCTTTAGGGCCCTTTCCCGTTGCCTGCGGCTCGGGCTTCTCCTCGTTAGGGCCCTTTCCCGTGGCCTGCGGCTCGGGCTTCCCCTCTTTAGGGCCCTTTCCCGTTGCCTGCGGCTCGGGCTTCTCCTCGTTAGGGCCCTTTCCCGTGGCCTGCGGCTCGGGCTTCCCCTCTTTAGGGCCCTTTCCCGTTGCCTGCGGCTCGGGCTTCTCCTCGTTAGGGTCCTTTCCCGTGGCCTGCGGCTCGGGCTTCTCCTCTTTAGGGTCCTTTCCCGCGGCCTGCGGCTCGGGCTTCTCCCCGTTAGGGCCCTTTCCCGTGGCCTGCGGCTCGGGCTTCTCCTCTTTAGGGTCCTTTCCCGCGGCCTGCTGCTCGGGCTTCTCCTCGTTAGAGCCCTTTCCCGTGGCCTGCGGCTCGGGCTTCTCCTCGTTAGGGCCCTTTCCCGTGGCCTGTGGCTCGGGCTTCTCCTCGTTAGGGCCCTTTCCCGTGGCCTGCGGCTCGGGCTTCTCCTCGTTAGGGCCTTCTCCCGTGGACGGCAGCTCGGGCTTCTCCTCGTTAGGGCCTTCTCCCGTGGACGGCAGCTCGGGCTTCACCTTGTTAGAGCCTTCTCCCGTGGACCGCGACTTTAACGTGTCAGACCCTTCGTTTGGTAGGGGCACTGAAACAGAGAAACCAGTTGGCCCTGAAAAGAGGAAGGCCAGGAAAAGGGAGCCCTCCCTCAGCTAAAAGAGACCGAGCTAACAAGCAAACGGGGGTAGTGGGTGATGGCAAGCGGAGAGGTGGCTACGGCACGGAAGAAACGAGTTCAGAGAGCGACCCGGCCACGGTGAAGATGGTGGGCCTGGGGGTGACAGCAGGATTATTGGGGGGGGGGGGGGTCTTACCCGCCGCTGCGACGCTCAGCAGGACCAACGCAACCAGGATCCGCATCCTGTACTGACTGTGCTTCCGCCCTCTACTGCTCTCGCGAGATCCGTCCGCGCACTCTTAGTGCTCATAGCTCCGCCCCTTCCTGCGCGCGTCCCCCCCGCCGCCCGCCCCGGCGAAGGGAGGGGCTTAGGGAAGGAACGGGCTGGACGGTGTTTCCGGTTTTTTCTATTCGGCTGTGGAGTCGTGTCTTGGTCCCGGCATCTTAGTCTCTTTCTTTTCTAGGTTTCTTCGCTGCGTAGCCGCGGCCACAAACGTCACTCCCCTTTTCCTTCTTTTCCCTGTACTTCCGAGACAGTCCTGGCAGAGCCAGAGCTCCCTGGCAGGCGGATGGCCCCACGGGACTGACGTCGTGGGATCCGGCGCCTCAGCTCCATCCTCTGTTCACATTTTTAACTTCTCCCTTTCTCGTGGTTCTTTGCTCGTGGCTCACAAACGTGTTGCCTCAGGTCTCTCCCATCTGGAAACAAACTCATCCCGTCACATTTGTAGCGGGAGCCTTGCCATTCCAGCTCCTCTCTCCCGACCTCACGGGGACTGCCCTCCGAGGTCCCCAAAGATCTTTTCTAAACAGTACATCATTTTTCTGGTCATGAAAGTTATTCATATTAACTGTAGAAGATTTAGTGAACGTATTTATAGAGATAGAAAGTAAAATCTTTATTCTACTCTTCCGGGATAATCACTATTAAAGTTTTAGTGTATTTTCTGTCTTGCAAACACTTTAATTTTTTTGATTTGGTTATACATTTGGCTCAGAAATCAAAATGAGATTTTTTTAAAAAAAGGTATACATCAGAAAGTTCTTGCTCCCTCCCATTCTACAGGTTACCACTTACTGTGTTTCTTTGTAGTGTTTTATTTACTTATTTTCTAGTGTTTTTTTTTTTTTTTTTAAGATTTTATTTGAGAGAGAGACAGAGAGAGAAGGAGCACCAGCAGGGCAGAGGCAGAGGGACAAGCAGCCTCCTGGTTGAGCAGGGAGCCCAACATGGGGATGGATCTCAGGACCCTGGGATCACGACCTGAGCTGAAGGCAGACACTTAACTGTCTGAGCCACCCAGGTGCCCCATCTAGTGTTTTGTTTTGTTTTAAACAAATACAAATGTACTTATTTTTTCCTCCGTCGTAATTGGTATATCTTTTTTTTTTTTCTATGCATATTCGTTTTCCTCCAAATTGGTATCATTGGGTAAATAGTTTCGTATCCCACTGTTTAAAGTACTATTAGTTTATACATTAATTGCTTCTTGAAATCGTTTTATAATCATTTGCCAGGTTAGGTGCTTTGTAGACTGGTTTTAAAAATGATAGGTCCTAACTTAATGGAGCATGCAATCTAGTGGGGAACACAAATATTAATCAAATATTTATGCAAATTGTGTGTGTGTGTGTGTGTGTGTGTGTGTGTGTAAGTGCACATTCTAAGAAATGCCAAGAAAGCAAAGTGCAGAAACTGTGAGCTCTGTTGAGAAAGGGACCTTTGAGCTGAGGACCACAGAGTGTAGGTATTTCCCTGGTGAGGTTAAAGGAAAGAGGATGAGCTCTCCTGGCTGAGTGTACAGCTTGTGCAAAGGCCTGGAAGCAGGTGGGAACCTAATATTGTAGAAGTCTAAAGATGAGAACAGAATTGCCAGATAACAGAGAATAAGGAAAATGGCAAGGGGTGAGGCTGAAGCAAAGCCAGATTTAGGAGCGAATGATCTGGGAGTTGTCCAGAACGTAAGTCTTTGTGCGACACAAAAGTACATCAGAAAATATTCCAGTTAACTCAGGTTGAAATGTAATCCCACCAAAAAAGACTACAGCCACCAGGGCAAATAACACTCCTCTGTAGTCTGTTGAGTACAATATTTAGGTTACATGTCATGCAGTTCCAGTCAATTGAAATTCTTCAGAATTTCAAGGAACAGTATGTGGCATAGAGATACAGTTTTCAGGACCCAAGTATTTTGTCATTTAAAAACCCTTTAATCTGCTTCCCAATGTTTTTCTGTTGTAAGAAAATCTCACACACACCCTCATTACTGAGAGAATAAGAATCACAGAGAAGTGGGGCCTCTGGGTGGTGCAGCCGGTTAAGCGCCCAGCTCCTGATTTTGGCTCAGGTTGTGATCTCAGATTTTGATCTCAGAATGTGATCTCAGGGTGGTGAGATCAAGCCCCAAGTCAGGCTCCATTCTCAGCAGGGAGTCTGCTCAAGATTCTCTCTCTCCCTCTCCCTTTCACCCCCACCCCTGTTTGCACGCATGCACTCTCTCTCTCTTTAAAAAAAAAAAAAAAAAAAAAAGAATCACAGAGAAATCTTTTACCAAATTATTCCAGAAATGTGACTGCTCTGGCTAAAGGATGTGAATTAGTAAATGAATCTTTTTCTAAAAGAAAATTCTCTCCACCTCCTTCAAATAAATATGTGGCTAACATTACAGGATATTGGCTTGGCAGGAGTGAGTGTGTAGGGAAGGGAAGGGAATTGTTAAGCTTGACCTGGTGTCTACATGACTAGGCAAGAGAGTAGAGAAGTGTCCAAATCATGCAGTTTGTGGGTCATGCCTAGGGGTTTATATTTTATTTTAACAGTAATGAGAAGCCATTAAAGAGGTTTAAGTAGGGGAAAGATATAATCAAGTTGTGAATTTTTGAAGATTAATCTGGTTGTAGGATGAAGAATCTACTCTTGAGTGGGAAGAGAAGAGTGGATTTAGGAATAAATCAGCAGACTGTTGCAACAGTGTTGAGAATTAGATCATTCATATGGAGTATTTAACTAGTATCTAGCATATAATTAAGACTCCCCAAAGTTATTATTATTATATGTTCATTATATAAAAATTTAAAAAATAAACATAAGCCAAAGTAAGAAAATAAAAATATCTTGTAACCCAGAGCTATTGAATATTTTGCTGGTTTTCCCTTTTTTATGGGCGTCTATGTGCATATGTAGATTATTAACTGAAAATAAAGCAAGTTACAAAACCATACATACAATTCTTACCTTACAGGTCCTTTTTGTAGTTTTTGTGCTACAACTAGTCATGTCACTTGTCTTCTGGAAACACTAATCATCTTGTTTTCCACTGTTTCTTTACTCAACATCCTTTGAGGGCTTTCAATTGTCATAGAACTGGTAGAACAGTGTGTTTCTATGAGGAAAGTGAAATCAACAGAATAAAATACAGCACAGAGTTGAAGTAAGATAAGGAGTTAGATATTTCAGTAGAGTGTTGAGGGCAAAACCTGTTTGCAATGGGGTAAGTAGTGAATGGAAAGTAAGTAGTAACTACCCTTTCCTGGAAGTTTGCATATGAAACAGAGGGTTTCAAGTTATGTAAGAGGATTGAACTTTTTTTGTTGACTGAGGGGAAGAGCTCATTAAACAAAGTGACCAAGATTACAAGGGACAGAGATGAACAAGGCCAGAGATGAAGGGTTGGGTCTAAGATGCAGCAGAGCCCTTGACTTTGGATTGAACCACATGTTGACTTTGAGACCTGTGGAAAGACAGTTAAAATGGTTAGAGGGTAAGTGGAGATTTAGGTGGGAATGTGGGAGATCAAAATGGAGCATTTCAGCTCAATTTTCTTGATATTCTAAGGGGTAAGGCAGTCTTCAAGGGTGGGAAGGTGAGGATTGAGTTGGGGGTTTGAGAATGGTGATGTGGAGTTGTTGAGGGGATTTGGAGAGGAGCTGACAAAGGTCACCTGTAATAACCAATGAGTGGCACAGAAGGCCTGACTGATGTTAGGCATCACAAATCAATTGTGGCACCTAGTTCATTGTGTGGTTCTTTAGACAGAGATTTTAACTGGAATAGGATTAGAGAAGGCAGATTTCAGCACTAACCCCTAACTCACACCAATTTTGGTTTAAGGGAGCGGTAGCAGGGATTTTTAATAAATCTTAAGTTTTCCTTGCACCCCCTCATGATAAGAACACTTAACAAGGGGCGCCTGGGTGGCGCAGTCGTTAAGCGTCTGCCTTTGGCTCAGGGCGTGATCCCGGCGTTGTGGGATCGAGCCCCATGTCAGGCTCCTCTGCTGGGAGTCTGCTCCTTCCTCTCCCACTCCCCCTGCTGTGTTCCCTCTCTCGCTGGCTGTCTCTCTGTCAAATAAATAAATAAAATCTTAAAAAAAAAAAAAAACACTTAACAAACTCGGAAAAGAAGGGAACTTTTTCAACCTGAAAGAGGGCATCATACAAAAATCTCACAACTAACCTTTTACTTAGTGGTAAAAGACTGGAAGCTTTCGCTCTAAAATAAGGAACAGTGATGTCTGCTCTTACCACTTTAACTCAGTACTGGAAGTAGCTAGGACAATTTGGCAAGAAAATGAAATTGAAAGTATCCAGACTGGAAAGGAAGAAGTAAAACTATATTTGCCAATGATGTGACCTTGCATACAAAAATCCTGAGGATTTTCAAAAAATTTATTAAAACAAGTTCAGCAACGGGGCACCTGACTGGCTCAGTTGGTAGAGTATAAGACTCTTGATCTCGAATTCAAGCCCCATGTTGGACATGAGCCTACTTAAAAATAAACACATACACACACACACACACACAAGTTCAGCAAGGTCTTAAGATGCGAGACCAATACACAAAAATCAATTGTATTTCTATACATTTGCAACAATACACAATCTAAAAATGGAAATTAAGAAACAATCCCATTTACAATCAAGAAGAACAAAAGAGGCAGGAGCACCTGGATGGCTCAGTCAATAGAGCATGCAATTCTTTTTTTTTTTTTTTTAAAGATTTTATTTATTTATTTGACAGAGATAGAGACAGCCAGCGAGAGAGGGAACACAAGCAGGGGGAGTGGGAGAGAAAGAAGCAGGCTCATAGTGGAGGAGCCTGATGTGGGGCTCGATCCCATAACGCCGGGATCACGCCCTGAGCCGAAGGCAGACGCTTAACCGCTGTGCCACCCAGGCGCCCCAGAGCATGCAATTCTTGATCTTGGGGTTGTGAGTTCAAGCCCCATGTTGGGCATAGAGCTTACATTAAAAAGAAAGAAAGAAAGAAAAGTAAAATAAGGCTTTTTTAAAAAAAGTGCAAAACTTATACTCTGAAAATTATAAAACATTATTGAAGAAACGAAAGACCTACATGATGGAAAGATATCTCGTATTCGTGGATCAGAAAACTTAAATTTGTTAAGATGGCTATGCTCCTGAAATTGATCTACCAACACAATCCCTATTAAAATCTCAGCTGACTTCTTTGCAGAAATTGACAAGCTGATTCTAAAATTCATATGGAAATTCGAGAGACCTAGAATAGCCAAAACAGGCTTGGTAAGGAGCAAAGTTGGAGGACTCACCCTTCTCAACTTTTTTTTTTTTTTAAAGTAAGCTCTATGCTCCATGTGGGTCTTGAACTCACAACCTTGAGATCGAGTCACATTTCTACTGAATGAGCCAGCAAGGTGCCCCAATACTTCCCACCTTTAAAGCTTACCACGAAGCTACAGTGATTAGGACAGTGTGGTACCAGCATAAAGACATATAGATGAATTTAATCGAATTCAAAGTCCAGAAATAAGCCTCTACATTTACGGTCAGCTGATTTTCAACAAGGGTCCTAAGACAGGTCACTGGGGGGAAAGAATAGTCTTTTCAACAAATAGAATAATCTGGGACAACTGTCTAATAAGCATACGAAGATATGCTCAACATCACTGGTGGTGTAAAGACAAATCAAAATCACATGGAGATACCACTTCACACCTACTGGAAGGCTGTAATAAACAACAGACAAAACAGAAAAAATGTGTTTGGTGAGGATGTGGAGAAACTGGACCCTCACATATTCCCGGTTGAAATGTAAAATGGTACAGCTGCTATGGGGAACAGTTTGGTAATTCCTCAGAAAGTTAAAACACAGAATTATCCTATGACCCAGCAATTCCACGCCTAGGTATACACCCCGCAGAACGGAACACAGGGACTCAAACATACTTACGTGTGATGTCCAAGGCAGTATTATTCACAATAGCCAAGAGGTAGAAACAACCCATGTGTTCATCAGTAGAGGAGTGGATAAACAAGATGCGGTTTATGTACACATTGGATTATTCAGTTATAGAAGGGAAAGAAATTCTGACACATGCTACAATGTAGATGAACCTTGAAACCATTATGCTAAGTGAAATAAGGCAGACACAAAAGGACAAATACTGTATGATTCCGCTTAGATGAGACACCCAGAATAGGCAAATTCATAAATACAAAGTAGATTAGAGGTTCCTGAAGTCTGTGAGGAAGGGGAAATGGGGAGTTAATGATTGACAGGTCATTTGTGTTTGGGATGATGAAATCGTTCTGGAAAATGACAGTGGCTACGGTTGCACGATGTTGTGAATATACTTAATACTACTAGATTGTCCATTTAAAAATAGTTAAAATGGTGAATTTCATATTATATACATTTTACCACAATAAAAATATGTGGCTGAGTAGGGTAAAAAAAACCTGGCAAGTACTCATAAAAAGGCAAGCGAAGCCTGAAGTATTTTATCAAGTCTTAAAAAAAAAAACAAGAGAAAAAAAAAGAGGAATGAAATGTTAACCCATGCTAGAACGTGCCAGCCCTGGAGAACAGTGAGCTAAGGGTGGGTGGATTAGGATTCCACTTACACGGCCTATTTGCAATAGGCAAATTCATGCAAAGCGCAAGTGGCTGAGAGGTCACCAGGGGCTGGGGGGAGCGGGGCTGAGGGGGGTGATGATTCAGTGGTCATATCGATTCTGTTCAGGGGGATGGAAAGTTTTGGAAATAGAGGTGGTGATGATGCAACACTGTGAATGAAATGAGTGCCACTGACTGTACATTTATAAATAGTTAAAATGGCAAATTTATGTTACATATATTTTACCATCAAAAATAAAGGAGGGGTGCCTGGGTGGCTCAGTGAGTTAAGCTTCCAACCCTTGGTTTCGGCTCAGGTCATGATCTCAGGGTCTTGAGATGGAGCCCCACGTGGGGCTCTGCCCTGGTCGTGGAGCCTGCTGAAGATTCCCTCTCCCTTCCCTCTTCACCCACCCCTCCCATCTCCCTCTCTAAAAATAAATAAGTAAAGCATGTGACCCTCGACTTCAGGGTCATGAGTTCAAGCCCCACATTGGATGGGAAGCCTACTAAAAACAAAAAAACCCAAATACATGCACCCGCACACACGCACACAGAAAAAGTACTATATGTTGTATCATGACATTTATTTTTTCATTTATTATTATTTTTAATATTTATTTAAGTCATCGCTATACCTCACGTGGAGCTCAAACTCCCTACCCAGAGAAAGGAGTCACATGCTCTTCCAACAGAACCAGCCAGGCGGCCCCATATGATCCCATTTAAATGACGTGTCCAGGGTAGACAAATCCAGGGACAGAAAACAGATTAGTGGTTGCCTGCGGCTGCAGGGTGTGAGGGCAAGAAATGGGGGGTGACTTCTAAAGGGTCTGGGGTTCCTTTTTGAGGGGATGAAAATGTTCTAAAACTGACTCTGATGATGGATACACAACTCTGAACATGGGAAAACCCAATGAATCGTATACTTTACATGGATAAATTGCATGTTATGTGAATTACAGCTCACTAAAACTGTTACAGAAGAAATTGTGGTGCTAGGTACCCTGCAAAACCACTGAAGATGCCCTTTACACCTTGGCAATTATAAGAAGAGAAAGGAAAACACGGAATCCTCTCTTTGGGTCTCAGTTACCGCTACCGACTGGTCTCTGTACATTTGAAGCTGGCAGTTGGGTTGGATTTTTCTGTCAGGCATGTTTTTGTATTCTTCTCTCCAACCCCCTGCAAAAATCTAGCACAGGGCTTGCTATGAAGATGGGGACTTGACTCAACAAAAGGACTGAAATACTCAGAAAAGGTCTTGCAACTGCAATTTTATTTTCTTTTGTGAAAATAAACAACTGGAAGTTTAAATTGCTCCAAAAAACCCCATAAAAACAAGAAGAAATACACACAGAAGCATGTGAGGTGACAGGGGAAGGGAGGAGGGAGTTCAGACCTTTGGCAGATTGTGCTGGCACTGACCCAGGGGACAAGAGCCAGGCCTTGGGGCCAGGTCCCATCTGCCGCTCTGGGACTGTGAGGGGAGGTCTTGACTGGTGAGGGGGTGGCACAGAGACTTCTTCGCCGAGAAAGTGGCAGGCACCTTGAATCCCTTTCGCTGTGGGGAAGAACCATTTCAGAGGACCTCTCTGCCCACCCAAAGCTGGAGGTTGTTGCGTTAGGGCCCACTGAGGGACAGGGGATGCTGGTGGAGACAATCAGGCAAAGGTGGCTTCTCACGTGATGGCAGTCTTACACTGGGCAGAGGACGAAGATGAAGGCAGTTGAGCAAAGGAGAAAAACTTGGCGGGGTCAAAGGGAACGTCCAGGAACGGGATCTAGATGAAGTGGTAACAGGCCAGAAGTCCAGCCATGGCCGACACGCGGACCGGGAAGGGGAGGGGGGCTCGTGGGGCGCTGAGAAGAGGGAGCAGGGCAGAAAAGGAAAGAGGTAGAGAGGAAGGGGCCTTCTGCCCAGGTCCATCCACCACTGCACATACAGGAAGAATAACACACTACTTTTCAGTTCTCTTTCTTTTAAAGATTTTTTTTTTTGTTGTTTTGTTTTGTTTTTTAAAAAAAGCCTTAAGATCAGCTACTGGTTACATCTACAAAATGTAAAGTGCTGTTGTTACCAGTCACTTTACAGAACAGTCCAGAGTGGTCAAATATTGACCAATAAAGTTTCCTTTTCTTTTTTTCTTCTGAATCATTACTACTCGATGAGTCACTTGACAGCCTGCATAGGTCAGGGGGCAGCTCAGTGGGCAGACTTGGTGACCAAGGAAAGAGGCTGGGCCTGGAGGACTGGGAGGGCCTGGTGGGCATGGAGCGCGGCCGGGAAGGAGGGGGGAGAAGTCAGCAGAGCTGTGGGCAGGGACCCGAGGGGGAGCGGCCGGGAGAGGAGCGGGGGCTGGCTGCCCATCTGGCCAGAGGAGGTGGCTGTCGCCTTGGCGGACAGGAAGGCAGCAGAGTGTAAAGCCAGCTGGGCCCGGCTCTCCGGCTTGGTGGTGAGGGAGAGGGGCTGGGCTTGCTCCGAGTGGGTCGCCGCAGGGGCAGCCGGGGACGCCAAGGCTGCGGAGGGGGTGGCCGGGGAGTCCAGCATGCTGCCGTGGGAAGAGGCAGGGCTGTCACAGGACTTCTCAGGGGGCAGGTACTGAACACATGGCTTCTTGCTTTTGGAGGCCAGAGCGCCTACGGGGACAAAACACAAGACTGAGCAGCGAGTACTGAGGGTGAGGTGGGATACAAGAACGCCTACTGGGTGGGAAGCGGGGGTGCTTTCAAGATGAGGAAGCCACACTGAGGGACGCCCAGAGCATCGAGAAGGGCAGTGCCAAAACGCCAAAGACCTATTCGGTATCTGACAGGAGGGAAAATAACTCCGGCTGTCATATCCTCCCCTTCCCTGCCTAAATCTCAGCGCTTGGGGACACGGATCTCCATTCGATTTGCTGTGAAATCTCGGGCTGACGGTGCTGTCAGAGATGGCGTGGCCCCCGCTAGGCAGGGAGGTGCGCGGTGCACTTGGCACACACACGCTCTACTTCTGTGCACTCCCACGTAAACAAATACAAATCGTACCGATGACAGAGAGCGGGAGGGAGAGAGAAAAGAGATTAAAAGTACTTTAGCTGGTACCAGCAGTTCTACACTTGTCCGGAGTGAGCACGGGACGAGAGGTCACCATGCTGGGTGTGACTCCGGTGTGAAAAGACACAGTACATAATTCCGGCATCAAGTGGCCCCGAAACCAAGCAAAGTATTTCTTTGGGTGTTCAACCAACCAAACCTTGGAGGAACGCCTGCTTCTGCTGGATTCACGAATAGGTGGTATGTCCATCTCTAATAATGTGCCCCTTCCTGAAGGAATTCCAAAGGTAATTTCAGCCACCATTCATTTTTGCCCGGTACATTCATTTCAGAACCCTCAGATGAGACGTGACTCAACTGAACTGAAAAGCGCCTAGGTTTCGAAGTGGGAAAGTGCTGGCATTAAATCCTGCCTCCGCCACTGAACAAGCAGAGTGACTGGCAAGATCCACCCTCTCTGAGCCTCTTAATTTGTCATCTCTGAAAAGGGCGTAATAATAACACCCACCCGAGTATGCAAGAGGCTCCCATGAGGCAGAGGCCCTGAGAAGGGCAGCTGTGATGAAACCGCGCTGTCGCTGTACCCTACAGAGACCCCGGAACGATGCACGCCAGGTGCCCCGGTGACGGCGGTTGGAAGAGCCAGCACCCTCCCAAGGACTCACCCTCAGCCTCTTGGACTTGCTGCTGGGACTGTGTCTGTGACAGCTGCTTTTCTCTCTTCCTCTTCTTTTTCTTACCCTGAAAATTACGGCCAAAGAAAGGGTAACCAGGGGGCAGAATAACTGGTTTTTCAGGGGGACTCCCAGATACGAAGTGGCGGAGACAGGCTATGGCCCATACTGCTCTTGACCCTCCAGTCTGGGTGAGGGAGCTGGGGGTGGAGAGGAGCCGCTCGGGTCACGCACCCATAGAAGCCTCTGCGGAGGCAGAATGAGCCTTCCTGGAATGCGCCCTCCCTTCCCCACTCAATTCTTCCCTCCAACCCGGTGTCCTGGCCTTCCTGGAAGGCCTCGTCCCTTCAGTGCCCTCAGGCTTATTTTTCCATTTCCCTCTCTGGAACAGTGTGGTTCTGGATCTTTTCTGAGGGGACTCAGGCCCCACTGAAAATCTAAGACCACTCTAAAGCCCCTTACCGGAAATAAAAAGCAAATGAGAACAGACATACCAAAATCTGTCTAGTTTCAAAGAGTTATTAGAAAGGCCAGCTGAGGCTCCTACATGGCTCTCTGAGCCCGGGTTCAGAGCCCTTGGCTCGCAACACCCTCACCACCGGAGCTCAACACAGCTCGCACTGCGTCCAAGGGCTGAGTCCACTTCAAAGGAGAGGGGTCCTCAGGACACCAAAGCCATGTCCTTGTCGATCTCCCGACAATTAAAATGCCTGCCTTGTTTCTCGAGAAACACTCGTCCTCCCTGGCCTTACGCAGCCCCCGCCCGCTCCCCGCTGCGGCCCTCCGGCCCGACGGACACTTACGTAGTTGTCGCGGGCTGACCAGGTCGGGTAGAGCTGGGAGTGAAGCTGCCGCTCCTTCCGGGCCAGCTCATAGTACTTGGCCTGTTCTTCTCGGGACAGGTTGTGCCACTGCGGAGAGAGGGTCAGAGGTGACAGGGGGTGCAGAAAGCAGGGGACGCAGCCACGCGCAGCCCCGGACCAGAGCAGACCTTACCTTTCTCCCCAGGATTTGGTTAATGGCCGCGCTCTCCTTCAGGGTGCACTCGGCCACCACCTTGGCCCTCATCTCTTTCATATACAACATGAAGGCATTCAGAGGCTTCTTCACGTGGGGTTTCTTTTCTTCCTCCTTTTTCACCGTGACTGGTGATTTCCTGGGAAGTCACAAAGCTGCTGGTTAGCCTGTGCCGGTGGTCGCCCAGCCCGCGGTCCCTGCCTGCCACTGAGGCCAAGGGCCACCCGCTCTGGGGAGGGGGGACGGGCTGCTTGGGTGCCACCCTTTCAGCCCCCGGGCATCCTCCACAAGTGGGTCCCAGCCCTGGGATGACCTCAGGCCGGGTTCTTTGAAGGGCTAGGTCCCTGAGGAAGGAGAAGAGGGTGGTGGTGAGGGACGCTGGCCACCCATGAGAGGGAGGAAAAGGGGCAGGGCACTTTGGGCAGAAGCAAGAGGAGTGTCTCCTGCGCCAGGGGGCACCACTTGGGCTTTCCTGCTGGCTTTATGGCTCAGCGGACAAAGTCCGGGCCTTGGTGACAGTCTCCGCTAGGCCACCAGTGGCCACGTGACCTGGAGAAAATCCTCCCTTCAGGGCTCACATTTGCCTGCGTATGGAGGAGGGGGAAGGAAGCCAAAAGCGTTCTCAGGTTCTCTTTCAGCCTCTAAATCCTGACTGTCGAACCTTCCAGACTGCGAGCAAAGAAAGATGTCTCTCTCAGAGGATGGGAACACAAGAGTCAAGGGAACAATTCCTAAGAGAGGAGAGGATATGGCTGAGGGAGGCTGCTGGCTGCCTGCTAAATGCCACCAGGAGAGAAAAATAAATGGCACTGGCTGCTCAGAGACCGGCCGCCCCGCATCCAGGCCGCCTGATACTCACGCGCTCACGGCCGGGCTGAGGCTGGGGGGCGCTGGCTCCTGCTTGACGATGGGGGAGACGATGGCGGGGTGGGGAATCCCTGAGGCGGGCAGACCAGGATGGGCTGGAGCCACCATGTGAGGAGAGAACCGACTGGAAACCAGGCTGGGTACCAGGTGGGAAACAAGCGACAACAGAGGGGTTCAGGCTGAATGCTTGTCACCCAGCAGAGGACATGGTAGCTGCCTGCCCTTATGGCAGAGCTGGGTAAATACCTCTGCTATGGCAGCCTTTGAGGAATGGGAGCCCGTTCACAGACCCCGACAGAACCAGGTTTGGGGAACACCCAACAAACCTCCCCTTCCCCCACAAACGCACAGGGTTCCTGTATCTGATACTGGAAACAGGTAGGATGAAAAACACAACAGAAAGTGTAGCAGGCCAGAGGCCGGGGTGCACAATGGGGAAATAAGGGCATATGCTGTGGGCTGCACTTCCTCTGTCACCAGAGGTGCCCTTGTCAGGTAGATCTGGCCCCGAGACAGAAGCCCCCTTTACTGTTCCCCTTACAGGAAAAACGAATCTCCCAGTCTCTGGCTTCCACAAAGCCTGGTATGTTGGGGGACGTGGCAGGAGGCTAAGGGCTAGGGCTTTGAAATTCTTCCCCTAGAGAGATGGGAAAAGAGTAAGCCGAGTCCGGGTCTCCATTCCGACCATGGGGCACAAGGAGGCGCCTTAGCCAAGAGGCGTGGGGAGGAAAGGTGAGCCCGTGCCTCCTAGTTTAGGGCCAAGAGAAAGCTTTTTTAATGGTCAGAAATGGCAAGGACCCTCGTAGAGGACCATGCCCTGCAAGGCCACTTTGCACGCACAGCCCCAGTCCCAGACTCACCTGGACATTGAGGCGTTCATGGCGAGGGCAGGGTAGGGGTGCCGGAAACCACCAGGAGGGAGGGGGTACATGGGCTGTCCTTGCCTGTAAGGGCCAGGAGCAAGGGAATCTGGTCAGCATAGTGGTTACAGTGGGACTGTTGAGGACAGGGAAGGAGAAGGGGCTGGGAAGAAAGGATGATAAAGGGCAGGCAGGAGCAAATAAGAGTAAGAGCCCTGGGCTTTGGTGAGAGGACCCCACTGTAGGGGGTGGGGGTGTGGCCGCAGGTACAGGACGCAGAGCAGGACAGAAGGAAGGAAGGAGGCGAAGGAAGGCTGTGAGTTCCTTACTGTGGGACGAGCCAGCCGAGGGGATGGGGGAGTTGTCCGACAGCTCCAGGAGACAGTGGGTAATACGGAGACAGCTCAGATGGGTGAGGGGGCCGGGGGATTCCTGCTTCAAAGAGACATGTGTCAGTCTGTTCCCTGGCCCTACCACAACACCCGAAAATAACACCAAACCGGAGGTCTCTTGCCCCTGGTCCCAGGTGTGCTGGAGCTTGGAAGGCCTTTCTTTCAGGTGGCCCTGTCACTTCCCCAGCTCTGCTGGGGTCAAGGACATATTCGGGGAAGACAGGACTAACGCGGCTTCTCTCTGGCTGCATGGATCCCACCTCTGTCACCAGGAGTAATTCTAGCTGCTTATATAGGAGCCGTCCGAGAAAGGGACGGGAAATCCTGGACTGAGAGACCCAAGATATCCCCCAGAGTCATCTCCTAACTGCTCTTCCTCTAGAAAACCTGCCCCATTCATGGAGAAGTAAACTGGGATTTCTAGTCCGCATCTGTCCTCCTCCTTATCTGTAACTTACAGCAACTGTGATTTCTCTAAAGAAGGGCTCCAAAAACGCTTTGAGCCGTGACCTCTCTGAGAATCTGATGAGGCTCTGTCTCCTAGGGATGGACAGTTCCGGTGAACAAGTTAAAAAAATAAATAAAAGCCACTTCAGCCCTACTACTTTATAGGTATACTTAGAAGTCAGGCTAGACCGGTTACTTTACTTGAAAATGTTCAGTATAAGGCAAAGGTCTTGGTTAAGGGAGGCACAGCCCACAGCTGCGGTAGACTTCAAGGTCAACACAGATTTCCCTCCACTTCCAGCTCATTGCACCCCCAAAGCATTAAGAGATTCTCACTGTGGAGCATTGCCTCATATAATTTCGTTTTATCCTCACAATGCCTCTATGATGTGAAAGGGACACAGGAAACATAGGTGAAAAATCTAAAAAGGCTAACGTGAGTGGGCAAGGTTATGGGCTCTTGGGGGTTAGACACCGACCTGAACCCAGGGCTGCCTGATTCCAGGGCCATGATGTTCCCCGAGAAGACAAGCTTGCCCTACTGGAGCTCTGCACGGGGGCCAGCCTGAGCTCTGGATGACTCACCTGTCTTTGGATCGATCTCTGGGGAGAGGTGCGTGGGAGGGGAGCCAGGGGAGAAGTGGTCGTTGCTGTAGGTGATGAGGGGCGTCAACGGGTGCATGTGATGCGGGGGCTGAACAACAGGAACTTTATTAGACTGAAAGAGAGAAAGACGAGGTACAGTTGCCAAGGAGACGGAATCCAATCTGCTGTTCCGTACTTGTTCAACGCGTGCCAGGTATTTTCCACGCAACAGCCCACCCAGCCCTCAGACAGCCCCGGAGAGAAAGGAGCAGTCTACACAGCAGGGAAAGAACCAACAGAATTAGAGGAGGGATTACACCCACCCTCCAACATCCCCTCTTCGAAACAACATACATTCACCTCACGTACCCTGGGCGGTGCTCAGTGCTCCAAGCTACTGTGCTCTGTGTAATCTCAGTGAGGTTTAAAAGGTTCAACACACCCTTTCCAAATAAATTTCAGAGAAATAGTAGCTCACAAGTCCCAGTCTGAGACTGGGAACGGACCAGTGGAAATTGTCCTCGTCAGACCCCATGGAACCAGCTGTCATGTTCCGGCTTTACAGACACAGTCCAAGAGCACTTAAAACAGGTCTCTCTGTAGCACTTCAAACACTGCTAACCTAATTACCACACTTCCTTCAAAACACCAGCAACTGTAAGAAGTACCAGGATTTTATAGAACTATTAAGAAGGAAAAAACCCCTGGCATGCCATTGACGCATCCTGATTTCAGATATTAAAATGGGAAAAACCTGTGTGTCCTAGAATGGGTACACTGAATTAAATTGTTCTAATCTCATCTGACTTAACAATAAATAGTTTTATTATAAAAAGAACTATAATTTTTTTAAAAAGATTTTATTTATTTGAGAGAGAGGGAGAGCTAGTGCACAAGCAGGGGAAGGGGCAGAGGCAGAGGAGAAGCCTGGCTTAGCAGGGAGCCTGACTCGGGACTTGAGCCCCCAGGGACCCTGGGATCATGACCTGAGCCAAAGGCAGACGCTTAATTGACTAAGCCACCCAGGTACCCCAAAAGAGCTACAATTTATCAAGCACCCCACTATAAGCAGCACGAGGCAATACATCTACTCATTATAACTTAGCAGAGAAGTTATGATTATCCCCATTTGAGGGATGAGAAAACTGAGCTCAGGAAGATTAAGTGGCTTAGCCCAGGGCACAGAGCTAATAAATGGCAGAACTGGATTCATAGCAGCCCTTTACGGCTCTAACAAACCAGAGTGTTTTCTCTGGTAATACCCGCATCCCCAAAAGCCCAATCAAAGCCTATCTGTCAGAGAGAAAGAACTGGCATACATTTTTTTTTTTTTTGCATAAGAAGGTAAATGAGTTACAAATGGAGAAAAGATTTGCTCTAAAAAGAGATCTGCAAGATGGATAATGATTTGGAGGCAGCCCAAGGGCTAGAATTCTAAACCGCTTCTTCCCATTTGAATTCTTCATTTCATAGAGCCTGGGAGCCCTTTTTTCCTTTCTCACGGTGCGCATTTGGTGCTCATAATGCAAACTCTGGTCTGTACGTCTATGTATCCATGCTGACGGTATTCTTGCTCTATTTCCAGGAGACCAAGCAGAGACAAGAGGCAGGGTCCTGGAGCAAGGTCCCCAACCAGGAGTCCGGCTCCCAGACGGATGGGAGGCAGAGAAGTCAGACTGTTCATAACCATAACCACTAGATGGCGCTGGCACATGACCAGGTGCTTTGAGAACGGCGTGGAACAACTTCCTATCACCTCCCAACCACAGTGGGCTCCTTTGACATTGCCTACAAACTCTAAAATTATTTCCTTCTTATTTTTTCCTGTTTCCTTACTTGCTTTTGAAGATGTCTCCATGTATATGAACATATAGAGCAAATAAGTATAAAAATTATTTTAAGGTCAAATTTCTTGGAACCTAATGTATCTAAATGATGCATTTGGGTTTCCTGGAACAGCTTTGTTCAAGGGATGATTTTTAGTATCATAAAAGCAACAGAATTATTACTAAAGTGATACTAAATGATAAAATAATTACACAGAATGATTACAATTTTTTTTTAAAGATTTTACTTATTTGTGTGTGAGAGAGAGAGAGTGTGTGAGCAGGGAGAGGAGCAGAGAGAGGGAGAGGGAGAAGCTGACTCTGCCGAGTGCAGAGCCCAATGCGGGGCTCGATCTCGCGACCCTGAGATCATGACCTGAGCTGAAATCAAAAGTCAGATGCTTTAACCGACTGAGCCACCCAGGAGCCCCCAAAATAATGACAATTTTTAAAAAAATACATACAACTCTATGTTTAAAAAAAAAAAAAAAAGACTAGAAACACACCAAAACGTAAACAGTAGGTATGTTTGAGTGGTGGAACTATGGGTAATTTTGTTTTTCTTGCTTCTATTTCTGTATTTTCCAACTTTAATTATTGCCTATATTAAAAAGTATACTTATAGTGAATACAGAAGAAAGAAATACAAACTGTATTATGCAGCATTTAGAAAACACGATCAGGGGCGTCTGGGTGGCTCAGTCAGTGAAGCAACAGACTCTTGGTTTTGGCTCAGGTCATGACCTCCGGGTGGCGGGACTGAGCTGGGCTCCAGGCTCCGTGCTCCATGCAGTCTGCTTGAGAATCTTCCCCCCGCCCTCTCTGCTCTCGCCCGTGCTCATGCTCTCTCTCTCTCTAAAATAAATCAACAAAATCTTTAGAAAAAAGAGAGAGAAAAGAAAACATAATCACAGTAGCCTAACCCAGCCCCTATTCTCATTTTGATATCCCCATTCATTTCGACTTCTTGGAGACCCGGTTTTTCACTTACATCAATCTATATCATTTATAGCCATCTTTTATTAGATTAACATTTCCAGCTTTTTAAAAAAGAGTTTTTTCTTAAATTTACTTGAGAGAGAGCAAGAGAGAGAGCACAGAGGGAGAGGGAGAAGCAGAACCCTGCTGAGCAGAGAGACTGATGCAGGCCTTGATCCCAGGACCCTGGGATCATGACCTAAGCCGAACACAGATGCTTAACCAACTGAGCCACCCAGGCGCCCCCATTTTTCAGCTTTACTGAGGTGTAACTGACAAATAAAATTGTAATATATTTGAAGTGTGCAGTGTGATTCTTTAATATATATATCTATACCCATCTAAAAATACTTCACAGTATTATGAAATCCTGACTGCCCACGTGCTGTTATGTCTGGCTTATCAGAAGCTGGCACACAACCCTGAATTGGCCGTAAAGTACGAGGCAGGGAAATGTGAGTTATGTGAAAAAGTGTTAGCGTCCTCATGTAAATGCTCTGAGTCATTACTGGTTCTCATTAGGTGGCATCATTGTCTGGAAAATGGCCTGGGAGGTGGTGGGTTGACAGAAAGAGAAAGGAGGGTAAACTCTTCCTAAGTCAGCCTGGGAAGAGGCAGTCTCTGGGTAATAATCATTGAGAACTGCCCTCTGGAGCTGACCCAGGGAAGGCTCTCCCTGGAGGCTACGAATTCCAGTAAAAGTTCCGCTCTTTTCTCCCCTCAGCTGCCCAGAGGAGCAGGAGGCCTACAGCATACCCTCAGGCCAAGGGTAGGAATGTCGGGAACCGCTCTACACCCCTCGGTGGAAAACACCAGCACAGACGATGGGCACAGGCGAGGGCACGGGGTTCACTGAGCCCAGGAGCCGAGTCCAGATTTATCTGAAGAGCACCTCAGAGCCACCTCAGACCTGAATCCTTCTGCAGTCACGCAGACCCAACCCTTTTCCAGTTCAAGTGCTTCTCGAATGTTTTAGTCTGTCTTAGAGTTGGTCCAAGCCAAAGGTCTTTAAATTCCTTGCCCCCGAGGAAGCAATGCCTCGTCTCCCACCGTTCAGGACTTAAATTCAAGGTCCATGTAAAGCCAGCAGCTCACAGCTCCAACACAGCCAAAGAAGCCACCTCTCCACAAGGTCCCTCTCCTCCAGCTGCTTGTCTCAGGACCTTGCTGGAGGACTCCACAGAGCCTCCTGGTTCCTACTTTTCACACACTATTCTCTTTTCTTCCTGATCCTGATTTCAGAGATCAGAAGGATAAGGTTTTGTAGATCAGCAAAGATGAGACTCAGCTTTGTGGGACCACTCACGGAGCAGCCACAGATGCGCCAGCAGACTGCCCAGGGAAGACACTGAGAGCTCCTCTGCGTTGCCGACTGTATCTGATTTTATACATTTAAGAAATCTGTTCTATCTACATCCATCCGTCTGTTCACTGACGGAGGTGACCTTCTCTGTGGGGGCTGGAAGGGGACCTGTTTCCCCCAAGGCAGGGCTATCTGCTGAGAATATTCAACCGCCCAAGAAGGAGGATTTCCAAGGACTTGCTGGCTCCAGCTGCAATGTTGAGTGTGACTTGGGTTCTATCTGTGACAGATGATCAGTTAGGCCGGGGTGGAGTGGGGGAGTCTCCCTATTTTCTTGGTCATAGAACTTAATCAATAAAAAGTACCAGTTCTGCCGTGTTTTATTTGTTGGCTGGTTGGTTTGTGCTCTGAAGTAGTACTATTTTCAATCTAAGGATACTGCAGGAATCTTTTGAAACTACTTGTACATTTCCTTGTGGGTTATTTTAGTTAAAACTCAGTAATGTGTACACGCACGTAGCTGGGCTCAGGTGAACTGCAGAATGCTGAAAACCAACAAGCAGGTAAAGTCCCTGCCATTGATCTGCTCACATTCCTTACAGTAAAGATGAACTTCTTCCCACTGAGTTCAGATTAAGACATAAGCGGCAGTGTTTCCACCTCCCAACTCCAACCTCAACAGAACATCTGTGTCTGCACAGCTAGAGAACTTTCTCTGCATGTGTCCCATTGCAGGTCCTAGGAGATCCTTCCTACCCCTATACATCAGCATGTCACCAAAGTATTTCCGCCACCTAATGAGAGCTCATCAAGTGTTGGAAGAGAGATACTTTGTTCTCTGAGGTCTTCTCTTTGTTTTCCTCATTGGCCACAGTCTCTGGACTCCACTATTTTCTGGACACCTGTCTCTAAATTACCTCCACGTTTTTCTTAAAATTAGTAAAATACTCCAGAAGGAGATGGCCGGTTGGTAGTACAGAAAATAAGATTGGAAGATTTATATATAATAGAACCAGGGCCATACAGGAACCTAATTCAAGTTGGTGGGGGAAAAAAACCTTACTTCTCTCTCTGTTTGTATGTACACACACACACACACACACACACACACACACACACACACACCCCTTCCTAACAAATACTACTCGAAAGGCAAAACATATGCTCTTTGCCACTCTCATTGTATCTTACTAAGGAAAGGAAGTCTGAATGTATGTTTCCTATACAGAATTTTCCTCTACTGAGAGAAATGGAAATCCACACTTGTATTAATCAGAAAAATGTTTGTGGAGACTGTCTACACAGCAGGCACTGAGTTAGGCAGCCAAAGGGTTGGAGGCCAACCGAGCAGAGATGTAAAGAATCTTGGGCCTCTGTTCACATGGATGAACTGCTGAACTAACTGGTCCTACAGAAAACACTAATCACAACAATAAAAGCAACCAGATAAATTCCTTTCTTGTTTCACCATGGTGGCGGGGGCGGGGGCAGCAACAAGTACTTATGTTGTACCTACTATATGCCAGCCACTGCTCCGGGTCTTGTGAACGCACTAGAGACTCATCTATTTAAACACAAATACCGATTCTCATGGTACCTATGTTCTAATTGGAGAGATGGACAATAAGCAGAATTAAAAATAACGTATTAGATATTGAGAAATACTAAGGAGAAATACTAAGTCAGGGGCAAAGGGAGTGGGGGTTGTGACACAGGTTGAACAGGGAAAGCCTTGAGGAGAAAACAACTTTTGAATAAATCCCTGAAGGAAGTGGGGGGCAGGGCCGGCAGGCAGGTGGGGGAAGAGCATTTTGGCAGAAGGAACACCAGCGTGGTGGCTGTGAGATGGGCGATATGCTTGGCATGTCTGAGGAGCCAGCAGGAGGCCAGTGGACTGGAGCAGAGAGAAGAAAATGAGGACAGGAGGGTCTCTATTACCGTATGAACTGCCTTCTGAGCTTCTCATCAGTGGCAAGCCACAGAAGATAAAGACAAAGCCAGGCAATGGGTGAGAGAGAATGTTTAGGGAACTGGAAAGTGTTTCAGGTCCCTCTAAGCAGTGCCATATTTTTGAGGTCCTTGCAAACAAGCCTGCGCATGAAATTCTTGGGATAAATCTTTCCTTATCAAAACTCTCTCTGTCCCAGTGTTTGCTGGCACCGCAAATGGCAAAAAAAACCACTGATGTTACCTTGACTTTCGTTTCTTTGACACTGGCCCTTTTTTTCCTGCATAAATGCTTATAGGAAAAAAACGCTTGAAACCCTCCCAATTCAAATCATTGCTGGGATGTGCACAGGGCTATGTCAATTTTCAGCGCCTTCCTAGAATTCGGGCGAGCTCTTCCAATCTATAAATTCGAGCGTTTGTTTTGAAAGCCCAGTTTCACTTCTTCCATTTATTGCCTTTTATCATTTTCGTCGGCTTGGTCTTCGTCAGGAGCACCATGTGTCCGCTGGTGTTTTAGTTCTCCTCTACCCGTCGCTGTCTTTTCCATGAGGGTCATCAATGCGTGGACTGGCCCTGCCACCATGTCCCTTCTGCTCTACAGTGAGATTCATGAGCGGGAAGATGGGAGGAAGAATTCCCCAAAGCTAAATTCTCAGTAGCAGAAACTCACAAGGCGATGGAGGCAGGTAATCATGAAAGTTTGCTGAAAACAGGACACTTACGTGGCGTCAGAGCGTCTCCCCACAGAGAGCGCTTTTAGCTACAAGTGGAGAAAGAGCAACTTCGCAGTGGAAACACGGGGCAGACGCCGCCTTAACTGAGTGATTGACGCTGACGTCCCCGCGACGGGGACGAATGGACACCGTAGGCCTGCCCCCCAACGTGAGGCACTAGGAAGGACACGGCAGAAGTGTTCTGGCCAAAAACACCCGACCGGAGTCCAACGACGAGGAAACAAATACACCCAAATGGAGGGACGGTCTACAAAACAGCTGCTCTGTATGTCTCATAAAACATCAAGGTCGGGAAAGACAATGGCTGAGGAACTCTTCTGCTACAGCAAAGGAGACAAGGGACAAGGCAAAGGAGACAAGGGACAAAGACAAGTAAATGCCACGTGCGATCCCGGATTGAGCTCCGGCCGGGGAGAAGCACACGGCCGTGATGGACACTATTAGGACCATTCGCCAAAATGTGAATATATACTGTGGGTTAGAGAGGAATATGAAATGTTCATGTTTTTATTTTGATAACTGTACTGTGGTCATTGTAAGATAATGTCTTCGTTCTGAGGAAATACATCCAGAGTATTCAGGGGTACAGGGGTACAATGTCTCCAACGTACTCTCAAATTGGTTTAAAAAAAACCCCATACATCTATGTAGATGTCTATACACACATATATGTACAGAGAGAGAGAGAGAGAGAGAGAGAGAAAGAGAGGGGGCAAAGCATAGGGCAAAATTTCTGAATCTGGATAAAGAGCATATGGGAGCTCCCTGTATTACTCTAGTAATTTTTCCGCAAGTTTAAAATTATGTGTGAGTAAAAAGTTAATCCCGTGTAATAAGAATTGAAATCAGTATTGGAGGCAGACCAGAGCAGCAGTGGGCTATGTGGTGAGTTTTGAAGTGTTTCGGGTCCACAGCCGGTGTACTATTGAGAAGATGGAGAAACTATGTGCAGTTTTAAAAGGGAAACCTCAAGAAATGTTTTAAATTGAGAACTGCCATGCTCAGCAAAGCCAGACTTCTCAGCTCAAAGGCAGAGAGCAGCAAGGTGGCCCTTCTTCAGACGGAGGGCTTCCAGGCACTGGCTTGGCAATGAGACATTGGATGTGAGGCTCACCAAGTTGAGAGTGGTGTGATGTTTAACGGCAAAACGGGGTGTCTACTATCGAAAGGAAGCATCTGGGTCATCTTCTAGAAAGCACGTTGCAGGTGCGCGCACAAACACGCAGCCACAGAAGAGAATGAAGTGCTGTATCACGCCGCATGTGCAGGCTGTGGGATTCCAGGGCCTTTTCTGTGCCCTCTGGCATCTGCCCAAGTGTTCCACAGCACAAGCCTCACCTTCATGGTTTCAAAAAAGACTTGGTTAAAAAGTCCCGTGTGAGAAGAGGGAACGGAGCAAGAGGGAGACAGGGATTTACGAGGGTGTCATCTTTCCCTGATGAGTTATTCTTCCGTTCGTTCAGAGGTTCCCGAGCACCTCCTCTGAGCTAGGCATTCTAACTGGTGCAGGCTAAACGTGCACGGAGCAGATGTGACTCCTCTCTTCGAGTTGGTTATCTTCTAGAAGTGCAGAGGCTTGTTTTGTGTGGCTGGGCACGCTGCTCCAGGGAGAGAGGCGGGAAGGACAGGGGCCAGGCTCATGGGGGCCACAGCGAGCGGTCTGGATAGCAGTCTACACTCCAGGAGATTACAGTGATCAGATATTACAAGTCGTTACATATAAAATATCACAGCTATTCCGTTTTTAGAGCTTGTTTTTAAAGCATAAAATCCAAGCAGTAATAACACTTAGCTCCATCCCCACCCTGGCCCAGTTACGGCTTGTTTATACACATTTCCTTGACAGGCAGCTTTGACATGACTCACTAAGTCTCTGCCAAGTATGCGGGCTGTGTCCTTCATTTGCCCTTCTCCCAGCGCAAACCTCATCTTAAAATATTTTGCTTATGATTCTAAATGAAACCTCCTCATAGAGTGTTTTCGATTTTCTAATAAAAACGCCAGTGTCCACACCTCTGCCACTACCTCCGGAAACCTCCAAGTCCTGCTTACACCTCCAGCTTTGGAGAAGCTGGACCTAGTAAAGTGGGATCGCCTCGAGCTCCTTCTTCCCGTGGGCCTCTGGGTTACAACGAGGGCAATGATTCTCCACTCTGGCTACCCCTTAGGATCTCCCGGGGAGCTTAAAGAACTAAGATCCCAACGCCATCCCCAGACCTATTAAACCGTCTCCTTGGCAGTGTGGACGTGAGATTCTATAGGCTCAGGACCCATTACCTTTGCGATCTGCCCACTTGAGCCGGCCCCTGGTGCGGGCCCCCCTCACCTCTCGGTCTGCTCATTAAACAACATTTTAATCGCTCTTCCCTTGTCTTAAAAAGAGCAGCAGTGGTGGTGGCGGCCACAGCAGTGAGCTGACGGTCATTGAGGGCTTACCTCGCGCCGGGCACAATTCTACAATCATCACAATGCACTGGCTCATTTGCACACAATTCTTGAGGTCAGGCCCTCTTCCGGTTCCCATTTTATAGACAAGGAAACCAAAGCAATGTGGGATGAAGTACTTTGGCTAACACTGCACCAATAGGAAGAGGCAGGGCTAGGATTCGAACCCACGGTGTTAACAGCCTCCAACACACAGACGGTGCTCCCTGAGTGTGTCAGGCTTTGCTCCTACACACATGTATCTCGGAATCGGAATGAGATGCTCCAACTTGAAAACTGAGAATGGGGGTCTTCTCCCAATCTGTAACATTGCAAGTCAACGTCAAGGTGTCCCCCCATACATGTTTCTTAAGCATCTGAAGCCTGTTTCTTTTCTTTTTCTTTTCTTTTCTTTTTTTTTTTTTGAAGATTTTATTTATTTGAGAGAGGGCAAAAGAGCATGAACGGGGGTGAGGGGCAGAGGGAGAGGGAGAAGCAGACTACCAGCTGAGCAGGGAGCCCAATGCGGGGCTCGATCCCAGGACCCTGGAATCATGACCTGAGCTGAAGGCAGACGTGTAACCAACTGAGCCACCCAGGCGCCCCTCTGCATTTTTTTTTTTTTTTTAAGATTTTAAGTAATCTCTATACCCAACATGGGGCTCGAACTCACAACTCCAATATCACGAGTCACACGCTCCACTGACTGAACCATCCAGGTGCCCCTCTGTTTTTCTGTATTAGAATACACAGTGTGATAATATATAATTTACTAGAAAACGAGCCACTCTATTATCTACTAATGTGTCCACTGTTCAAGCTTCTCCACTCCGACAGAGTAAGGAGTCCCACTCCACCACCACGCTGAATTAGCGTCTGCCATGGATGAACGTGTGCTTGGCTGTGGGTGCTACGTGCATGGACCCTTGTTGAGAGTTTAGGGATTTCATATTATCTTTAAGTCACTCACACGGGAGATAACAAGTGAGAATAGGTACCTTCATTTATTTAAGGTGAAGAGTCTAGAAAGAGATCGGAAGCTTAGAGAGGGCAAAGAACTGTTAGTGTGTCTGAGTATAGGCTCCTGGAGGAGTGAGAGGAGGAATCCAGGAAGCAGAGGGCTGGAAACACTGCCCGATGCCACCTGCGTTGAGAAAAAACGCTGCCGAGCTGAGCCAGGCTGCAGGGGGATCGGCGGAACAAAGGATGATGGGACGGAGGTGGGAGACCAGCTCTTGTGGGAGAAGCTGGTGGTGAACCCCGCAAGGCAAATAAGATAATGCTCGCAGGAGGAGGAGGGCTGGACACAGGGGTTTGGTTTTATTTTTCAGAGATGGATGGCTCTGGGCAACAGAAAGGACGGGAAGCTCAACGAGTACCCGTGCTAGTTTGAAAGGGAACGCACTTCCTCTAAAGTGGATGGAGATTTTAGACAATATGCAGGAGACAGAAGGTAGAGGGAGGGGAGAAGGGAGGGCCCTGCGTCTCGGGGTCCGCCGGAGTGGGCTGGGGATGCCTAAGGATGGGTGGGGGGTGAGCGAAAACTTGAAACTCGAAACAGCTGTGCCATGACGGGACAGGCCAGGTTTGTGGAAGGTTGGATGCAGGATGCCATGTCCTCCACCGCGACTGACCACTAGAGGGCATCGGGAGCCTGCGCTCCGCCATCCCAAGTGGGACTCTGCGGGACCAGAGACACCACCCTGTCCTATTCCTGGGGCTGCTCAGGCCTTGGTGAGCAGCCGGGGAGCTTCTCAGGGGCAGCCTGCTCCGGACAGCTGGCTGCTCAATGGTCTCCTAGGGATGGCTGGAAACAGCTCTCCCCACTTGTCTCGCCCGTGGATGGCAGGGCCAATCACCTGAGAACTACACACGACGTACTTTATAAACTTCCAAGGGCTCTGCCTCTGTAAGCTGTTCTCACGATTACTGCAAATCATATGGGCTCACTGAGGCTTTATTTACCTTCTACGTATATCTTTTTCCTCCTCAACTAGACTCTAAGCTTTTAATGAAAAAGGGCTGTCAGGGTATCTTAAAATGTCTTGCATGAGATGAAATAATGTGTCTGGGATTTACTTTAAAACAACCCAGTGTAGTAGGAGGGGGAGTATGGATAAAGGGAACAGGTGAAATTTTCCATAACAATGTTTTTTTGATTTATTTTTTTAAAAGATTTTATTTATTTATTTGAGAGAGAGAGCAAGGGAGCGCAAGCAGGGGGGAACGACAGTGGGAGAGGGAGAAGCAGACTCCCCACTGAGCAGGGAGTCTGACACAGGGCTCGATCCCAGGACCCCGGGATCATGACCTGAGCCGAAGACAGAGGCTTAACTGACTGAGCCACCCAGGCGCCACATAACAACATTTTAAACAACACCAGCTTTTCCCGGGTCTCCTTGTCTGTAAAGTGCGTAGGTCATGCCAGTGGGTTTCCTTCTAGGTACATTCTCTACGATTCTGAGGCTCACGTACAGTACGTAAGACCAGTGTGTGGGGCTTAAGGCTAGGGTTGCCCAAGCTCCTAAGAAAAGTCCTGGAATGCAACGTCCCAGGACCATCTCTTCTGGATGTCAGTTCCCTACAAGCCCTGAGGAGGCGAGACATGCTTGGACCCCATCGCTCCGCCTCCCAGGACCATCCAGATCTTCCTTTGGGGCCTGAGCTGCCGCGGGGCATGGCACAAAGGCCTTAGCTGCCCTGCTGGGGTTTTTGTTTGCACGTGTTTTAATTAATTCCTTCCTATCACATCTTGTACAAAAGAGCCTCTTCAGCTGTCGTTGCCTGCAGCTATGAGAAGTGGCAAGGCAGAAGGAGCTCCAGCAGAGCAAAAGGACACCACCGCCGCCCAGGTGGAGGGGGCAGAGGGATTCTGCAGGCGGCGGGAAGGACGAGGGCTGCCAGGCAGGGTCGGGGCCGGCCTTTCTAATCACACAACATCCCAGCTGGTATGTGTGCGTGTGCTGAGGGAGAGGTGTGGAAGAGCACACAGGTAACACTGCTAGCCCCTGACTGCTCAGCCTTTCACCTGAGGCACGTACGCCCGAAGCGACGCCGCCAGACTCCACCAGCTTCGGGAAGGCGGAGGCCACGCCAGGGCATGGGCTGAGGTGAGTGAGAGTATCCCCCGGCACTTGAAGGGGAGAGAGACTTACCAAGTGTGCTGGGGACGGTGACCTGGTGTCCTTGACTGTGGCGCTGGAGGGGACATCGAGGAGGGGCCATTTCATCTGCAGGTACTGCACAGGGGACAGCAAACACAAGGCAGCTGGTGAGATGAGGTCTCGCGAGCACCCCAAGCAAGCAGAGGAGGAGCTCTGAGTTAGGCTACTGTTGGTTCACTACACCTGCACGAGCTCCTTCCCGGTCAGCGTCCAAACGATCATCCCCAGGGAGAGCATCTGCTTCCAGTCACCACTGCCACCACCAGCTCCCTCCGCCATGTTGTGGGGGACACGCACAACAGCACAACCAACCAAAGTGCCCAAAGAATAGATCACTGAGGGTCAAGTTCTGCCTGTTCTAGTCATGGGACAAGCAGGGCTCACCAAGGGACCAAGGGCTCCCAGATGGTCATCTTGCCCCATTCATTCCCATCGCTTACAGCATCACACACAATACTCCCTCAGACACGGCCTCCAGGAGTATCTGGGGAATGAGTGAATAAAAACCATCTGCCTGACACTCGAAGGGTCATGGGTAATATCCATCCATACTCAACAATGCTGACTTAACTTCTAGAGTTTCTTGACCCTGAAAAGATTATCCAGTATCTTACCCTGTACTACTGCAGAAAATCCAAATCCAACAGTAATCCCCCCCCCCCCAACCTCTTTCTTTAAACAAAAAGCCTCTCTTCAAACCTGGGATGGCAGTCTTTGGCAAGGGCCTGGAAGAGGATGAGCACGGAGGAAAGGAGGGGACCTGGCTGAGCCCGCCTGGGGTCCGGAGTCAAATGCTCATGGGTTCAGGGTCTCACTCTGCCAGTGTAGGCTGTGCAACCCTGGACAAGTGTCTTAACAACTCTGAGCCTTGGTTTCTTCATCTTTAAGGCAAGGCTAGGTCCATAATTTTACTGGCTGTTAGAAGGATTAGGGACAATATCAAGTACGGAACACAACGCTTCCCACGTGGGAGACATTTGATAAACGGCAGCTATCATTTCCATAAGCAAACCATTAGTCTTCGCCAGGGGCAAAAGCACACATGTTGTCTTAGTGTCAACACTGATACGCTGCTTCTGGGCAACGGACCAGCTATGCAGCCTCTTCACAGAATTCTTGAGGTTACTTTGAAAGTTACACCTCCAATAAGAAATGCTGGCTCCAGGAAGACTTTTATAGAGAGACAGAGGTAAGTCTCTGAGTTATCCCTTGCTCTGGTTATTCAAGTCCAGGGAAAAAGAAATCATGATTTGGCCTTGAGCTAGGGGCCCAGGATTGGATAAGTAGGATGGGCGGTACCCCTTCGCTCTTCATCACCCACAAACATGGACTGAGAGGGCAGGGTCTGGGCTTTCAAAACAAGGTCCACAGGCAAGGATAATAACCCTAGGGCACATCTACAAAGGGCCAGTGGGTTGCACAGACAGCAGGTGGGATACGCCAAGCAGGCCTGGTTGTGGGAGGCTTGGGAAGTGGGAACAAAAGGGGGGAGTTGAGAGGCCCTACAAATACGGACAATCTCCACTCCAGGCCCTCTGGTACCTGCCTCTTCCTCCCTCCCCGCTGCCATATTGAGTGCCATTCTGTCCCTGCGTTCTGCTGACCCTTCCCACCCCCACCCATCTCTTTCCCTACCCAGAGCCTACACTTTCTAGATGAACTAACTGGAATTTCAGTGCCTTTGGCAAATTAAAAGGACTAGACAAATACTGGAACCATTAGTTAAAACTCATTTCCTCCATGAATAACACCCGTGCCATGCGGGTTCCAAAGCATTTTCTTTCTTTCTTTCTTTCTTTCTTTCTTTCTTTCTTTCTTTCTTTCTTTCTCTTTCTTTTTTTTTTAAAGATTTTATTTATTTATTTGAGAGAGAGAGCACACACACGAGCACAAGTGGGGGAAGTAGTGGGAAGCAGAGGAAGAGGGCGAAGCAGACTCCCTGCTGAGCAGGAAGCCTGACTCGGGGCTCCATCCCAGGACCCTGAGATCATGACCTGAGCCCAAGGCAGATACTTAACCGACTGAGCCACCCGGGTGCTCCCCAAAGCATTTTCACACATGTAAACCGGTTTCATCTTCCCAACAACCCTGCTGTTACAAGTAGGGGTGACTGTCCCAAATTCTCAGAGGCACTCATGGAAGTAAACACAGGGTGAGCGACTAGCCCAACTTTATGAGGGGAGCTGCAGCTGAGGTCCCTCGACTTCAAACCCCACACTGTTCACTGCCACCCGAGTCAGAACACTTTCCGTAGCATCACCTTCTTGAAACCGCACCCCTACCCCAGCCTTTTCTGTGCTCAGACGGGTTTTCCTCTCTCCATTCTGCCTCGCACACCTCAAAGCTGCATGAATACAGACACATCAGTGTCCTCCCGCAGGGATGTTTCCCTAGCGGTAACAACCTGAGCATTTCTGCCGATTCTCTGAAGGTGACCTACGGTCACAAGTATCACGTGCTGAAGAGGTGTCCCAAATCCACCCCAACGTGAAACACAGTAGAAGGGTTCCTGACACCCACCACCTCTCCCAGCATCTGGGTTCCTAGCTGGAGTCCTAAAGGCACCCGCTGAACTCTCCTCATTCTTGCTGGCTTACCAGGGAGGTTCTCCGATCACATAGGAATCCGTCTGAATCCTGGTTTGGGAGACAACACTGTCAGCTGACCTCTTGGGCTGTGAGGCAGGGCAGGCTCGTAGGAGCCGACCCAGGGTTTGTCACCCCTGGCACTGCCGGCACTTGGGGCCGGACGCGGTGGGAGCCGTCCCGTGCCCTGCAGAGTGGAGTAGCTCCCCCGGCCTCTCCCAGCTAAACGCCAGCAGCCCCCAGTCTCCTGCCCGTTTGCGATCACCAAAACCGTCTCCCGACTGCCGAGCGTCTCCCGGCGTGGCAGACTGTCGCTCAGGGAGCATCCCTGCGCTAGGGCTGAGGAGCGGTACCTCGTCCACTCGAGCTGCCTGGGCGTCTGCCTCCGTACCGGGCTCTCCAGGTACACACGTGCACAGACACGTGCACGCTCAGCAGCAGACACTACTGGTTTCGGCTGTCCCTCACGCGCTCCGTGTCCTCCTACCCACTGCCTGGAATTCCAGTGGGTGGAAGAGACCGCACGGTCCCCTCTGCTCTGCAGGGTTCCCTCTCCCTTCATGACTTTAACTGAGACCTGGACGCTTCGAAGTGGATGAAGATCTTTGGCTTTATCTACCACCGAAGCCTGGCCCCATAGACAGTGGTCAGACAGGTGGGGAGAGCGGTTCTGGGCACAGCTGACATCTGGCCCAGGACCCTTCCTGTCCTAGCCAATCTGGGGGGTGTGGGTGTGCATGTGCGTGAGTAAGGATTCATTCTGGGGATGGGGAAATGGAGGATTGTCCCTAGCCCCTTTCTACTTTTCCTGCCTTTTTAAGATTTTGAAACAAGTGATGAAAGGGGGTGGGGGTAGGGGAAGACCTATAAAAAGACATTGGAGCCCACTGTAGCTTAGCTATCAAATGCCTTTGAATTGCAATTCTGAAGAAAGGAGCATTCAAAGGGGACAGCTGAGCTTCCCAGAACCATCACTCGGGGCAGCAGGAGCCAGCAGCACCCCTATAATCCTCTCCCACCTCAGCACCAGAAACGTGGAGGTGAGGCTAGTCAGGCCTAACCCAATGTTTAGTAGCAATAAAACTCTCTTTGGCTGCACTTCTCATCGGAAGCCAGCCCCACAAATCACTCTGGGGCCAATCAGTTATTGGTGAGAGCTTGTCCTTAGGGATTAAGAGAGGTGTGGCTGAGCCTAGATTCTCTGCATGGTAACGGCACCTGGGCAAATTAAAAATGCTGGTTTCTCCAAGCCTAGTCTAGGTTCCATCTGGCTGGCCACAACTGGCTCCTGACCAGTGTGTCACGCTCAGGCCGCAGCACAGTGAAGACAGCCCGGCTAACTCCCTGCCGGGGATGCTCTTCGGAGTTTAAAACACGGAACCTGGGTGGTGGCATCAAGGCAACGAATGGATGGCCAAGCCACAGCAATGGCGGCCACTCATGGGATGCTGTTGTGGGATAAGTAGTCTCTTCTGATACCAAATACAGAGAGAAAAAACCAGACAGGTTTTTTGGTGGGTAGTACCACTCTCGAGTTACATATGCTGCTTAATATGCTACCGTATGTCGTAACTCTCTGAGACAGGGCAGAGACGCAGTTTCCCACTCTTACTGAACCTGGAAACTCTTTCGTGGATTGGGGTCCCACAGAACCCTCTTGGGGAAACGGTGCTGTTGTGGTTCACAGTTAAGCAGACTGAGGCTGTGGTTTAGAACCCGTCTTTACCTTATTAAGGAAGGATGGTTCTGTTCCTGGTTTTGAATCGTTTTCACTAGAACAGTTGTTGAATTCTCTCCCATCTACCAAGATGGTCATGTGGTTTCTCTTACTTGCCTCAGTTGTGATATGGATACACGGGGATAGATTTTTCTTACACGAAAGCACCCTTGTCTTCCCCAGGTAAACCCTATTTGGTCATGGAGGCTTGTTCGTTCTTGCACTGTATGGTGGAATGCTAACCACGAACGTCTTAAGATTTTTACTTCTACATGCCTAAGTAAGAGTGAGCAAACGTTTTCTTTTTTTGTGCTATCTTTATCAAGCGTTGCTATCAGTGTTATTTTGGCTTTATGATTTATAAAGGGGGCTGCACCTCTTTTACTTTATGCTCTGGATCCCTTTCTGCTTCTTGGCCCCTTCTCAGTGCCCTCCTTGGGGTGAATACTTGGCCAGGTGGGCTATTTCCATTCGACTCGGGCCCAGGGAAGGGTCCCTCTGGAGGGTGCTCGCACTGGACAGCCAGAACCCGCTTTCCCGCAGGGAGGCGGACGATCGGTCCTACAGGATCCCTGCTCAGCTTGAAGACTGTGCAGCAGATTAATTGCAGCTGTGCCCTGGAATTTCCCCAACATACAAATCTTCATGATGTAAAACAGCTGGGAGGAAATCCCAGCATGCCCTGGACAGAGGCAGAACTGCCAATGAGCTACGGAGATTAACCCTCCACCTCCCAGAAGGCAGCGACGCCCCCCCCCCCCATCTGCCCAGTTCCAAGCTTGCTGTGGTGCGGACAGGACTCTACAGGACTCTGGGTAACGCCCACATTCTCCCCATTCACACGTTCTCACAGAAAACCCTTTAGGCAGGGCTCAGGCAAGAGAGGAAGCGAAGCTTCATGTTACAGAATCAGCAGCAGCGCTCCCAGAAGGCGTGCGCTACAGTGGGAAGCAAGGAAACCAGTCATCTCTAAAGGCTTCCCAGGTGAGAACAGCCCACCCCACAGAATTCCGTCCACTTCTCGGTGATGGCGCCAGGCCCGTGGCAGAAAGAAGGGCCTTCCCTCTAGCTCTCCCCTCTCACGGCTTCTGCGCTTCCCGGAAAGCTCCCAGGTTAGACGACCAGTCTTTCCTGCCTCTCTGGTCCCCAGGGATAAACAGACACTCTGGGACCCCAGAGCCAGCCCCCCCCCGCCAAGAGACAAGAGGGCTTTCCCAGACCTCCCTCTTAGGAAACTGTACGGTGTGTGCGGCCACCCAGGAAAACAGGCTAGAAAGCCAAGCCCACAGCAGACACACCACACAGCGCAAGGACATTGTGTAAAACGGATTATTTTAACATGAAACATCGTATTATAATGAAAAAATGTAAACCAGTGATCAGTTTCTCTCTACTCCCCATTCTGCCACAGTTGGGGGATGTAATCATTCCTCATCAGGACTACTGCAATGGCTCCCCAAATTCTGTAAGAGGTTAGCTTCTAAAAACTAACTCATCAGGGGGTGCCTGGCTGGCTCAGTCAGTAGAGCACGTGATCCTTCATCTTAGGGTCGTGAGGCTGAGTCCCACTTTGGGCATGGAGCCTACCTAAACAAACAAAACACCAAAACAAAACCCAACTAACTCATCGGATCTCTTCTTTGCTTAAAATCCGTTCCTGGTTGGCTGCTGGGGTCAAGGGATAAAGCCCCCAAATTCCCCAGCAATCTGGGGCCAACCCATCCTCTTCCAACTTCAACCCTCCTAGCTTCCCATCCCCCCTGACACTAAATGCTCTAGAGTTCCTACTAAACTCTCTGCCACTTGCTCGGCTGCTCCCTAGCTTGGGGGATCCTTTACTCACAGGGAACTCAAACCCCTTCTTCAAAACCCTGTCCCAAGGTCACCTTCCCAGCTCCCCACAAAGAGCCAGTCACTCTCACCTCCGTGCCTCAGCTGTGCTTGGTGTTTCCATGGCACTCATCATATTGTGTTGTTGTTATCCATTTGCAAATTCTGTCTATCCTTCGGACTCTAAGCTCCTCAAGGGTCACGTCCACATCCCCAGTTCCTTGCCCAGAAGCCAGCATTCATGATGCGTCCAGATCTTGTCACATCTCAAGCTTAAGCACTTCGCGACCTCCTACACCCCAGGTCCCACGTCTGCAACACTGGGTCGTCCAGTCTCTTTCTGAATCCTTTAGATATGTGGAAGGCACATAACGGAGCTCCTTTCACTCTTGAGTGATTGGTTCTCACGTTAATTGGCCTACTATTGCCAAGAGTTTGGAAACGCAGCTTGGAGGCTGTGACACCCAACCCTGCCAGGTCCTGGGGGCCTGTTTAAGATCCTCTATCTTCTGTCGAAATGGACACAAGCTGATCTAACTTTGAAAGTCTACCAACATTGAGCAATGGGCTCATTAGTGGGGAGACAGAAACGTTCTCCAACTAAGAACAAATGTTTCATTTCAGGAAATCACTGAAGATAAAGTGAAAGTATTTAGAACTGGTTTCCAAACATGATGGATTAGACAAAGTTCCAAGATCAGAAGTATAAAAAGCAAAGTTTACACTCTTATCCCTTATTTTCTTTTCTAACGATGAGTAGTTTCTACATTTGCTTAGTTTTGTGGTTGGCACTAAATCCCGAACACAGTCTCCCTCTTTGTTTCACTCACGTAGAAGGTGGAGTTCCTTCTTAAAGGTTTTGCTAATAGGCGAGTTGTTACAAATAAATCCAAAATATCTTAATACAAGCTACTTTTTCATGTAATAACACACACATAATTTTCCTTGGAAAAGTTATTTAGAACCACACTTCTGCAGTGTTTTAAACCAACAAAATGACTTTTTTCTCTGAAGCACCTGTCGCAGTGTTTAGGTCAGCAGTATTTTTGGAGGCCCTCCTGTGCACTGGCAGCGGGAGGGGCTCTGTAAGTATTTCATGACTGATGAGTAAACTCAAAAATAAGAGTGGGTTGATTAGGTTTCAGTTTTCCCATAAACACCTATTCCCTGCCCATTCCCTCAAATAATTCCCTTCTTTCCTGGATGGCCTTAAACTATTCTCTTCCTCTTCCAACTCAGAGAATCTGGCAATTCCACATGCCAGACTTGACCAAAGTTCGGTTTAGAAAAATTGGCTCCCCTCAGAGGCCCATTTCCAGTGGTAGAAGGATACAGTGTGGGAAGCAAGAGACCAGGGTTCCAAGCTCGTTCTAACCCCTCTGGATTCGATCAGGTCACCTTTATTTAAGACTTATTTATTTGAGAGAGAGAAAGAGAGAGAGAGAGAGAGTGTGGGGGAGGGGGCAGAGGGAGACAATCCTCGAGCAGACTCCCTAGAGCCCGACCCAAGGCTCGATCCCACGACCATGAGCCAAAACCAAGAGTCGGACGCCCAACTGACTGAGCCACCCGGGTGCCCCTTGATCATTTCACCTTTAAAATGGGAGTATTTTACTTCAGTGGCCTGAAGGCAGGGACCTGGACCAGAAGGCCTCCCATGGAAGAAAAAAATGAAATGTCTGTCTAAACCACACTGGGTTCCTGGGAGCGGAGACTGCGTGGTGGTACTCAGTAAACAGACACAGGAGTCCTCGCTGGTCCCTGCTCACAAGCGGTGGGCCTGAGGAGGCTACCTCACCTTTCAGACCTCTGGCTTCTCACCTGTAACGTGGGAATAATAGCACCTACCATCTGGCAGAATTTTTTTTATTCGTGCAGCAGTCACTTGGGAAAGGACCAAGCAAAGGGCTGAACACATGCAGAGCTCTTAGGAAATATGTGTGTAGTCCTTAAGATTTAAAGTTATATTTGTTCAACGAGCCTATCACCTGCACTCTGGGCCAGGGAAGAGCTAATGAACAGTCTGACCCCTCACTCATCTGCGGGTGCTTCACGCGGATGGGTCCTGCTCAGCGGCGTGCTGGCAGATGTGTGACGACCAGCTCTCTGAGCAAACACACAGGCATAAACCCCGCTTTGTAGCGTTTGCTGGTGTCTGCAGTGCCGGTATGCCCACCAGGGCTGATTCAAGCTACCACGGCGAGCCCCTGCCGCCAGGGTTGGGAAGAGAAGCTGAGGACTGGCTGGGTAGCAGCTGGTTCTGGCCACAGACGACACGCCGTCCGCAGGCAGGAGCTGAGGGGGTCTCCGGCCACACACGCCTGGAAGGCTGATATATGGGGTCCTCGGCGGCAGCGGACCCGAGGTCTTGATCCAGCATCGGGCACTCTGGCTGGGAGATCCGGAGCAGGGAAACTCTGCCCCCCGGAGCACTGGGCATTCAAAAAAAGTCCAACTGCTTCGGGTCCTCATTTCTGAAGCCTAGAACTACAGGCCTCCTCAGTCGAGGCAGCCTCTCGCATCGTCTGTGATCTTGGGGTCTGCTGGGCCGGGCAGTTTCTGCGCTCACTGCCTGACGCAGATGGTGGCATACACACCATAGAGCAGCTTCTTGGTAGGAAGTGGCCTTGCACACCTGGCCCTCCTTTCCCTCAGCTGAACCCTGCCGGATCCTGCCTCCTTTCCCTTCTGCCCTGGGCCTTGTCTCGGCCATGTCTGCTGTGTCCGGGCAGCACTCCCCTCCCTTCGGGTAAGATTGTCTATCCCGGCCCCCACTGAGGGCTCAGACGTGGCCAGAAGAGCGTCTGCCCCTGCAGAGCTCTGGGCCCTGTTCTCTGGCCCACACATATGCACCCCCATCCCGATCCCCTAGCAACATGGCAGAGCTGAGTCCTTCTGGGGAACGGCTCCGAGGTACCCACTGCACAGAACGAAATGCCATCATCTATGAACGGACGTGTAAGTGCTTCCCAGTCTCTGCTGCCACGAATATCCTCGAACACGCACTATTATGCTCATGGAAGAACGCAGCTGCACGGTACTTTCTCAGCTGCGAGGGGAACTGCTCGGTCAAAGGCATGCACATTTAGGTTTGGGGAAGTAGTATCACATTTCTCAGTCTACGCTGCTACCAGGAACATACGAGAGAGCTTACAGCCTTGCCCACAGTGTCATCAAACATACTGATCTTTGCCAAACTGACCGGTGAAAAATGATAGCTGCTTCCAGTTCCAATGTGAATTTCTCTTGCTAAGTGAGGCTGGGAATTGTCATATGTACAGGTAATGATTTGAAGGACAGACAAAAGCTGTGTATGGCCAAGAGGAAGTGGGTTTACCACCTACAAGGGGTAAGGGAGCGGGGGAGAGGGAATGGGTAGGACATCTGCAGGTGTCCTGGCAGCCTTGGTGAGCTGTGAGGGAGAGCGATCTCTGTGGCTCCTGGGGAGTTAAAAAGCACCGTGTAACCTCTACTGCACCTGACCTTCACTCCAAGGGAAGCAGGGCAGATCTGACAGGAGAGAGGGCACAGCCTGTGGGGTGGATGCATGGGGGGGAGGGGGAGGGTCCAGGAAGTGGCCACCTCTGCTGCTGCTGGGTCTGGGTGGGCAGGGAGCTGGTGCACAGCCACACTTTCTCATCTCCCTCCTTCCCTTCCAGTCCTTCTCATGGCTGCTCCCCTTCCTCACCACCCTCCCATCCACGCCTCAGCACTCAGTGGTCTGGCTTCTGTTCCAGTCACTTGACTGTCTCTGTCACTGCAAGGACACTGAGGACCCGAGAAAGGGGGGTAGCTTTCTTTCTATCAAAACTCTGCGGGTCTCCTTCAGGCCCCATCTGACTTGGTAGCTCAGGGGACACACATTTCCCGCACGGAAGCCCTCCCCTCGCTTGTCCCCTGTGGTTTCCAGCTCCATGTACCCGCTGGCTGATTCACCTGTATTGACCTCAATAACCATCTCAGACAAACTGTTCAGGGAGAAGAGCCAGTGTAAGAACCTGGAAGGACGGTCACCAAAATGTCATCACTGGGTTTTAGCATTTCAGGCAATTTCCTTACTCTCTTCTTTGTGTTTTTCTTTTTCCTTTGAAATTTTTACAATGACCATGTAGCGTATCACAGCAAGAGTAATAAGCAAAGCTATTAAAATGAATCCTCGCTTCATTTTCTTTCCCCAGCCCCTGCCTTCAGTTTTCCCAACTGGAAACCTCAAAATCTGCCTTCATGTCTTGGCTTCCCCCACCTCCTGTTGGTCAACAAGTTCCACGGATTCCAGGCCTCTTTCTAGATTTAAGGGCTTCAGGCCCTCCATATTTCGTGGCTGGGCTACTGCAGCAGCCTTTGGTCTGCGTCTGGGCTGCTGGCTCTGGTCCAGCTCTGCTCCAGACTCGATCTAGGAAGCACTGGGAGGTAGCAAGCCAGGCTGAAGGGGACGGCGGTGCACGTTCCTTTGCCTCAGAATGACAAAGTGTCCAGGTCCATACCAAAGAACAGGGTGCTAGGTAGAGATTAAGGTGTCCCGAATCCTCCTCCATGGTGTCACCACTGCTTCTGTCTCCCTCCGCATCTCCTCTAGTCCATCCGTCACTTGCCCCTGGAAATATCTTTCTAAAATATAAAACTAAGCTATTTACAGGGAGCAGGTGGCTTCCCATTCTTCTAGAACTGCCTACTTAGAGAGCGGATCGAGATGCCGTGAAGGCTCTGCACAGGGCACTCCACTGATGTGACACGGGTGCCTTCTACACCAGGTAACTCTCAGCGCATGGTATGCCACAGGGGAGATCTTTTTAAGCACTTAAACAACCAGAATGGAAGTCAGCAAATGACAAGCTCCTCTGAGAAGGCAGGGGTTATGGTGGGCAGGATTCTCACAGAAAAACTGGAAAACTTCCTGCAGAAGCTGGCAGGAGAGCTGTGTCACACAGGCAAGATCTGCTGTAGTCATTTTACTTGTCATCATTTACTTTACATTTTCATCGTAATGATCCCTAGATAAAGATAAGGCGAGTATTATCAACCTCATTTTAAACGTGGGGAAAACAGGGGCGCCTGGGTGGCTCCGTTGGTTGAGCATCTGCCTTTGGCTCAGGTCATGATCCCAGGGTTCCTGGATCAAGCCCCACATCAGGCTCCGAGCAGGGAGCCTGCTTCTCCCTCTGCTTCTCTCCCGGCTCATGTTCTCTCCCTCCCTCTCTCTGTCGAATAAATAAATAAAATCTTTAAAAAATAAAAATGGGGAAAACAAGCCTGCTGGAAGCTTCTGGATTTAGGGTTTCCCATGGTCACAGACTAGCTGATGTCCAGTTGGCACCAGGACACAGAGCTTTGGGCTGTTACGGTATGACTCAAAGGGTACAAGACATGCTTTTGGTCTTCGAGAAGCTTCAATCTCACCTTGGAATCTTGGAGTAGCAAATCCAGAGAGAGCGTGAAGGCTGCCACACCCCCCTCTTGTGCCCGTGGGGTGGACACTGCTAACAGATCACGGAGTTCTTCCCTATTCATGCGAAGACCTCAGAATCCTTAACCCAATATACCAGGCAGCCACTAACAGTTGATTAAAATTGATCTGGGAGGTGCAGTCTATTTATTCTAATTTACGCCTGAAGGTAGAGATATTTTGGCTAGTAAGAAGGGAGGGTAGGACCAGTTCTCGGGAATATTTGTCTCTAGGTTGGCACAATGAGAAACTAAGTTTCCAGACAGCGATGAAGGAGCCACAAAGACTGTGACTGGACAACAAAAAGAGTAACGACTTGCATGAAGCCCATTGACCAAAAAGCAGGCCTGGGAATTCTGAAGGTTATGGATTTTCCCCTGTGGGAGGAGAAGCTGGAAAGCATCCCAGGTATTGAGGAGAGAGGAAGCAGGATCTGTGTATAATCAATGGGGAACAGGAAGTGCTTATCGTGGGCCAGTAAAACACACAACACAAAAGAACAGCCAGGCGGCCTGGAGCGGCCTCCCAGCGCACAGAGCTGCAAGGGCCTCCCTCCAGAACCCTTCTCCCGCACTCCCGCAGCCAGCGTGAGCCAAAGTCAACAACTCCTGGGCACCAGGAAGCGGGAAATGTCTGAGCAGGTCCCTCCATCGGTGGGCAGTTCTGGGGGAGCTCTCTGACCCCACAGGCCAGAGGGGATGCTAAGAGTAAGGCCACACCGGCCACCTCGACAGAGGGCCACCACTCCTGATCAGGAAGCCGAAAGTGTAGGCTTCTGTGTCCCAGCCTGGTGGGCGTGCAGGGCGTGGACACACGTGGGGTCGTCACCCACAGCGCACACCACCAAATGACTCTGCATGGGTACTGAAGTGAGGGCACCGGAATTAGGACAGAACAGACGAAGGGCTATAGGAAATGAACACTTATTGTGGGTACGCCATAGATCTATATAGACACTTCATACACATCATCAGGGCACCAAACTCACATGCGGCCTCTTCCTCACTTGCTGAGAGGGTGTCCGCACCTCATTCTCAGCTCCCACTTCAAGTCTATGAAACAACATCCATTTTTCAGTATTTAAACTATTCACTTTAAACGGCATTAAAATATATATGCATTGTAGATGTAAAAAAGGAAAACCCATTTCTTGGACACCGTTGCTTTTAATGAAGCTCCATTTTTAAAAAGTGGGAAAAAAGTGAGTCAACTCAAAGAAAAATCTTAGGTAGATAATGTAGGTGCTATGTGGCCAAAATGGTGCACACCGGAGCCACTGGGGAAACACTGTTGTAGAACCACCTTGGCCATCCGGAGGCTACAGCAAATGATGGGGGAGGACATCCCGCAGAACCACAAAAGGTTCTGCACACAAACCCCAAAGTCAACATGTCCCAAGACACACCACCATCTTTTTCCTAAATGCTTCTCACCCAGACCCAGCATCCAGTGTACTTCCAAGTGAAGACCTGAGCAATCTTTCCCTTCACCCTCTCCCTCCCTGTCTGCTGGCTAGCCAGAAGGGAGTCACGGAGTCCTGTCCACTGGCTGCCACGGTATATCTTTTCCATTTCTAACACCCCTGACCTTGCAATGGCTTCCTAACCACTCCCGGCCCTGGCTCAGGCCCTCCTCCTGCTCATTCACAGTTACTGTGTGCTGCCCCGCCGACTTCCCTGGCCGTAGCCAGACTCGGGATCCTGCGTCACCTCCTCCTAGGCCTTTTGGGCACAGGAACCACACTTATCTGTGCCTTGTATCTGCACAGCCCGGGGCACAGCACATCACTTGTGAGAGGTGCTTGGAGTTCGTTAGAGATGTGAGTGCTTCCGTCTCCAAGTGTTGCCTCTCAGCCAGTTCCAGGGGGGGACATGTATTCAAAAGCCAAAGGCCGTCATTGGCCTTGCTCTGGGGGTTGTTGCCAGAGCCCCTAATCTTGTTGGCCTAGGGTGAGAGCAGTGATAATCACAACGGATTTTAGAAACACAACGGATAGAGTGAATGGCTGTCCATTTACTCAAGTCTACCGCCTAATAAAGACTCCATTTACTTAATACAGTAAGACTGATGACATCAGACATTCACTGCTATCATATCTGCTTCCAACTGTTTTCATATTCTCCCCTATAGTGTATACGTTGATTATAAAACAAACCTGATAGTTCTTAGCTCTTCTGTAGCTGGGGGCCACGGCAGTGGGATTGTGCTGCTCAGTGCTGCTACGGGATATCTTATTTCTGAAATCATATTGTCTGATACCAGTATCATTTCAGGTAAGCAGATACATAGGCGCAAGAGCCAAGGACAGCAAACTGTCCGCGTAGAAGAGTAAACAGATCTCTCTAAAGATAATATTTACTGACGAGTTAGTTTGTGCCAGGCACTGTCCCCAAGCTATTTCCACGTATTATTTCATTTGACCCTCTCAGCCTTATAAATTGATGCTATTTTCTCCACTGAACAGATGGAGAGACTAAGGCAGAGAGAGTTTAAGTAACCTGCCCAAGTCCTGTCTCATCCCCAAAGCCACACTCTCAGTAACCCTTTCATTTATACTCGTGTTGGAAGAAGAACAAAACAAAACAAAAAACTACACCATGCCTCCAGCCCATCGTGGCATTCGTCAGATAAGGGTGCTCGGGCCATTGGCAGAGTTGGGATGAGAATAACCCAGGTCTGGAGCTTGTATGGATCAGGTTATTTTTTGCAACCAACATATAAACTATAGGGGAACATATAAAAATAATTGGAAGGGGATAAAATATTACTCTAAGCAAATCAACATTATGAATGCCAACCAGCAGAAGTCATGTAACACCCAACAAAGGAACGATTGTATTAGTCAAGATTTCACTGTGGAGAGTGCGGTCACAGCTCCACACTGCCCCCTGGTGGTTCCCATGCAAACACCGGAAGTTGGGGGAACAAAGGCTCTGGATAAGGATACCTGCCATATTGAAAGCCCCATCAGGGAACGGCCTTGGAAAACCTAGTGGGTCCAACAGAAAAGATCCTTCGGGGCCAGGCACTTACCCAAGCAGTCAAGGAAAAATCTCTGGGTTCCACTTCCATTTGTGTGCTGAATTTGAGATAAAGAAGTGATGAACTCACTAAGGAGTTAAATACTTTTAGTCTGGCAGATTGGCAAAGGCTTTTCTCCTTTTTAATTACCACGGGCACTTTTCAAACCTCGTTGGTGGGAGAGTAAATTAGTAAACCTTTCTTGTGCAATTTGGAGGCACGTATCAAGTCTTCCAAAGGACTACCACCCGTAGGAATGTATCCTAAGGAAATAATTAAGGATGTGAGCAAAATGTAGCCGTGAGAAAGCTCACTGAAGTGCTGTTTATCACAGCTGAAAAGATATCAAGTACACTGTGTTGCAATGATGATATCTGAATTTATGAAGTAGGCCAGTATTTACAGACACGGAGAGGTGTTTACTCTATGCTGTTAAGTGAAAGAGCAGGATACAAAACATGTACAACAATCCCACTTTTTAAAAACATGTATCTTTATATATGTGTTGAAAAAAGATCTGGAAGGATATACACTAAAAGGTGAACTGAACTGATCTCTGGGTTCCTTTTATTTTCCTCTTCTGACTAAACATGCGTTGCTTTTCAAATGTAAGAACAAATACGGGCAACGAACATCACTTATTGCGTAGAAATGTTAAAGACAGATAAAACCAATCAGAAAAAAAACCAACAGTAGAAGCAATACTCAAATCTCCAGTCCCACTTTTCTGAACTTCTAAGGGCTATTTTCCCTTGAATGGTATCCTGCCCCTGACAATTCTTTCTAGCCATCCCCATTAGGGCCTGAAAATGGGTGATCTCAGCCACTTAGGAATCTCCGCCTGTCCCTGGACAAGACGCCCTGGGCCAGCAGTGCTGTGACCGCTGGCTGCACACACCCTTCCTCGGCTGAGGAAGGGTCTGCGCTCTGCAGGCCCTGTACTTTGGGCCTCTCCTACTGCTCTTTCCCTTCCCTGAACACAGAAGGGGGCCCCAAAGCGGGAAGATGTGAGTGCCATTCTGCGCAGAGGGAAGGACTGCAGAGACAGTCCAGTGTGCTGGAGAGCTGCCTGAAGGAGCTTTAAAAAACTGATTCCTCCCCCACCCCGTCCCCATCATGGTCTGACTGTTCTTGGGTAGGGCTGAAGCATCCCGTTTTTTTGTTTATTTTTTTTTACAGCTCTCCAGGTGATGCTCTTGTGGGTTTTTCTCCAGATGCTAACAACCCCTTCCCCCCATTAACTTCCTGCAGTTCTTTTTTTTTTTTTTTAAAGATTTTATTTATTTATTCGACAGAGATAGAGACAGCCAGCGAGAGAGGGAACACAAGCAGGGGGAGTGGGAGAGGAAGAAGCAGGCTCATAGCGGAGGAGCCTGATATGGGGCTCGATCCCATAACGCTGGGATCACGCCCTGAGCCGAAGGCAGACGCTTAACCGCTGTGCCACCCAGGCGCCCCAACTTTCTGCAGTTCTACACACTGTTTGGGCTTCTCTTCCAAAGATGGCCTCCGTGGATCTGTGGCCCCATCCCCTGTACACTCTTCTTATCCCCCAGAGCAAGCAGCCACCCGCCTACCCACTCAACAGTTTCTAGTGCTACTGGGTGCCAGGTTCCCTGGTCTCACCCTGCCTACATCCTTGGCCAGAATACTATCTTTATTACGGAGGAACAATTATATGGATAAAGGCTCAACACAGAAGTGTCTGGTAAATATGGAGAATACAGAACCTGAGAGCAGCCCTTGCTCAGGGGGTTAGACGGGAAAGGCCTGCAGCCGTGATTCCTGCGGACGTTACTGGGCAAATTCGCTGTACTCCTTCAACATTCCGGATGGTCTCATCACATTACATGCGTCGTTTCTGGATTGGGAGAAGGGCCGTGTCACATTCCCCAACCTCTCCAACCAAATCGAGGGCTTGGTCCTTAAGGAATTTCAAATATCCGAGGCTAGCCTAGTTGGGTTGGGGAAGGGGGTACATTTCAGCGCACAGAAGCCCTCGAAACATTTCTCGAATCTCATGTCATCTCCCAAGTGACCTGGCTGCACACCGACTCCATAGGCACAGCCCGGGCACGAAGCTGCTTACAGAACTTAACATTCTCGCAGCTGTTTGGGGAGCAGGGCTGGGAGCTGGTCAGGCCTTGTTCAGGGCCTGCGTCTGATGACCCCAAGATTCAACATCGCAGCCCCTTCCTTCCTGAGGCCCTGGTTCCTACACACTGGCTCTGAAACACAAACACTGAACTGGGTGACAAGGACCTCTCCCTGTCGCAAGATCCATGATGGACACAGAGCCAGACTAAGTAAGTGTGGCTCATCAAATGTTTTTTCTTTCTTTCTTTCTTTCTTTCTTTCTTTCTTTCTTTCTTTCTTTCTTTCTTTCTTTTTTTAAGATTTTATTTATTTATTCGACAGAGATAGAGACAGCCAGCGAGAGAGGGAACACAAGCAGGGGGAGTGGGAGAGGAAGAAGCAGGCTCATAGCCGAGGAGCCTGATGTGGGGCTCGATCCCATAACGCCGGGATCACGCCCTGAGCCAAAGGCAGACGCTTAACCGCTGTGCCACCCAGGCGCCCCTCAAATGCTTTTTTCTAATTGGCCAAATTCTCTATTTGATCCACCTTGATTTTCTCTGTTGCATTCTCAAATATTCCACACTACTCAACAATTCCTCGGGGTCAGGCATACTCAGAGTCGCTCAAGCACATGCTGAATTAAACTCAGAGTCATGGGGACACCTGGGTGGCTCAGTCGGTTGACTCTGTCTTCAGCTCAGGTCATGATTCCAGGGTTCTGGGATCGAGTCCCACAAGGGGCTCTTTGCTCAGCATGGAGCCTGCTGCTCCCTCTGCCCCTCCCCCTGCTCATGCTTGCACACATCCACTCTCTGATAGATAAATAAAATCTTAAGAACCAAAAAACAAAAACTCAGAGTCATGGTTTGAGTGGGTCATTCATTTCTCCTCCTCAATTTCCATTTGTCCTCCCCAAGAAGGAAAGCCAGTGCAGGTGGCCAGGCTCCCACAGTTGGGTGGGCCCCTGTGCGGCTGCTACTTCATAAAACAAAGCACCCACTTTTGCCCCTTCAGCTCCTTCTGATGCCTTGGCCCAGTGCAATCCGGCTTCTGTAACATTGACACTGCTCTTGCTAAGGTTGCTGCTGGCCTCTTAACTACCAAATCCAATGTCACTTCTCAGGTCTCTTCCCTAACAAGCCCCGATCTTCTGGGACCCCCTCTTTCTGCTAGTTTGTACACTCACCCCCTCCTACCACGCTTTAGTGTCTTGGCCTAACCCTTCAAATGCGGGTGTTCTCAGTCCTGTGCCCTCTCGCCCCCCTTCCCCCGGGCTGGTCAGCAGCCACGTGGTGATCGCTCTCATCTCTGTGGTTGCCCCCTACCTTTTTCCTGAGCCCCTCACCCCTCATTTCCAGCTGCCTCCTCTACACCTTGCTGCAAGCTCCTCAATCCCACACACACTCATCAAAACCCAGCACCGATCCAGTTTCGTAATATCCTACAAACCAGTGTTCTTTTGAAGTAAAGGGGAACGTGTTTAACAATTACATGGGAGGGAAGGTTAATTTTAAGTGTCAACTCGACTGGGACATCGGGTTCCCAGATATATGCTCAACATTATTCTGGGTGTTTTAGGATGAGATGAACATTTGAATTGGTAGACTGAGGAGAGCGGATTGCCTTCCCTCAATTAGGTGGGCCATATCCAATCAGTTGAAGGCCTGAGTAGAACAAAAAGGCAGACCCTCTCGGAGTGAGAGAAATTCTTCCCACCTGATGACCTGAAATGGACATGGGCTTTTTTTTCTTTTTTAAAGATTTTTTTGTTTATTCATTTGAGAGAGAGAGAGACCGAGCGAGAGTGAGAACACAAACGGGGGAGTGTCAGAGGGAGAGGGACAAGCAGCCAGACATGGGGCTCGATCCCAGGACCCTGGGGTCATGACCTGAGCCGAAAGCAGACTTAACCAACTGAACCACCCAGGCGCCCCTAGGACATGGGCTTTCTTCCTGCATTTGGACTCGAAATATCAGCTCTTTGGGGGTCTCAAGTACATCACCCTTTGGACAGAAACAACAGCACTGGTTCACCTGCTTCCCAGGTCTTTGGCCTCAGAATGAACTTAAACCATTGGCTCTCCTGGGTCTGTACTTCATCGACTCACCCTGCAGATCTTGGGACTTACCAGCCTCCATAATTACATGTGCGTACGCGCACACCCGCAACCCTTACTGGTTCTGTTTCTCTGGAGAACACTGACTAATGCACCAAACAACCAATGTAGACCACAAACATGGTCCCCCTGACTGCTGTGCAAACTTGGGGATAGTTTTCTATCTCCTTCTTCTCTCCTTCCCTCACTCTGACACCTGAAGGACAAAGTCCCGTCCTTCTAACTCTGGCTCATCTCTCAAATCATCCCCCTCCTCGATGTTCCTCACCCCTGCCCCAGGCCTCTGCAGAGACTCCTAACTGACCTCCTGCCTCAACCCTTCCTCAGACCAGCCCACGGTTCACGTTACTGATTGTGTCACCAAAAGCTCTGGTGGCTCCCCGAGGTTGCAAAACCAACCGCTCAGTGGGCATGAAGGCCCGGCCTGCTCCTGGCATCGCCAGCCAGCTGGCCGCAGCCTCCAACAACACCCTCCTTCCATGTTCTAGCTGCCCCACATTACTCGATTCTCTTGACTGTCTCACTGTTCATGCCCCCAAGCTTTTGGCAAAAAGCTGCCATGCTTTTGTTAGAGGCTGGATCACCATCGTGGGCACCTTTGGCCAGTGTCCCAAGTGCCGGCAAGGCGGTCCTGAGGGACCTCTGCTCTCCCCAGGTGCCGCTGGAGGATGTGTAGCCATCACAGTGTACACAGACAGACAGACAGACAGACACTGAGACCCTTCTAGTGGCCTCTGTTACTTCTGGAGATCCCGAGCAAGGATGGGGCACAGCAGTGGCAAACGACTAGGTTCCTCCCCAGTCCCCGCCCTCCGGAGTAAGACTCCCTCAGTCCTCAGGGGTCCCCACAGGCACCATCTCCACACTCCTGCTGTCTGCTTTCAGAGGTCCTAGGAAACCCTATGGTGGCCACATAGCCCCCGTATATATTAACAGTTCATCCTTCTACAGTTTGTTCCCTCCCCTTTCGGCAACATCTTGGGGGAAAAATCTTTCTGGGAGACTCAGAACCCGGGCCTCTAACAAGTCCCTGAGGGAAGTGCTTGGAACCACCCGCATCTCTACTGAGACCTGAGACACACGATGTCCTGCAAGCTGCAGCCCCTGACCCCGCAGCACGCTGTGTCCCTCACTCCACGCAGCTCGTCAGAGGCCCAAGGGAACTGTCAGAGCTGCTCGGGAGAGGAACTCGGTCTTCTTAGCTCCGACAACAGCTACTTCTACTTGCCCTGCTCCCTTAGGCTGGCTTTTGGGTACAGCTACAGCCTATCTTCTGGTCCTTACGTGCTCTGGCCAGACGCACGGGTCCTGGCAGAGTCCGCTATACCCCACTGCACAGTGTCCTCTCGTACCAAGCAGGGAGGTGCCGATGGCAGACCCGGCAGCAGGCTGCCTCTGTGGCCCAAGCGCACGGCCTCCATAATCGCAAACCCACCGAAAGTGCTCTTCCCTTTACTGCCCGCAGGGAGTGGCCACAGGCGTGGGGAATCCAGAGGTTTCGCCTGGGGGCCTTCTGGTATTACAGTTAACTTTTATGGGGGGTTTTAGGGGCTTACATAATTCTACTGATATTATTAGAAGTAAATTTTATAAGCTTTGGAACACACACACACACACACACGCCCCAGAAATAATTCTGTAAGTAGCTGGAAACCATACTACTACTCTGGAGAATGTGTCCAACTGTAACCACAAAGATACTGATCAGGAATGGCAGAAGGGTTGCTGCAAGAAGGCTCTCGGCAGACCTGTGTGGGGCCTGTCACAGGGATGTGATCATCGACGGTGAGCAAATGTGCAGTGATTGGAATAAAAGCCCCAAATCCCGGCAGAATTACTTCTGTGTCCCAGAATTGACGACGTCCTGCCGTTTGAACGGACCTGTTCTATTCCGCACGGGCTGAGGTGATCCTGACTTTCCCGAAGGCAAGAAAAGATGATGATTTTTACTTCTGTATCCACAGCACAGTACCCCACATGTGTGCTAAATGACCACTGAAACATCTTTCAAACAGGTGTTAACAAACGGCCAGGTCCTCATCGGAACTTCATAGATAAGGTTTCTTTCTTTTTTTTCTTTTTTAAATATTCTATTTATTTATTTGAGAGAGAGAGAGTGAGAAAGTGCGTGCACGTAAGCAGGGGGAGGGGCAGAGGGAGAGGGAGACCGAGAATCTCCGGCAGACTCTGCGCTGAGCATGGAGCCCGACGCGGGGCTCGATCTCATGACCCTGAGATCATGACCTGAGCTGAAATCAAGAGTCGGAACGCTTAACTGACTGCGTCCCCCGGGCGCACCCCTCAGGTTTCTTTAAATGATGAATCAGAAATATTGATCTTGGGGCGCCTGGGTGGCACAGCGGTTGAGCGTCTGCCTTCGGCTCAGGGCGTGATCCCGGTGTTCTGGGATCAAGCCCCACATCAGGCTCTTCCGCTATGAGCCTGCTTCTTCCTCTCCCACTCCCCCTGCTTGTGTTCCCTCTCTTGCTGGCTGTCTCTGTCTCTGTCAAATAAATAAATAAAATCTTTAAAAAAAAAAAAAAAAGAAACATCGATCTTTCTTCTTCAGTCTAAATTCCAGCCTCCTTGCCCGTAAGACGGGGGTGTAACAGTGCCTACGCACACGGCGGTGCTGAGGATGACACGGGGAAACGCACATAGGCGCTGGAGAGCCGTTAGCCATCACCATCATTTCTTCTTGTGGATGCCGTTCTAACACTCGGACAGAGCACAGTCCGCCTTAAGGAATGGGGTGAGTTTGCAAGGTCTGACCTCCGCGGGTGTCTCAGTTCCAGATGCAGCAACAAGCGGTCTGAGAGGTCTGGCCGGGGTGCACTGTCCCTCTGTGAGCCCCTCCCTCACACTCCCTCCAGGAGTCAGGATCGCTCTCGGCCAGCCCTGCCCTCCCCTGTCCGCTGTGGTCGGTCGGCATGCCCGCGTTTCTCAGCTCTCCACCGGCATCGCTTGTCCATTGTTCAGAAAGAAAGGCATCGAGCCATGACTCGAGGCTGGAGTTCATCTTAAAAAATTGTGTGGTGCTAAGGGTCTCCATCCAAGTTTTTCCAAAAGATTATTCTCCAAGGAAAAACGGAAACAAAATGGCTAAATCTCACAGATTTTTAGTCTCCATTATCCCACGGCTCTCTCTACCCCTTGAGACGCCAATTTTCAGTAGTAAACTGGGCTGAAGCTTGAGGGCAAGGCCTAGAGAAACTGTTTAATTTCTACCACCAAAGACAAACTCGGATTCTTTCACAATTTCCCCTCAGGCTGGCCCTCTGCTTCATAGGGGCCAAACCACGGAAAGACTACATGAATGCAAAAAATTCGCCTCGCAGCAGCAAATGCTAAGACTTTCTACAGATGCAAACCCACCCCAAAGATAATAAAAATGAGCGTTGGGTTTCCTGGGCTTGTTAAAGGCTGGCTGCCTGATTTTCTTTAGCGTCTGAAAAGGTTTACATGGAAGGGGGGGGGCGGCCCTTCCTGACACAGCACTTTAGGAAAATCAACACGGGCCCACAGGACACTAATTAGTCTGCAGTGAGCTCACCCCTCATTCCACAAATACCCGCTGTGCACGGGACGCACTCAAGCACCGCGTGAGGTGATGTGGGGGACAGAAAGCCAATGTGGCTTGGGAGGCAGCCCTAGCCCAGCAGGGAAGACGGGACTTGCGTCCCAAGTGATAAACGCCATGGAGTGCGCGAGTGGGGAGTGAAAGCTAAGAGGTGGGGTTTGCTCCAGACCTTTGAAGAACGGCGTCCAAGCTGCCACCTGGACAACTGACGCAGAGCAGGGCTCTATCCTAGAACTAATGGCATTCATAAATAAGTGAAAGTTCTGACCCAAAAGGATCCAGGGCAATGGTTTCCTAAAGACAACTATGGAGGGAGTCTCAGGTGTCGGTGGTTGTCAGGCTCTGGGGAAGGAGGGGGACACAGGGAGGCCTACCCCTACTATCTGTGGGGCCCAGGATAGGAGTAGAGATGAAAGCCCCTATGCTGACGAATTTAGAAGTTACAGCTTAAGCTAACAAGACATTAAATACCATTCTACCTTCTTACCTTGTCAGAGCCACCTTCCCAGTATATCTGAGTCTCTAGTCTCAAATTCAGGATTCCTAGAGTTCTGCGCTCTGGACCAGAACGTGGTACCAGCGGGAGAGTCTGACCTGGAACCCTCTCCTTTCTCCCCATCCCCAGTTCTGTCTTGTACCCTGAGGTCTTGGGACACACGTGGGAACGCCCAGGACACCTCAGCCCCCCTCCGTGTGTACACCAGGGGCTCAGCCCACACACTCAGGAGGATGGACCCGAGGGAGTCTCAAAATCCCACGTCTCAGCTCCTGGGCCCCGTGGCCGCGCTAGTCTGAAGGGAAGGCAGGGAATGAGGGTGAAAGGGCAGGCTTAGTAAAGTGAGGGTCCAATGCAGAGGCCCCTCTAGCTCAGGCCTATGGGTGACACAGGGGGCAGAGAAGGACTGGGTTCACGGGACCGTGTGGTTTTGATTGCGATGCGGCTGGATGCTAACCTTTATCCCAGATGTGAATACAATGTTAGATTCTTTTTCACTTAATCCTCTCGTTAAGCCTAGGAGTTCAGTATTGTTATTATTCCCATTTCACGTGTGAGGAAACTGAGATTAGAGAGATTTTGATTTCACCAAGGCCACACAGCTAGGAGGGGCAGAGGCAGGATTTGAATGTTATACTGAGTCTCGTGGCTGACAAATACTCAGACGGAAATCATTTCCTGATCTTGAATCATGCAATCAGAGGCAGAAGGACCATGCAATTCATTATGTCAAATCCCATCCCGACGGTGATGGGTAACGTGCTGCTGGTGGACAGCAGCTGAGGAGGGGTCCAGGGTCCCGCCTGCCTGCCCAGCCACCCCTATGTGCGCGGGCGCAGGCTCTGGGGCGGGGGCACGGAAGCCACCAGGGGCTGCGCAGGTGGCCAGGGCACGGGTTGCTGCGAAGGTGACCTCACTCCACACAGGGCCCTGGGAGCTGTTTCCTAAAGCTGCTGCTGCCTTTGACGTTTTCTCCAAACCCCATGAGCAAAGCGGTGGGCTACAGGGGGAGGCCTGGAAACTGGCTGAGCGCAACTTCGCTCTGTTTGCAAACGATGAGGTAGGAGCTTGGACACCCACAGCACCCAGGGCACTCAGAGGTACCCACAGGCATCTCCGGAAGGAGAATTTTTTGTCTTTCATTTTAAAAATTCGATAAAAAAAAAAAAACAACCTTTTAAACGGAGGTATGCAATTTATGTAGGGAAGTGCACAAATTCTGTATACAGCTCAGTGACTTTTTAACATGTACAGATTATGTAACTACCACCCGGACCAAGATAGAGACTTTTTTTTTACAGTCTACACCCAACGTGGGTCTCGAACTCATGACCGGGAGATCAGGAGAGTTCCATACTCTACTGACTGAGCCGCACAGCCAGAAAACCCAAGGTAAGAGAACATTTTAAAAATCGATTATAAATCGAAGAAGTCACACATGAACACATTCTCTTTGTAAAGCATTAACACCGGACATGTGAGCCGACTCCCCCTTCTGACCCCCCCCACTAGTGACCCCCATACACACACAAGGGCCCACTGTTATAATTCAGTATGTCCGGAAGGAAGCGGGGGCTTCTCCCTCAGCATTCCCAGGCCTTCAGGCAGGGAAGCAGCCTGACCAAACAGGTTTGGGGTCTTTCTCCTCAAATGCTGTCTTCTGCCCACCCCATCCCCCCATATAACTCCTGCAACAGATAGAGAGCCTGTAGCTTCCCCTGCCAGAGAGAATACCCTTCCTCCTGAGCACTGGGGAAGGGGAGGGCTGCAGGGAGCCCTCCCCATCCTCTCAACCTAGCTGTCTAACTCTGACCCCCCTAGAGTCTGGCTGGCCTAATAAAGAGTGACCTTCAGGTGCCTGGGCTGCCGGGCCTACACAAGGTGGAGGGGCTGTGGGGACGCCCAGCTCCAGGAGGCGGGGGGCTCACTGAAGCCAGAAACTGCCCAAACTGGTTACATTCCAGCAAGATTAGCTAGCACGAGGCCAGGGCCTGCTCCTGAGCCCACCCCTCCCGCCTCTCCTGGACCATGAATAGGATTTTAACTATTTCCCTCCTACTTGCTGTCCGGCTTCACTGCTGACAATGCTCCCTGCTGTTTGCACATTAACCTCCCATTTGCCAGGCGGCGGCTCAGCGGCTGTGGATTAACACCCACCAACCCAGACAATGGTCTCCGGGGAGGGATGCAAGGGGCTCAGACAAAGGCTGCAGGCGCCAGGCCCAGTCAATCACTGCCCACAAGGGCAGGGGCTCCCAGACTCTGCCCTGGGCGGGCCTACTGAGGGCTTCCCTAACAAGGGCCTAAGGAACGGGGAAATGACACCCCCCCCCCCCCCGCCAGGTCCACTCTGGCACTTGTGGCCCTGTGGTGACTGAGTTCAGGCCTGCAGGGACCAGGGGCTAAGGTGCTGGGACGGGGAGCCCTTGGACAGGCCTGGCAGACCCAGCCCAGTGGTTTAGGTTTTCTCCTTCCTCCAGGCAAAACTGAGCTCTCGGGGGATACAGCAGGACACAGATAACTCCGGCCCTGCACCCCCAGGCTTCCTGGGAAAGCTGCTGGTTCTCCTGGCAAGTCCTGACTGAAGCCACTGATGGCTCTTACTCCACGTCAACGCCATTGTCTTACTCTCTCGTGTGCAGGTGTGCTGCCTGGAAAGGCAGCAACCGTCAGAAGGAAGGGGAAGGGAACACAACCAGAGGATCAGGCATGGAAGTGGCCTTTACACATCCTAGAGTACTGGGCTGCAGGATAAAGGCCTGGCAGTATTTTAAAACCCTCCTCCAGGTGATTCTGATGCAACTCCATCCTAAAGCAGAGCCTCTCAAAGCTCAAGTTCCTCGCGTCAGCCTGGGTCTTGCCAAAATGCAGATTCTGGGCCAAGACTTCTGGGGTGGGGCCTCTGATGCCGCATTTCTAACAAGCTCCAGGGTGACGCAGGGGCTGCTGGTCGAGGACCACCTTTGTGCACGAGGCACCAGACCCAGCATGCTCATCAGGAGGCTGAACCCTCTGAACACTCTTGCACCAAACAGTTGTCGGGTTTCAGTGTCAACCCTTCCCTCAACGGCAGCCAGTCCAAGCTGTTCACAGCTGTCAGAGTCCTTCCTTGTATTGATACAAGCGCCCACGACAATCCCTCTTCTTCCTCTCAGTCCCTCTTCTCTTGACCTGGGAGTTCTGGGTGCACATGAGAAAACTCTCTGGCTTCCCTTCCTGTTTCCCCCACATGTCTGGCCTCCTAGTCCAGGCCAGTAAGACCATTTCGACCATTTCTCTGATCCTCATTCTGCTCACAGTACTAATACCAAACAGGGGGTGGGGGCAGGGTGCAAACTGGTGAGGCTATGGGGGTAGGGGTGGGAAGAGAGCTTCCACAGTGGAAACAGAAACCAGAGTTCCAGCCCTGAGGCAGTTAACATCCAAGAAACTTGAGGACAATTAAAAAAGCAACAACCACAATTAATATGGTTTACACAAGCAAAACTCATTAGTGTGGGTTGAGGTGCTGGAGTTTATGGGGCAAACCCTTTCCTTACAGATAGTATAAATTAATCGCCAACAAGAGCTGCAAAGTGGGTGGGGGTGGAGGTTGGGGGGGGCGCCTGGGTGGCTCAGTCGGTCTGACTCTTGGTTTCTGCTCAGGTGGCTCAGGTGGCGATCTCAGGGTTGCGGGATGGAGCCCAGCCCCGCAGGGGGCTCCACACTCAGCAGGGAGTCTGCTTGAAATTCTCTCCCTCTCCCCCCCACCCCCCCAGCTCTTTCTCTCTCAAGTAAATAAATCTTAAATTAAAAAAAAAAAAAAAGAACTGCAATGGGACGGGGATACTTAAAAGGCTGTGCACGATCTCCAAGCACTCCAGATGCGGGTGACAATACCTCTGACCTGCAATGGACACACTCAAGCCCTTGCGCAGGGTGCCTTGTCAGCCTGGCTTGAAGTCCTGGTGAGGTTCCGATGCAACCACTCTGTGCCCCTCCAGAAAGGTTTTACAATTCAAAAGACTCCCTCACTTACACCGACACCCATTCCAAGTCTGAATGAACTGTTTCCAGGCCACCCTGGCGCCCCTGGACCCTGCTAAGAGAATCCTGTCCTGGTCGTTGCCGCAGAGGAGAGTTGAGCAGGACTTAACGGTTTGCGGGGGCAGTGAGTCTACGAATGATTATCCCCTGTGAGATGAGAGCAACCTCAAGTCAAGCACTATCCGGCTGCCCTGTGCTCAGCAGGCTTTCTGCCCTTCCTCGGCTACATGCCCTGAGCCCTTTGCTGGGCCTAGAGCTTCTAAAGTCTGAACTGTCCCAAAGACCCAAGGGTTCCTACTGCCACTCCTCACCCCTAGCCTCCGCAAGGTCATAGACCATACAGGAGTCTGGCTGGGCTAGGACTGAATCCTGACCACACCTCTTATTCGTTGTGTTACTTTGGTCTAAAGTTACTCTTTCGGGGAGCTTGGCTGGCTCAGTTAGGAGAGCATGCAAGTCTGATCTCAGGGCGCTGAGTTCGAACCCCACATTGGGTGTGGAGCCTACTTTAAAAAAAATAGTTACCCTTTCTGAGTCTTGGTTCCTACTTGTTAAAAGAGGTATTAGTATCACTTAGTTTAACTGAGCTAATGTTTAGCAAGTATAGGACCTGGAATCGGTAAGCTCTTACAACAGTAACAAAAAGAACTTTCCTAAGGTAGTAGAGATGGTCTAACACTCCCCCTTTTCTGAGGCTCCAAAGCATCCGTCTTCTCTTGAAACACTGACCTTTCTTTGCCAGAGGACCGGCTCAACCACTAATCTTGTTGCCCTGATATGTGCCTGGCAGACAGAAAGCGCTCGCCCTAGGTCACAATCTTACATTTTTTTTTTTTTAAAGATTATTTATTTATTTATTTCACAGAGATAGACCACCAGCAAGAGAGGGAACACAAGCAGGGGGAGTGGGAGAGGGAGAAGCAGGCTCCCAGCGGAGGAGCCCAACATGGGACTCGATTCCGGAACGCTGGGATCACGCCCTGAGCTGAAGGCAGACACCTAACGACTGCGCTACCCAGGCGCCCCACAATCTTACATATTTTTTAATCTTCTGCGATGCTCAACCCAATGCTTGTAATCCGGAGGAACCTGCTTGGTCTGTGCACGGATTTTCTGCGTGAACCAGCCGACACAGGACAAAGCATGGAACCACAACCAGGTGGGTCCCGCGGCAGCACAAGCCTGGCCTCCCACCAATCGTAAGTAGGTTCTGTTTCTGTCCTTAGGAACAATGGTAAGACAGGAATTGCATTTCTGACCTGGTGCCAGGCTCTTCACGAAAATGACCACCAACACCCTATTTTTTTTTTTTTTTTAATGAAACACTACACGATATGTCTGTCACACAATGAGTAATCACAAACCTCTGTGGTTTCGGGGGCCTTCGGATTCTTCTCCAGAAACACGATCCCTCACGTTTATACTCAGTGTGACACGGGCTCAGACCGTGTTGTTCAACAGTCTGATTGCATCAGTCCATACGTCCTCCTTTGTTTTTAAGGAAATGGGTCATGAGGTCAGTGACCACCTCTTCCAGGCCATGACATGCTTCGGTTGGACAGTAATGAACTCTTTTGGGGGTGGCATAGGTCTAATTTTAGGCCTTCTGAAAAAGTGCTGTGCTGTTTCCCCAGGCTTCATTTCCTATAGTTATGTGATGAAGATCAAGTTTTTCTGAGGTTTTAAAATCAGAAAGCACTGTTCCCTTGAGCTGTTATCTCTTCAACCCTAGAAGGTTCAGCCTGCACTTTGGGGCCTGAGAAGGGTGGGACTCGCTCTAGGGAAAGCCTCCCAGTGGAGCTGGGTACTAGCGGCTGAGTAGGGACTAGGGGTCCCCAGGGAGAGGTGGGCCGGGCCGAGGGGCCCGGGTCCTGGCGGGGCTGCTTAGAAGATGACACTGCTTGTGACAGAAGTCTCTGGCACTCCTCTCCATTACACACAACACTCTTCCATGGACCTTTTCTCCTTCTTCCTGGTTCTGTTCAGTCTGTCCCTCCCTGGAACCAGGGACTCCCCCAAAATCCCAGGAAACAGCAGCACTTGGCAGGCGCCTCTTTTGTGGTTGTGCCAAGGGGCCACACAGAGGCTTGGATCAGGGTGTAGTGGGAAGTAGACTGGGAGCACACACTCATTTTGTGTTGTCTGCCTGGAGAGCTGTCTGCATGTTATAAAAAGGTATAACCACCTGCAACAGTGCATGCGAATTATCTAGAAGCCAGTCCCCAGAGCTGCCAACTCAGGCCCATGACTACGGCCTCAACAGAAGCAAGGAGCGTTTCTCGGATGAGAAGCACAGGGAAACTGGAGGCGCAGGGGAACCTGTGTGATCATCCTCCTGTCCCTTCTGTTCTACCTGGCTCCTTTAGCCTTCCTGTTTTTCCCTCCTGTCTCCCCTCCTAACATGTACACGCCATCTCCAACAGGGAAGCTTCTAGAGTCTCTCAACTGCAATTGGAACCAGAATGATAAACGCTCAGCTGGTTTAAGGCACAAGCGCAACACAGCTCCTTATCATGACATTTTCTGAAACAGGTGTCAGTCACAGGGAGCAATCAAGAAGCAGAGACTCACAAGAGTGACCCTAGAGACGAGGGAGGAAGATCTCACACACACATGCCATCTGATCCTCTCCTCCTTAGCCCTTCTGCCCGACTGGTCCCCTGGGGGTTGCTGAGGCCGGAGCCAGAGGCGCAGGTTTGGTCAACCCGCCCAACCAGCAGTGTGACCTTAGGCAGGTCCTGCCCCTCACTGAGTACAGCTGCTGGAAAAGGCCTTTATTGAAACAATTATGTATTAAGCACCCACTGTTTACACTATACACTGTGTGTAATAAAACTCTGAGGCTTTTTCTTTCTTTCCTACAAGCCTTCTCTTTGTGTGTCCTGAGAACAGTACTGGTTATCACTTTAGACAATAATACTACCCGGATATGGGTCATTAAGGGGGGCAATGACCTACCCACTTGGTACACTGACCTATTCTTGGTTATTCCAAAACATTATTCAGGCAGCATGATAATTGCTTAATTTTTCTTTCCACTCCTAAATTGTTAAATTAGACCAAAACCCCAAAACAAACAAACCACACAAACCTCCTAAACACAAAGTAGGACCTTGACGCTAACTCACATCTGGTTCCCTCCTGCAGAGGGGCGGGTTGAGCTCTCTCCCCCTACCGGTGGCCTCAGGCCATGTTCTCGGCGTTGGCCCCTCACTTAGCCGCTCCTGAGAATCAGGCTGTTCATTCTTTATCACCTTCCCAGAGCTCAGTCTGAACACCAAGTATCCTCCAGAGACTAGTTTCTCCTTTCCTTTTTCCAAAAACTCTCTCAAAGGTTCTTTATCTGTCCCCCAGATGTGCCTAATTCCCTGCATTCGGGACTTTCCTTGGAGTGGACGACACAACGTGGGGGCTTGTACAAAACGGTGTAATCCAAAATTACCCAGGCTTATTAAAAATCCTGTTTTTGAACTAGTCTACGTTCAAAATCTTATCACTGAGTTCTTTTTTAAAAAGGCCAAATAACCAGTTCCCACGTGAGGTTGGGGAAGAAGGCCGGGGGTGGAGAGAGCTGTCCGGCGTCCCGCTCTCACAGACGCCTCCCGACAGCGTGTGGCAGAGACAGGTGACATGGCTTCATTGGTTCAGTGCTGCCACCGTAGCTTGAAACGGGTCATGGTGGGAGTATTTACACCGCGGAAAACAGCGAACACTACACATCACCACAGGGAAACACAGGAACATCTTATTTTCTTTGGCCCTGCCCTGTCGTTACACAGGCAAGCTCACTCAATCCGCATCACCAACAGCACAGGTATGGAACGATTACCATCGCCTTTTCACAGATGAGGAAACTGAGGGCTCTTCCCTGCACCGTGAACTTCGCACTGTCCCATAAAAAGGCCTGGCTGGAGGCCCATGGGCAAAACACTCAAAAAAATACTCCACCAGAGCTCGGGCTCTGGAGCAAATCCTTTCACGGAGGCTCTGTTCCAGGAGGGGTTCTTGGAAGTGACAAAGACGACGTAAGCTCTGCGGAGGGTTAGAGAGACCCCAGGGAACACCGTGGAGGGGCAGCTCAGGCCAGCTTGCGAAGAGGGGTTTTGGCACAACACAGGCTCCTGGTAACGAACCCCCTTCTCCCGGCACACTTGGTCAAGCCAGGGAAACCCCTCCACTTGTGGGGGAGAGAAAAGGAAGGAGACACAGAACGCAATCATGAGAGAACAAATGCGTCCTTAGATTCTCACAGCAGAACCGCCAGGGAAAAACCCAACCCTCACACCGTCAGGAACCTGGGGGTCGCCGCAGCAAACACCTCGAGGGCCTCTGCTCACCCTTGCAAGGGTGACTGCACAAGACCCAGGCCCACACCACCAGGTGACAGAGAGGGGCCACATCTTCCAAGCAGGCATGCTGGCGCAGCAGCTCGTTCTCCCACTGGATTCCCAGCTGGAAATTCCAGAGAGAACAGCTTTCTGCCTTCGGCATCCCAAGAAAGAAACGGCAATTAAGAAATAACAAAAATTTAATTTCTTAAGCTACTTCATAGATGAAAATAGCCATATCCTGCAAACAATCAGACATTAGGCTGGGCCTCTGATACTTAGGAGAGACAGAAAACCAAGTCCACTCCCTTTCTCCCTACTTCCTCTTTTTTTACTTTTTTTTTGCCCAGGGAATGAGTCAAGTCAGTCAACAAATATTTATGGAGCGCCCACAGGATTGCAGAGTCTGGGAGGAGACACGGGTTGCTGGAAGAAGCCCAGGATAGTTCTCACTTGAGACAGTAAAAGGAAATGTCAATCCTCGGGCCAGGTCTAAACAGGGCAGTAAGAACCGACTGCCACCCTGGGTGGGTTTATTCTGGGCCAATCAGTCACTTCTGGCTGAGTGGCCTCTGTTATCGTTAAGGCCAAAGTGGGTGGGTCTGCCACGATCATGCACATTTTTGGAAAAATACAAGCACAACACTAACAATCTTGATGGTCTGGGGGGTGGGGATTGGGGGTTGGCTGAGATGCTCTTCTTCCCTCCACTCCCAAAGGGCCCCAGAACAATCAAAATTGGTTAAACAAATGTCAGATGTTCACCATTTTCTCTTCTGCAAATGGAAATGTGTGTGAGCTAGAGGGGGAGGCTAGGAAAACCTAGGACTAATGGAAACAGTCTTTTGGGGACCTGACCCTCTCTAGTTCGGAAACTGGATCAGATTTGCTCGGCTCCAGAGCCTTGCTACTCAAAGTGCGCTCCACGGACCAGCGACATCGGCATCACCTGGAGTATGTTAGAAATGCAGAGTCTCAGGCCCTACCCTGACCTACGGAATCAGAACCTGCATTTCAGGAAGCTCCTCGGGTCACTCCCATGCACCTGCAAGTTTGACAAGCCACAGTCCAGATAACCAGGCAACTGTTTGTTATTAAACCCCACAGAATCCCCCAAAGTCACATTTGGGGAACACCTGTCCTCCATATTGCCGGAGCCAGTTAGCAGGCTCCCAAGATTTTCTGTTCACAAAACACAAGTAGTACTAAAGCCTAAAGATCTGTAACTATATTATGATTCCTGGTTTAAAAATACGTCACCTGGAAAGATCCAGATCAGTTACCCACTCGTTTAATCAACAGAGGAAGACACAGAACTGAATGCCATAGGCCACAAGGCGTCCTTCAACTTCCATTTCACTCAACTAAGAGTGCGTGCTGGCCTAGATTCTCTTCTGTTTTAAATAACCAAGTATGTTTGAATAACCTGTATGGTTACAATTAGGGTCAGCGCATCTGGGGAAGTCACCGCAAACCCCCACACATAAATATGGTGATTTTAATAACAAATAACACATTTGGAGACTGGTATAGAAGTATGCAGGCGGAGGGAGCCACTGAAGATGTTAATTTGCATGTTCACAAAGGAATAGAATCCAGCTGCAACATTAATGCTTAATTCTACAGAGCCACAGGACACATAAGCAACCTCACCACGGGCTAGCTCTAAATTTACAGCCGATTTTCAAACCCTTACCATTTGGGCTTAAACTTAAATTTAGCTGCTTGAAAAGGAGACTGGATTTTATTTATTTATTTTCTGTGAATCCTGAAACGGTGAGATTGAAAAAGTCCATTTGTTTAAGTTCTGCAAGTTAAATACAAAATATCTGGAGATTTGATGCAAAGTTTCTCAAAATATCCATGTTGGCACAGAAAAAATAAGGTCTCATCACTGGAAGAGATCTCTTCTAATAAGGCACTGGAATTTAAGGACTAAATTGGAGCTTAGCTGTTGCTTTCTGGTCTCCTATACATGTTATCAGTCTTAACTAAATACTGTGCAGAGTTTATTAGCTTTTAAAAAGATAAATCTTCTGGGGGCGCCTGGGTGGCTCAGTCGGTTCACTGTCTGACTCTTGATTTCAGCTCAGGTCGTGAGATCGAGCCCCGCGTCAGACTTCTTACTGAGGGCAGTCTGTTTGAGTTTCTCTCTCCCTCTCCCTTTGCTCCTCCCCCTGCATGTGCTCACACGTGCATGCGTGCGTGCACTCTCTCTCTCTCTCTAACAAATAAATCTCTTAAAAAAGGAATAAAAAAATAAAAAGATAAATCTGACATAGGACATATAGGAGCGAATGTGTGTGTGTGTAGGAGGGAGGGGCTATTAATAACAGTGGTCATATTACTATACTATGGTAATATACTACTTATACTAGAATATATGTAATATACTATAATAACAAATGTAGCCATTTTGGGGGAAACAAGTTCCTGGGAAGCTTTGTTCACTTTTATCCGTCTCTCCAGGAACATGGTATCTGGTGAAGTGCTCACAGCATGTGTCCTCACTCAAACATCTGCATGAAGACAGAAGGGGCCTCCTGTAGGCATGCAAACCTGGTAGGGACAAGCAAACAGAATTCGGTAACAGCATACTCAATTAATTGTTTCGGTTATGAAGGAAATGGCTACAAAATCCTCTCGCTCAAACGGCACAGACGCCATTGAAAACTGTTGGCACTCACACTTCACAGCGAATGGTGGGTAGCCAGGACCGATGGTGACAAGAGCCACTCCGGTCCAACAAGTGACCAAGACGGAAGGGAGGTTGTTAGTCACCCTCATCTACCAAGCCGATGCACCTCAAACCCTTCTTGGGGGTGCACGTATCAGAGAATGACTAGCTGGCCTGACTTTACGAGATTCAGAAATGTCTTGAGAGTTAAATGCTTGGGAGTCCTCAGAATTGTATTCTGCGGCATCCCTGGCCCATCCGTTATTAATAAATGCCGGTGGCAATATCCATGAAGACACTCGTCAAAGAGGCTACTTCCTTATCCCCTCCCCCCACCAGGCAATGGGCAGATATAGGAATCAGAAAGACCTGGGTTGACAGCCGGGTCCTGCCAGGGGCAATACTGTCACCTCGATAAGCCACAGCTCATCGCCTATTAAACAGGAGTGATTATACCAGCTTCACTTAATTCTTAGAACTATTTTGAGGCTCAAATGAGATAATGGATGTTAGTCCCTAGGTATGTCAATCAGCCAATAACCCAAGCATATAGGATATAATCTGAGACATCCGTGGGCGAGAGGCTGGGTGTGTTAGGGGGTGAGCTTCCTTCCTCACTGTCACAAAAAGCATGTGACAACCCTCCTCGTACTTTCCCCTCTCTGGCCCCCAAAACAAGCTTGCCTTTAAATTTTAACACACTTAGAATTCATTAAGCAATTAAATCCATTTTGATCTAATTGAGTTTCCTCTGAGAACAGCTTCAAGTTCCTTTAAGCCTGTGAAGCTTGTGACTAATTGGAAGGTGGAAACTCCACCCCGCTCACTTGGGTTGAGATGTCCATCATCAATTTTCTTCCAGTGTACGATTCAAGCTCTCTGGATGGCTCTGTTACATCTGGAGACCAGAACCAAGCCAGCCTCCACCGCGAGTGGCAGCAGTAAATACCACCACTGGCTGTGCATGGTTCTGCCCTAAGCCGCCAGTCAGCAGGAACACCTGGCTGCCATTTAGAGGCAGACTGTCCTGTGGGAACGACAGCTGGCCACGCACTTGATAACCATGCGGGGCATGGCCATCCTCTAATGTTTTTTTGTTTTAAAGATTTTATTTATTTATTTGACAGAAAGAGAGACAGCCAGCAAGAGAGGGAACACAAGCAGGGGGAGTGGGAGAGGAAGCAGCAGGCTCCCAGCAGAGCAGGGAGCCACATGTGGGGCTCTATCCCAGAACGCTGGGATCACGCCCTGAGCCGAAGGCAGACATTTAACGACTGAGCCACCCAGGCGCCCCCCTCCAATAGTTTCTGATACAGCACCTTCAGTATATGGGCAACAGAGGCCTTGGGCCTGGTCGTCGAGCTCGAGGACGCACCATGTGGTTCCTAGTCGCCCATCCAGGGCTCCATGTTGGCCCAGTGGCCAGCACAAGCCTCTTCACCCACTTGCCCCACCTAAGATGGCAGAGGGAACGGTGGCTGAGGCCTGGTGAGGGAGGCCTGCCTTCTGCTTTCCACTCTAAGGAGGAATCCCCTCGATGGCATGTTCCTACGCCAGTGCTGGGCCCTAGGCAGCCTCAGCCCTGTTCACCATGGGAGCCTGCAGTGCAGACTCCAAGGACTCTCCCGGGGCTCCTCAGTGGCCAGGCATGCCTGGAATCTTGGAGAGAAGCCTCCTTTGCCCAGTATCTGTCTTGATTCCCTGCTCTAAATCTGTCCTGCTACCCAGCCCCGTAGCTGGGGAACTCCACGGCCATAGATAGCTCTTGAAGACAGCAATGACCTCCGTTTGTTAAAACTCTCACCTGACGGCTCTTCAGCAGTACCTGACTCAGGTGGTCCCTCCCTCTCCCATCGGAGGCTCTCTTCCTTGGCCCCAGGGTCTCTGAACCCGTTAGGTCCTCCTCCTACCTCCCCCGCTATTTCCCTCTCCATCTCCTTCGCCAATTCCTGCTCTGCTCTCCAATGTGTAAAAGCTGCAACGCCCGGACTCAGCCCTCAACCCCCAGGATCTCCTCCCCCAGTCTCAAGCTTTAGGTGCCATCGACATGCTAATGACCTGAAAGTCTCTGTCCAACCCAGACCTCTTCCCTGAAATCTTAACTCATTACCCATGGCCCACCACCTTCCCCACTGGATGACAGAAAACCTTAAATGCAACATGTCCTAAACAGAGCTCCTGGTTATTTTACCCCCAGATCTGCTTGTTGCAGTCTTCCCCATTTTGGTTAATGTCATTTCCATCCTTCCTCTTGCTCAGGAGGGGCACCTGGGTGGCTTAGTCTGTTGGAGGTCTGCCTTCGACTCGGGTCATGATCATGGCGTCCTGGGATCGAACCCGGAGTCGGGCTCCCTGCTCCGCGGGGAGTCGGCTTCTGCCTCTCCCTCTGGCCCTCACCCCCACTCATGCTCTCTCTCTTTCTCGCTCTGCTCTCTCTCAAATAAACAAAATCTTAAAACAAAATAAACTTCCTCTTGCTTAGGAGTTATTTTTTTTTAAGTATTTTATTTATTTGAGAGAGAGTGTGCGTACAAGCAGGGGGAGGGGCAGAGGGAGGAGAAGCAGACTCCCTGCTGAGCAGGAAGCCTGACATGGGGCTCAATCCCAGGACCCCAAGATCATAACCCGAGCCGAAGACAGACGCTTAATGGACTGAGCCACCCAGGTGCCCCCTCAGGAGATATTCTTGACTCTTCTCTTCCTCTTACATCCCATCAAGAAAATCCTGCCACTTTCCCTTCAAAATGGATCCAGAATCAGACAACTTTTCCCACTCTCACTTCCACTGCCACCATTTAAACTACACGGACCCCCTAACTAGTCTGAGTTTCTACGCTTGCCCCCCCCCCCCAGTCTACTTTTGTCACAGCAGCCTGGGAGCTCGGTGAAAACACAGATGAGATCCTGTCACCTCTCTGCTCAAACTTCTAATGCTCAGAGTAAATGATCCGAGTCCTCACCGTGCTCTACAGTCTCACGACTGGCCTTCCGTCTCTTTCTGGTTCTGCCTCCTTCCGGGCTCCCCTCACCGACCCCTGCTCCTGCTGTTCCAGCCACACTGGTTCCCTTGCTTCCTCTACAAGGCAGTCATGATCTTGCCTGAGGACCTTCACACTTTCCGTTCCCTCTGCCTGGAACACTCTTCCGCCATGTTTCTAGACAGGTGGCCCCTGTCAGTCTTTACTGAAATGTCACCCCCAGTGAGGCCTTCAGTAAATATTTGTTAAATGAATGAACGGACAAATGAACTGGGGGCTTCCCCCTGAATCCTCACTAGTGTGCTGGGACTCCGGTCTGCCTTGATCTTGGTTCTTTCCCTGGGGCTGGCTCCTGAACCCTCCATACTCTCACACCCCCAGGGGGTGCTGTTCACAGTGTGGTCCATGGCTGGCAGGGCTCTGGCTCTGAAGGCCGGCTCTGCTAGCCTGCGCTGTCCATGAGAACAGACACCATGCGTCTTTTGGGTCATAATACGTCTATCTGGCTCCTCAGGGCAGAGCACACAGAGGAGGTGAGTCAATACATCCCTCCTGGGTGAATGAGTGAACCGAACCCTGCCTCACCTTTCACACTGAACAAGGATCCTGTCCTCTTAGACCCCTGGTCCTTGGGCCTGCCTCTTTGGCAAGGTGGCTCTCCGCTCCCCACCTCACATCCCAGGCACCCTGCGCCCTCCCTTTCCTTGCTGACCTTCCAGTGCCTCTTAACACCGTTCGGATGCGGACAGTGGTTTCACAAGAGAACCGGCTTCTCTCTCCGTTTAGTTTCAAAAAACTGGATCCCCTGTGAGTAACGCGCACACACAGACTCCCTCTGTAGAGTCATGGGGCATGTCCCCACAATCCCTTTCTCCTCAAACCCAGTACAGAGGTAGGCATGATGTCACATCATGCCTCCTCACGGGGAAGGTACAAAATGGCCCTTTAGGGACTCGAAGTGTGAAGCCCCATTTGGGTGACTGAAAAGCTTCCATTCAGCGTCCCGATTCCTGGCAATAAACTAAAATAGCCAAATTTTCTGCTGCTCCTTCTGGGTGATAGCTGGAGACACCATGGTACTCCCTCTCATCAAAACACAAAAAGACAACAAGGGCCTGTCAAGCACTTCATGATGTCAGAGAGTGGCTGTCACACATTATAGAATCAGTTATTTTGAAATACCGTGCCAAATGATTATTAATAAACTACGAAAATACTCTGAGGGGGACAAACTGCAGCTAAATGCATACGTTAACCAAGATACATGGGGTTCAGTAGACGCCAATTCAAGTGCCTCGTTGCTGAGTAACTACTACATGCGGACGCTTGGCTGTATTGAGGTCTGTAAGACTTGTAGGAGGCTCCACTTGAGAGGTCTGTAATCTACATGGGGAAAGGGGAAAAAAAAAACATGCCCTTTCATTCGAGTTTAAAAAAAAAAAATACAGCAGCATACCCGGGAAGGCTGAGGCAAAATGGCTGCTCCTAACAATAGGGAAGCAGAGAAAGAAGGGAGAGAGGTGTCAGGGGAGCCTGCTTGAAGACAACAGAAGACTAGAGATTTCCAAGTAGAAGAAATGGAAGGAAGCTCCCATCCTGCACAGAAAAGGAGAAGGCTGAGTAGAAGGGGTTCTGCAGGCAAGGGGCTCATGGGGAAAATATCTGCAAGTAGTGCAAGCCTGGGAACAAGGGTTAGGCTTCACGCTTACCACAAATGGCAATGGTGAGCCTCATTTGAGGAGGGAGGCGGAGACAAACCTCAGCGACTGCCCCCTAGAGTAAGAGCGGACACAGAGCCCACAGAGTACAACTTCTGAGGTCTAGAGAGACAGTGTTTGCCCTCATATCGTGATAATGGCCGTGGTCTGGTTTGGATGAGAAAGTGAAGCTGACAAAACCTCAAGGCAGTGTAGGACCATTCTTGGCATTATCTGAGGTATCCCACAGAAAAAGAAGAGGAGGAAATTCTTGAGGGCCATGTGTTCACAAATGGACAAGTGTGAATTTGGTTCGATGTTGGCATTGTATCAGGCTGGGGCTTTATCTGACAGGGACTCCATGTTGGCAGCTGGTAGCCCAGGGCTAGCAAGAATGCCCCGGGGAAGCCGGGCAGCTATTAGGGTTCCAGCCTTATGGTACACATGTTAGCATTATGGGATCATAAATATCAGAGATGGGAGAGGCCTGCTGGGTGACATCTGAGTCTCCCTCCTGCTGGGATCCTGTAGGTAAATGCTTGGTTGGATCGGAAGTGATCCAGATAGTGGAAGAAGTTCTCATCAGCTTCTTAAAGCTCCATGTTTTTAGACACTGTGTAATTCAAAAACGTCCCTCACCATAAAAAAGAAAGAAAGCAAAAAGAAACGTGAAAGGAATATTTGCAGAGAAATAGAAATGAGCAACTCCTAGACCCTTGCACTTGTCCAGGTCCTAAAGCACAAATAAAGGCCTCATAGAGATTTTAGTTAAAATACTAAAAATAAACAGTGCCTGTATTTAATTTCTTTTTGGAAGTTTCTAAAGGGAGCCAATAAATTAAAACTATACCTGAGGCCTAAATTATCTCACAGGAACGAGGGCTGCTTAAAAATCCATCCCGTCCTCTGGGCCCGCTCCTCAAGTCACATTCTGCAAGTCGGTCAACAAACTTCTATTGCGTGCTATCACGGAGAAGGCACTGAGGACGGGGCACTCACAGAGTCCAATGAGAAAACCCTAGTGTTCCAACTTCTGTTCCCACACTGAAAAATGCTGAGCTCCAAAAGACATGCTATATAAAAATGTTGAAAAGGAAGACAAACCCTTTAAAAGGGTGACCTTGGGCGTGCCCTTCCCAATGGAGTTAAATGTCACTGCTCTGAGAACTTGTACTTTCTGATTTCCTGACTTTGCAGAATCCAAAGCTAGCATAACGAATTTAAAGCCTGCAGCTTCCTTCCTTTCTCCATTTCCTTAAAAACAAAAACAAAAGCCACAGACTTAATATTTCTACTAAAATATAACTTAACAAAAAGCATCACACATTTTTACTGTTACCATGGTTTAGGGAAAAAATACATTTCCCTCTCTCCTGCTTTTTTGCTGCAAGATTACTTTTTCAAATTTCAGCGAGACACTAAATCCTGCCCCTGCATAATTTAGTCCCTAAGCATACGCACCATTTTAGGCCACTTATGGTTTTAATTGTCGATATGTGTTTCTCAGTTCTCTCTCTCACTTGTAACATGGCGACTGTCAGAATCAGGAGGGAAATTCCCATGTGGGTCCTTACGTTCCTTCTCAGGTTTTCCCAGCCACACCTTCAGGGATGACAGTTTAAAGTTTATAACATCCTCCATCTCCACTGTCCCCTCAGCCTCCCTCACTTGTATTCTAGAGGGAGGGAGGTGAAGGGACATCATCTCCTCCATCCTGCCATGGGGAAGGGCAGGCTCTGAGAGCTGTGTAGCCACATGTGGCTCGAGCCCCTAAAATGACGTGTGGGGGGGCGGGGGGGAGAGGGGGGCGCGCCTGGGTGGCTCAGTTGGTTAAGTGTCTGCCTTTGCCTCAGATCATGATCCTGGGGTCCTGGGATCGAGCCCCATGTCAGGCTCGCTGCTCAGTGGGGAGTCTGCTTCTCCCTCTGCCTCTCCCCCACTTGTGCTCTCTCTCCCAAATAAATAAAGAAAATATTAATAAATGAAATAAAATAAAGCGACGTGCTGTACATGTTAAACACGTATCAAACCACGGTATGGGAGAGAATGAAGTGCCTCGTAATAATCTTTATGTTGATTATCTGTTGAAATTATAATATCATAGATAAACTGGGTTAAATAAAATACATTATTAAAAATAATTCACTAGTGTCTTTTTACTTCTTTTTTAAGGTGACTACTAGAAAATTTCAAATGACCTCTACGGCCCACACGATATTTTTGTTCGACAGCGCTGCCCTACAGGGATTGATCCGAAGTCATCTAGAGGGCCAGGGACAGACCTGGGCTAAACCCACTGCTCCTACTGCATTTGGGGGGGCACAGAGTTTCCCAGGGCTTGAGGAATTGGGGAGAGTGATGCATACAGAGGAGAGATGGCCTACACTGTGCCCAGGAGTGAGGGCAAGAACACTGCCTGTCCAGCTGTGAACATGGCTGACCAGGGCTCCAACTCTCATGGCAGCAGGGGGAAGAAGGTACAAGGACCCCAGGGAGGGCCGGGCCCCCATGGCCTGCCTGGATGGGAACCTGCACAGGAGTGACAGGAGGTCCTTGGCCTGGCGGCTGGGCCAGGGAAGGAGGCAGGGTACACCTACCTCCAAACAGGCACCCCCCTCTGGCCCCCAAGTCCTGTCCCTTCCTTCTATCCCTTTCTACACAGTGGAGAACTATTTTAAAATTTATATCAGATGAAATCATACCCCCCGCTGAAAATCCTCCAATCAATTCCTCTGCACTTAGAATAACATCCAAAGTCTCCAAGGGTTCTACCCTCCTTCCTAACTCCATCCCCTATTCCCAACCCCATGGCCTGGCCTTTATAGCTATTCCCTGGGCCAGGGACACCCTCACCCCAAATCCCCTCCAGGCTGGGTCCTTGTCACTCCCATCTCCCCATCAACGGCCTCGAGTCCGCCCACCTGAAGCCGCCCCTGGACCACGAGCACGCCACCTTCCAGTCTGCCCAGCACGTCATTACTGTCTGGGGCTGTTTGGTTTGTTCCCTGTTTCTCTCCAGTACATAGTGATGTCCCCGACGGCAGCCCCTGGACTGTCTGCTTTTCTGCCCGACCTCGGATCCTACGCCAGAGGCCCCCAGAAGGCAATCTGCAGATGAGTGCTGAACGAAGAGTGAGCCAAGAGCCCGCATGGCAGCCCCAGCAGTGCGTGGTGACCGGGGGCCTACAGCGTGTGCGGCGTGCAGCACGGGAGGGGCTGCACAGAAGCCCCCGCCCTGGGAGCTGCCAAGGTTATCTGCATTTCAGAGGAAATGGAAGAGTCCAGAGCACACAGGGCCTGGTGAGGGCTGGGGTTCAACTCAGGTCTGGCTCTGAAGCAGCTCTCCTCCCTCCACTGTCACCGTTTCCAGCCGGTTTGCTCTGGCCCTTCTCTCAGGACCTGGAAGACGTAGCCCAGCTAAGCCTCCTCAGCCCTCCTCCCCCCACAGGTGCTCCCTGCACCTTCCTCCACAAGCCCTCAAGGGACACAAAGGGCAGGGGGCTGGAGTCAGCGGTGAGATGGTCTTTCTTTCCCATCCGCTCAGGGTCTCGGTGAATCGGGCCCGTGTCGGACAACTGAGTCTCCACCCCTGAGTCATGGAGAGCCTCTCCTCATGGTTGGCCCCAGGGGTGCAGAGCCTGTCCAGGGGGAAGAAGCTCTCATCTGGAATACCATCCCCTTTCCCAGCCTTCCAGCATCACCCTCTTCTCATTCCGCTTTCCTCCAGTCAGGTAGGCCCAGACTGTTCCCACTGTTTATCACTTGGCATCACCCCTACTTTTGTGACAGCGTGCCCTCTGAATGTAAAAAATTTGGGAGCCTGTGCACCCTCTATGCCTCCTGCTCATGCCCACCCCTCCCCCACCCTGCTCAGAGTCCTGGAGGGCCCCCACGGAGGCCCCCTGATTGGGCAGCCCCTGCACACAGCACCCCTCCTCCTCCCCCATTATCCTTAGCTGCAGGCTGTCTCCCCCTGGACTGTTTACACAGCTGCAGAATGAAGGGACTTTCATTTCTCCCCCCAACCCTCAGCTCAGGGTTAATGTATGTGTATTTCCGGCTCCCTACAACTTGGGGCAATGAGAATGCTAACCCAACCCAATCTCCTGTAAATAGTCCATACGCTGATAATGGTACTTTCTGGTGATGGCAAAGTGTGTGGAACTGCTTACTCACAGCGAACGATCTTGTGCGTGCCCACACAGGCTGCAGCCTTTGTGCAGCCCGAGGCAGAGCAGCTGTTCCATGCCATGCAAGCCCCATAACGTTAGGAACTGAGAGGTGGCCATCCCACAGACCTCCAGGTGAACCAGGTTTCAAACACGAACCAGGAATGGGCACCCTTGATTTGGGGATGGTAGAGTCCAAGGCTTGACCAACTATTGTGGGCCAGCTGCAAGAAAAATAAAATCCCCACTAGACAAGCTATCCAGTTCTAATAAATACCTGAGAACTAGAAGTAAAGACCCTGACAGTATTCTCTATCCTAAGAATTTCCCCAAATAATTACCTCCTCAACCATACTCCAGGCAAGATGGGATAAACAACCAGAACAAAAAGCACCACTTATTAGTCTACGGCTAAGCATGTAAGGGCAGCTTCCCCAACTAATGTGGATGGTACAAGATCAGAGTTCTAATAAAAGAACTCAAGACAGTGACCTGAGGTCTGAAGAATAACATATAGGATGAAGCTGGAGCTCCGATGCCCCCCCCCCACGCCACCATGGTGGTGGACAGGTTTAGGGAATAAAGCATAGGGAAACTGCAGTCCCTGCGGCTGTCCCCTGCAGTCCCTCTTCTCCTTCCAACCCCCTCATTCTAGAATTCCTGGAAAGTCATGGAGCCTTTGAGGCTTCTGTCTCTAAAGGAGGAATTGTCACTTTCCATTCTAACTTTCTTCAAGGAACTCAGACTGGGGCATCTTGCTACCTCTTGTGTTCCACTGCCCCCCGCCCCCCAGGACAATGCCCTGCCGCAGGGATAGATACATACCACCAAGGGCCCCCAGTATAGGAATTCGTACTGTAGGAACCAAGGGGTCACCTTCCTTTTCTACTTACAGAATGAAGCTTTGTCCTTTTCAAGAGATTACCTGACTTGTCTTATGGAGTGGTGCTGGCCCGGCCTGTGTCTTGACACACTTTCTCTTGAAATGACACACTTTCTCTTGAAACACTGGCTCTTAGACTCTGGGCTCCAGGGACACAGCAATATGTTTACGCCATCCCGCCCCAAGGCACCCAACCACACACACACACCTAAGAGAGGAGCCCCCAGGGTCTGGCCCAGGTCAGAGGCCCTTCTGCAAGGAAACCCGGGGATGACAGACCCGATTCTGTCTGTGAGGTCCTCATGGGGTTCCGGACAACCACGATGACCCAAGTTAGCTCAGAGCAAGGTATGGAGCCCAGAAAAAAATCTGCTCATATGCAGTGAGTGTCACAGGGACTAAAATACTCGCAGACACTGACGGGCCTGAGCTGAGGAATCACTTCAGGGTTGCTGAAGTCTTTCTGGCCTGACCTGTCAGGTTGCTGTGTGGCCAAGTTCTTGATTTTATTGTCACCAAAAAGGTGCATGGTTTACCCTTGCCCCTGAGATCCTGGTGCCTTGGCTAACGGGGACCCTTGTGCCACATCTTCTTCTTCTTTTTTTTTTTTTTTTAAAAGATTTTATTTATTTATACGACAGAGACAGAGACAGCCAGCGAGGAGGGAACACAAGCAGGGGGAGTGGGAGAGGAAGAAGCAGGCTCATAGCCGAGGAGCCTGATGTGGGGCTCGATCCCATAACGCCGGGATCACGCCCTGAGCCGAAGGCAGACGCTTAACCGCTGTGCCACCCAGGCGCCCCTGTGCCACATCTTCTCAGCTGAGTTCCTCAAGGGTCTTGGCTGCACGCGGAGCACTAGCCCCATGGAACAGGTGACGAAATGTGCCCAGGGCCACACCAGTGACTCCCAGTATAGGGACCTGCCCATTTTCCACACTGCCTCTTAGGAACTATCCTCCCGGGCATGTCCGCAGAGTGAAGATAAACCAATCCCGCCACACACGGCTGAGTTCTGTATTGTAGGATAAGGAAAAAGCGTGGGGGAGAGTTGGGGAGGACAGGCAGAATCTATAAGTAAATTAAAGTCATAATATCCAAGTGCTTTGGACCAATATTGCTGTGTTATTTCTACTTAGTGTGGATCCAGGCTTAAACTAAAGGAAAATAAAAACAACTTTGACAGTCATTTCCTTGCTTTCTTTCTCCATCCAAGAGGCACCAGTGGTTAACAGTATGGTGGCAACAAGTGGGTCAAAGGTCAGCCCCTCAGCCAGCACTGGTTTCCATGGAGACGGGGGCTATTCATCCAGCACACAGAGCCTCTTCACAGTCACTTACACACAATTGAGCTATTACTGAGAGCCCAGGAGAGCGGTGTCTGGAGCACAGTGCACTAGACAGGGCAGGGTTTAATGGAGCTGATTAAATGGTAGTTGGGGAATTATTCCAGAGCAGGATTTGGGAATGCCCTTCAGAAACAAGTTAAATCCCCAGGTCTCATCCCATTCCCAACACTCCTCCCTTGTACTAGAATAATGCCAGTGTCTACACACTCTGGCTCACCTCACCCTTCTTCCCACATGTCCAAAGTTGAGAGGATAAACCCTCGTTCTGAGATTCTTGGACTTTTGGCATCTGTATCATTTGCTCAGCACTGTGGTGCATTTGTGACTTAAAAAGATACCAACCCAAAAACAAAGAGTGAAAATTTAAGCAGATGATCTATTTCAGGCATAAAATAAATTCCAGTGGATGGTGAATGTGGTTTAAAACCAGCACTTCTTAGAGATGAGAGATTCTTTGGCATTTGTTTGGAAATACTTGCAATCTCTCTTTTTTTTTTTTTTGAAAGAATGGGTACATTCCTTCCAAAGTTGCATTGCCATCTGTAATTGATCAGACACTCTCCCAAAATTCTTGCAGCCTTTAAAATCAGAGTAGAACATGAGGTAAAAAGTAAAATCAGTAGAAAAGCAAAAAGTATTATTAAAAGATTATTCTCTCACATTAAAACTTTAGGTGAATGTTTTATACATAACCACCCCAAACTGGAAAGAATCCGAACGTCCTTCAACAGGTGAGTGGATCAGCAAACACTGGCTCATCCGTACAACGGAATGAGTGTGTGTGTATGCACACGGGAGGGGGGGAGGGAGGGAGTCTCAAGCATACTCCCCGCTGAGCACGGAGTGGGGCTCGATCTCACGACCCTGAGATGAAGTCAAAAGTCGGACGCTTAACTGACTGAGCCACCCAGGTGCCCCTCAAATACATTTTACTCTGTGGATGAAGCCAAATTCAAAAGGCTACATAGTGTGTGAATCCACTTACATGTCATTCTGGAAAAGGCAAACTATAGAGACCAGATAAGTGATTGCCAGAGTTTGAGACTAACCACAGGGAAAGTGCTGACTGAATGGAGATGCCAAAGGGGACTGGTGGGGGGGGGGGTTGGACTTGTTTTAGATCGTTAGTGTGGTGGTACAATTTGTTAAAACCTACAGAAATGTATTCCACAAAGAGTGAACTTTATGGTATGTAAAAAAAAAGGGGGGTGTGTGTCTAAATTTAGTCCTTTAGATAACAGGCAAGAAAACAGTGTGCTGACTCTGCAAGCCAGGATAAAATAATGAATCTGCTTGGTTCTCTTAAATTACACCTGCCAAGCTGTAAGTGCAGCCCACTCTTTTAAATCTCTGTTGCTATGATCTCTAACCATGCTGAGGTAAAGATGAAAAATTCAAGAACTGAAGCACTGGATAGATGTTGACAACTGTTCTAATGACACCCACGACTGGGTGGGGAACATCGATATTTATATTTTCTGAGACATTGTTCTTTGTAAGTATGAAAACAGAGGAAAAAAATAGTAGAGATGTTCTTTAGTGAGTAGGAGAGAAAATAGTGGAAAGAAGGCTGAAAAGATAGCAGTTATGATCAAGTGGGTTCATGACCATACGCTGAACAGGAATGAACAAATTCAAGGTCTTCATGCAAAGGTGAACGCAACCTCACAGAGGCCATCCAGACCTGGAGGCAGAGACATACAGATGTCTACCCATATCGTCCCTGGCATGACAGCTTCATCAGGACACTCAGATCACTCCTGTGGCTCGTGTCCAGAGCAATATGGCGCCCACAGGAGGTACGCAATCAGTACTGACAGAGTAATGAATATGCGAAGGCAGAAGCTCAGAGGAGAAAATCTGATTCAAGAGAAATGGCGAAGAATTACATGGAGGATTTATATATATCATTCGGTCAAGCTCAGTATTATGAAGCGTTCTGAGATTTAAAATAACACTTATAAAACCAACACATAAAACAAAAAACAAAAACGAAATAAGCCTCAAAACAAAAGGGGGCAGGCGAGAAGGAATGGCATGGGAGGCTTAATTCTCCAGCTCTGAGCTGCTCAGTCCAGGCGTGTGGGCCATGCTGGCTGTTGCTCTAGGAGGCTCCCTGGCTGACTCTGGACAGAACACAATGAGGACACCAAAGAATCTCAAGAGGGCGACGATGACAGATGATAGCTAACTTTTCTATTGTCTTTCAATGTCCAGGCACTGGGCTGGAAGTACTGGGCTAACATGAACTCACTTAACCCTCACAACCACCACCACAGGGGGGCTGTTGGAGTATCACTGTACACATGAGAAAACAGGCACGGGGAGCTATCTGACTAGCTCAGGTTAGGGTCTGAACCTCTCCTGACCTGAAGGTCTGCACATATAACCCCTACACTATTATGGGAAATGGGGCAAATCCATGACGACAACAGTTAACAGAGATGAAGTACTAACCACAGACATCTCCCCAAAGTGGGATACGCCTGAACTGACAGCTACACGTGACAATAACGCTGGGGGGGTGGGGGGACCAAATCTGCTCCATGGATGCCTGAAACAGGACGCTCCTTCAATGGCTGACATCCTCCAATGGCGCCCAGAGAATAGTGTTCTGCTCTTGGATACACCCCCTTCCAGGAGGTCCAGACTGAAGCAGCAGGCTGAGGACATTCAAAACTATGTTGTCTAGAGATGTTTAGTGTGAAGAGAAGACAAGAGGAGAAGGCTGTCTTCTGAAGAGTGAAAGGCACTCTTCACATGGACGAGGAGGAATTCAATTTGCTCTGGGCTGTCCCCATCACTGCAGGTGTCCAGGCAGAGGCCAGACAACAAATTGTTGGACCAGATAGCCCTGTGATCTCAGCCAGTGATTAATTATTCTCAGATGCGAAGTGATTCTCAGGTTTCCAAGAGCAATTTAGGAATGGAAAAACCCACTTCCAACTCAAAGAAGAAATACAAACAAGGCTGCTGGGAGGAAGCATCAGCCAGTCGAGAAGAGATGCTCTTCTGTGGCTGGGCCAAGACTGCAACCCTGGGGCCCAGGGCATCCTCACAGACCTGATTTCCCCAGGGCACTGACCATCAGTTACCAGCAAGAGCTGTTCCTTCGTGCTAGCTTAGCAACCTTGTCCACCAACAAGATTCCTGCAGAATTTCAAAGTATTTTCAACATACCCCATAATGTTTCTGGGAACATTTATATGTTCTTCCCCCCTGAAGACAGCATTAATCCTGAGGGAACCGACATTTCAAAAGTCAAGGGATCTATCCAAGCTTAGACTACGTTTTGGAAAGCTTAAGACATTTGTTCCTTTACCACAAACTAACAGTTAATTAAAAGGCTATATCCACCCATCCCCTCAGGCTTTTCCTCTGGCAACACAATCAGGCCAACTGTACACCGTGTAGGGCCAAGGAAAAACAGTGAGAACTTGAAGCTATATTCCTTTTTTTTTTTTTTAAAGGACTCGTTATCCTATTGACTCCGCACCACAAAAATGAGAGTGCTGTAAAATGGGGTGTGGAAGAAAGGGGTACTCTATGGTAGCCTGGTTCAGCCCATTGCAAGGAAATTTGGCAATGAAGAGCTTTTAAAATGTTCCTAGCTTTCTACTTAATGAGCCCATGTCTGGGAATCTACTCTGGGGTAATAATCCTAAACTCAGAAAAAGCTTTGTACATAATAGACACTACACTATTATTTGTGAGAGTGAAATACTGAGAGTGAAATACCAGAAAAAAACCTGAATTTCTAAAAATAGGAACAGGGTTAAGTGTGCCAATTGAAGATAACACGGTAGAATGTTACCGTAACGTTCTGATGTTTGAAAAGAAAGAAGGACAAAACTTACACACCACAAGAAAGGTCTGCCAGAAACTGGACCAATATATTTGAATGGTTATATTTGGGTGACAAGATTATTAAGTGACATTAAAAAAAGGGGGGGGGTGTACCTGGGTGGCGGAGTTGGTTAAGCATCCAACTCAGTTCAGCTCAGGTTGTGATCTCCAGGTCATGGGATCGAGGCACAAGGAGAGCTCTGCACTCAGTGTAGACTCTGGCTGAGGCTCTCTCTTTCTCTCTCCCTCTGCCTCCCCAGTCTCTCTCTTTCTAATCTTTAAAAGAGAGAGAGAGAGAGAGAGAGAGAGAGAGAGAGACTTCCCTCTCTCTCCAGGTTTTCTTTAATACACATGTCTCTCCCTCCCTTTCTCTATTCCAATATCTCAAAGAACACAAGGGAATATTCTCCCTGATTGTGCTTCTCCCAGGTCTGGGTGAATTTTCCCTCTCCTTTCAACAATGTACAGCCCCATATAAACATACATGCATGCAGATGTTCACATCTTTCTGTTTCTTTCTTTCTTCTTTTTCTTTCTTTTAGCAAATTGGGATTGTATCACACTTTTTTCAATAGCTCCTCAGTTTCCTTCAAAACAAAGGCCCTAATTTCTAAGAACTCAGTTACCTCGGCAGACCATATTTCAACATCTCCTTCCTTGTTTCCTCTGCCTAAATTCAAACCATGAGGAATTCCTTGGGGACCCCAAGTCAAGTGAAGGGAGCCCAGAGCCACTCTTTCCCTACCTTCCTTGAAGGCTGCCTGCCCTAGGGGCCAGGCTATGTTCCACACCTGCACAGGCTGCCTTCCCCAGCACCACGTCCTCACCCATAACTGGACACTAACTAATCTCCCTCACTTGAAATGCAGTCCCTCCAGGCTGGGGACCCGATCTTGTTTTGTATCTCAGTCCCTAAGACATTCCCAGACACCTAGGAGCTGCTCAATGATTACTGAACAGAAAATAAATATCCAAATGTCACCAAATTGTTTATGACTGATTCTAAACCAATCAAATACCTATTTATTGAGAAACTTCTCAAGGAAGACAAATTCCAAGAACCCAAAACCTTATAATGAGGATGGGAAATAGGACATAGCTGCACTGAAAGTTGTGGCAAACACCAGTGGCACCTGTCAAAATGGTAGCAATAAAGACTAAGAGGAAAGTTTTTCCTAAAGCTGCGTTTACACAACGTAAAGGACTGACCTGTACTGTTGAGTGAATTTATTTTCTCTCTCCTTTTTTTGATTATTGTTATTAAGATGTTCTTTTCAAAATGAAATTACGGAGATAGTAGAAAGTAGTTTTTCCTATTAATATCTTTACTTGGTAAAAATACAAGCTGGTATCATTCTCCCAATCCCTTTCCTTTCCCAAGTTTTCTGAAATTTGAATGGTCCAAGAGACCCCTAAGTGGGGTCCAGGTGGCCAATGGCTCTAGTAGTTTATGAGAAGAACAGATCCCCAATGCCAAAGAGAGACATTCTTTGAGTTGAGTCCGAGGGGTGGGTTTGATTTTGTAAGCAGAGAGGAGATCAAACCAGTAATGAAAGTTGAAAGTACACCAGCATGAGGCCAAGAGGAATCCAAAGATGTTCAGGAGGCAAGTTTCTGTAGTTAGCTCTTATAAGGCAGACACTAGAAAAACAGTACAACCACCCAGGAGAGAAAATTCAGCATTAACTCACTCTGGGACCAAATGCTGGTCTTGTCCCAGGCACTTTTTTGCACATTTCCCCTCCACATCTGCCTGTCTCAATGCCCCACCTTGCAGAGGACACCACGCACTCGTTTCAGGGTAAGAAAGTGGCAGAGCTGGTATGGGAACTCAAGTCCACTTTCTGCTCACCGCCCTGGAAGTGAGAGCCTGTGTTCATGCTACAGTCAGTGCGGAAGCTTTGAAGGTTTGCTGGCAGGTCAAGGATACAATAGAAGTGGTGTAGCCGTAGGTTTAAAAACAAAGGAGATAAGGAGAAAAGGGAACAGCCGGAGTGGGTTCTGACGGGACGAGAGCTTCAGAGAATCAACAGGACCTGGTGATCGAATGATGATTATGGAACACGAGGGAAAGAAGAACTGAAGACATGGACTTGGATGTTCGGGAAAATGGGAACTGAAGTAGAACAGAGAAGTTGGGAAGACAAACTCTTAGAGTCTTAGATTTCCATCAAAATCTGGAAGTGGCGCTGACATGAAGAAGGGCCGCGGAGCACAGAGGTTAAGAACCCTGACTCTGGGTCTGCCCGGCTTCAAATCCTGCCTTTGCCACTTACGAACAGGCAACCTTAGGAAAGGAATTGATCCGTGTTTCAGGCGCATCAAGTGTCAGAGATAAGCCAGCACACAGCTCACAGGGGACTGCTTTGAGGATAAAAGCTGTGTTAGTTGCAAAGAATTAGAAAGTGTGGGCCGTGCAGGGTTAAATTGCAATCTGCTGTATCTTGCTGTCAATGGTGGTCCCCTGCCCCTTTCCCTGGGTTTGGCTTCCTTCTCCCTCCTTACTACTCTCAGCACACCTACATTCACTTAGGAACTGGGCAAGCCCACACCCTCCCATCTGCTTCTTGGAGACCCTCCTGCAGCTCTCTTGACCAGGCCCTCCCTCGCCGGCCCTTCTCCCCTCTCCCTCCCCTTTGGCTGGTCCTGAGGAGTCCTGTTCCAACACTCAACTATCGGCAAGCACTTCAAGGCCTATCTTGGTAAATACAACGCCTTGCAGGTGAATACAAATGAAATATTTAAAAGTTTATATTTTGGTAATTTTCAAACATACGCAAAAGCAGAGGAATTCAGTGAAGCTGGTTAAACCACCACTGGTGTTCCAGGGCTAGCTCATGGCCAACCCTGGGTCACCTATTTCCAATCCACTTCCTGCCGACCCCACCCTAAACGCCAAACTGTAAGATATCATTTCATTGGTAAGTGTGTATCTCTAGAAGACAGAAATTTTTTAAATTCCTATAAAATTATGTTTTAAAGATTTAACAATAATTCTCTAATATGATGAAATAGCTAATTAAGCTGTTAGACTGTCCTGATTGTCCTAAAAATTATTTTTTTCCCCTACAGTTTATTTCAATCAGCATCCAAATGTGGTCCATGTATCATGATAGCTAAAGGATAGCTCTTTTTTTAGTCTTTAATCTTTTTTAGACCTTTAGTCCTTGGGGGGGCGGGGTCTCTCACTTTCCCTTTCTTTCTCTCCCTCTGTATCATCTGTAGAAGAAACCACGTTATTGGTCCTGTAGAGTTCTCTACAGTCTGAACTTTGCTACACATTCCCTCATGTTGTCATTTAACATGTTTCTCTGAACCATGTATTTCTTATCAACTAATAATCACACCAAGAGGCTTGATCAAATTCAGGTGGACTTTTTTTTTTTTTTTTAGTTTATTTGGGGGAGAAGGAATAGGACTATTTCTTCTTGATTTATTAGCTGGGAAACTTCTGTAAAGAATCCTGACTACTATTTGGTGGTCCAGTGATAGAGAGCACATAACACAGGCAAGACAAATGTCTGATCCTTTCCCTGTATTATCAGTTTTTAAATAATGACTTAGCTCCCTGTTGCCCCCCCAAAAGAGACCAGTGTTGCTGTTCTTTGGTTTGGGTTTTGGTTTTTGGGGTTTTTTTTGAGAGTCATTGTGAACTTAAGGGTTTAAATAAATATGATGTTACTGATGCTCAAATTATTTCATCTTTGTCTTTTTTAGGTTGGCTCCCAGGTCTTTTTGACCCAGTAGTCCTAGTACCTGAATCCCTAATAGTGGACCAGGAGACCCGAGTCTCTAGTGGTCTCTGATGGCTTTCATACTGTCTTACCTAACAGTATGTTCTGGGTTCATCTTGTACAACGAATCATCTCTTTCTCCTAGGGGCCCCGTTTTAAGTGGGAAATGATATTAAGTGAACACAATCCAAGCACTAGAGTTGTTCACTGCTGCTGAGATGGTTGCTCCTAGGCCTTTTCAGTGGACAGAGTTAGGAAAGATATTTTCTCTTTATATACACATAAATATGTAAATATATATTTGAAAACATGAGTTCATATTGTTCCTTCCACTTTGCACTCAGGACTCTGAGATCTTTCCTTATCCTCCTTGATGTTTCATCTGTACCCCCTTTTCTCCACACTGAAAATTCTTGTTCTCAGTAACACCAACGTAATTACTCATTTACTCCTTACACAATACATACAGGACACAACAGATTCAGAATAACAACATCAACACCATCATCACCAACATGGTTAATGAAAACAGTGTAAAATTTTTGCTTCTTGGCACTTCTTTTGGTCCTTATTTTATATCCACTAGGGAAAGACAAATAATTGTGTTTGTATAACTGGGTTCTGCCTAGGTCTGCTGATTTCCAGTCTGGCTCTGTCCTTGGGACTTAAGCCTGCCCAGCTTTTAGTCGGAGGTGTGACATCCTGCCTACTCTTCGCCAACTCAACCCCAGAAGCTGGACCCAGTGCAAACCAGAGAAGCCCAAACCACAGCAGAGATCTGACTTTAGTGTTTGCTGCTCTAGGAAATCCATGCACTCTATCAGGCTTAGATCCGCCTTGGAATGAAGTCTGAATGGGTCTTGCCCGTCTGACATTGATTTGGGTGGAAGGAAGGCTGTTCCCCACAGGGGCCAGGTCTAAAGCTCACTGATCTCCCTGCAGTCCTGTTTACCCCCATTTGGCTCTGGGAACCAGTAAAACCCCAGCGTGTTGTGAAACCACCACCAAGTGGACATCTGACAGGTGTCTATCAGAGAGAAATATTTATTCAGAGAAGTATCTATTCAAATATCTATTCATATCTGTCCATTTTTAAATTGGATTTTTTTTTTGCTATTGAGTCGTAGCAGTTATCAGATATACGATTTTCTCCCATTCAGTAAGTTGCCTTTTCATCTTGTTGATTTCCTTTGCAGTGTAGAAACTTTTTAGTAGTATGCATTTATTTACTTACTTATTTTTGCTTTTGTTGCTTTTGCTTTTGGTGTCAGATTCAAAAACTCATCACCAAGACCTGTGACTAACAGCTTACAGCCCATATTTTCTTCCAGGAATTTTCTGGTTTCGAGTTTTACATTCAAGTCTTTGATCCACTTTGAGTTAATTTTTGTGTATGGTATAAGACAGTGGTCCAGTTTCATTCTTTTGCATGGGGCTGTCCACTTTTCTGAACACCATTTATCAAAGAGACTGCCCTTTCCCCACTGTACATTCTTGGATCCTTTGTCATAAATTAATTGACCATATATACATGGTTTATTTCTGGGCTCTTTATTCTGTTCCACTGATCTATGTTTCTGTTTTTATGCCATACCATATAGTTTAATTATTATAGCTTTGTAATATAGTTTGAAATCAGGGAGCATGATGCTTCCAGATCTTTCTCTTTGTTCTTTCTCAAGATTGCTTTGGCTATTTGCGGTTTATTGTAGTTCCATGCAAACTTAAGGATTATTTGTTCTAGTTCTAAAATGCCATTGGAATCTCCATAGAAATTGCACTGAATTTGTAGATTACACATTTTAAAAATATTGATTCTTCCAATTCATGAGCACAGAATATATTTCCATTTATTTGCATCTTCTTCAATTTCTTTCATTCATATCCTGTAGTTTTCAGCGTACAGGTCCTTTCACCTCCTTGGTTAAATTTACTCTTAGATATTTTATTCTTTTTGATGTGATTATATATGAGATTTAAAATTTTTTTTTCTTTCTGATAGTTCACTACTGGTTTATAGAAACGCAAACAGATTTTTGTGTACTGATTTTACTGAATTGTTTATTAGTTCTAACAGTTTTTTGATGGAATCTTTAGGGTTTTCTATATATAATGTCATTTGCAAATAGTGACAGTTTTATTTCTTCCTTTCCAATTTAGATTCCTTTTATTTCTTTAGTCTTGCCTAATTACTCTGTCTAGAACTTCCAATACAACGTTGAATAAACGTGATGAGAGCAGACATCCTTGTCTTGCTCCTGATCTTGGAGGAAACACTTCCAGCTTTTCACCATTCAGTATAATGTTAGGTGCGGGCTTGTCATATATGGCCTTTATTATGTTGAGGTATGTTCCTCTATACCCAGAGAGGCTTTTGAAATCATAAATGGATACTGAGTTTTGTCAAATGCTTTATATCCTTTATTTTGTTAATGTAGTGTATCACAATGACTGGTTTGCAAATGTTGAACTATCCTTGCATTCCTGGAATAAACCCTACTTGATCCACAGTGTATGATTCTTTTAATGTATTGTTGAATTTGGTTTGCTAATATTTTGTTGAGAATTTTTGCATCTGTGTTCATCAGGAATACTGGCCTGTAATTTTCTTTTCTTGTGGTGCCCTTGTCTGGTATCAGGGTTTTGGTATCAGTTACCTAACTATAACTTCTAATTTAAAAATGAAACCAACTCATTTACCTACCTTTTTGTAGTTTTAAAAAATATTACTTTTAGTTATGGAACTATCTATCTACAAATAAAACTACATCTAATGCAAAGAAACAAACAAGTGACACTAACATACCCATTTAACCATATTAAACAGTGTCACATTTTCTCACACTGATCTTCGAACTCTGAACCGATTAAAAAAAAAAAGAAAGAAAAAAAGAAATAAAGTGATACTAATACAGCTGAAGGCCCAAACTCAGCCATCCATTTCCCCGGAAGCAACTATTATCCAAACATGCTGGTTAGCATTCCTCTGCATTGTTTTAATACTGTCATTACATATATTATCTACATACACCTACAATTTGGGTGTTTTCTCCAACTTTTTATTTTGAAAAACTCCAAATTTACAGGGAAATTATAGAAATACAATGAAAACCCATCTTTCCTTCAACCAAATTTACCATTATTAACATGTTCCCAAATTTGCCTTAGGTTTCTCTCTCTCCCCTATATATATGTACACACACACACACACACACACACACACACACACACACACACTTTTATTTTGCTGAGCCACTTGAAAGTAATTTGTAGACATCATGACACCTTATCCTCCAATATGCATCAGCATGGATCTCCTAAGCACCAGGACAGTCTCCTACATAACCACAACACGATTATCATTCTCTCAGGAGTTCTGAACATTCATATAAATGGCACCACAACAGGGGATGCTTTAGGGATGCTTTAGCAACTTGCTTTTTCCAATTAACATTAGACTTTCGGAGTTTCTTCGTTCTGGTACACACAGGTCTGGTTCATTCCCTCTCTTCTACTACATGGCTGTGTTTCCTCATCTACTTATCTTACATACGATGACTACCATGTCCTAGTTTATGCTACTACGTACAATGAACAATGGCTGTCCTTGTTCATGTCTCTTGGGCCACATGGGAGAGATCTACTGGGTCATACGATACGTGCATCTTCAATTTTACTACATATGACCAAATCATTTGTACTAATTCAAGCATCATTTATTAACATATATCCTCGCCAACACCTGCATTCTCACATTTTAATATTTGCCATCACATTATGGTTTTAATTTGCCTTTCCCAGATTCTGCTTCTTTCTTTAAATACAAAGCAAAGAACACGTTTAACCTTTTCTGAACATCTTATACACCCTCCATTACAACATACCCTTCCGTATTATTACTCCAGTTTTTCCCTTTGCCTAGATGGTCAGCTGCTACTTAATCTGCAAATGATCATGCTAATAACCAAATACTGTTCCTAAATCAAGTCAGTAAATCCTAGGTAAAGGTTCAAGGACCCCTCCTATAGATAAAAGAGCAAGAACTATAGTAAAGGACAGTATGACCAGTTTTTCAGTGAAACTAAACACTTCTCGGTTCTTGATTATACAACAGATGTTTAATCCCCTAGAAGTGCAATATTTAGAGGAGTAGCACAAACTCTCAACTCTGGGAATTAGCAAAAAATGGACAAGACAGAGGTTAGAAATCTCATCACCTCCCCTCAACAGAAAGGTGAGCAGCCTCGAGCCTGAGGCGGTCAACTGCTGGTAACAGAGAGCAGCCTCCCTTCAATTACTCAGCAGGGGCAGGGGCAGAAAGGAGAGGTGGACAGAGCTGTGTGATGATGGGAAATACACCCAGCTAGGAAGTAAGACCTGGTTGCTGGCTCCAACTCATTTTCCTAGTCTGTAAAAGAAGATAAACTACATGGCTTAAAGTTTTTGTTCTTTCAACTCAAACATTTAATGGTTTTACAATACCATAAAAGCCCGGGAAAAATTCATTTCACTTCAGCCTTCCACAAAACTGGGGTTCATAAAGCTGATTCTGAGTCATCAAAAACAAAACAAAATGCAACAGAAAAGATTCTCTCTTCATTCTTTAAGAAGTTAGAAAAGTGTAGGATGCATTTTAGAATACTTTCTCCAAAATGGTTAAGGTTTAAATTTTAGCGTTTTGACAAGGGAGCATTTATTGTCTGGAAAACTCTATTGCATGGGTTTTTTTTTTTTTAAGATTTTATTTATTCATTTGAGAGAGGGTGAGAGAGAGAGAGAGAGAGAGCATGAGCAGGAGGGGCAGAGGGAGAAGCAGACTCCCCCGCTGAGCAGGGAGCCCAATGCAGGGCTGGATCCCAGGACCCTGAGATCATGACCTGAGCTGAAGGCAGCCGCTTCACTGACTGAGCCACCCAGGCGCCCCTGGAAAAGCAAATTTCTTAAGGGATAAAAGACATATACATGAAAACTGTACCCCATAAATACACAGTGAACACCTCTCAGGTACTCTTATAGGCATGGGAGAGAAGAACACTATTTTTGATCCCAAGGAATTCATTATCTAATGGAGGAGGCGAACAAGAAAACAACAGTTTTAATATAAACTGACTGGGGCTAATTTAATGTGAGTATAGGGTATTGGGAGGAAAGGTACAGTCGTCAATCATGGGCAAGGAATTTCGAAGTCAATGGTGGGTGGGGGTGTCAAGAAACTGTTCCAAGAAGAAAAGATGCCGACAGAACCCTGAGGGTCAGTGGTGAGCACACTGGCACAGACCGGTACGAGCTGGAGCACTGCAAGGCCCCATGGCCTCAGAGCACGGTGCTCACCAGAACAAGCTGGGACATGGGCCAAGAAGCTATGAAGTTCTGACACCAGTCGTGACGTCAAAGGTGAACGGAAAGTGGCTTCCATGCTTCAGACTCGTTCACTTGAAATGAGGATCTCGGAGATGAAGAGTGTAGAACAGCTTAACTTTCCTCTCCTGCGAACTATCAGCTATGTGAAGATTAAATATCTGGCTCACACAGCAGGTTACGTTTTTCAGGTGAAAGTCAGTATAATTTGCCTGGTTTGTTTCAATCCTACTGATTTTGTAACGATCAAGAATACTCAGTTCAATGGTTGATTGGGTCAAGTGATTTATGAACACTCAGGTGGACTGAAAATGCCCATAATGCAGAAGCACGTTCTCTGTTGAAGAAGTTAGTGTCTAGACACAGTAAGGGCAGGCGGTGTCTACACCGTGAGTCAAGCTCAACACACATGCAATGCACTTTCTTTTTTAAAGATTTTATTTATTTGTTTGTTTGTTTGTTTGTTTGTTTGTTTGAAAGAGGCAGAGGCAGAAGGAGAAGCAGACTCCCTGCGGAGAAGGGAGCCCAATGCAGGGTACTCCATCCCAGACCTCTGGGATTGTGACCTGAGCCAAAGGCAGATGCTTCACCGACTGAGCCACCCAGGTGCCCATGCAATTCACCTTCTGAATGGAAGACAGTTAGCCTTTGAAAATTCCTGCTCAATCACCAGCATTCTAAGGCCAATGGGGTCATAAAGAAGAAGCCATCTCTTTGTCCCCTACCCAGGGAGCTTCCAGCCACTGGGCAGAGGTAAGGAAGGCTAGTGGGCCCCAGGCTACTACAAGAGCCAGTGTTTGGTGTTGTCCTGCAAGGTATGGCTTGAACACCTCACCAGGACCTCCCCTCCCGCCTCCAGACTTGAGTACTCCTTTTTCAGGTCCTCCAGGTAATGTTCCACTCTGTTTTGCCAGCCACTTGTCACACGTATTGTAAAGACTGGTTTTCCTGTTTGTTCCCCTGCATTTTAAGCTCCCGAGGGCCAGGACCCTATCATATTCTACTTGGTAACCACAGAAGGTGTTCAGTAATTGTTAAATGGATGGACGGATGCGTGCACACCAGGCATTCTTCCAAGGCAGGCAGGCAGGGAGGAAGGGGGTTGGTGATGTTGGCCTGATTAATTTCATAACATGTACGCACTCTAGAAGCAAAAGAAAGCATGGAAAATGTGGATTGGTGATGTTTGTTTTGTTTTGTTTTGAGGCAAAATGAAGAGGGTAAGAGGAACTGAGTTAACATCACTAACCACTCACTGAAAGTTGTTTGGAATCCATCATTTGGGAAAACTCTGAGCACAGCGGGGTGCGAAGTTCCCCAGATGGCAAGAGGGGTGTCGGGTCTTCACAGGCAACGGAAACAGGCAAATTGCATTTCGCACAGTTACAGACCTTCTCATCAGCCCCACTATTATTTCCGCACCAGTCCAGTAATTCAGGGGCGGGAGTGGGAGTGGGAGTAGATAAAAGGTGCCTGGAGCCAGGGCGAGGAGAAGGCTGGGCAGAGAGGGCCCAAACTTGCCCACACTCTGTGAGCTTCCTTTCATCCCTTTTGAATAAAATCTGCATTCCTTTTCTCGGAGAAGGGCAGCCCTGCTCCCCACCTAACAGCCCTGAATGTGGTGGACTCAGTGCCCCCCAAGCCAAGCTCCGCAAGGCAGCTGAACCCCGGCCAGCCGTAGCACAGAGGAGAAAGGCAGATTGTCCCCCTGGCCCAGCTCAAACATTTCATTCTCTTCCTAGGCCTCAAAACCCTAATTTGACCACAAAAACCTGGCCTCTGGTGTTTCTGTTATGAGTATCGGATTCCTTCGGCTGAACTTGGCTGTTCACTGCCTGAACAAATTACATTAACAATACAGAGAAATGTATACAGGGCCTTAAAAACACTGCTGAGCAGGGACCAAAACAAAGACGGTGGTGTCCTAGCAACAAACCTCACCCCCCAGCAGCCTCCGGCCCTGCCAGGGATTGTAAGCCATTGAGCTCCTCTCTTCTCTGCAAACAATTAGGGACAGAGAAGTCACAATTAGAGATGGGATTTACAGCCAGAGGAGCAATCTATAAATCACGGAGCTCCCACCCCCAGCCATTCCCAGCCAGATAATCAGAGCCAGATGTTCGCCACAGCTGCTTCAACGTGGGTACACTGTCGTCCAACTCGACCACGCTCCTGCTCTGAGAACCGGCAGAGGCTCCAGCCAGCGAGCCCTGCCAAGCCAGAGGGGGCCTCTGCACCCTGGAGCAGGCCCAGCGGCAGGAAAAGTTGGGTCATGAGCGAAGTGTCGGGGAGAGTGACTGCAGAGGTGCACAAGGCGCTCTGGCTGGCGGGCAGCGCGGCTCCCGGAGTTCCCGCCAACCCCGCACCATTCAGTAATGGGGGCGACAGTGACTGCTGGCGGCATTAACACTCACTGATCACTTGTGAAGTACTAAGCACTGAACTGGGTACTTTACAGCTGCTCCCTCGCTGAAGAGCTCTCAGTTCACAGATGAAGACACGGAGCCTTGCAGCTGGCAACACTGTTCTAGAAGGTTCCCAGGGCTACTGAGTGGCAGAGCAGCAAGTTAAAGCTGGGTCAGCTTGACCGTGATGCCCCAATAACCTCACTGAACTGTGGAACGATGGAGAGACCGATTCAGGATGCGGGGCTGGCGGTTTCCAAGTTACTCTCTTGACTGTCAAACTTGGCAAGGGATTTGTTGTTATTTTATTTCTCCATAGGTGGCTGGTGTTTTCAATTTCGTGGCTGACCCACGGCAGATTTTTTAGGACCTGGGGCCATGAAACAGCAAACTCCAAGTGTAGTAAAAGCTAGACTATTCAAATGTCACCAAGGTGTTTCTCCTCATAGACCTCCTTCTGATGCACATGTTTTTCTTCATTTTCTTACTTATTTATTGAGATACACGTAATGTGCGCACATCTTAAATATACAGCTCAATTTATTTTTCTCTAGGTATCAATCCATGTGACTACCTCCAGATGAAGATACGGAACCTTCCAGGATCCATTTTACAAGGTTCTCACATGTCCCTTTCCCAGTCAACATTCCTCTGCCCCCACAGTAGCCACTGTTCAAAGCTTTATCGCCATATAAAATTTTGCTTGTTTCAGAACCAACAGAATCACACATTGTGTCTTTGGGGTAAAAACAGGTCTTTTGTGCAGCTTTGGTTATTTTTGGGATCAAAGCAAGGTTTCCAGTGCAAAATTCCCGACAATGAAAACCTAAGACAACATCACTAGTTCTGTCTGCTACATCAGCTTTGAGAGACTATCCCAGGACGCTTGTAACTCCTCTTCCCAGACCCTGTTGGTGGTGTCTAAGACGCCCTGTCCTCAAGGGCTGGACAAGCCCCTGGCCGTTGAGCTTCAAGCACTGTCGGTAACTGAATCTGGTAGTAACAAGCTGTGTTTACCCCACTTGTCACCCTCCATCCTTTACACGCTGACAGCCACCACCTTTCTCTCCTCAGGAAGGGCAGCAGGGCATGGAGGATGTGGCTGAGGCCCTTCCCGGGAGGGGAAGGATTAAATGGTCTGGAATGTCTGGGCTCCAAGGGCTCTCCAGGTTCGGGCTGCTGAGGCAAAGTGCTCCCCAGCCACCCTTCACACTGCTCAGCACCCCAGGAGACCCTCGGAGGGGAGCACTCCACTAAGGCAAGAGGAGGCCACCCACTCATCGACCCCACAGAGGAGGAGCCCCTATTCATTTGGGCCTTTCACTGGGACATCTAGGCAGAAAAGCTAGTTGGGGGGGCGGGGGGATGCACAAAGTTTCAGTTCAGAGGATAAAAACAGCCAGTACAACAGAGATTCTGAGAAAGGCAGACACCCCTGAGGGCAAGGAGGGAGCAGGCTTTTCTTTCCTTGGCTTTCTCCCCACAGTCTTGACCACCTCTTGAAGCACAGCGCTGCTCACCTTAACTCCTTGGCGTGGCCCCAATTTCACTTCCCAGGGTAGTTATTTTTAGTTGCACTGAGCACCTGTTTGTTTCCATGACTGTTTAAAATTCTAAATCTGTTGGCATATTACGACATAGGACACTTCCAAAGGATCTAATACTATCAGCCGGAAGTGGCAGACCCTTAGGAATTCCAACTCTCATCCAAGTATTTATGGCTGACACATAAATACAGTGACCCTACCTTCCAAATAAAACATCGGGGCATGGGATTTCACAAAGGATATTTTTGGAGGTGTTATTTGGATGGAGAAATAGGAGAATCACAGCATATTCTCGATTTGTGGGGCTATTGTGGGGATTTGATTGTCTGTGAAGAGGACTGTTTGACAATTTCAGAACTAGAAATTGAGGGAGACAAAGGCCACTCCCAAATTTAGCAAGTTGAAGCTCAAAGCAGTCTCCTATCACGGCTGCTCAGGTCCCCAAAAGAGCCGGAGTCCATTCCCCACATCCAGCGCCTAAAAGCCCTCCCTTGCTCCCGGCACACAGGACAACTAGAAATTTCTCCTTCTCTTTGTTCTCCTCTTCATCTTCTGGGCTACCCTTGAGTCACCCCTTTTCCCTGTCTCAGACTGTGCACCCCCCTTTTCCCACTGACTTTCAGGACTCCTCCATTCAAACACAGTCTCTTCTGCTGGGGGACAAATTCTGTCTTGCTCTAGTCTGGGGGCGGGGGGTGGTTTTCTAAAGGCTGGTCGGTTCCGAAGCCTGTAACTGACACAGGAGGGTCTTCTGACCCTTCCCACGACTCTGTCTGGACCCCACAGTGACCCTGACCACAGCCCGCTCAGCGGGTTGGTGTTGCTGTCCGGAGGACTGGGCACGCCCAGCCCGTAAATGAGCACATCCTTCCTCAAGGGCCAAAGATACTGACCTGCACCCAGGTCCAAGTCTACAGGCAGCTCACGTGGAAACGTGGAGAAACGCTCAACAGCAACAAGAAGACTGCATGCGTCTGCAGTCAGTGAGGTACCCCCACACTTTCCCACCTCCCAATGTCTACTCTTGCCGGTCCCTCCTACTGGCCTCCCCTCCCCCTTCCAGTCCAGGCTCTTCAATACACAGATCCTTGGAAAACACCATCAGGACCCCGGGCTCCAAGGAGCCTTCCTTCCTCAGAACCATGGGTCAACCACGGGAAGGCTTCCCAGGGCCAGGCAGGGTGTAGTCATGATACTAACAGCAGCCACAATAATAATTATCAGTATGTCCTAGGAAGTGGGCCCTGTGCCTGGGCCTTTCACATGGACTAACCCCTTAAATGCTCAACAAGACTACTCGGGAGGCACCGTCCCTGCCCGGAGGTACAGAGCGGACAGGTAACTGGCTTAAGGTCACGCCCACTGCTAAGTGGCGGGGCCAGGGTTTGAGCCCAGCCCAGCCCTTCACCCAGGTAATGTGGCTCTGATGGAGGGGTGGGCACAGCCTGTCGGAGGGGATGCTGCTGAGCTTCAGCCCGGCACTGGAACACCGCTGACAACCTCTGTACCTCTCTCTCTCTCTTTTTTTTTTAAGAGGTGCTGGATTTTTACATGATATTTTTTAACTTTGTGGAATCACCATTCTAGCCCCAACCCACATCTGAAAGGAGATTGGGACAGTGGGCACAGGCCATGCCTGCTCTCAACAGTGCCTCATGCACCTCACCAGGAACTGGTAAAGGTCCTATGTGAGGGCTTTCCTTCTGGACCTGGAATTAGGATTTAAATGTTTGTGGTTTCAGACAGCCCTTCTTACCTAAATGATAAGCTAATGGAGGACAGGGGAGGGACTTACCTTTGCAGAGACCCTACTACGTGCCAGCACTGTTCTAGACCCTTCCATGTATCAGCTTGTTTAATCCTCACAAGGACTCGTTGAGTCCAGTAACAGTGACTTAGCCTCTTCTTTTTAAATGAAGGAAGATGGTGACGTTCAGAGGGGTTTAGTCTCTTACCTAAAGTCACAGCCTTCGGAGGCAGCACCACGCATGCCCCCTGCCACCTCATGGAACAGAATGTAGATCACTGTGGATCTGCTCTATCTCGGTGGTTCCAGGCAGGGAAGTTAATTCTTCAATTAATTAATGAGGGAACTGTTTGTTTCAAAGGCTCTTAGAAGTAAAGTACTTGGATCCTTGGATAACTAATTCTCTGAGCTCTCAGGACCATGTTGGCTGCCTTGAAGCCTGAACACTGCGCTAGAAATACAGGTTTATTCAGCAATGTCTACCAAATCCCTACTATGTATGTGTGGGGGTTGTCCTCAAAGCGAAGGAGCAGAGCCGTGTCCTGCTATGTGGCAGGAGGCAGTACCGTGTGGGTGCAGCCTTGTGCAGAATCCTAGACTCTCCTATTCCTGAGCCGTGCCACCCCTGGGACAGCTTCCGCACTTCTCCACACTTCGGTTTCCCTACTTAAGAATGGGGAAGATGAGGATGGTGCTCACTAGTAGTCCCCACCTCCCAGGGCTAGTGTGAGGATTACACTAGTTGAAATACACGTTTAGAACCAGGTCTGGCACGTGGCAAGTACTCCAGAAGTGGTGTTATTGTTTAAAACCCCAAGCTGCTGCTCCTTTGTCATCACCAGAGAAGGGAGAGGTCCTACTAGACAAGGACTAGGGGTTGGGAACAGCCTGGATGAACCCAGCCCTCCACACGGTCATCTGATGCTTCCTTCAATAGCTTGCTGAAAACTTTCCCTGCCTTGACTATATCTCATTGTTTATGGTGGATTTTTACTTGATCCTCTTAGGTTTTCCAGGTAGACATTCTGCAACAGTGGTTGTTTTCCAACCTTTATTGTCTTGGCTACCGTACCAATGCAACCCTGCACTCTCCCTTCCTAGCCCTTTGCACTTGTCTATCTTGTCAACCCGGCAATGACCCTGAGGCACTGCTAGAGATCCCTGCTGTCAGGAGAAATGCTGGGGTGCCAGCGAGGGCTTGCAGCCGTGCTAGGCCCAAGGCCTCCCCAGCAGGGCAGAGAGTTCCCAGGAGAAGCTGGAATGACAATGGGGACACTCAGCATGTATGGGGAAGGGGCAGGCAGGAGAGGAGGCCCAGGAGGCAAGGAATAGGCAGAGCTGAGGTCACTATAAGGAGCTGGTAATGGTCATATCATGGGGAGTGTCCTCCAGCAGGCCTGACACAGGGCTGGGACTCAAGAAGTACTGGTGAATCAACACGACCTGTGAAGATCATGTTGTGTTCCCATGGGCACAACCTAGGACAGGCCCTTCCAGATCCCCCCTTCAGGATTTTAAGTGTATGGAGACCCAAAGGCTGTCTTTTCTTACCAAGAAACACCCATATCTCAAATGCAGATCCTTGCGAAGAAGGCAGACAGTTTCCTATTCATTAACATCCTAACTGATTTCCCTGTCTGCTCAACTGGACTCCCTGGGAATGTGCACATAGGACATTTTGTGGGGGAAGTCATCTTATGTGAAAATGCAGTATTTGCAGCAGTAGGCTCCTAGGCAAAGGTGTTGCTCCCCATTACCTGGGCCTCCTCCCCAAGCCAGTGTCAATGTGGCACCCCAGGGTGATATAGGAACGTTCATTTCAGCAAGCACCCAGGATGAATCTGAAGCAGAGGTCCAGGGACCATACTCTGAGAATCACTGTCCTGATAGTTCTGCAAGTTTGATGCCTCTGAGCATCCTCCCCACGGTTCCCCACTCCCTCCTCTGACCCAAGAAGGCCCTCCAGATATTCAGGGTTCCTCTTAGCAGATCCTCCTAGGAGCACAGGCAGTAGGCAGATCACAGGAAAAGAAGCAGGCCTGCCTGGAACTCCTGGCATGGGCAGCCCCACCCCCAAACTATGGGAGATGGAAGGGGGTACAGAATATCCAACTGAGCCCTCCTGTCTCATTCATGTAAACAAACAGGACTAGTGCCAATGGCCTCATGTATAACTGTGTCCACAGCCTCGAGCAAAGGAAGGTGAAGATGCCACCTGGGTTTCCATGCCCCTGTGGGCCCTACATTAGAGTCTCCTTCCCCCTATAAATCCTCCTCCGGGGATTTATAGCCTTACTCACATCTAGGCCCTTCCTGCATGGCTCCCCTGCTTTCTCACTAGATGCATATATATTCATCTGTCTCACCTGGAGAAAACTCTCCTAACTAGGCACTGTGTTTTAATGGGGGCGCTTTTTAGGTTAAGAGAAATATTTGGCCCTGTTATTCAATGACTACTGTAAAATTCTATACAAGATGTGGAGGAAAAAGAAATCAATGACCCGCAAAGCCCAGAGTATTTTGAAAAGCAACCTTGCTCTTATAATTTCATACTGACTCCCAAGGTGGGGGGGGGGGTCAGAATTTTGTGATCCATCACTTCCTCAAGATAATAAAAAACGAACTCAAGATTAAAAAAAATGTGGACCATAAATATCTCCCCCGCCCCTTTCTGGAAATGTCTCTTCCATAAAAAGGCAGCTCCTACCATTCCAGAGGCTCCCCTCCACTGGACTGGAGTATTCAGCTCCAGACTTGTGGCAAAAACTAAAACTGCTGTGTGACAAGATAAACACATACCTAGAAATCACTCTGAAAACAAGGAATGGCAGGAATTTAGCTTTTCTGCGATGAATCAGATATGGCTCACTCCCTCACTTCCTTCAGGTCTCTGTTCAAACCTCACCTCCACGAGACCTTTCCTGACACCCACGTGTAAGGCATCCTGACCTTTACTCTCTATGGGCCTCGCACTGCTTTATTTTCTTTATCAGCACCTGACACACTGTGTGTTTGTTCACTGTCTCTCCCCCCATCCAGAAGGTAAGCAACTGGAGAACGGACACTTTATTCATTGCTACATGCCCAGTACCTTGAAAGTGCCTGCCGTGTCACTGCACTCAAGCAGCTGTTGGGGCAAGGACCCAGCCACCTGTCAATCTGCCCAACAGCCCGCCCATTCACCCACATATAAATGCCAACCATGATCGAGATGCCATGCTGGATTTTCTGTACACGGGCTAGAGACTAGACGTGGGTTTTGCTCCTGGACAGACAGACACCTGGCAGATAAGTGTGTGTGTGAGACAAATGTCTCAGCAGAATAGGCAGGAGCTATGAGAACAAAAAAAGGTGAGTGCTATTTAAGATCGGGGACCAGGGACGTCTCTCAGAGGAAGTGACATGGAGGCTGAGAGGGGGTTATCCAGATGAAGAATGGGGTGAACGGGAAGCACAAGGGAAGGTCCCAAGTGGGAAGAGCTTGGTGGCTGTGAACAAGGAAGAAAATGGCACAAAAGACAAGGAGTCAGACCACACCTGATCCTCTAGCATCCTGCCTGGCAGGTGGTAACACGGACCTGAATCACTCAGTGAAGATTAAGCATCAACTCTGCTTACAAGATGTATAGAAGAAGGAATAAACAATCCTGAAATGTTTCTTCCCACGCCAATTATTAAGAGTACCGAAATTAATTTTAAAATATGGGTTGAAATCCCCCTTTGTTTCTGCATCAATGCGGATGCTTCTTAAATCTCTGAGAAACCGTGGTATGAGGAATCAACACAGCTAAAACATTTTCTGGTGATACAATACCAAGGAGCTCCTTCACATTATCGTTCCAAGCGGCATTTCTGACCAGAGAGTGGAGTCACTGTTCACGGTCAGGAGACTGCCTTTAATGGACATTGTCTTAAAGACAAATCTTTAAAAGACTGTGTTTTCTTTTCTGCTAGAACAAAATATCTTATACAAGTTGGTGTCCTGGGTTTATTTTCTCCTGCTAAGGTTATAACACACGCAACAATTTAATGTTGCATAAGATAAATGAGGGCCTCCTTATGGAACTATAAGCTCCTTGAAGGGAGGCATTATCTCTGGATTCCCAGCACCAAGAACAGTTCTCAGCCCATAAAAGATCCTTTAAAACAAGTTTAATGAGATGAAAGGGCCTCCATTCGCCAAGATTTTGCTAGTCTGGTTTTGCATAAATCCTGCTCTCAATCCCGTGTCTGCTACATGCTAGCTGAAGGATTACAGGTTTGGGAATTGAAATTTCTGAATTGTTTTCAGAAAAGTAAATGCAGCAATAACTGATGAAGAGTGACGCATCCAGAAGCCCAGCACTTGGCAGTTAGGAAGTGGGTTCATCAGTAAGAGGGATTCTTTTTTTTTTTTTTTTTTAAAGATTTTATTTATTTATTTGACAGAGATTGAGACAGCCAGCGAGAGAGGGAACACAAGCAGGGGGAGCGGGAGAGGAAGAAGCAGGCTCATAGCGGAGGAGCCCGATGTGGGGCTCGATCCCGTAACGCCGGGATCACGCCCTGAGCCGAAGGCAGGCGCTTAACCGCTGTGCCACCCAGGCGCCCCAGTAAGAGGGATTCTTGTTTTGTCCCTAAAATGCAAGCAAAACCAAAGACTGTTCAAAAATTATTACCGTAACCATCTTTTATCAGAATCTGAGCTTGGCACAAAACCACTAGCCCACTGACACATTCTGAGGGCACGCAGCCCACACAGCCAAGGAGGACTGCAGAGCCCGTCTGGACAAAAACAAACACAAAAGGTCTCAGGGGTAGAAGGGACACCAGCAAGGCAAGATCAGCGCTGTGCGGCTGGAAGAACAGCCACTAACTCCCCTGCAAGGCGGATGGAATCCCAACAGACAAGTCACAGGGACCGCCCTGGGGCCACGTAACCTCATATTCCCTCCATGGCCACTGCCCCAAGCCCTTCCGGGCAGGATACAGGAGCCCAACAAGTGAGCGCTAATGTCCCTAAGTGGCTGTCCTATCATTTGGAACAGCCTTTCTTTGTCAATAATAAAAGGTCAGCTGTGAATGACAGACGGACATCAGGCCAAGAACAGAACTGCGGGTCAGTTCTCAGCAACAGGACTCTGAAGGAAGCATCCCACTCGAGGACAGTCCTTATCAATGGCTTATCAAGCCCCAGGACCCAACTGAAGTAGTGATTTAATTTTTACATAATATCCACCGTTTTAGAAATGCACACGAGTGGAGAAAACCACTTGGAAAACCTGCTATGAACAAATTAGAATACAGGGCATGCGCTCACAAGCACTCCTGCCCGCCGCCCTCACAGGCTTCTGTGACCTGTCGGTGCCCTCACAGGCTTCTGTGACCTGTCGGTGCCCCCAGAGGGCACGCGCACAGCCATCTGCACACGAACCCGTCATCTCAAGACGTGAAATACTCAACCTTTAGTTGGCAATAGGTCCAAAAGGTGTGGTACCTCTAAGGCAGGAAAATGAAGATTTTTAATACAGACCTTACCTGCTGCCTCCAGCTTGAGGCCTGAGTGACAGTCACGCCCCCTTCACACGCTGCTAGCAGCCACGGAACACGGTGAACTATCCAGGAAAAGGACTGCCAATTCCTCAAACGTTGAAACACAGAGTTCCCCTCTGACCCAGCAATTCCACTCGTCGGTATGGGCCCAAAGTGTGGGTCTATTTTCACACAAAAACTTGTGCACAGATGTTCAGAACAACACTGTTCATAATAGACAAAAACTGGGAACACCACAAATGTCCATCAACAAGATGAGTAGGGGAACACAGTGTGGTACGTCCGTGCAATGGAATATTATTCAGCCATAAAAAAGTTACTTAATGCTGATTACTCCTATAATAAGAATAAACCTTGAAAGAACGATGCTAAGTGAAAGAAGCCAATCACAAAACGGCAGACGTTCTGTGACTCCATTTATATGAAATGTCCAGAATTGGCAACTCCACAGAGACAAAGGTAGATTAGCGGTTGCCGGGGTTGGAGGAAGAAGGTAAGAGAGAGGGCATGCCGGTAGAAAAGAGTTTCTTTTTGGGGTGATAAAAATGTTCTGGAGCGAGGTGGTGGTGATCGTGCGCAATTCTGAGCGTACTAAAACCGCTAAAGTGTTCACTTTCATAAAGGGGTGAAGTTTAGAGTATGTGAATAATATCTCAATTAAATAAATAAATAGGATGCATTTTTAAGCCATGACAGAAAGAGAGAAAAAGAAAAATGCTCTGGCCCAGTATTTCTGGGACTAAGGCCTGAAAATCTTTACATCCAACTGGCATACCCAGAACGATGGTTCCCAGCCCTGGCAGCCCATTAGAATCACCCAGGCAGAACTCTTAAAAACACAGTTGATGCTAACGTGCCGTCGGAAATGAGAACCGCTATCCTAGAATTTGAGCTTTTAAAAGAGTCCCTGGTGTCGGTTTAGATATCTGTTATTTTATCCTTTCTCATAAACATGAGACGGACAAAATTTTAAATGGCTCGCAGTCTCTGGCTGTTAGAACTGGAATTTTATTTTATTGTCTCTTCCACATTAAAAAAAAAAAAAAAAGATCAGCAGGTTGCCATTTTATAGACCAAGAATCTGAAGTACAAAATGGCTAAGACACACACTGAGGTCACCAGAGTGAGTGGGGGTGCGGATCCGATTACAGTTTCGTCCTTGGGAACCTAGGACTCCAACCTGAACCAGCGGAACAGTCACCGGGCACGGTTGGCAGGGACAGGAAGGCTGGACGCAGCCTCAGCCTGGGTAAGCTGCAAACTCTCCCGTCCTAGGTCCTCACCTTCCGATCTGGGGAAATGGAACCACCCCTCTACTGCCCGCCCCCCGCCCCGCCTGGTCTCCCCCAAACAAACCTGTTCTCCTTGCAGGGCTGGGAAGAAGAGGTTAATTTCACCTCCTCATCTCAGGTAAGCTACCCCAAAGTACCCACTTATCTGGAATACTGCTTATCTGATATTCATTATTTTCCCATAAGCCGGTGAAACCCCCGTCAGGTCCGCATTAGGCTCCACATTCATGTCAGGGCCCCAAAGCTGTTTCCAATTGGTAAAGTCATGGCCAGTGCGTGTTGTTCATTAGTATGTTTGTGGGAGGCTGTCCGGGCCCCCACCCAGTCGCTGGCCGTGGGAAATTCTTCCCAGATCAGAGGACCCTCCAGGCTGGAGACCAGGAAGGAGGGAGCTACCTGCGTCCCTCCCATGGATCCCTCTCTCAGCTCCTTCCCTACTCGCACGGAACACACACACAGTGCTTGCTTGGGTTCTGACTTGCTCCATGACTTTCTGTTCAGTTCCCTGGCTTCTCCACCCCAACTCTCCCTCTCTCAGCTGTTTTATAAGCGGAATTCTAATCTGGGTTTCTTCACAATGTCGCCTTTGACTACAAGCTAATAAAACCCCAAACGGGAAATTCAGGAGTAACGGAGATGCCACGTGACTGTAACCTAAGGTTGTTGGTCAACTTGCTTGGGTTTTCAAGCTTGTACCCCATCTGGGGGCTTCAGTCCCGCCCCCCCCACCTTTGTGGCAATCAAGAGGGTCTTTGTCTTTTGTCACGCTGAACGTGGTGGGGCCCGAACCTTTCCACGGAGTCCCGTCGACAGCCTTGCAACACTCCGGGACCCCTGCACGCCTCTCTCCACCTCTGCCCCCCTGCCCGGTGCTCACGCAAGCAGCTGCCTCTCCAGTGCCCGTACCTGTCACCTAACCTGGCAGGACTCACAACACTGGCCGCCGCGCACACCCAGGAGGCTGGTCAAACCCTCGGCAGGGGAAACTCTTCTGTTTTGAGCATGCAAATCCTTGACATAAAAATCAGGTAAATCAATGAGAAGAACAAAGGTGTTTCACCGCACCCTGAATTCCACGGTTATAGCGGAGAGTTGACTTGTAACAGCCACATCGTATTGTAATTTATTTCTGAATTTTGTTTTTAATTGCAGAGAACTGGGAAAAATCTTGATTTCCACAGATAAGAGGTAGCAAATGCTAACAGGCTTTCAGGAGACTGCCTTTTCAGGGTTTCTCGGCGTTTCTTTCATCATTGCCCCCCTTCAGGAGCCTTGGTAGACATTTTTGCCTAATTGTGCTCTCCTTCCTCTGTGAAATCTCAATACCATAGATACACTGTGTATCTCTTACTCTTAGTACAGTGACCCTATGGAGGTCTGTGTACCACTGTCATAGCTAGACTTTTTGTCCCCTTGGAAGCAATATACTCTGCTTAAGAATGCATGAGCTAAATTGATCCAAGGCTTGAAACAGTGGCAGACTACTTTTGTTTCAAAGTGCAATCATTACAATGATAGCAATACCAGAAACAATGGAAAATTCTTAGACAATAATTGTTACTTGCTAGACACTGTTCTAAGCACTTAACCTGTACTTATGTAAACTCATAATGCTATTATTATCATTTAGTAGATGAGGAAAAGGAGGTCCAGAGAGGTGCGGTGATTTACTACCCAAGGCCACACAGGTAGCATGCGGTAGAGCTGGGAATCAGGCCCAGGCTCCATACCCTGAACCACTAGGCAACACTGCCTTCCCACAGTACCAAACAACGGCTTGTTTCCTTATCACAAATACAGAAACCAAACAAGATGCATCCAAACCCTGCAACGGAACCACCCATCACGAGACACTTCCACAAAGGGACACATGCACATTATTAAACTGGCCACTGAGCTATGAAGACACCCCCGGCCAGGGCCCCTAAGAGCAGGGCTGAGTATCTGCATGATGGCACGTGAGCAGACTACGCATGCCCGAATATTTAACAAACCTGGGGTGTGGCTACAAGCTCCCTAACCACTACCACACTTAACTGTAAGAATTCCAACAGACAGAACCAAGCAGGAGACTTACCTGCCCCAATGTGAGCTACTGTGCCAGCTCCAGTTAGCGCACCATTGGTCTCTACTATGTTGAAATGTGGGGTATTTAATCGGACGTATTTTATTTTCGTTGCACATTTTTACAGAGTGAAAACACAATTAAAAAAAAAAATCAAGTCCAACATTTGAGAAACCCCCAAAGTACTGACCCATAGCAGAGGCTCTGAAATCACCTGATCCCCGTCCAGGGCTCTGTGATCTGGCTGACGGTGCCTGCCTGCACAAGCCGCAGCAGATTCACCCCAGCCCCTGGAGCCAGCTCCCGCTAGGGCATCCCACCTCTGCCCCCTCTGACCTTCCAGCCCATGTCACTCAGCTACACCCTCGCCTTCCCACCAACCACCCATGGCTGGCACCAGTTCGGTCCAAGTCTGTCGTCGTGCCCACTTTCAGAAGGTGACCCTAACTCTGAGCAAGATCAGAGCCAGCTGGTCCAAGCCCTTCATCTGCCCCTGGAAAGACAGGTCAACTTCATGTCTGTTCTTAGGCCCCATCGCTGTGGGAGCAGGGAGTTCTCCTGACTTTTCCAGCTGTGTGTGCGTGCCTGCTCCTTACCGCTTTCTTCCCATTCATTCATCTCTAACTTACTGCATGCCAGCGACGGGGGAATTAAAACAGACAAATACATCATTGCGGGGGCCTAATTTAGAGTGGGGGCAGATGAGTGGAAATTTATCTGAGGAGTGAGGGTAACAACATTCTAGGCAGAGCAAACCCCAAGCAGGGAGACCAGAGACATGGCATTCGGACAATCTGAAAGCAGGCGGATGACACCAGGAGGCACAAGGGGACCAAGGAAGAGACAGGAGCCTCCTCTGTGTGTGTGTTGGGGGAGGGGGGGTGCTTGCTGCTTCCCCTCTCCATCTAGGGGTGCAGCCATGAAATCACTGCAGTTAGGGGTCTGAGCCAGGAGGTGGGACTGCCTTACTGAGTCACTATCTCAGATGAAATTAGGAATAATCCCAATCCCTACCCCACAAGGGGGTGGTGACTAATTGCATCTACCCTCTAGAGCAGGGGTTCCTGACCTGGCCTGTGCACTGGAATCCTCCCGGAGCCTTATAAAGTCCTGCTGAGTGGGGCCCACCACCGGGCCCGGCCCCAGCATCCCAAGTTGTCAACGTTCCTGTGGTGATGGTGAGGCACCAGCTGCCGCAGGAAGGACCGCACAGAGCAGGGCAGGGCGCCGGGCACATGGCACGGGCTCAGAAACACCCTGAGCTGTCACCTACGGTGGTGTCTCCACTCCTCACTCCCACCCCTCTTCGGAGATGCTCAAGTTCCCAGTCAAAATCATCCCTTAGCCCTCTGGCAATCACTCCCGTGTGGATGACTGTGGGGATAAAACCGTAACAACTGCTTAACCGTCAAATTCATAAAGACAGAGTAGAAAGGGAGTTGCCAGGGGGAGGAGGAAGAGGGAGCTGTTCAGCGGGGACAGAATTTCGGTGTGGGAAGATGACAAAAGTCCTGGAGACAGAGGGTGGTGATGGCTGCACACCGTGTGAAGGTACTTAACCGAACTATACACGTAAGCATGGTTAAGATGGTAAATTTCACATTATGTGTATTTTACCACAATTTATAAAAAAAAAAACTCCTTAAAATTCTGCTTACTTATATTCAAAATGTCTTTCAATGTCCACAGAATATAAGAAATATTACTGTGAACAATAATGAAAGGAATACATGTATACTTCTCCATCTCTAAGAATCTACGCAACAGAAAAGCCACTTTGCTGTCAAGATACATGTACAAGTGTGTCCAGTGGGGCACGCTGCAACAGGGCAAGAAGCATAAACAACCTGCAAGTTCACCATCAGGAGTGCGTGGGTAAGTCAAGTCCACCTTGGGAATACTATGAAACCACGAAAAAGACTGAGATACTGTGTCTCTGCGGACACCGACAGCTCGGACAAACAACAGACTAGTCAGGGAGACGCTGGGCCCCTGGCATGTGAACTCCCTCCCCATATCTAGGAATCCTTGCCCCCTTCAAGTCCTGGTGGGAGACAGGGTCCACCTCCCACCCTGGGGGCCACGAATGTCGGCAACGTTAACCACAGCAACAGCATCCGTCTGGTTTTGCGGTATAATGGTGGCCGTGGTCTGGGCTGCTGCCTGGTCTCCACAGACTGAGCCCTCGGCCTCCTCAGCAAGTCTGGGAACCACCCTGATGTCCTTTCAAGAAATTCCGTCTCTGCTGCTCTCAGCCAGTTGAGAGCTATTGCTTGCAACTAAGAACGCTACTGATGAAAATAGAGTAGCACTTGTTTTTTTAACAACAACAAAAAAATAGGTCCTTAAATACCAATAGATAAGGACTGCTACCATTTCTTGAGCAGTTACTATGTGCCAGGCCCTGTTCTAAATACTTTTCACGTGCCAACTCCCTCAGTGTCCACAACACCCCTATTAGGTCTGTTCGATTAATCTCATTCTACAGATGAGGGAATGCAGGCTTCAGTGAGGGTAGGTAACATGCCCAAAGTTACAAAGTTTGTAGGAGCAGAGGTGGTTCGTGAACCCGGAAAGTCTGGCTCCAGAGCCCACAAGCACAACCCTTCTGCAAACATGAAACCACAGAGATCTGAAGAAGGACTGGAGGGAGCTGTCCACACCTGTTGCCTCTGGGATGGGGCTGGGGGTGGGGCTGGAGGAGGCCCCTGGCCCGTTCCTTCTGTTTGATTTGAATCTTTTGCAACAAGAACCATTCATGTGCTACTTCCAGACAAAGTAGCACAGTGGAGTAACTGACTTTGAACTAGGGTGCCTGCACACCGCAGGCCCTCGCAAGACACTCCACTGCCTACAGGAGCTTCCTGCTGCCACCCCCAAGGACCTAGGATTCAGCCCCAAATCTCCTGCCAGGGGCTTCCTCCTGGTTCTCCCACGACAATCCACGCCTACGATGTCCGCTGTGATGTGGCACACTAGTAGATGCTAGTCGTGTAAATCACACAAGCTCTTTGTCCTGGGTTCAAGGGCACCTGGGATCCCACATTCCACACCCCACTCTTCAAATGTGACTGGTCCTAAAACACCACGTGGTCTCACCAGGGTCTTCTGACCTACCATCCACTGCCCTGTCTATCAGAACCCTGCCTGGTTCTCCTACAGTTTCACTATTCAAGGCACAAGTTAGAGGCAATTCTCCCGGCAGCCCTTGGGTTCTCCTGTTCTCTGCCTACACCATTGCCAGAGTACTCCTTCCTGTTCCTGTTGGAAGGGTACCATGTTCACAGGCTACTTCTTTCTCAGTTTATCCACCCTCTCCGCCTTTCCTCACTCAGATGGTCTATCTCACTCCACTCCTGAGGGCCACCTGCACCCCCACCCTTTCACACGGACCCCCCACTACCACACGAGGGCGGGAGTTGCCAAATATAACACCTTGATCATGGGTCTGCTCTGCAGTAACTCTGACTCCTGGTGCCTCTACTTCATGCGGGCCCTAACCAGATGAGGGCTGGTTTGTCTGAGGGAGACTCCATGCCCCACGTGGGACTTGAACGCACGACCCTGAGATCAGGCGTCGCATGCTCTACCAACCGAGCCAGCCAGGTGCCCCCAGCCAGGTGCCCCCAGCCAGATGAGGTTTTGTTTTTGTTTTTTCTTAAATAATTTCAGACCTACCAAAAAGTAACAAGAGTAAAATGGGTTCCAACTACCTAAATACCCCCAAACGTTAACATTTACTCTGTCCTCTCTCTCTCTCTCTCCATATAGTTTATTCTCTGAACATTTGAGACTAAGTTGCACACAAGATAACCCCTTTACCTCTAAATACTTCAGTGTATACCTCCTAAAAAAAGACATTCTCTTACATTACCAGTTTATTTGCCTAATCAGGAAGTTCACACTGACAGAATACTATCATCTAATCTACAGACTTTATTCAACTGTTGCCAATTGTCCAAATGATGTCCTTCAGAGACAGAGAGAGAGGAAAAAAGAACAAACCCACGGTCTGGGATTCAGTCCAGGCTGAACGCTGCTGAGAATGAACTTCCCAGTTTCTAGACATGTCCATCCGGACTGGACAAGTCACTGTCCTCTCCGGGCTCCACCCTCTGTCACCAATGAAGTTAAAAGGGCAGAGAAGCCAAGGGCAGAGAAGTCAAGGGCATTTTAGCCTGACTACTCGATATATTGAAGGCAGTCAGCCAGTGGGGTCGCTGTAATAACCCTCCACTTCCCCCAGGCCTAAAGACAGTCCATTCAACTGAAAAAACTGAAACTGATTTCACTGCATGTCCTACTTGTGTCATCTCAGCGAAGCCCCCCCATGTCTACGATTATCCCCATTTTGCAGATGAAACAGCCCAGTTTGTAGTGGTTGAGTCTTTTGCTCAAGGTCTTTCCAATGTGTACAGAATTAGAAATGAGGATGGCAGAGAACACGCCTTGTCACTGGCCGTCTGGCCCACCTCTCTAGGCTGAAACAGATCCCCAGGTGCAAGGGAGGCAGAATCTCTGACGAGAGACCCCCGAGGCTGCGGCGGCCACCAGCCACAGGACCCACAGCCACACGGCAGCAAACGCTCTGGTCAAACGCAGCACAGGGCCCCCCGAGGCAGAGGAGAAAGGGATTCTGCAACCATGGTAAAAACAAAACTACACCAAGTTCCACACTGCGAAATGCTTTCTCTTTGGGGCCTGGAGTTGAATTTTTGTCCCCTCCTATGCATAGCTTTGCCCTCTGCAGTTGAATAGGAAGTCTCGTCCCTTTGTGGGAAGTTGGCCATACCCAGGGAAGAAATCAAATTCTAATGCACTCGACAGAAGAGTACCAGGCACACACTCTGCATCAAGGGCTGAGTTTGCCTCTGAGCATGCTACCCAGTTCCCAGCCAGTTCCATGACTTGCCCCGACCTGAGCTAGCCTGGTACACTCGTCTCCAAGTCCTCATGATGCGCTGGTGCCATGCGGGAGAAGCTGTGGGGCCTGAGGTTTTGAAGCTGGCATCACGTTAAGTGGATCCACGTCCTTCCATTAGCCGTGGAGCAAATCAACTCCCTTCTCAGGAGGAAAGGCCATGCTTCTGTCCCAGTGGGCTGCTGACCACCTCCCCAGGGGATGGGGAAAGCTCTTCCAGGGCTGTCCTCAGCACGGATGCTGCGCCCCTCCGGCTGCTGGCAGTTCGGAAAGTTTCTATGTTATAACATTTCCCCAGCTGAATCGTGAGGCTCTGAAATGCTTCTTAAGACTTTTTTTTTTTTTTTTTTTAATGCCATGGCCCCAATAAAGGTGTGTGTTTCCTTTTGTTCTTTTTTCTTAAAACTCAGTTTCTACTGAGGGGAGCCCAGAGTGGTTCAGTCGGTTAAGCATCCGACTCTCGACTCTTGGTTTCAGCTCAGGTCATGATCTCGGGGTCTGGAGATCCAGCCCTGCATCGGGCTCCACACTCAGTGGGGAGTCTGCTTCCCCTCTTCTTCTGCCCCTCTCCCCGCTCGTGCACTCAGTTTCTACTGAGGTAGAAATTATGACAAGCACTTGGTTCTCTGCACCACAGTAATGCTTACAGCAGCCCTCACCTTAGCTGCTAAGAGCCTGAGCCCTTATCTCCACTGAATCTCAGCCACAAGCCTTAGGAGGCCACTTAATATTTCTGAGCCTCAGCTATTCCATCTGTAAACGGGAACAATAATCTTTCCTACCTTATAATGCATATATTTTACAAGTGCATGTGTGTGTGTGTGTGTACGTAAAACAGCTTAACAACTTAAGCCAAATAAAGTATCACGTAGAAAGCACTTAACCCAGTAGTAAGTTCCCAATGAATGGAAGATTCTATTTCTTCAGCTAATACCACTACTGCTGAGATCACCCAACACAACTCTGCAAAGCTGGGGAACCCAGGCCCCCCTGGCATTTTGGTCCGGGTTTTTCACTCCCCCACCGCTCTCAGCATGGTCCTAGGGTGCCCGAGACACAGTAAGGACACAAGCCAGAGCTGAGAGCCAGAGGTTTCCAGGGTGCTGGCTGCCAAATGGCACAAGCCACAGGGAGTCAACGAAGCCCCATGCTCCCAAATCCGCATCCACCACCAACGGGTTTCAAGCCAGCCCGAGGTACTGGCCCTTCCTGCAAACCGTCCTATGGCTGACTTTCAGATTCCGGAGGCAGGCCACAGGATCCTCGGTGGCCACCGGCCACCTTGAAAATGTTCTTTTGTCCCTTCAGGGTCTCAATTCTACTGTCCCTCCAAACACGAGGCGATCCCAGTTCTTTCAGAGGATTGCCCACACCCCAGGCACAGAGGACACTGCAGCCTCTTCAAAGGACAGTAAAGTGCGTCTACATCTGTGCCCCCTTGGCCTAAATGGAAGGAGCATCGACCCTCAGCCATTCACCAAGCACTTACTGAGAGCCATGGGGAGGCAGGACTATGAAGATAAAAAAGGCAAGGTCTCCATTCTTCAGCAGGGGATCAGACGGCTGATCCACAGAGATAAAAGCTGAAGGTCAGAGCCAAAGATAAGCTCCACAGTTCCACGCTTGCACGGTCTGCCTGGGCTGCAAGGTGTTCCCACCCCTCCCTTCCCGAGCCCCCAAGCGCACAGAATGAATGAGCCCCCAGTGGCCGTCCAGCATCACCCCTCTGGGCTCACTCCTGGGCCCTGGGCTCCGCCAAACAATCGGGGCTTCTGGAGGCAGGCCGAGCAGGCGCATTCTCATGTGCAGGGCCCACAGCGCCCTTCTCAGCTGATTGTGTCCGGGCGGCCGGGGTCTCCGAGGCGCATGAATGCCCTTGAATGGGCCCATTCAGACTGATGGACAGGAGCTGAAAGCTGCGCGCACACAAAAGCCACTGGGCAGCCAGGAGCGCTCCAGCCCCGGGCTCTGCCCACGGGAAGGGAGGCCACCACTCCACAAAGCGCAGTGGGAAGACCTCTCTACATTTTCAACGGCATCTCTGGGAGCCAACTACACATACCTACCCCCCCCCCCAAAGTGGGTAACAGCAGCAGCCGACGGCCATGCATGGAGAAAGCTGACGGGATAGAGGTAGAAATGAAAAGCCAACAAACAACAAATAAACAGAATACCCTTTTTTTTATTAGCAAGATGGGGCTCTGGGCCAGAGGAGCTGAAGGGCGCCTCCGTGTGCCTAGCTCGTACACTGGTCCGGGCTGCATTCCTGACACCCACGGCGACCTTTAAGGACTCCGGCTGACCTGAGATTGTTGAGCGCGTCACCAAGAAAAATGATCTCAAAAGGGTGCAAACACTATTTCAATGAGGACTAGAAAAACCTGGTTCCATTCTTGTGCCATTCACTTGGCCTTTTCCAAGGGGGGTAAAAAATCTCTGAACTGACATTTTTAAATCGGACCAGGAAGGGGAGAACCACCCACCTGGAATTCTTCTAATTGCTTCAAGGGGAGGGCAGGCTCTGCCGGTCGGTCGTAGGAGCAGAAGTCTATTTACACTGTTGAGCACAAGTATTTACGCTCACAGTCAGGTGGCTACTCTTGGAAAGGATGAGTCTCAGCTCCCGAGATCACATTACTTTAGAAACAACCCCCCAAAAAGATAATTAAAGATAGTTCCTCCTCATAATGCAATACTATAAAGAGCAATTAAAATTAAATTAGCTTGTCATAGTAAAAAAGATGGATTACATTCTTAGGCTTCCCGACCCAGAGTTAGTAATTCATGGAGAGAAGGAAGAAGTCTGTGAGTGAGTAGCAGTTTTACTGAGGAAATATTAAAATGTTCAGATGAGTTCTCTGAACAGATCAAGATAACATGGAGACAGGTATGTACCCTGGCACAATTATTGGTTTTCTTACATTTATTTCATTTTTTAAATAATGGAGTAATTCAAACATATAAAAAGGACAGAGAAAAACATAAAAACCAATAAACCCATCAACCCAAATTCACAAATGTTAACATTTTGGCATATTCGCTGTTTTCCTGGCTTTTTTTTAAAAGAAATAAAATGTTATAGAACCAGAAGAAGCCACTTGCCCTCCCTCTGCAGAGGCCACACGTCCGTATTTTTATAGGTTTGCCATTATTGATGCAACATAAACAGACTGTAACACTGTTTTGTGAGTTCTTTTTAACGTTTTAGTTTGAAACAATTACAGACTGACAGGAAACTGAAAACAAACAAATTGGGAGGTCCCATGCACTCTTCACCCAGACTCCCCCAGTGTGAACACTCTGCATAAGAAACTATAGTATAACTATCAAAACGAGGGTAGTGACACTGGCCCAAGCTACAGACTTACTCAGATTTAATCAGGTTTTTTTTTTAAGGTTTTGTTTATTTATTAGAGAGAGAGAGAGAGAGAGCACGAGCAGAGGGAGGGGCAGAGGGACAAGCAGACTCCCCACTGAGCCCAATCCCAGGACTCCGAGATCATAACCTGAGCCAAAGTCAGACACTTAACCAAGCCACCCAGGTGCCCCAAGATTTCACAAGCACTTGTTGCCGGGGGGGGGGGGGGGGATGCAACTTGATCACATGCGTAGCTTTGTAGGACCACCACAATCAAGACACCAAACTGTCCTATCCCTACAAGACTCCCTCGTGCTACCCCCTCGTGGGGAAGATGCCAATCACCTACCCCATCTCTAATTCCTGACAACCACTAACCTGTTCCCATCTCTAATTTTACTCTTTCAAGGACGTTCTATAAATGGAATAGTGCAGTACATAGGCTTTGGAGATTGGCTGTTTTACATGGCATCATTTCGTTGAGGTCGACCCACATTGTTGCCTGTACTGGTCATTTGTTCCCTTCTGCTGCTGAGTAGTGTTCCATGGAGTAGATGGAGCACAGTTTCTTGAGCCATTCATCACTGAAGGACATTTGGGTAGTTTCCAGTTTGTGGCTATTTTCAGTAATGGTGCTATGAACGTTGGCGTTTAAGTTTCTTTGTGAATAAAAGGCCCGAAAAGAGTCTAAATAATTTTGAAAAAGGATAAAGGAGTTCTTCTTCCCAATGTGAAGGATTACTAGATAGCTACAGTCATCGTGGCCGCATGGGAGTGGTAGAGGGATAAACACGTACATCAATGAAACAGCACAGAGAACACACAATCGACCCCACACAAATACATATGCCCAGGAGATTTTTTGTTTAACAGTGCAATGAATTCAATGGGGAACGTATAGCCTTTTCAACAAACGGTGCTGGAGCCACTGGACATCAAATAACACTGACATCAACTTCAATTTCACCCTTTATACAAAAGGTAACTCAAAATGGATCATGGACTTAAATATAAAATATAAAACTTTTAGGGAAAAAAAAACAGGATACATGAAGATAACTAGAGTTTTGTAATTCACAGGACACCAGGAAGAGCCTCTTAACGCATCTTCTCTGGTGTGTCTCAGATGACTGAAATTCCACTATTAGAGAGTCATACCTTTGGCTTAGGGGCTCATCCAGAAAATTCCTTTGGGAGAGATAAGATATGAGTTTTAAATCCAGGGGTGAATCAAATTTCAAGAACTCTCCAGCTAACAGCTAAGAGGAGGCTCTAAAAAGAAATAAAATGAAAACATGCACTATATACTTGGGAGAAAAGAGGAGGTTAGAAAGGAGTCAGAGAAAAAAGATGACTTTCTGACAAGTTCCACCTACTTGACAATGCCAAGGTCAGTTCTTCCAAAATCTCTATCTGGTTCACAATCGTTGGTGGTGGTGATGCTGGTGATGAGTTTTCACCAAACTAAATTCACCCAACATGAGCAGTCATTCATACAGGATGTGCACCAACTTACACGCAAAGAAGGATATGTACATAGGAGTAGCGGGTTGTTGATATTTCCTCAGTATAGAATAGATCTAGCTCAAAACAAACCACTTCTATTCTAAACAGGGTAGCAGTATGGAAGATGTACTTATTACCTCTCCAGCATCTTCTTTTACGTGGATGTTTTATGGAATTACTCAGGCAAATGCCTTTTGGGGGACTTGTTCTTGGATTATCCTAGTTACAGATACATTGGACATATCACCAACTTCAAAAGAATCAAAAACAATCAAGAGCTTTTAACCCTAAAACTGCAGAAACAAAATTGTCACCTATGCTAATCCAGAAGGCACGATGGATGCCGTACGGTCATGTAACTGTATTTACCAAACCATGAATTTGTGTCATATAATCTGAGGGATAAGCATCACGGAAACAACAGAAATGAAAGTTTTAAAGTCGGGAAGTGTGGTCCCATGAGATCTCAGGCTACCATTGCTTGTTCCTCCCGTCCATGCAGGAAGTGTTCAGAGAGGAGGCATCAAGTCTCCACAGCGCCCCCTAGGGCAAGGAGGAGTCACAGCAGGTTACAGCAAGCTCTCAGCTTCTCCATGTCACACCTGAAAACATTTCCCAGGTAGTCTCTCCTGCCTGAGAAGTCAACCCTTATCTCCCAGCCAGGCTGCTCGGAGAATATGACGCTCAAGTTAAAATGAGGCAGCAGAGCATACAAACAGACTGGGAGGCTGGGCCTTAACCAACATGAGCCATACAATGAGGGCCTCTCAGTTCTGACCATGTTCCTTTCTACCAGCTAGCCGCAAAAAGCGACCACCGGCCATGAGCTGCCACAGTCGTAGTGCAGTGTGGCAACTCTGGCTTGGACAGTCATTCTCTCACTGAAGGCAGCCTCCTGAGAAAACTCACAAGCACAGCCCGGACAACCCTCTCGGGACCAAAGGCCGCTCGGAGCCAAGCGAGCTTCTGTGAGGTGCCGGAGCCGCCCCGAGGTTAGGTGTGAGGTCTGACTCCTGCTGGGGACTGGGCAACGCCCCTAGCCTTCCTGTGCCTCAGCGGCCTCACCTGTCGAATGCTGTGGTGTGGATTCATGAGTCAATACACAGGCCTGCAGGAGTAGGTCCTCAGTGCGGGCAGCTTATTATGACCTCACTTCTTGTCCCTCGCGCACACTCACCCAAAGCTGATTTCCCAGGCGCTCTTCAGTCCCTGCCTAGGCAGTCACATTCTTGAGGAACGGGAAATTCTTCACCCAAGACAGAAAGTTTCTGAATGCTGGAACGAGCTCCAGATGTGGAGCCAGAGAACTGAGACGCAGGCTGACCTTGTCACTCAACTTCGCTGTGACATCTTGGGGCAGGCCCTTGACCTCTCTGAGATGGTCAGAGTCTTCCCCTCGTGAGAGACCTCACACCTGCCCAGAACAGATACTCTTGGGCCAAATCAAACAGCAAAGGCCAGCTTCCTACCACGGGCAGGCTCAGGCAGAGCACCACAGGACTGGGCACTCAAACAGAGGGAAACACAGCCACCGAAGCCCTGCCTTGCCCCGGCCCACCCCCATACCAAGGGCAGGGGACATCAGTGGGGCCACACTCTCAGTCCACGCACAGAGGCATCCACAGGGAGAGGATTCAGTGCCACAGCCGTGTGCTTACACCCAGCAAGGATGGGCCAAGAAAGGGCAGGCTGATGATATCCTCCACTGGGCTCTCCAGGTGAGGAAACTGGGCTCCAGGCTTCACACTCGGAGGGCTGGAGCAGTAAGGAGGCCTCTTTGTAATCACCATCATGAAGATGCCAGAACTACCAAAGACTAGAAGACCTTTCTCCTGCAAGCTGGCTTGTCCCTTCATTTCCCTCCAACACTCAATCTGGGCACTCGTTACCAAACTTCTAAAATCAGCTTCAGGTCACCTTCCCCCTGGAATATCCCACAATCCTTAGCCAGACTCTACTTTCTGTAACTGCCTCTGCCAGGCCTGGCCCAGCCCCTCTTCCCCACTGTCAAGGGCAGCTCAGGCCATTCATTCCTGAGGCCCTTTTTTGTGCCCTACCCTCAGCGTCCCTCTGCTGACTAGAATGCCTTCCCCTCCTTGTTTTCCAGATTTATGAGATATAATTGACATATTACATCGGGTAAGTTTAAGGTGTACAACGTAATGATTTGATTGTGTGTATGTTGTGAAACCCTGTCCCCTTCTATCCACCCAGGTCCCTGCCTGGCCTTTATAGCTTGGTGGAAGAGCCACTCCAAAGAATGATCCTTCTGGATTTCTAGCCCCCACACACATTTCATTTTTCTTTTAATCCAATTTCTCTCCCATAGACCTGGCCTTAAGATGGAATCAGCCACACTCGCCGTGGACAGTTCCGGTGCTGTGTCAGGCGGCAGGGCTCTACACTCCTGGACTACCACAGCGGTTCGAAAGCTCTGCTTCTACACTGGAGTCAAAGACCCACCTCACTCTGTCTGGCTCCCGCTCTGATCTCATCTTCCCCTCGTCCTCCCCCTGGAACCACTCATTATATCCCACCGCTTCCCACGACTTGACAACATCGCAGTGGCCAACATGCCCCATCACCTTCCACCTTCTCCAGCCCCCGGCCTCTGTTTGTCTCCCTATCATCTGTTTGTCTAAGACTTGATGAAACTGCAGCTCCCACAACTCAGCCTGAAGCCCCAGAACTGGGCTGAGCAGCACAGAGTCATTAGGGCCCTTCTCTCCCTTGAGTTGGGCTCTGTCATTCGACAACGGGCCAACACACTTGCCATCCCCACTGAGCCCTCGCGTCTTTTATTTGGATTGCTTTGGCCTCGAGAACCAGGCAAGGCCACTGAAAATGGCCGGGAGGCGTGTCTTGCATCCTCTGGAGTGCTAGACACAGGCAGGCATACAACTACCCACCGACTCACCCACTGATTCTACCCCAAACCAGGTCTGAACTAAATGACGTGCCTATTCACCACAGCCAAGATTCAGACTACAAAACACCTCCGGCCCCATACAAGTACCGGCCTGAGTCAGCAGGCGACGAGATGACGAAGACACCAAGAAGGAGCTGGGAACATCCAAAGCACAGTCCATCGTGTGCAATAATTACTTGACGACTGTTTGCAGCGTTCTTCCCCAGGCCTGAGACATGAAAGTTGGACTATGGATACCATGGACCATCCATCAAGGGACCTAAGACTCAAGGGACTCAGGTCTGTACTAACGCGGAGGGGGACAAATTGGAGATTCAATCACGCCCTCCATTCACGTTCTGCCTTCTCAAAAGGCACTTGTGCCACGAGTGCATGCAAAGCTTGGTTGATTTTCTCCACACATTTGAAATGGTTTTTGAAACTTGTATTTCAGGCAGGGATCAGGTGCAATCAGGATGCTTTTTGAAAAAGGATTTTATTTATTTATTTATTTATTTATTTATTTGAGAGAGCACGAGTGGGGTGAGGGGACAGAGGGACAAGCAGACTCCCCACTGAGCAGGGTGCGCGACTTAGGGCTCGATCCCAGGACCCCAAAATCATGACCTGAGCCAACGTCAGACACTTCACCGACTGAGCCACCCAGACGCCCCCAGGACGCTTTTGAATTGTGGCTGAGACAATGCCATTTTATTTTCCTCCTGGGCCCACAAAAAGATTACATTTCTCAGACTCCCTTGGAGTTAAGTGGGAGCACTATGACTGACTTCTGCTCTCTCTCCTCCCTCCTCCCCTGACTGGCTGTAGAAACTTCGTTGGAGAGCCGAGAAGCCCTAGAACGGTGTTTTTCCACGGGCAGTCCTCGGACCAGCAGCAGCAGGTGGAACTTGTTAGAAATGCAGGCTCTGTGGGAACGGGCCCCAGCAATCTGTCTTACTACAGTGACTCTGATACACGCTCAAAGTTGGGAACCACTGCTCCGAAAGGTGACAGAACTTTAGATGGAAAGATCTAGGTCCCAGAAGGAAGTGCAGTGCTACAGACTTGCACTGGAGATAGAAATTAACTTGTCTTGGTTAAGCCACTCGAGGGATCATTTTGTAAAAGAGGGATTCTGTCCCAACAAAAACACCTCGAAGAATCACCGGGCTTCTACGCGTGAGGGCCATTTCCCACCTGGGATTTCCCAATGTCAAAAGCTGGCAGGGCAAGCTCTCAGGAGAGCAGGGAACTGGGGTTATTTTATCCCGGCTGTTGATAGCCCGCGCAGGGACCCTGTCTACCCACTCATTCATTCGTTCCCAGTCCGGCTGGTATGTGAACAATGGGGGAAGCGGAAGTCACGGCAGGGCCAGGATCAGATGGCAGCCAGCTGCTGGTGTTAACACATTCCTGCCACCCTCCGGCCTCCCGCCTGCCACCGGCTGCCTGGCACCCCAGGCCAGCAGCATCCCGTTTGTCCTTTCAGGGCATCCCGAGCCTGAGTCTGGGCCCCGATTCACAGACGGCCACGATCAGGGAGCCTGTGCCTTTCAAGTTCAGTTCTGAGGGCCTTGTCCCTCCTTGCCACTGTTGCCTGTCCTCTCCAAATGACATCCCACCTACTCCTCAAAGGTCTGCTTCACATCCTGCCTCCTCCACGAGTCCATGGACAGGCTCCCTTCTCCTGTATCCTTAGGCATTCTGTACCTGAAACGCTCCATGTGGCCTCAGACATCACCGGCCCACCCAAAGCGGTTTAACTGTGTTACACAGAGTTCTGTGTCTCCCCATTAAAAGACAGTTCTTGAGGGTAGGGGCTACATTGCATGCGTTCCCTGTACCCCCCCCCCCAGTCTGGGCACCAGACAAAGGGCACTCGTCACACTCACTAAATGCCTGCTTAGTGCTCAAGGAGTGAGGTACTGGGGAGGCCAGTGGCACCCAGGTGCGCGCCCTGACGACACTGTACACAGAGCCGCAGGACCGAAAAACCTAGATTGAAGATGCAGGCCAGTGGGTGGGAGGGTGCGGTAACTGGGCAGTAAGGAGGGCACTTGGTGTAATGAGCACTGGGTGTTCTATGCAACCAATGCATCACTAAATCTACCCCCGAAACGAATAATACAGTATATGTTAACTAAGTTGAATTTAAATTTAAAAAAATATATATGCAGACCAGGTTTCTTTGCTGGGGGCACATACTGGCCTCAGACTTTCTCCTCCAAGCCGAGTCCCCTTCCCTCTCCTCCAGCCAGCCTCTGGCTCCTCTATGATTACTCCATCGCAAAAGAGAATGCTTCTCCTCTGCTTCAGGGGCTGCCCCGGATTCTCTTGCTGTGCTCAACTCTCTCCCTATCACATATTCCTTGTTCCCATGGGCTATTTGTCCCCTGTGCTGCTGTGCCCAGCAACCAGGGCCCGGGCCCAACATAGAACCACCCTTTCCTCGGAGAGCCTCCCAGACCTGCTTCTGCCTTCCAAAGCAGGCCCTTTCCCTGGGCACTTTTAGAGGACGTGGCTGACTTACTTACACTTCATTTCTGGCCACACACCAAACTGGACAAGAAATGCTTCCGTCCACGCCTCCCCCGCCCCCGAAGCATGCTGGCCACTCCTGTTAGGCAGGTCTGCTCACCAGGTGACCCAGCCCTCTTGCAGGTGCCCTCTGCTCGCCGTACTCCCCTCTTTTCTAAGTCTCTTCCCCAATCCCCTAAAAGGAACCCCAAGCCAGGCGGGGCCCCAGGGCAGCCTGCCTCAGAAATTTACGAAACCTGAATCTCCCAGCCTCCCCTTTATCAGGAGAAACAGTTGACTGCCCACATCCAGTAGCAGCTATTCCGCACGCCAGCAGAAGGTGGACATGGGTCATGAGCCCTTAGCAAGGTGGGCCTTCGGGCCAGGCCTGGGAATCATGTGCTTCAGACCCGCAAGGGAGGAAGCCATCTAGCTACTCGTTCTTTGCTGGCCACGTGCACTAAGCAAATCACAGACTCTCATAGCACCTCGGTCTCCCTACCTGTGAAACAGGGCTAATACGGTTGATAGGTACTACCCTCCGAGGGCTGTTACAAAGATGACGTGAGGAAATAAATACAGACACTTGAAACAGCGCCTGGTGCCTAGGGAATGCTCCAGAGAGGTCAGCTCTCACTCTTATTATGGTTATTATTTCCTCAAGCCTCACTTTAGGAGGTCACTAACCTCTGAAGAATGTGAGAGATGAGGAGGGGCCCTCGTGAGCCAGAAGATAAAGGCAAAGGGGTGCTCATGACCACAGAACCATCCAGAATCCATATCCTCCATAGAAGAGCACCCAACAAACTTCAGGATTATGATGCAGGATGGGGCTCAGTCCTTTTAAATCCCTCACCTCGGAGCTGACTGACTGAGGTGGCAGTGAGGGCTGCACATATTGAGGCCACTTAAACATTACACTCAAACACATTCAGTTCTGCAGATTTCTTTGTTTTGAAAAAAAAGTATGTACGTGTGTATATGTAAATATATATATATATATATATATAATTACATACATGGATTTTTGAACTTAAAAATATTTTTCACTAATAAGCACCAGGGAGGGCACCTAGACTCTATCAAGAATGTTACAGGGCGGGGGGTGGGGGGCGCCTGGGTGGCTCAGATGGTTAAGCATCTGCCTTCAGCTCAGGTCATGATCCCCACGTCCTGGAATCGAGCCCCACATTGGGACTCCCTGCTCAGCGGGGAGTCTGCTTCTCCCTCTTCCTCCACCTCTCCCCCTGCTTGTGTTCTCTCCCTCCCTCTCTCTCTCTCAAACGAATACATAAAATATTAAAAAAAAAAAAAAAAGAATGTTACAGGAGGTGCCTCGCAGGCTCAGTCAGTTGCATCCTAGTGATTTCAGCTCAGGTCATGATCTCCTGGGTCCTGGGATTGAGCCCCACATCAGGCTCCTCACTCAGCAGGGAGTCTGCTTGTCTCCCTCTGCTCCTCCCCCCACTCGCCTGCTCTCTCTCTCTAACATAGTAAATAAATCTTTGGGACGTCTGGGTGGCTCAGTCAGTTGAGCATCTGCCTTTGGCTCAGGTCATGATCCCAGGGTCCTGGGATTGAGCCCCATGTCAGGCTCCCTCGTCAGTGGGGAGTCTGCTTCTCCTTCCCCCTCTGCTTATGCTCTGTCTCTCTCAAATAAATAAAATCTTTAAAATAAATAAATCTTAAAAAAAAAAAAAAGAATGTTACAACCTGAGAGAAACCCAAAGGACCTCTCTCCTTTGTGGGGACACAGGGGAAAAGGTTGAGGAAGAGCCGTTGGGGGGGGCGGCAGCGCACGTAATGGGCTCAAGTGAATGGTTAGCAACATCTAGCACAGAGCCTGCCATACTGTTGGCATGCACCAGAAACATGGGACTTCTGCAGCGGAAGAGGGAGAAGAGTGATCCAGGCTGAGGAAGTGGTGTGAGCAAAGGCTGGACGGAGAGAACACACGCAGTGTGTTTAAAGAACAGGAAGGAGTCTGGTATGGCCACACTGCAGACAGCAGGGCAGGCAGTAGGAGAGATCAAGGTCATTCTGTTGGTAAATGTCAGCACGTGGACTCAGCAAACACGTGTCGAGCCCCTACTACGTGGCAGGCACATAGTGAACATGACAGGCAGGGGTCCCTGCCACGTATGGTGGACATTCTCCCACGGATGTTGGGCAGAGCAGCTGCCCGAACCCAGTACAGATTCCCGGGCCCCTCCCCCACAGATGCTGATTCAGCGGGTCCTGGCAAGCCCCAAGATACTGGGGTTTTTTTTGGTCTGTGTTTACTTGTATTTGCATTTATTTTATGCAGACCTTACTGCTGGGCCTAAGTTTTTGTTTCTTCAGTTTCTTCTGGGGTACCTTTTTCTTCTGTGCAAACTCGTCTTCTGGTTTCTGAACAATGTGCTCTTTTTCAGTAAGGATCATCTCGACGTGAAAGGGAGAAGAGCTCATTCGTGTGTGAATCTGCCCGTGAGCCCTGTAAATTCTACACCGCATCTTGGGGGTTTTGCTCCATGACCAGAGAGAGACTCTACCTCTTTTTTTTTTTTTTTTTAAAGATTTTATTTATTTATTCGACAGAGAGAGAGACAGCCAGAGAGAGAGGGAACACAAGCAGGGGGAGTGGGAGAGGAAGAAGCAGGCTCATAGCAGAGGAGCCTGATGTGGGGCTCGATCCCACAACGCCGGGATCACGCCCTGAGCCGAAAGCAGACGCTTAACCACTGTGCCACCCAGGCGCCCCGAGACTCTACCCCTTAATCCTTAAGTTCCGCATTACTCTCTGCATTTTTAAGCATGTGCAGTAAAAGTTCAGCACTTTTTCTGGGCCACCGACCCTGTGTCCAGCCCCACTGTTTGGCCTGGGTGCACCTCCCAGCTCTGCCATTGCAGTGATGGAATGGCACACGTTGCTTCTGCAAAGAGACATCCTTCAGGGCTGGTGGCTTTTCGGATATGCATACCCTGGAGGGCGTGAGCAGCTTCCCGTGTGTTCTTACAGTGAACACGAAGATTTGAACCTCTTGATTTGCACGATTTTTACAGGGTTTTCTGGGTCAAAGGAATAGCGAATCATTTTCAGAGATCACCTCGGGCCACATTTGGGAAGAGGAAGGATACTGAGTATTCCGAAAGCATAATTCGATACACATTTGGGTAACACCCATCTGGATCCATCTAACTCCCAAGAGGTCCTGAATGTCCTCAGCAACATCCCTCCCTGGACCTGAATCCCTCCAGAGGAGGGCCTACCCCCTTCCATGTGAATGCTCTGTGAACTATACAGTGTCCCATAAAAAAATAAGCTATTATGATTGATGTTGTGTTATGACCCCACCTTTGGACAGATCTGACCTTCTAAAGAGCCGAATTTGCAGCCTGTGACACCCTTCAGCTGTCGGAAGCATAGCTCCTACCCCCTCCCCTCTCCTCTTTCCCTCCAGAGCTCAGCAAAGTGCCTTCTCCTCTGGAAAGACTCAGGACCACCGCTGCCCCTTACCACACCCAGGGCAAGCGGCAGTAGTTCTCGCTCCCTCTTAACATCTCGTCATGGCACCGACCCAATATTCGCCCCAGTGCTCGGACAGGGCAGGAGAACACTCTGGCAGCCCCTCCAACAGTCCTCCTAGACAGAGCCCTATTCCCCTCTTGTTTTCCATTTCCCTCCTTAACGGAAGGGAGACAGGCTTTGGGAAGCTCTTATTTTCTCTATCAAAATGACATTATGGGGGCACCTGGCTGACTCAGTCAGAAGAGCATGCAGCTCCTGATCTCGGGGCCATGAGATTAAGCCCTACGTGGGGTGCAGAGATTACTAAAAATAATAATAATAATAATTTAAGAAATAAAACACAAAAAAACTCGAGTTAAAAAAAAAAAGATATCAAGGATCCCAAGCATCAGGAACACTAACTTTCTACTTACTCAAAATGAAACTAAAAAGCCCATTTATTATCTTCAGCAAAGTTTTTCAATCTCCAACTCCTTCTGGAACTTCATCTTGTGGACCTGGCTGTCAGCAGTTTGGGCCCGCCCTTCTAAGGGTTAGCATCTCAGAATGCTCCAAGGGGCCCCAAACGAGCACCATCAAAACCAGACGTTGGAAGCTCCCCAGGCCTCTTTAGCTGTCCCCAGGGAGAGCCAAATGCATGGAACGGGGCCCTTCATAGCCAGGCTCCTTATGACTGGGCTTTTCTCCCTGGCTTTCTCCCACTGCCTGTGACATGGCCTCTTCCCCCACTTCGCCAATATCCTCTTCCCCCTTCCTACTTGGGGCCAGAACGGCAAATCCTCTCACTGTGGGCTGTCCTCGGGCAAGTCATCAGCTTGCCAAATGTACTCCTTTCAGAAGCTGTCGTGACTGTCAAGGCCCTCACAAGCATCCCCGCTCTCACGCCGGCCAGACACCATGGGCCCAGATGGGAAAGTTCGGAAGCCAAGAAAACGAGGGTTTGGGGGAGCAGCCGGGGCCCAGCAGGTGCTAGCATGATGACAGTATTAGGAAGGGGACAGACTGGAGACGCTGGGAACTACTACAATAGTCTAAGTGAGAAACAAGAGCAGCCCAAGGTGGTGGCAGACACATTAACAAAAACCATGACCTCGAGAGGGTGGCCAGTCACTGGTACGAGGGCCAAGGGGGAATGCAGTGTGGAGAACTGAGGAGTTGCCAGGATGGGGATTACAAGGTACACTTGATGGGGGACGGAAACAAGCTAGGTCTGGCCACAGGAGGCTGAGATGGCCATGGTTCTCACAGGCAGACCGAACATGCAGCAGGGAATTGGGCGAACCCACTGCTGGCCCAGAGTTAACCAGAAAGAGCACCTTGCAGATCGAAAGCCTCGTGACTCAACATCAGACTCCCAGCCCCACGTCTCTCCTCCCCTGCCCCAAAGGGGGTCTCCTTGACCCTCCTCTCCAGTGGGTGCCCCTCTGCCCCACCTGGCCAACCACTTGGGTCTGGAGCTGTACCCAGGGCCTTGCTGAGCTGCACCCTGAGCAGGAGACTGAGACTCCCCCTCATCCTTGAAACCATTAAAAATTAACTCTAGAGGTCTTCTAGAGCTAAAGAAAGTCAGAGAATTTTAGAAGAAAAGAACATTCACTGCGTTTTTTTTTTTTTTATTCTGCATCTAACAATAGTTACGACTCAAAAGAAAGGTTGTATTTCTTTCGAAAAAGGGTAAGAAATCTTTTTTATGCACTTACCATGGAAAATGCTTAGCTTGTCAAATTCCACATGCTGAAAGGAGGAAAGCAGCACCGCACCAGGGCCCTCTCCACACCAGGACAGCTCACTCAGCCCTGTCCTAGTCCCTGCACTGGGTGGCAGGTGAGCAAGAGGTTCAGCCCGGGTTGGGAGGGAGGGGCAGGGCCAGGGGACCTAGCCAAAGTCTCCTGACCACTCTGTGCTAAAAAGCAGATAAATGCTCTTTTAAACAATGGGTCTCTACCACACTCACAGTGTTGGTTTTGAGGGGTGAAGAGGGGAACGAAGGCCTGAATCTGAGAGATGTTCTGGTATCGTGGTCCTCAAAGTGCAGTCCTGGACCAGCAACATCATCATCGCTGAAGCACTTGCTAGAAATGCAACCTCTCAAGGCCCCACTCCAGAACTACAGAACCGCACACTCTGGGGGCAGTGCCCCGCAACGTGTAACAAGGCCTGCAGGTGATTCGGATGCATTCAAGAACCATTACTCCCACATTTAGACTCTGTTTCATTCCAAGGGAAACCAGAAACTGTTCTGTGCCCAACTGGGAGGAAACAAACTCCAGGTGTTCCCAATTTCATTGGAAAGGTCAACATCAGGTTGAGTTCAAGGTAAGTGGCTCTACTGATTTTAACACGGCAGTAATAGGCAACTACCGTTATGGAGCAAAAGGAGACAATGTCTGCAAAACAGGGGGGGCTTTGGAGGGAATGCAGCCCCAAAATGACTAACATCAACTCAACCTTCCATGACCCACACTTTTCCCAGCAGGGAACTCGGAAAGGCCCTGCTGCCACCGGTGGCCACTTTTTCCCATCTTGGGTTAACAGGCCCTTTCTCCTCCTCCTATGCACCCTCTTCTTGACTGTCTCCTCCATCCAAACTCCACTCACCCCCAACAGGCTGCAATCGGGAGGCCCACACCCTAGCAGGGCTGGCTGAGGCTGCACTGTGACCCCTAACTTGAGACACCTAAGACAATCGTGTTTCAAAATGCAGTCCTGACCATCTCCAACAGGAGAGGCGGCAACCACAGTTAAGCCAGAGCTTTAGCTGAGGCCACGCCACTCTCTGATGCTAGCGACTCAACTAGACCTCGATTTCCCTATATATAAAATGGGCAAATACCTATCTAGTAAGTGCTCATTAAATGTCAGCATTCCTGGCCTGGAGAGCGTGAGCCCTCAGAGAAGCTGGGTGGAAGCATCTAGATGCTGGGATTCCAGCACCCACTGCCTTCCTACAACAACCCCGCCACCCCCACAGCCCCTTCTGGAATCTTTAGTGCACAGCAGGAGCTCAATAAATGGAGTGAATTGAGGGGTGAGAGGTGGAAGGAAAGAGACCCGTGAATTTATGACTCAGGCAAAGGCAGGATTGATCAGTGATGGTATTTGAGGGGGAAGGAAATTGCTAAGCAAAACAAACTGTGTTTACTACCATGAAAGGAAGCCAAAACAGTAACCAGCTAATACGAAACACAGGAAATTCTGGAAAGTATGTAAAAAGGGCACTGTTTTCTTTTTTCTTCAGAAAGATTAAAACAGTTTAAAAACTTACTCCTTTCTGCTCTAAAGAGCTCATTGTCCTACACATGGAGATGTTCCTGTGACACCAGAATGTGGTGCTACCTCCCGCGGATTTCTTCCCCTCCCCCCCAGGGCCCCTGCTTTCTCTCAGGGCTAGGGGGCCGCCACACCATTGATCTGTCCAGTCAGAACTAGTTAGTGTCAGGAGTTAATAAGTGATTCTCTATCTGTTTCACAGAACAAGGTGCCCTCATCCCAACGCTGATGTGACCACAAGGTGTTTGTGTTCTTCAGTCTTCGTCGTGCTACGCCTAGGACTGTGCGGCAAATGGTTGCGCAGTGAATGGAGAAACCAAGAAACTCTGTGTAGATACTCTGAGTGTAACTATTAATATGGACTCATCAGAATAGAGATAAAGGAAACACTCAAAGGAGAACAGGTTTGTTAGGCGACAGGATTATCATCCTCTTCCCTTTTTATAAAATGCAGTGGATGTTGACTTTGGACTCCAAATTTTTAAAGAAATACATGGTAAACATATCAGGTTTCCAGGACCCGCTGATCTTCCTTTGGAACATGTTACTCTTAGAAAGGCATTATTTTTGCCAGGACGTGTAAAGGTAAGAGTACAGCCCACATAAGGACCAGTTACCCTGAGACAGGAAGGCTTGACAGCCAAGGATATGGAAGATGGTGAGACCTACCATGGGAGACTCCAGGGGTTGGGTGGGGGATGGAGAAGATACCAGGTGAACGGAAGGAGGAAATCCCCCCACAAGTGGAGCTGTCCACCATAGGAAGAAACTGCCCAGCCCCGCGTCCCCTGACCATGCAGATGTGGGAGAAGGGGGTACCGAGCTATCACCCACCTGCAGGAACTGGAGGGCTCAGGTGCTTCCAGAGAGCCCTTCTTACCACTGCTTCGAGGCAGGTAAGCACACAGTCAATGGAGGATGGGAGCCTCGGACCTAGATCTCAAAACCCAGACTGCTACACCACAGCTACCAACCCAGTCGGTGCTTCTTGGCCCCACAATGGGGTAGGATACATCTGAGGCAATCGGGGAGACCCTACCTCCAGTGCCTCTGAGGTTGGCTGCCTCCAGCCTTTTTGGTCACCCTAAAAAACCCTACAGTTTTTGCCATTTTGCCCCCTTGTCGAAAGGGGGAAAGTCTGACAGCACCTCACATCACAGCTAAGAGAAAAAGATGGCTTCCTACAAAAGGTACTGAATTCTTTATCAGAAGGAACTTGATACTGTCCCTTCCAGTCTCTAACTCTGATTCTAAGAGATCCATCTGGTCCTTTTGCTTCAGGAACAACAGCCAAATAAGAAAGAAAGAAAAAAGAAGACTGACCTAAACATGTCTGGTAACAGTGTGGCAGGGAGACAGGCCAACCGGTAGGAAAATGCGGAGGGCCGGCACTGAGGTGGTCAGAAGTACCTGGTCACATCCTGCCTCATGTTTCAGCCAACTTTTGTTTACCAGGCTTACAGATTCTCTTCCTGCCCTTCCTAGCTTCCTATTTTAATTTTCTTCTTTCTCTGCTCACTATTATCTCAGCAGACAATGAATACAGACCACTGAGAAGCAGTGAAAAAACTCAACCGAGTTACCTGCTCATGTCAGATTACCTGATCCTTCGGGAAAACAGAGAATGGCAAGTCTAGTAAGAATGGGGCCCCACCTCATTGTTCCTGATTTCATTATCTCAACTCACACCCCGCCCCCCAATCCTAACTGCAAATCCTAACTCAAGTCTGTGACTAATAGCAACAGGAACGGGAGAGATCAGCAAAGGTCCCAATGCCGGGTGGCCAGGCACCAACTGTTCCTCTGTGGAATATACAGAGATACATGTGGCCGGAAAGAAAACCCATAGTTCAAGTTCTGACTAAAATTCAGGTTACTTTCCCGCTCGTTCAGCCATGCACTTTCAGGAATTAGTTAAAGCAGGATTCGAAATGATTTAAACCTGATCCCTGCTCCAAAGACCATTATAAGCTGAGCAGATGCCTCCATTCACACTTCCCACCTCTCCAGGGACATGGCGAAGGGTCATGATTCCCAGACACCAAACCAGGCAGCATTCACAGACAGCCCACTGTGAGCGGCTCTGGGCAAGCCCAGGGACAAGGGTGTTTCACGACATTGTCTGTGCCCCAGTATAGGTATGGCTCGGCTGAGGCCGAACGGCAAGACAACAACATGAAAAAAGATGACAGTCACACGTAGAAACGAGAAAACACACTGTTTTGTTTTTTTTTTAAGATTTTATTTATTTATTTGACAGAGATAGAGACAGCCAGCGAGAGAGGGAACACAAGCAGGGGGAGTGGGAGTGGAAGAAGCAGGCTCCTAGCGGAGGAGCCTGATGTGGGGCTCGATCCCATAACGCCGGGATCACGCCCTGAGCCGAAGGCAGACGCTTAACCGCTGTGCCACCCAGGCGCCCCGAGAAAACACACTGTTAAACACGGGTAACAGTTCGAGGTAGTAACGTCAAAAAGGCCTGAGGAGCTGGCCTAATCTAAGGGTCCTGAGGAGGACAGCTGGGATCGGGGCAGGGTCCTGAAGTCCCCGCTGCAGAGTCCCTTGCCCCAGAAAGGGAGAACAGGCGAACGCTGGGGGAAGCTGGAGGCGTTCAACAGGAGGCCGGCAAGAAACCAGCGGGGCAAGAGTGGAGAACGGAGGGACACTGGCGAGGCTACGGAGTTCAGATCTGGCGGACAGGCCAAAGGAGAGGAACCCTTTGGTAGTCACACGCATTGCACACCAGCACAGAAAGGCCACCGGAAGTGGGGAAGGCCCACGTTCGGAGTGGACGACGACCTGCGAGATGAGATGTCTGCGGCACTGCAGACCCTCATACCCGGTTTCTGGGCAACAGCACCTCGGTGGTAGGAGCCAGGAAGCTCCATTCCCATCAAGCCTTTCATTACCTTTCAAAATGGCTTAATGGTAGCCAAACACTAGAAAGAACCCAATGTGCATCAAGGCATGAACAGATAAACAAAATGTGGCCCAGCCATACCATGGAATATTATTCGGCCATAAAAAGGAATGAAACATTGACCTAGAACTACACAGATGAGCCTCGGAGACATCGAGCTAAGTGAAAGCAGTCAGTCACGACAACTGCCTGCTGATTATCCCACTTAAGTGAATGCAGAACACAGAGAAAGAAAGCAGGCTAGTGGCTGCCAAGGGCTGCGGGGTGGGGTGAGGAGGAAGGGTGATGAAAATGTCCTACACTTAGTGGTGATGGTCGCACAACTCTGTAGGGATGAGTTTTATGGTACGGGATTTATATCTCAATAAAGCTGTTATTTTAAAAACCGGCTCGATGGGAGTCTTTCTGAATACATTCGCTAATCCCCTATCTTCCTATACAGGCACAGTTGATTCAACTTAATCCCTATTAATAATTCAAGGTCATTGTTTCAATGATCAATCAATGGGCACCATGTGCTATAATAAAAAGAATATGCCCTCACCAAAGTGCTTCTCAGTATCCCTGTATGATGCCCCCTTTTTGTGTCTGTCTCCTGCCTCCGGTGCTCACGGTCAGGCTGTCAGCCAACACCTGAGCGCTGTGGGGACGCCTTCTCCCCCTGCACCTCGGCCGTGCAAGTGCGGGCTGGTGCTTGTGTCAGTGCTCGGAACGGATCGTTGCAGTCAGGCACCTGGGTGAGGCCCCCTCGGCTGAGACCAAGCACAAAAATGTGCCAAGAAGATCACCTTGTTATCTTCATTCTCCTTTTGAAAGGGCGACTGACATGATGAGTTTTTCTCCGGAAACAAGGTTTGTGGGAGAAAAGTAGGCGCATTTCAATCTTTTTAAATCCTGCTGCCACTAACTTATTAAAAATTGTTTATTGGGCACCTACTACGTACCTGGCACTGTTGAGGGTGGACGAGGCCAAATGGTGGGAGGTGTTATGGAGTACGACAACGCGGGGGAGGAAGAGGACGAAGGCTGGGGGGGCACCACGGTTTGAAAGAGGTGGTCAGGGAACTGAGGAAGCCACTATTAAACCAGAGCCACACAATTAGGGCGAACAATGTTCTCAGCGAAGGGAACACAGACCAGATGCCCTGAGACAAGAAAGTGCCAAGTGGGTTTGGGAACAAGGAGTATGGATCGAACAAAGTACTTGAGGGAGGCCTTGTTATTACCTGACCGTCGCTTCATTACCAGAACATCACCATCTGGTACCTGTCATACAGCCCTACTGGGTATGCTTAGCTGGATACACAGCGGAACGTGACTTGGGGTGGAAGGACCAGGAGGGTCTCACGGTGGTATGTGAGTAAAATCTGCCTTCTGGAGCAACGTCAAGGAGACGTTTCGAACAGGCCTTGAGGGATAGTGCTGTCCATCTCACAGGATGGTCCAGGAGAAGATGCAGGAGTGAGGTAGACTGAGAAAGTAGTCTCCGCAAGGTGCCAGCAGGACTCAAGCATAACAGAGAATGTTTTAGAGCCAGAAATGGGGTGAAGAGGGGCGCCTGGATAGCTCAGTTGTTAAGTGTCTGCCTTCAGCTCAGGTCATGATCCCAGGGTCCTGGGATCGAGCCCCACATCGGGCTCCCTGCTCGGCAGGAAGCCTGCTTCTCCCTTGCCCACTCTCCCCTGCTGGTGTTCCCTTTCTTGCTGTGTCTCTCTCTAATAAATAAATAAAATCTAAAAAAGAAGGAGGAGGAGGAGGAGGAGGAGGAGGAGGAGGAGGAGTGGGGTGGAGGGAGCTGGGGAAGGTTATTGCAATAGGAATAAAAACAGCAGCTACTGAGTACCAGAGACACTCAACGTGTGTCATCTCTATGCTTTACAATAATCTGGCAAAGGTGACACACGATCCCCTTCCTGCAGGTGACAAGATGGAGACTTGGAAAGGCCAAATGGCTTGGCCAAAGCCACAAAGCCAGCAGGCAGGAGAGCTCCACCACGGCCCAGGTCAGCCCCACTTCATGGGTCTTTCCCACCAGTCCTATCCCACAGAACTGCTGTTCATCAGCAATTTTTGAATTACAAGAATGGCTGTTTCCTACGGGCCATATGGAGAGGCCTGGCAACTCCCACCATTTACCCACAACAGAAGCTCTGAAGGTTCTTGACGGGGGCAGAACTTCTCATGAAGTTGGGCCCAGTGCATCGGGAACACACACCCCAAATTTCCAAGCCTGGCTGTTGTCACAATCACCCTAGGAATCCTTAGAGATCCCCAGTCCTGGCCTATCTGGATCAGGACAGCCAAGGGTGAAGTCCAGGAATCTGTGTTTTAAAACAGAACCCCCCCCCACTCACCCCAAATCATTCTGACACAATCCTTCCCCAAAGTGTGAAAAGCCACTGCCCTGCTCTTCTTTTGGCAAGTGCAAATCAAAAATTTCAAGGAGTGCATTTTCCTAAGATGTTCCTAGGCAAGAAAATCCAAGGGAATTGTGCCCACAGCCTGCCTGCCCACCCTCCTACTGAGGCTCCAGCCGGGGGGGACTACAGGGCAGAGAAGAGAGAGTCCTTTCACACCTACTGTGGGGCTGGCTTCCTGCGCAGGTGGGAAAAACTGATTTCCAAAACTCCACGCTGGGTGAGCTTCCTGGGCCCTGTTTTTCTTTCTGGAGATGTTCAGTACTAAGAGAGAAGCTGTTCGGATTAGCGAGAGGTTAAGAAGAATCAGAGAGAACTCTCGCCCTTTACATAAAGGAAGTCTTTGAATAGCAGCAGTACGGCAGCGGAAAAGTGACCAAGAAGGAGCTACTGAGTGTAGCAGGAAATTCTGGCCTGTATTAGAGCGGTATCATGGCAGCGGGGAACGCCCCGTGGTTGGGTACTCCATCCCATGAGCAGGGTTATTTGCGCCTTACAACTTTTTATCTCTATTTTCTATATTGCTCAATTTTCTTTTGAGGAAAATATAGGACATGGCCCCTCCTGCCCAAATTGACTTAACCCTACAGGCAGAGACTGCTCACTTTGTTGAAAATGCCAGGCTTGATGCTTCTGAAAGGAGGCCCACCTAAGAAGCACATGGTGTCTGCCCCGCCCGTGAGACAGCACGGGAGAGGAGAGCCAGCTCTTATCTCCACACTGCAGGGAAGGGTGTCCGGGGCACCTCCACTCACTGGGCTGAGGGACCCCTCCCCGAGAGTTAGCTAACAGTTGGCCCCCGGGACCTCACCTTCCTCCTTCCGAGATACTTACCTTTCAAACCAACCTTGCCATGCTCTAGACTCAAGTGTGTAGAAAGCTTGCAACTACCTCAACTTTTTTTTTTTTAAGATTTTATTTGTTTGTCAGAGAGAGAGAGCTCGGAGAGAGCACACAAGCAGGGGGAGCGGTGGGCAGAGGGAGAAGCAGGCTCCTCGCTGAGCAAGGAGCTCGATGTAGGGCTCGATCCCAGGACCCTGGGATCATAACCTGAGCAGAAGGCAGACGCTTAACTGACTGAGTCACTCAGGCGTCCCTCCCTCAATTTTTAATTACAAGAAAATATTGTTCTTTTTTCTCGATTCTGATCTTTCAGTTTTCTCAAAGTGAGTTTAACTATCTCATACTCAAGTAGAACCAAGCCATTCGCTAAAATACCCTGATTGCCAGCCCCTTGCGTTCCAGCCTAACGACTACTGAACAGGGAGCCGGTAGTTATACACCCCAGTCCGCTCCGGAGGAGGCTACAGAGTAAGGACCCAGGCGGGAGCTGTCTGGCCCTTCGCGATGGGAGTCGGCTGATGGAGAGAGCACGGCCGGAGACTGCACATGGGTGCCCAGGGGTAGACCAGAACTATCGCACAGGAGCCCTGCCCTCCCCCTAGTCAGAGAGAGCCTAAGCACAGAAACAACCAGAGAACAACACAGTAGGCTTTGTCTTGGTCACGCATCACATACAGATAAAAACCTAGAAGTCATAAGGCAATACAATGACGTAACACACAAACCAAGTGTATTGGACTATGAGGTACATAGGAAATGTGATAGCAGGCTCCTCGGGAATTCAGGTCATCAAGGCCAACGTTATTAGAAAAGGGACCGTATGTTGTAAGATAGCATCTGGAAGGGAAGCACGTGAAGTGTGGGGAAGGGGTAGGGTTCAGGACTGGTCAGAAGTGAGGCTGATCCAACTGCGTGAGGTCAGACGTGGGAGGCCTGGAGAATCAGGCGGGGAAGTTCAGACTCGGTGTGTGAAGCCGCTTTCTCGGAAATGAAGTCACAAAGTGACGGTGTCTTTCGAAGATGGAACTGATACGAATGGGCAGGGGAAGGTGACTGAAGGAAATGGGAGGCAGGATGTAATCCCAATTCGATTTCTGTCCTGGGACGGTGGCAACCTTGGCCTCCTGCCACAAGCTTAGTTTCAAAAGTATATTTACAGGGGCGCCTGGGCGGCACTGTTAAGTGTCTGTCTCTTGGTTTCGGCTCAGGACATGATCTCAGGGTCCTGGGATCGAGCCCCGCATCAGGCTCTGTGCTCAGCACGGAGTCTGCTTGAGATTCTCTCTCCCCCTCCCTCTTCTCCTCCTGCTCGTGTGCATGCGTGCTTTCCCTCTCTCTTTCTAAAACAAATAAATAAAGATTTTAAAAAAGTATATTTACGAATGGGTTTGGGGCCCTCCCCTGATAACCTGTCTGGGTCAGGGCTGTTGCTACTAAGTCTTGTCTACACCCGGGCAGGTGGTGCTTATACTTGGCAGCACTGAGGCTCTCTCAATTCCCCAGCACTGGCCCCACATCTCCTTGGGTTCACTGCACCCCTGCAGGGACTAGGGTGGGCCTTCCCCACACCGCCCTGTATCTCAGCCCGGTGTCCCCGCGTTTGCTTATGGGGGCTTGTCTTGTACCAGGCACTAGTTCTAACCACCCGGCAGCCCCACGCAGCTGGCATCAGCCAGGAGAAAAGGGGGTGCTGGTGCGTGACTGCAGGGGCGGAGCAGAGTGTTAGCTCCGACTATAAAGGTTAAGTACTTAGGGGCGCCTGGGTGGTGCAGTTGTTAAGCGTCTGCCTTTGGCTCAGGGCGTGATCCTGGGGTCCTGGGATTGAGCCCCACATCAGGCTCCTCCGCTGGGAGCCTGCTTCTCCCTCTCCCATTCCCCCTGCTTGTGTTTCCTCTCTCGCTGGCTGTCTCTCTGTCAAATAAATAAATAAAATCTTTTTTAAAAAATAAAAATAAAGGTTAAGTACTTAGCTGAAAACCTTCACCAAAGAAACAGGAAAAACCCGCCAACAAAAAAAATAAAAACAGATACATGCGCACCAGCGTCCCCAAATCCCTAAAACCATAAACCCAGACACAGTAAGCACTGTTAGCCTACGTGGTTGGAGAATGCAGTGCTCAACTTCATCAGACGTCCTGGAGAGCTGCCAAAGACACAACCAACACAGGGCTTTGGGAGAAACTTACCACCTTAGTTTTGAGGGTGCCCTGGAATTTCTATCAAGTATCTTGCCTTCTACCATGGTAATCAGGCCTCACAACAGCAAAGGCAGTGGAGCAACTATGATTTCTATCCTGCATCTGGAAGCCACCCGGGAGTGCCATCAACTCAGGGATGCAGGGAAGGGCGAGCAGGGCCCCCAGGTACCTCCATGCCCTCCAAAATATGACCTTTCCCTACAGCCCTCACCATGTCTGCCCAGGCCTGGCCAGGGCGTCTCTCTATTCCCTAACTGTTCTCTCACCCCCATGAGGCTCTGGACCCCCAAGAGTTAGACGCTGCCCTTGTTCCCTGACTCTCTCTTGTTTTACCCCCACTCTCCAGCTCAGAGAAACACCCTGGTCCCAAACCCGAGATGCAGAATGGCGTGCCTACAGATCACGAGCACCACCGCCACCTAGGACTCCCGGTGCGTGGGCTCCAGGTCTAGATCGGACCTTGGAGACCGCAGATACACCTAGCACGGGGTCCCAACACTACACGGGCCTGCAGACGCATCCCATCGCTACGTCCAGCCTCAAGGCGGATGGGCAGTGCTTTCACAAAACGGGTAACAACTCACACAACTACATGGACAAAATATGTTCTGTAAACGGTTCTGTAATGGGATTATGGTGGTGGTTACACACACCCACGCGTGGGATAAAACAGCACAGAACTCTACAAACACACACGTAAGTGAGGGCATGAGAAAAATGGTGAGACCCGATTAAGGCCTGTAAACCAGTCAGCGTAACAGTAACCTACCATTGTCAGTGACCCGGATTTGAGCCTGGGCTTGAGCTACAGAAGATGTCTCTGCTGGGGGAAACTTGGGGGCAGAGATCCCAGGACTCTCATGTACTATTTTTGTAACTACCTGTGAGTCTAATTATTTCAAAAGGAAAGTAAAATAACAAAACCCTACAAAACCCCCCATAAACCTAATCATCTATAATCAAATCATTTTCACACCCACCAGGCCCTGGGAGCTGGCACCACCACCATTTTCCCAGGCCCCCCGGAACTGGTTCTGTGAGCCCAGCTTTCACGTCCAACACGGGCCACTCAGGCACTGGTGTGAGGCCTGCACATTTCCAGAGTGACCAAGAAGAGCACGTCCCGGTGCACTGGGCTCTGGGAGGAGTAGGTGGTGATTCTGCCCAAGTCCCTCTCGGCCCCACTCAAAGGAGACTGACGGGCAGAGACAGGGAGCAGCTTTCCCAAGCAGGACCCAACACCACCGGAGGGCATATTTAAAGCTGGGCTTGTTCTAAAATGTTTCCCTAATCCTTGTCGTCTTTGAAAAGAAGACAAATCCAAGTCCGTGTGAGTGCACACGCGTGCACACACACATGCACATACACACACGGCTTAGCCCCAAGGAGCCCAAATGAAGGATGCAACTATCAAGTAATCAGTGATCGTCAAGACTGCAATCTGGAATTACCTCCACTGATAGGATTTACCCACCCACGGGGGACAGGAAGTGCTTAGTACAAACACAAACCAGGGCTTCTTAACCTCTTTAATGCCACAGGACCCCCACCCTCACCCCCTTGGCAGCCTGGGGACGCCTGCAGACCTTCCACAGGCGGGCACAAATTAGATACACAGCATTCCAAAGGAAGCCAATTACAGTGCATTGCGGTTATCAAAATATTTTAAAATTTTTGCTACGGCAACATTTAATTAACGTATTAAAGAAGACCTAGCCGTGAGTCTCATAACCCCCTTAATTCTGAAGTAGTGATGAGGCTAACGAAACTTAGGGACATCTACAATGGCTCTAACATACTGGAAACCAATCTCTGCACTTCCTACCGGTGGTAGTCACAGGTCCTGCTCATTCGCTATGGTTTACTGTCTCCACTCATAACTGAAGGAAATGCAGATTTTCAGTCGGTGAGAACGAAGTGTGATTTCTCTCCCTCCAAGCCTTGGGAGCCTCCCTGAATTCTGTGCGTGGTAGACTCGTGCGAAGGCGGCCTCTAGGGTAAGCGGTTGATGTACAACTTCCATGGGAACGAAACACGGCCTCCTCTTCACACCCCTTGTCGCTCCCTGACCTGTTTACCAATGATAATGTCTGCACATTCCAAAGAACTACCATCACCCAACTCGGGCCCTCTCCTCCAGAGCGTAAACGCAGGGAGAGCATCGCATGTGAGTCTGGCCTTTATCTGGGGCAGGGGAGGCCCAGCCCTCACAGCTCACCTCTCCTTTCAGGCTCTCAGCCGCTCCTGCCACTGTGAGGAAATGAGAGGAATTCTATCCATCTCTGGCGGAGCCTGAACGTAAACCATCATCCTCCAAGGGTACCCAGCACCGGGCGAAGGGATGTCAGTCTGTCAGCAAGTGAGTGCTGAATGCTGATTATCACGCAGCCCTGGGCTCTGGGCTCTGAGCATGTGAGGGTGTAAAGAAAACTGTGCGGCTCTGCCCATTCAAAGCTGGAGTTAAGGGACAAAGCTTGGACGATAACAGTTAAGGTTGAATTGTACAGGTCTCCAAAAAGATGCCCAAGTCCTCACACACACTGGTACCTCAGAATGTAAGCTTAGATGGGTCTTCACTGAGGGAATCAAGTTAAAATGAAGTCAGTAGGGTGGGCCCCAATCCAATAAGGACTGGTGTCCTTATAAAGGAGAGAAATTTGCACAGACACACACAGAAGGAAGACTGTGAAGAGACAGAGAGAAGACGGCCATCTGAGAGCCAAGGAGAGAGACCAGAGCAGAGCCTCCCCTCACAGCCCCCAGAGGGAACCGACACTCTGACACCTTGATTTCAGACTCCCAGGCTCCAGAACCGGGAGAGTTCATTTCTGTTGTCAGCTACCCAGTTTGTGGCACTTTGTTACAGCTGCCCTCGCAAATTAATACAATATATGAAGTCAAATATATGGCCTGGGAAAATTAGACCTTAACTCGGCGCCCGTCAAACCACGTCTCCTTCTCCTTCTGGTGCCACTCATCAGTTTAAAATTAGATTCTGTTCAGAGTTTGCTTCTGGTCTCTGGGCAGGAGGGACGGTCCAAGGCCCTCTTTCGGAGGGTAAGACCAGAGGACAGAAGGGGCTTAGGGAATCCAGGACTGTACTGTTGGTAACTCTCCCACGAGCCCTGGACTTACTGGGGGGCCATCCCCTCAGCAGGCAGCGATCTTTGTAATCCTTTCATTCAAATATTCTGCGAGGAGCTTTGGCCTAGGGCAGTGGTTTACAAACTTGGCTGCATATTAGAAGCCCCTGGGGAGCTTTAAGAAAATTCCACGCAAGCCTGAGCCCCACCCCAGACCAACTGAATCAAAATCTCAGGGGGTGGGGGCTGGGCATGAACATTTTTTAAAAGCTCCCCAGATGATTCTAATGTGCAGCCAGGGTTGAGAGCCACTGGACCCTATGACCTTTGAGGGCCTTTCCTTCTCAGAATTCGGCGAGAGTGCATTTTGTGTTTATCTTAGTGGTTCTCAGGAGCGTGCTGGGGCTGGCCCCGGGTCTGGTTTCTTACAGGTCCAGTCTATGGCGGCCTTTATTGGGTATGAGTGGAGGAGTAATTCTGATACACTGGGGGGAGGGAGGGGAAGGGAGTTAAAAACGCCTTTCACTAAAACATCAATTTAATAAGATTTGGTTACGAAGTTCTGACGTGCCCGAAACTCAAAAAATGATCCAGAAACAAGCTGACAGCTATTCAAGTGAGGAGTGCCACAACTGAGGGGCACAGAGGGGCGGGGGGGCAAGCCACCCTGGTGGCAACAGAAAGTGCCCCCAGAGATCGTCTTAAAGGAGAAACCAGAATGTCTTCTGTGAGAACAGAGGAGCACGGAAGGCTTGATCCATGGACTGAAATGATTTCATTTAGCTAGACACAGAGAAGACGATACCTCTGAAGAGACCAAGCACACGTGAGAAGCACTGCTTTGGGAAGCCGGTATGGGTAAGGCAGTGCCCGATTTTGCTGCCCTCTGACCCTCCTGCTGGGGCTGGCTTCCGTCTATAGCCACAGAGCAGCCTGCAGACCCCACCACAGCCCAAGGCAGGAGGGTCTCAACCCAGCTAGGCACCAACATTTAAAGGGGAGCTTTTAATAAATACAAGTTCTAGGGTCCCATGACCTAGAGATTGTGGGCACAGGGGTCAGGCATGTGTCCTTTCAAAAAAAAGGGGGGGGTCTCCAGGGAATTCTGATGAGCCAGTAATTCTCAACCTTTAGGGTATCTTACAGCTGTGATCTCCAAACTTCTGTTTCTGAGGGCAGTCCACCAGGACTATGGGCCACCACCGGCTTGCCTTGCGGGACCTGCCTTGTGAGACCTTCGGCCTCTGGCTCCCACATGGGACTGCTCACCTGCCTCCCAGCCCAGGCTCAGCCTGGCCACCAGAAGCTTGCGTTCCTATAAGGAGGCAGCCAGGCTGAGCCCCCTTCCAGCTCCGGCTCCTACTCTCAGGCCGGGGTCTTGACACCAAGTCTTGACACCCTTGGCCCACAGTGTGGAAAATCGTTCTCACCCTTGCACACGGACTCAATATGCACAAGAGTACGAACAGGGACTTCCTGTTACGGCCCGCGTGCTCACGTGTTAACCTGGCTCTCCAGACTGAAGACCACCAGCACAGGCGGCCATCCTCTGCACACAGAGGTCATTCCCTTCCTCTGACGTGAACCATCTGCTGCCAGGAAGCGGGAAGGGCAAGCCCCCCCCCCCCGCCCCAGCCCCGGGCCCAAGGGAGGGCCTGGAGCTCAGCCGACCCCCCATGGGCACCTTCCCTGGCTAACAGCTCAGCTTCTCCCCACCATCAAGAAAACCCGGAGACCCACATCTGTCCCCCTCCCACAAAAGCCAATCACTTCAAGTTCTGACACCAAAAGCCAAACACCCAAATGCCATTTTACAGACTTGACGTATGCTAAAAAACACCCTGAGTTCATTCAAGCCTCCCAAGTATCTAAGAATCTGAAAATTTACCAGGATGTTGGGCACCTGCAACATATCCCGGACACTAGGAAGTCAACACCTGATTTAACGGGAAAAATCTCCCATGAGGGGAAGCTGTTTCAGTGCTCGGGGAGACTTGGGCAGTGAGGGGAAGTAGATTTTTTCTGAGCAAGGTGGATGGTAAAGTCTTTGCTAGAAGGACACGGGCATAGTCCTCAAAACAGGCCCAGCAGGGGCATTCACGTCTGTGCACTGATGGATCACGTCTGGTCCTAATTCTTCCAGACGGGCGAGGAGAAGCCAGACAGACCCTCGACCACACCACTGTCCTACACCAGTTCAACAGGAACGAGTCGTGGGTTCTCAATGATGTTTGCAAATGATCCCTGGGAACAAAATTAAGCCTCTTAACGTTCTTAAGATGTACAGGACTTCAAAAATAAAAGATGGGCTCAAATCCACTATAAAGAGTTTCCTGTATACGTTTTTTCAAACTCCTCTTTCTTCCTTGGGCAGTCTCTGGCTGAGGGTTATGATTATTGACAGCGTTCCTTTATACTTAGAATTCATCCATGTCTTCTTACCACACATAGTTTTGAAGCCCTGGGCTAAGAGAAGTGTTTTTACTGTAAGCCGGAAAACAGGGACGGAACAGATAAAAAATGTCATGTGCTAGACCCGGCTGAGGCAGGTGGGGAGGAGGAAGGCTGGGTTAGCGCGGGCTTGTCTCTACTGAAGGAGCGCGGGTGGGTGGCAGAGCTCAGTGCAGTCAGGTAAAGGGCAAAGAAAGGTGGGAGGCTTTCCGCAGAGTGGACTTGGTTTTCATGTTTTTCTCTTACACCAGTAGGGACCAATGAAATTCTTGGTAAGATGCCCATAACATGGCCAACAAATCCTTGGTTAGGGTGTTAGAGACAGAGCAGTGGTTGCCAGGGCAAAGCGGGATGAGTTTTTAGAGATTTGCGACTTTCGCGGTGGTTGTGTGAGTCTGTGTAAGTTACAGTGCCTAAAACTGTGGGTCCCTGGGTGGCTCAGTCGGTTCAGCATCTGACTCTTGATCTCAGCTCAGGTCATGATCTCAGGGTCATGAGATCTAGCGAGTTGGGCTCCGTGCCGTGCTCAGAGGGGAGTCTGCTTGGGATTCTCTCTCCCTCTCCCTGTCCCCCTCCCTGTGCTCACACATGCTGTGTGTGCTCTCTCTCTCTCCCTCTCAAACAAATAAATAAAATCTTTAAACAAAATTCATAAAACTATACACCAAAAAGAGTCAATTTTCCTGTATATTAATTTTTTTTTAATTTGAAAAGAAAACAAAGCATCTTTAGGCAGAGGGACGACAGAGCTGGCAGAAGATAGGACACACAGCTAGCGCCCTTTCTCCCTCACGTGACAGTGTCCCAGGGCTCCACCTGGGCACGTGTGCGTGCTCAGGAAAGCTCTCTTCGAGTAACGGGCTCTGAAACCCAGAGAACCAAATGACCGCCAGTCCAAGCACATGGGAAGAGGAGTGAGCTGAGCCAACCAGGGAGCAGGAGAGACACTTTGGGAGGACACTAGGCCCCTAAGCAGCAGATGGAGAAACTGAGCCAAGAAGGACCTTGTGAGGGGCAGAAGGAAACTGGTAAGCGCATGGCAGGAGGAGGCTGTCAGGACGGCACGGCCAGCAGGACGCTCAGTCTAGGACCAGACCTGCCTCAAGGGGGGAGGCCAGATGTCGCACTTCTCCTTAAGCATCCCCTTTATCGAGGCCATGGGCCAAGAAGACTTAAATATGAGCTTTCATTTCTTCCGGGCTTCTCCCATCTCTGATGTCAAAAGGCCTACACACAAACCAGCCAGAGATGGGATGCCTGGCTGGCTCAGTCAGAAGAGTGTGCGACTCTTGATCTGAGGGTTGTGGGTTCAAGCCCCACATTGGGTGCAGCAACTACCTAAGAAAAAAGAAATCTTTTTAATTAAAAGGAAAAAAAGAAACCAGCCAGAGTTCAGGCAGTGATACAGAAAACAGAAGGAATGCCTGAGCCCACTTCATATGGTACCAGGTCTTCCAGAGTGCAGGCAGCCAGGTATGCTCTTCTTGTCTCCAGGGCTCCTTCCGGGGAGGACATCACTGACCAAAATGCAAGGAGCGAAGAAAAGCCCAGCGGGGCAGGCAGCTGCCCAGCTGGTGCCGAGCAACCCCGAGCAGCCGATGGCTAACCCGACACCAAGCTCAGAGCGGAAACTCACAGGGGGCAAAGCACATCTCTTTGGGCCACAAAAGGGGCACAAGCTAGTTCCTGGAGGCCAGCGGTTGGTCCAGGGCACTTAGGGAGGCCGGGTGGCTCCAGGAGGGAGGACACCAGGCTCCAGGGCCGTCCAGAAGCCACAGGAAGGACAACAAGCCTGGGAGAAGCTGCAGAGGCTGCAGAAACACCAGGAAGAGTTTCCTGTGTCGAGCGCCAGTCTCTCTCATTCCAGGAATCCCCTTTTCCTGAAGCTCGCTTGCTGTTATTTATTTATACAAGGCCGAACCCCACCTTCCAGAGCTCTGCAAAGCGCTCCTCACCACAAAGCCCGATTGTGCTTCCACATCCTCACAGCCAAGGCCGAGACAGAAACTGGCCTGAGGGAAGACGGTCTGTCCCAGAGATGGAAATGCAGTCAGATTCAAAGGCGCGGTTCTCCAATAACAGAGAGCTTTGTTGGGCCGGAGAACACCCTTCGAACTGACAGCGCGGCGTGCCCGGAGGGGGGGGGGGGGGGGTTCCGGCCCATCTCGGTGCCAGGGGGCCCTTCAGCAGGTGAGCTGTGGCTATTGGGTTCTGGGCCGTCTCCAAAGAGCCAGGCCTCATGGCAGGGCTGGCTGAGAGAGAAACTAGCATGCTATTCTGCTCAATTATCCGCTTTGCAGACGGGCACAGTGACATTTTATTAAGACAGGACACACAGATGAAAGCTACAGCGATGGGAAACCCTGGAATTTTTTTTTTCCAAAAGGGGAGAGGAAAACTATCAACCCCCAGAACTATTCTGGCCCAAACAACAATAATTTTGGCAATTTAAAACACAATAATTTTCTTAGGGCTTACGAGGTGGGTTTTCTCTCTGCCCCCAAACCTCTCTCAGGAAAAGGTTTGGTCAGAAATGATTTTTAAACAGGCTCATAACCTCCTCACCACAAATACATCTGTAAAGTGCTAACGCAGCCCACGGGAAAGTGTGCGTCTTGACGCTCTGGGCAGGTTTCGGCTTCGCACGGAGTCACGCAGGTGGTCTTCTGGACACCAAACCCAAAAGCGGAGAGGGGTCCCAGAGGGGAGCGCTGGCCTATGTCTAAAGCACCCATGGCAGAGGGGCAAAGGAGGACAAGGAAGGCTGGCCGCTGGGCAGCTCCTCAGGGCGCCTGCCCCCGTCTCCCGCCCGCCCTGCCCTGCGCACACAGCGGTGCGGCTGTCCCCCTTCTCCCGGGGAGTCTCTAAAGCCGACCTCCCTAGAAGCCTGGCTCCGTACCTTCCTCCCTCCCCACAGAACGTCTGCTTTCCTCTTGGTCCTCCATGCAGCAATTGGACAAGAGTCCCCCGGCCTCTCCCGTCCCAGAAGGCACCTCTAAAGCCATGCTCCTTGTCCACACAAATGATGAGTAATTACCACTAATTGCCCCTCACGTTCTCCTAAGCCCAGGACCTCCCCTGAGCAGGGAAGGAGGGAGAAAGGAGGGGAAGGCGGGAAAGCCAGTCAGGGTCTCTCCCATCCTGCCCCCCCCCCACCCCCGGGGCCAGAGCAGGTGTTCCTGCTCTCCAGCCGGAGGCCTCCTCAGCACCGCTGAGTGTTCTCCAGCTCGGGGCCTCTTACAGACCAAGCTCTGGCACCGCCTGCCCGTTTCCAGCAGCAGCTTTAGAATCAACTCCCGAAGGGACCTCGCCGGGTCACCCAGTCTTCAACGCTCAGGTCACGTCCCTCAGTCCCTCAAGCTCACGCAAGCCATCCGTGTGGCCCCAGGGGAGGTGGTGCCACTTAATTGTCCCAGAGCAGGACAATCCAGGTTCTCTGCCAGCCCCTGTCCCTGGAATGCTAGGTGGCCTCAGACGAGTCTGGTTTCCTCTAGAATGAAGCAGGAAAAACCACAGTCCCCACAGGGTCATTCTGAGGATTAAGTGAGTGAATGTACGCAATACTTCTCTGGGACACTCAAAGAACACTCAAAGAATAAAACTGTTATCACTGCACAAAGCACTATTCAGACAGAAGAGAGACTCAAGGACCAGTCATGCTATGTTTCTCACTAGCTCCACGAAATTAGCAACTCTCTCCACCCCTCTGGGCTCGGTTCCTTTCGACGGTCACTAGAATCCAGCTGGCATCTCCAAGGTGCCTTCCTAAAACACACACACAGATCCATTTACTCGGTGTATTCCACGTGTGTACGAACCGTGTCTGTACACCAGGGCTTCTCTGCTTCAGCACAACGGACACTGGAGCAACGACATCTTCTGTTGTGAGGAACCATCCATCCTATACATTCAAGACGTTCAGCAGCATCCCCGGCCTCACCCGCTAGATGGTAATAGTTCTCCCTCCCCCGCCCCATCAGAACAACGAAAAATGTCTCCAGACCTTGCCAAATATCCCGGGGGGGGGGGGGAGGGGCCAAATGGCCCCAGTGGAGAGCTAGTCGCGTGCACACAAACACACGCACGCACCCACGCACACACATGGGTAACAGGACACCCACTTTGAGAGTGAAGAGCGAAGCAGGGTGAGAACGGAGGAGCCGTCTCTCCAGGCACTGAGTCCCTGCACCGTGCTCGAGGCAACTTGGCTGCGACTGAGACCACAAGCGCACACGGTACCTGGGAGCGTCTCTACATCCGTGCAACAGTCACTGGGCTCACAGAGGCCGCTGCAGACCTCACTCGGCTTGCACGGAGTCCTACCGAGCGCGTTCACTTGCCAGGCCCAGCTCCCCAGGTCCAGTCAAAAGTGTGCTCAGGAGCTCGGCCCGGGGGAGAAGACCACGGGGTCCTGTGTGCTACCTCCCTGCACACTCACCTGGAGGTACCTGAGGAAAAGGAAGCCGCCGTGGGCAGCAGGCGGCTGTGGGCTTGCCACACGTGTGCTTCCCTCGGACGCCATGTGTTAGCGGATTTGCCGAAACTTGTGTTTTCCCAGTTCAGAAGAGCTAGGGGCTTGGGAGACAAGTCTTGTGTACCCACGGACACACGACCTTGTGTGCACACCTACCCACTCGCAAATCTACATAAAATGAACAGTAATCATAAAGATGCAAGAAAGGGATTAAGTGGAGGAGGGGAGGCGAACGTCTGCCTTAAAGAGAGGTCTGTTTACCCCCAAGTGTTTAAAAACGAGAATCCTGAACTTCCTTTCCACCTTATTATGACTTATTTAACATTTGTTTTTAATTTGCCCAAGATCATAATCTTCAGCGAGGACCACATACAAGCCAAACTCTAACTTGGAAAACCAAGCTGGACCTTTGCTCCGCCTGCATGAATTAGTGTACAAAGGGGCATCTCATTTCTCCCTCCCTCACAATCTGGAACACTAGTCCCTATGTATGTCACTAACGCTGGGAGAATGGGCCCTAAGACAGGCCTCAGGAAACGAAGGCTCTAATCCTGGCCGATTCACTTGTGTGCCACGGAGACAAGTTATTTCAAGTGCTGAGCTTCCTCTTTAAATACACTGTCAGTTCCCTGTTAGCTGGATGCATGGAGTAAATTAAGTACACCTAGGAAGACCTACAGAATCCTAGTTACTCACGCGGAAAAGTACTAAGAGTAGAATGGTAGCCCAGACCCACCCAGAGTTCCCAAAGTGGGTTTTGGGGAACACCAGTCCCATGAGATGCCACTTGGAAATAAAGCATTCTGTGGGTCCTTCGTTCATCCCACAAATACTTATCGAGGGCCTTCTAGATGCCTGGTGCTATGAAGACAATAGAGAGCAAAAGAGACCCACTCCCTGACTTCTGCAGTAAGCTGAGGATCCAGAGACTAGGTCACCTCTTTCCCAACAGTAAAGGGAGTTCGCACACAGGGAGCAAGGAACCACATCGAGGCTGGGAGGCGGAGAGCAGGAGGGGAGACGCATGCTGGTGGGGTGGGGGGCGTGGGTAGGATTCCAAGGGGCCGGAGGAATCCTGCACAACGCACCGCCCTGTAAGAGATTCATGGTACACACTGGCGTATTAACGGCCCCAGAAGTCCTGTCCTACCTATTAACATCCCAAGGATGTTACTCTGGGAAATGCTGAGAGAGGCATTATTGTTCTCGAAGCCTACAAGAACCTTCCGTGTGAAACAAAAGCTCTTGTTCGTATAACTGGAAAACTATGTGTCCTCTCAGAACAGCCAAAATACCTTGGGGTTGCTAATGTAATTCTGAAGTATTTTCCTTGGCACAGACCTATAAAAACATATGGCTGCCACGACTGCTGACATAGTCCCAGTATCACAGATGAAGGAAAACCCTTCAGCTACAACCAGCAGGCCAGAATCAAAGGTCTACCTCCAGCACAGACATCTGCTTTATTTTGGAAAAGATGTATGTACAGCCTAGGGGCACTTGGGTGGCTCAGTCGGTTAAGTGTCTGACTCTTGATCTCGGCTCAGGTCATGATCTCAGGGTTCTGAGATTGAGGCCCGCATTGGCCTCTGTGCTGGGTGTGGAACCTGCTTAAGATTCTCTCTCTTCCTTCTTCCTTTGCCCCTCTCCCCCCAAAAGATGTATGCATAGCCTCACTACTGGGATGAATTGAGAAAACCTTCCAATAAGTAAAACAAAAATGATCAACCACCAATGATCAAGTTATCAAAGATTATACCCTGAAAGATACCAGAAGTGAACAATGATTGCCCTTGTTAGTCTAAAATGTCCAGGAGGAAACAGATTTTGCTGTTTATTATATATGATCCATAAAGAAGAAAATGTAAATAAATAACAAATACTCACACATGTGCAGATTTTGTGTATAAAGTACTGTGTTAGGGGTGACAGTGATCAAAAGGGACAGATGACAGCCAGGGTCCTTAAGAACATGGATTCTAGAAAAGTAGCAATCCAAAACTGAGTATTAGTAAGTGCACAGGGAACGGTGTAGTATAATGACTAAATTCTACAGCGGCTAGGGAGGTCCTGAAAACCCAGGACTGCTAATGCCGATAATGAGTTAACTTAACAGAGCCCTTATGGTACCAGACAATGTTCTCCGTGCTGTGTACAACCCTATTTCATCTTTGCAACTATGAGGTAGGTCCTAGGAATATATCAAAATATGGTCTTGGCCTCAGCAGTCAATGGAAACCTGTTATTTGCCTTCAGCTTCAATCTTCAGAAGGCCTGAATTTCTGCCTGGTCAATGATCATATTTAATTAACCTAACAATGTGAGAAATAAGGAAATGAAGCACGTTTGGATTCATCATCATTATTGGAACATGCCCCTTCAAAAATAGGGAAGCAATCTTTTTTTTCTTTTTTAAGATTTATTTATTTGTCAGAGAGAAAGAGCAAAAGAGCAAGCGAACACAAGCGGGGGGAGCAGTGGGCAGAGGGAGAAGCAGACTCCCCGCCGAGCAAGGAGCCCTATTCGGGACTCAATCCCAAGACTCTAGGATCATGACTTGAGCCAAAGGTAGATGCTTGAACGACTGAGCCACCCAGGCGCCTGCGGGAAGCATTCTACCTGTAAAGTTTAGTGGAAATCTCCTTAAGAGCTTTATCTTTTGAAATGTTACCAGTTGGCAGAAGTATGTTATTTTTTCTTGGAAGAATACAATATAAACATGAAATATTAATCTCATAGAGAAAACAATTACAATGTACAACTCCAATTCTTAAATAGGATTAATTGACTGCATTACTAATATAAAGAGTACATTAAAAAAGAGAACAGTATATACTTTTTGAGCAAGTGTTTATCAATGTTTTTATATTATAATAGCTACACTATATTCTACTTCTAAACTCTATAGAATTACGTGGTGTGCTCGTAACATTAAAGAGAATAACCTTTAGAAACTACATATGCACTGTTAGCATTCAGACTTTGGTCTCTAAATAACACAATTCACTAAAAGGAATCAGAGCTCCTTCTGGAAAATAGCTGATCCGGGAGGGCGAGAAGCACAAGATGAGCCTAGAATGTCCTCCCGAAACAGTAAGCAGGGCAGCATCAAAGACCACTAGGATTGTGTCAAAAGGACTCGGGAGCCAACGTGAAGAGGCTTCCACCAGCTAAAGATGAAACAACTGGAGTATCAAGAAGAATAATACTCGTAAATGGATTGAAACACACGAAATAGGTTAAAATCCATGAGTTCGTAATATTTAAAAACATAATTTCACTGGTCACTTTTGCAGATTTTAAGAAACCAAATGGAAAGCCAGTAAATAAAGGGAAAGACTCAAGCATTTAAATTACTTTCCCGATATGACCTCCAGGGGTCTGCACACTTCTCCTACAATGGGCCAGACCTTGTCAGTTCTGGGGGCCTAATACAGACTCCATGGCAACTACTCACCTCAGCCCTTGCATCACAAAGACCGCCAGAGACAATATGCAAACGAATGGGCCTGGCTGTATTCTAATGAAACTTCATTTATAAAAATAAGTAGCAGGCTGGATTTAGCCTGTTGAACTTCAGTTTGCTGACCTTCGATCTAAGGTAACTAATAGTTCACGAGGGACAGTTTCTCTTTTAAAAAGTAGTACAGGGCACCTGGGTGGCTCAGTCCGTTCAGCATCTGCCTTCGGCTCAGGTCACCATCCCAGATTCCTGGGATCCGGCTCCCTGTTTGGCGGGAAATCTGCTTCTCCCTCTACCCCTCCCCCCTGCTCGTGATATTTTACTCTCTGACAAACAAAATAAAATAAAATAAAATAAAATAAAATAAAATAAAATAAAATAAAATAAAATAAATAGTATAGATGAGGAGCCCCTGGGTGGCTCTGTTGGTTAAGCATCTGACTCTTAATTTCAGCTCAGGTCACGATCTCCAGGTCTCAGCTCTAGGATTGAGCCCTGAATTGGGCTCTGCACTCAGCAAAGTGTCCACTTGAGGATTCTCTCCCTCTCCCTCTCCCTCTGCCCCTCTCCCCGCTCATGCTCACTCGGGCTCTTCCTCTCTAAAATAAATAAATAAATCTTTAAAAAAATAGTACAGCTGATAGATGAAGAAGGAAAGACACAGGCTATCAGCACTTCGAAACTGCTAATGAAGTAATGGATGTGAATGATGGCCATTGGTGGCTGCTAATTTCACAGACAACCAGACCTCCAGTGTCTCGTAAATAAGGACATCATCTATGAAAGCGACTTTGAAAAATAAATTTAAAAGGAGAGAGGAAAAGAGAGAGAGAGAACCCTGAAGCTGGATCAAGAATCTAAATCCAGGGAACTCCCCCTACTTGCTGGATGGGATGCTGCCTGAATCATAAATCAATTAATAAAGTCCATTAGATTCTCAAATTAAAAAAAGAAAGAAAAAAGAAAAGAATCCAACTCCAGCTAACAATTTTCAGGAACTACAAGGGATAGAAAAACATGTTACAGGACATCGTAGGGTTGCATTTAACAAAATCCAGACGGTGAGGAACTCCACAGGAGTCATCAGATAAAAACCTAAAAACCTAATTAGGAAGTTCTTTTCATCCTATGAAGAGTGCAGAGCAGAATGTCAACTTTTCTACCTCAATATTTCACAAGATTTCAAAATCATGTACTGCCCTTTTTTGATAAATCACCTATGATCCAGGCATAATAAAGATGGTGAAAACTATGAAAAGAAGACACTGTCTTAAGAAAAAAACAAAAAAACCAACACCGAAAAGATCTTGGTCCTTCATCTATCTAGTATTCACAAATATGCGGTGGGGCATCGCAGAAACAATCTAGGCACTTACAGAGTCGTGAAATTATTTTTCTCGCACTACAATGTCAAACTTCCCAAATGTGACCATCAGTTTGGCCACAACAGAGTAATAACTATTTCTGGCAAGAAACATCAATGGATACTAAAAACAATGGAAGAAAGTGTGATGAGAAACAGGTTGTTTACAGAGTCAGAAAGTATCTTCCCACAAGACACTTATTAATTACAAAGAGGAAAAATAGTTAACTTCCTTGGAGAAACCTGGCAGATGTAATTTTTACCAAGTGATCAAAATTAACATCAACTGTAGTGTGAAAAAGAGATGGTATCTCGTGAGAAGCAGAGAAGGACACGGTAGCAACCACGTAGTTTTCCTGCCTAAATAAAGAACCTGAATCTATTCATGAAGAAACATCTGAAAAAAAGCAGAATTCAAGGTCCTTCTACAAAATAAATGGCTTGTGATCTTCAAAAGTGAAGAACATAAGAGACATAAGACAAACTGAAGGGCTGTTCTAGACTGAAGGAGACCAAACAGATACAGCCAAGTGTAACACATGACCTTGGCTCATCTGGACCCTTCCCCCCAAATACTTTTTTTTTTTTTTTGAAGATTTTATTTTTAAGTAATGTCTACATCCAATGTCGGCCTTGAATTCACAACGCTGAGATCAAGAGTCAAACGCTCCATGGACTGAGCCAGCCAAGTGCCCCCAAATTCTTTTAAATGTTTTCTTTTGCTACAAAAGACAGTTTGAAGACAAGTAGCAACATCTGAATAAGGTCTATAGACAACAGGTCTATGTTAATTTCTAGATTTGATAACCACATTGTGGTGATTGTCTTTGGTGGTAGGACATAGGCGTGAAGTTACCTAGGAGTAAGGGAGCACTGTATTTGCAACTTACTCTCAAATGGCTCAGGAAAAAAGTTATGGAAAAAGAGAAAGATAAAGAAAATATAGTAAATACTAATGTTTGGGGAAATCTGGAGGAAAATACGTGGGAATTCTTTGTACTATTCTGTCCTTTCTCTGTGTCTGAAATTATCTCAAAGTAAAAAGTTAAAATTAATTAACATATATATTCCATATATATGAACCAACAGTATATATATCATTCTGTTGACACCTATTAGATTAAGAATTCACACAAACTGGCAATTCTGTTACAGTGATCTGTAACTCTTCCCAAAGGTAACTGATAACCATATAAATCAAAATCTGCACTAAGAACTGAAATGTGATGTGCCAATTACTTTTGTAGAAGCATTTCTGGTTCTCCTGTGACTACACCATTTAATCATTTCCTATAAAAATATTTTAAAATACTGCAAGAAAACATCCACTTATTAAGATATTGCTTAAAGTTTTTGGCCACTAAACTTCTTAATAAAGTTGTAATAATACTACAAATTATCTGGATGACATTACTCATTTCTTTTTATATCCCACAGATTCATTCTATGATGCATTTAGTTTTAGTCTTGTGCAAATCCTGGTTTTAAAATGCTGTCTATTCAGCCAAAATGTTAATTCGGTAACCTTCAAATACACCATTATCCCCATTTTGCCAAAGAGCACCCTAGGATACTGGGGCACGGAGCCAGATGGGGGCTGGGCTGGCCTTCAAGGGCAGGCCAACCGTAGCCAAACGCAAGTCCCGGACCCCTTTAGCCATACTGCCTCCCCAAGAGGGAGGAGTGGCCTGTCTGCGGGATCTGCTCCTCGTTCCTCTCTCCTCCTTCGGTGCCAAGCAAAAGCAACTGTGTTTAAGGGGCTCTCTCGAACTCCAGTTGCTCTCACCATCCCAGCCCCTCCCTGCGCTAACTCTCCTTTCGAGAGCCTTGCCATCATGATCCATTTCCCACTCCAGAATTCAGCACAGAGTCTCCCTCCCTGACGAGTATCTTATAACAGAAAAGCTTATGTTGTACAGTGTTTTCACGTCACGTATCTTTAACGCTCCTACTCTAATACTCTACCTCTCCTCTCTGCAGTCCTCCTAGGAAACACTTAAATAGATAATATAATTGATAAGCAAAGACCACATCCAATTTACACCGAAAATAACATTCAGGGCAACTGGGTGGCTCAGTCGGTTAAGAGTCTGCCTTTGGCTCAGGTCATGATCTCAGGGTCCTGGGACAGAGCCCCACATCCGGGGCTCCCCGCTCAGCGGGGAGTCTGTTTCTCCCTCTGCCCCTCCGCCCACATGTGCTCTTTCTCTCTCAAATAAATAAATACAATCTTAAAAAATAATAATAATAATACTCAGGGGCACCTGGCTGGCTCAGCTGGTAGAGCATACGGCTCCTGATCTAGGGGTTCTGGGTTCGAGCCCCACGTTGGATGTAGAGATTGCTTGAAAATAAAATCTTAAAAAAGAAAAGACTATTCATGCCTACACAAGCAAGTGGGACTTGGTCAGGAGTCAGAAACGGGCTCCAGACCAAGTCAACAGACGCACCTACAGTATTTTATATCGTGGTATCTAAGGAAAGAACTCTACCACCTCAAGACGTGAGAAGAAAAACACAAGGGAAATCAGAGGGAACAGAATAAATGGAGCCGGAGAGCACAGAAAAGCAAAGAAAGATTGAGGCAACAATGACCACTCTTTCTGAAACTGTGAAGGGACCAGACATTAAAGCTCTGACTACCCCAGACAGAAGTAGGGATTAAAAGTCCCTCTAAGGGAAAGGGGTGGACATGCCACCGAAATGAATAAATACAGACATGTTATTCCTCACTCCTCTCTCGTTCATACACACCATTTCTTTGTGCCTGTTCCACATGGCGTTTTCACATCAATGTGGTGGTCAACTCTCAGGAGAGGGGCACTCTAGCACTGTGGCCGGAATGATGGCTCTAACACTTTTCAGAGCAGCGACTCTGGGCCCCTCACTTACGCTGTCTCCGCTTCCTCCAGGATAAAACACGTGATGAGATCAGACGTGCGAGCATCCCATGTGCCAACAGTTGTACGCAGCGTGACAGAGTGCCCCGGAACACGGCCGGCGCCTACAGGGCTGTTTTTTAAAATGCTGATGCTTAAATATTCATGCTGTCAACATTCAACAAATGTCTGTGAGTCACTTATCCTGAGTCAGGTATTACGGTTTAGTAAAGTATTTTGAGTGCACTTTCTCTGTAGCACTGTGGGGCTCGCTGCAGATTCCCCCGAGTAGGGGAGAGAGGAAAGCCCAATGATGCCACTGAACCCAGTCCTACTGCCATCCTTCGTAACTATTTGATCCTGGGTGAGCTCACATCTCCCTGAGCTCGTGGGATGCTCCCGTCCAGCTTGGAGGGCTACCCGGGTACCCAGGCAGGGTCCCTGCACAAGAATCTCAGGGAGGAACACCCAACCCGCCCTTAGCAGGTATGTGTTGTAAGTCCATCTGACCTTAGAGACCCCGATTTATCCTTTTGGGAATTTACGGAGAAGAAGGTAGTCCCAAACATCAGAGATCACTACTGCCAACAAATCTGGACTTGTAAACTGATCAGCTTTTCACACCACTTATTCCTACTTCTTTTGTTTTTCTTCCTCATTGTTAGATTCAACTTTTTTTTTTTTTAAGTAAGCTCTAGGGAGTGCCTGAGAGCCTTAGTTATTAGTTAAGCATCTGCCTTCAGCTCAGATCACTAACCCTAACCCTAACCCCGGGGATCGAGCCCTGCATCCGGCTCCCTGCTCAGCAGGGAGTCTGCTTCTCCCTCTGACTCTGCCCCTCCCCCTGCTTGTGCTCTCCCTGTCTCTCTCCCAAATAAATAAATAAATAAATAAATAAATATTCTTTAAAAAAAAAAAGTAAGCTCTATGCCCAACATGGGACTTGAACTCACAACCCTGAGATCAAGACTCACGTGCTCCACTGACTGAACCAGCCAGATGTCCCTAGGCGCAGCTATCTTTTTACTATCTCTTATATTCATGTCTTTTTGTTTTCCACATATTTTTTTAATAGATGTTCCTACAAATAATGAACCGATTGACTGTATCAGGTGTAAGGCATTTATCTCATTAAGATTCAGTGTCTTGCAATACCCAGATCTCAGAAGGGCTTAGCTAGGGCCCCAAGTGCCTCCCCAACTTCTATCAGCCATACTCAGAAGCCCCTCCTGTTAATCTTCCCACCATGCTATTGTTTTCAGAAAGAGACCACCTGAAAGATAATTTGGGAAGTGAAGGAAAAAGCACTGAATGACCTGAATCCTAATTTCAAACCATCTTATACCCACACCCTCCCACACAGACAAAGGTGAGTAGGGAGGAGACTAATACCTTCTCTGGAATTCTTAAAATAATCCTCTGTGTAAATGTTCAGTATTTATTCCTTTAATAGTCAATTTACTGAAATAGTTTTAAATGACTAGGACTGATTTTTAACTTAGAGAGCTTTAAAAAGGCAACCGATTCATGCGGTATTTTATAAAATAAACAATAAGGAAATAATATTTGCACGCTTGGTTCACCAGAGCTTGGTTTATTTTATTTTATTTTATTTTATTTATTTATTTTTTTTTTTTAAGATTTTATCCATTTATTTGACAGAGAGAGCACAAGCAGGGGGAGCGGGAGAAGCAGACTCCCCACCGGGCAGGGAGCCCGATGCGGGACTGGATCCCAGGACTCTGGGATCATTGACCTGAGCTGAAGGCAGACGCTCAACCGTCTGAGCCACCCAGGCGCCCCTAGAGCTTGGTTTATTAACCAAACTATGTTGTAATACAAATTGCAGGGGAAGCAAGCAAGTTTACTCCTCCCACCTTCTTCTACACCAAAGACACACTTGTGTATTCTTCAGCCCTCCCTGATTTCAACAAGGAAAAACTGTCCTCAAGTTCAAAAAAGTGCTAATGTGAGTAGATAACCACTTTTCTCTCCGAAGAGGGTAATCTGCTGCAGTGAACTTCTGGGGGACGCCCACTAAAGGTTATTTAAGTCCTCTGGGGTAGAGCTGGTAGAACAACTTAAGCCCCAGCCACTCACTTAGACAACTGTTTATTTGGGAAGGTGCATTCCCAGGTCCAATTTGTGAAGCCAGAACAAATCTACCCACCCTCCACCCCAACTGATAACTCACATCAGGATTTCTGAACCGAGAAGCAAAGGTCAGCTGTCCTCCCAATTGGAGGAGGGGCTGGTTACATCAGGCCTGCGCGTAGTCACAAGGGTAGAATGGGAAGACTAGACTTTAAACTCACAACCAAGTTCAACTCTTTGCACCAGTCAATTGCCCGTGGTGTGACCTTGAACAAGATACTTGACCCCTACTACTAGTCTGCCCGCCCAGAACCAAAATGGGAATAACAAGTACCTACTTCCCAGCAGGTTAGAAGCTTTGAGAAATATTAAGGTTTTCGGAGCCACTGCCAAGTGCTTTCCCAATGGGGCGGAGCTATGAACACCCTTCAGGAACAGCAAACGAGGGCACCCCCTTCACCAAACATTTGCCAGCATTTAAAAGTCCTATTAAGACAAAACCTCTGGTAATTTGGGGGGGGGGGAGATTCTCTTCTTTATTAGCATTTTTTAGCTACTTAGGAGGCTGAACATTAGTTTCACATATGTGGTTGTTATTTGTAGTTTCTTCTTTGGGGAATTTTTTGTTTATATTTATTTTATGGTTACTTTTTACAATTATGGTGAACACTTGGGGCCTTGTTCCTCTTGAATGAAACAGATTTCTTTTCTTCCTTTCTTTTTTTTTTAAGATTTGTTTATTTGAGAGACAGCAAGACAGAGACAGAGACAGAGACAGAGACAGAGACAGAGAGACAGAGAGAGAGACAGAGAGAGCCTGCGCGAGCACATGCGCGTGGGGGGAGGGGCAGAGGAAGAGAATCTGGAAGCCGACTCCCCACTGAGATTTCTAAAATGCTATAGCACAGTTTGTGCGTATGAGTGTGAGTTCATTTCCTGTCCTGAGGACTCCAGGTAACTAAAGTTATCTATCACCCCTTATCACTTCCCCAAAAGCTCCTGAAAAGGGCCATGTTTAAGAAAACATTTTTATGGTTTTACTTTCAAACTCTGAAATGTATTTCTAAACTAATTGTTCATTTTCCCACGAAAATCTGTAGGCTATATACATAAAGAAATGATTTAAGATTCTGACATTTATTTTAGAACCTTAAAAGTATCTGTCAACGGACGTAACTCAGAGCATCTCTAACACCTTATGAGTCTAAGAAAGAAATCGACAGCACCCCAGAGTTGTTCACTGAGCAGCACATAGGGTACAGAGGACAAGGTGAGTCCCCTTTATTTCCCTTGTGTTCCCTTTATTCCCGAATGCCAAGGTTTTGGAAATTGCAATTTATTTCAACTGAAATCCAATCCAGTTGGAGAGAAGATAATAAAGCATGGGACATATAAAAACCTCCTCCAAAAATACAGATCAGATTAGCCCATTTAGGCAGTTTTCTACATGCTTTTAAGCGGTCAGTCCTTTCCCATCCCAATTATCACATCCCAGTATCTGCCCCTGACCGCAAATGAGTTGTATTTTGATTCCCATTTATAACCTCCTTCAAAATCAGCCAACCTCAGACATTAAAACGAGGAAACATGTCCCAGATACGTCCTAGCTCTCAATCAATGCACGACATTTCATTATTTAACATGTAGGTAAAAGGTTCCCAAAGGTTTTGGGTTTTCTCACGGGGTGCAGAGGAAGGGCCTGTACTGCCAAAACGTCCAGGAGCCTCACCCTTGCCACCTGGCCCTTGGTTGGAGAACACCAAAGCTATCTAGCCATCCGATGCACTGCCCCTCCATCTCTGCCAAGTCCACCTCTGCCTTTTGCCACATTCTCATCTTCAACTCCAGGGCTAGTCTGTAAAATTGGGAGCCCATTTACTGCTGAGCGTCCTCCATCACTGAAACAAGACTGACCTCTTCCCAGTTCTAGACCTATCTCTTCTCCCTCCTGTCTTCTTCCCCATTCATCTTCCACCCTACCGGGCTGCCCTACAAACAAGCTCCCACACCAGCACCCCAAATATACTCTTCTCCATGGCCCTTGGCTCTTCTTCCTTCCCTCTTCTTGTTGCAGCCAAACTTCTTCAATAGATTGTCCAGAGTCTGGTTTTCAACGACTTCCAGGTTACGGTAGACAGAAAATGTGTAAGGTACACAGGGGGCACGAGGGGAGGCTGGTCTGGGGCGGGAGTCTGGTCTGGGGTTCTGGCTGAGTGCGGGATGGGCCACTCCCTGGGACCAACCCACAGCACAGCACCCGGGCACCCACCTGGGCAGTGTTGAGCTGGTATCTCTGCCCCCCCTACCTTATCACCCCCACTTGCCTGGATTACGTGTCTCACTGGGCACCGATAACTTCCTAATTGCTAAATTCCCAAAGCTCCTCTTCACGCCACCATCTTCTTGCCCCTCTCTCTGTGGCATCTGACGCTGAGGACCAGCTTCCGGGATGTCACAGGATCTAGGCACACCTCTTACCTTGGCAAGGGCTCCTTTCCATGCTACCTCAGTGACTTCTTCCTCTGCCCTGAGCATCCTGTCCCTTCCTCTCTGGGCCCCCTGCTCTTCCAATTGCTGCAATTTCAACTATCCACTCATCATCCCCTCGGACCCCATGTGTCCCCGAGGAAACTCAGCAGTTCCTCCAAACGAAAGCCCCTCACAGCCTGTGTGAGTTCTGTTATGGCCAAAGTGGTCAATGAGCATCTGTCCAGCATGGGGCAGGCAAAGATGACACACCAGGACCCCACCTAGAAGAAGTCATTCCCCCAGGTCACCGAGGCTCAGACATTGAGAGTTAACTGTGACATCAGCCACTTTCTGCAGCCAGTTACTATCCTTCCCCACAAAAATTCTATCCTTCCTTTCCATTCAGATACTCGTGGGCACTTTTCACCTCACCCTTGACTCCTAGGAGTCTCCTAACGTTTGTAGCTCCTTCTAGGTCCTCTCTCTCCCACACTGTGATCTAAGCACACACACCAGTCGCAGCACTTCCCAGCATAACTTTCAATGGGTCTCCGCTGCTTCTCGAGTAAGACCGGATTCTTTCACTGACATTCAAGGCCTCCCATGCCCCGGCCCCTCATCCATCCAGGCAAATGGAATAACCTATATTACCCCAAACAACCCTAAACTTTTGGCCTTTGCTCTTCCAGTGCTGGCTTCTACCTCATGATTGGGTTGAAAGAAGACTGTACGGTTTGTTTAAATTTCTTATAATTAACAAGAATCACCTGGAATTGAAGAATGACTGAGTTTCAGGGACTAGTTTAGGTTTCGGGGGGAGTTTCATTTTTAAGTAATCTCTACACCCAATGTGGGACTCGAACTCACAACCTCAGGATCAAGAGTCACATACTCTAGCGACTAGTTTAAAACACCTTCCTCTCCCTATATTCCTTGATCATGCTAGTCCAAAACAACTTTTCTATTCTCTTTCCTCTGAAAATTCTTCTCTGGACTTTGTTGACTCTTAACAGAGACTTCCTATTCGAGAGGTCTGCATTAACACCACTTCAATTTTTAAGCCCTGCAGGGCAAAGCGGGGTGTACCTCAAACTACTTCCCACTGCCCATGACAGGTCCTCAGTAAATGTCAGATGAAGTTGAGAAGTTATGAATTAATCTTAAGGGTGCCGATCTAAATTTCCTAGTTTGGCAAAGTAAAGTCTGACTCTAAACTGGAATATAAGTAGGATAGCTGCATCAAATATATTTGGATTATTGCAGCTTCCAATCAGTTAATCATTTAAATTATTCTTTAGGTCGCAATTCTTTGGGTAGCTTTGCACATCACTGTAAAGGCAGAAACACCGTTAAAGGTTAGATTTTTGTTCGTGTCCTAGCTTACTTTCTCCTCCAGAATCCCCAAGAAGTGAGCTCAATGAAGAATGAGTCCGACCTACAACTTCCCAAAAGTAAAGCAAGTCAGGCATTCCTCTGCCGGATCCACTGACCTACCCAAAGCAAAAAGATGGACAGCATACAAGTTCCCTCCACAGACTTTGTCCCTCGTTGTCACCCCACCACCCCAGCAACCCAAGTGCCAAAACGGCAGCAACCCAGGCAGGGCCCCTGCAAAAGCTCGTTCCATGTAAAAAACCCTCATTAAACCCTGAGTTATATTTAGGGGGGAAAAAAAAATGGAACACAAGTTATATTTAGATGAAATGGCTTTAAAGAATTTTACCGAAAGCAGCATGTTTATACTGATCTTCCAAAAGAAAAGGATTCCCTTATTCGCTCTTACATACAATTCCCAAAGACAGACCACTTCTCTCTCTGTACACAAAGACTTCTGCCGGGGTTCCTTTGTGTCTGGAAGGAAGCAGGCGCATCCAGGATGCTAGCAAGACCGGCCATGAGCAGTGGAGGGGATACGAAGGACTGAAGACGAGCGTACATTTGGAGAACAGAACCATTTCCCACAGGAACCTGAGTTGAGCTGGTCTGACGAAGGTGCCAGAGGGTGATGCCTGAGCTGCACGACAGTAGCTCTTCAGTGTAGAAACTGGACCCCAAACCGTAGACTCCCTTGGCAACTCTACCTAGAACTGTTCTTTTCCAAAATGTCGTCGGCCTCACGTCGTGGTCCAACTCCTCTCCACTAGCTCATAGCTAAGTCACCGAACCACATTCAGCACCACATTCAGCATTTTCGTTTGGGCTCTTATTAGCCGCAGGCTATTTTTGACATCCACTTTCTTCCACGCTGGCTTACGTTTTCCTAACAAAAAACCAGTCAATGGTACCAAGGTGGTAGAGTAAACTTGTGAAGCCTTTTCGTGAACGAATGTGTAATTTCAGGGTGGCTACGTGAAGGAGAGAAAGACGGTTTGTGGCACTTTTTCATCTCTTCACAGGCCACAGGGTCCCCAGGGCTCCCGAGGAGAATGAATCATGGCTTGGAGGCTTGGCACACACCCCAGGCTGAGGGGACCTCTTCTCTAAAGAGCCTCAGGAAGAGGCCACTTCCCAGCCTCCCAGCCAAGCCAGAGTGCAGGGCAAAGGTAAGGCATGGGGAAGAGAAGGCCAAACTGCAGCAGGAATTATGCCAGGGGGTAAGGGTGTTGCAGTCCTGCTGCTTGCTATTCCTAGGGTCAATTAACACCCTCAGAACGCCTCAGCCAATCCCAACTTTTGCTTGTGGCTTGGTATTTCCAGAAAGTGTGAGAGCAGCAGAGAACTGAAGTCACCCAAATTTATACTACTTAAAGGCTCTAGAGGAGCAACGCCTAAGGTCGTGAAATGTGTTAGTAAAACAAAAAAAGACCTGGGATGCCAAAAGAGAGAGCAGATCATCTATTCCAGGCACCCCTCGCCTGCAGCAGCGACCCGCCCCCACCCCTCCTCTACCCCCTCTCTATCTACATTCGTTTGACCAGGCTTGGACCCCAACAGAGGGCCACTCTGTCTGCACCTACAGTTTGCCTACTGTGAGAATCACATTAATTACAACAATATAATCATCCACAGGAAAAGCATCATCTCAACCTCAGAGTCCAGACAATTAAGTGCTTAAGTGTTTCCTTACTTGCTTTCCTAAAAGCTCATGATGCTCAAGGATAGGGCAAAATTAGCAGGTTGTATGGAGCTCATCTAACTGCAGGAAACTTCCCCAGCTCGTCAATGAACTTCGTAACCAGGCAGGCCTGACACAGTTATGGGCACAGAAACTACTGGGAAACTGAACTTACTTCTGTCAGGGCAGTTCACCGGGGGGACAAGATGATGTATGGGAGTGGGACAGGGCACACTAAGTTCCTTAGGACAAGTCGACGGCAAGAAGACCTGAGTGTCCCTGGAGGCTTAAAAGGAGAACGGTGACATGGGCCCAGGCTGGCCACAGCTGCAGGAATAAGCAGGGACAGTCAGAGACAGGCAGAGAAAGGTTGGCTTCTCCAAGGAGAGCTCCAGAATTCCCTGGCAGGCCTGGATTTAGTCATCAGGAATCCCCTGTACCAGCGAAGAGCAGCCCGTGGAACTTCTTAGGCAAAAGAACATGTAAGGTGGAAGAAGGAAGGGAGGGCGGCGGAAGAGGCAGTAAGAGGAAAGAAGGGAATGGACACGAACAGAAAACCTGTCCCCCTGGGGCTCTCGGGGTGGGGGTGGGGAGCAACAGATGAAGACAGGCAGTTGTCAGAGCCACGGTTCAAAGAGGAAGAATCAAAACCCCCCAAAGAGAATTGGGTGGGTGGAAGGAATAGCCCGCTTGAGGGAAATGATTGGTCACATTTGGGACATTTCTGGTGACTTTATCTGCACCAGGACCTGGATCAGTGCTGCTGACTCATGGACCTTAATGCCTCCCAGACTCCTCTTTCCAGACATCTAATGGCAAATGGAAAAATGGGACTCTGTGATCATCCCCCTCAACCCCAGTTACAGGGACCTGAGCAAAAGCGAGCTTTCGAAACTCTTGGGAACAGAGGTACATCTGTGCGCGGGGAAGGGAATCGGCGGAAACCTAAAGAAGTCGGGGCAGCTTGTTTTGCTCAACTTTTACTTTACCCACTTTCAATATGAATGAGAAAAGGCACCAGTCAGATGCCCATATCCAGCTTATAATCAGGACTTCCTGGGGTGCTCCAAAGCAGGGACAAAGCTGTGGGGCCTTCCCTGCTTGAAAGGTGAAGGTGTGTGGTCCCACGCCCCTCTCCCCAGGTCAGAGCCTCCTACCTCCATTTCCACATCCCTTCCGGCCAGGACAGCGCCTCCATTGAATCCACAGCAGTGCCTCCACTCTCCACCCGCCCTGTACCATGCCAGCAGGCAGTGCTCATTCACCACCCCCCCCCCAGCATTTCTCAGGCGGCCCTCAAATTATGATCGCTATTTAAGGACAGCTTAAGCAAAAAGTGCATTTGTCGGGCCTGCCCCCGAGGCGCCAACACCTCCCGCCCCCTAATCAAGCACGAACTGGCAGGCACCGGGAAGCAAGGAGAACCACCAGGGCGCACGTGGCACCCAAGGGACAGCGCGCAAGAGCCTGACACAGTCACAGCAGTGGGTGCTCACCGAAGATCTGCCATCGGACCTAGCACCTGGGCAGTCCGCCCTGGAGTGGGGTGAGGTGGCGGCTCAGGGACACAAAGGCCTCACCGGCCCAGGGCTGCGCCCCTCGCGATGCGGGGGGCGCGAGTTTAGGGCCAGGGAGGGGGCGATGGAATCCGCCCTCATTTGCACGTCGTCTGGGGCCCGGTCAATTTGCTTAATCACGGCTCTAAATGCCAGCGCGCAGCACACAATGCGCGCCCATTAACAGGTTTAAAGTGTCGCAGCGCTCGCTTTAAATGAGAAAAGCCGGCAACAAAGGGGGAAAAAGCCAAGTTCCTCAACTTGAAGAATGCCTCGGGTCACCCTCCAAATCATCTAGGCGAGTTTAAAATCCCAAGCTCCACAGAACAGTTGAGGCCCCTGCTCGATGGCTGGGGGTAGGGAGGGGGTGTGTGTGAATAATCCGCCACGAATACTGGGTTTCTTAGGAACCAACTCGCAGTCGCTCAGTGAAACTGAGTCGGGGGCAACGTCGCCAACCCAGCTCCCCCGGCCCATTGCCCAACTGCCAGGGAAAACTGACGGATTTCCAGGAAGGAAAGCGAGACACCCCCCCCACTCCCGGCCAAAAAAAGCCGGCACAAATCCAAGTTTTCCTTTACTGCCAGCAAAGAATTCTGGAGGCCAGGGAAGACCCCCAGAACTGGACCCCAAAGCCTCTCCCCAGCAGAAGGGGAAAATGTAAAGGAATTTTACTTTCACCCAGACACTGGCCAGCGAAGCCCAACGCTCGGCCGCCACAGAAGAGTTCAACTCCGCAAACATGTTCTGCCCGGGATCCTCCCAGGACGGCCCCATCCCCCAACCCATCGCCGAGCCCGGGGGCGCATCCCGCCAGCCCGGCCTCCCACCCGCCCGGGCGCGGCACAGGCACTCACCGTGCGCGCTCCTCCGGGAGACAAGGGTCCGTTGGAGAGGTACGGACTGCTCAAGTCCGGGATCATCAGGAACGGGTACCCAGGGTACGGGGGGCCCTTAAAGAACGCGCCGTCCTGGGGCCTTCTCACTGCGGGCAAGACCGAGGCGGGGGTGAGGCCCGGGCCCCGGGGACAGCGCGGCGGCAGGGAACCCGGGGCGGGGACCGCGCTCCAGGACGGCTGTGGCCGAGGGGGGCGGAGAGCAGGGGCACGGCCACGGGGCAAGGGGAACCGTGGGCGGCCTGAGCTGAGGCGCTGGGCGCAGCGGGGCCGGGACTGGGGGCTGCCCCGACCCGCACGTACCTTCGGCGAAATAGTCCCGCGGCTTCTGGAAGGCGTCCCGGGCGGGCTGCGGGCGCCTCTCCGCCTGCGGAGGAGACACAAAGGCGAGGGCGGGTGAGCGGGCGCGGGGCCGGGGTCCCCCGGGGTCGGCCTCGGGAGCCTCCTTACCTCCGAGTCCGAGCTGCTGCTTTGGTTCTCCGACTCGTTGACCAGGGACGACTTGACCTCGTCCAGGTCCCGCTGCGCGGAGGCACTGTCGCTGCTCGGCTCCTGCTCCTCGCCCCCCTCGTCTTGGAAAGGGATCAGTTCGTCGTTCGCCCCGAGGTCGTCCCCTCCGCCGGCCGCCCCGGCGCCCGAGCCGCCACCGCCGCCGCCGCCTCCCCCGCCGCCGCCGCCGCCGAGCTGGGGCATGGTGGGGCCGCGCGGGCCGGGGCCGCCGCTCTCCGAGCCCCTCGCCGCCCGCGCCCGGCCCGGCCCGGCGCCCGCCCCTCCCTCTCTCCTTCTCTCCCTCCCGCTCGCCGGCCCGCTCGGCTCGCAGCCGCCGCGGCCGAGGCAACAAAGTTTGACAGGGCGTGGCCCGGCGGGAAGCGGGCCGGCGCGGCCGGGCCGGGGCGGGGGCGGCTCGGCTCGGGCCCCTCCGGCAGCGCCCAGCCCAGGGCTCCCCAACTCGCCGCCGCCGCCGCCGCCTGCTCCGCCGGGGCGTCCCAGCGCCTGGCCCGCCGGGGAGGGGCGAGCGGCGGAGGAAGGAGGGATCGCCGGTCTGGGCAGGGGGGCCGGAGGGAGGAGCCCCGGCTGCAAGCTGACACCCGCGCGCCTCGCGGAACCCGGAGAGCTCCGGCGCACACACACTCACTCGCATTCACACTCGCACACCACTCACTCACACCTTCCGGGGGCTGCGCCTCCCCGCCGCGCGTACCTCCCTCGCCCCCCACCCCTTCCCGCCTCGCCCTGACCCCCTCCCCTGGGCCTCGCCCCGCACCCCCGGCGCCCCGCCTGCACCCTCCGGCCCACCGCCCCCACCGCTAGGCATCCCCTAACTTTCTTCCAAAGAACCCCCAGAACTCCGCACCGCTTCCACACCCCCTCCCACCGCAGCGGCGCGCCGGCGGGCGGCACTGCCCCCTGCGGGAAAGCTTCGGACACACAGACCCGGCCGCGGACACTCGCAGCCTGGAGTTCGTCGGAGCACGGGATCCCGCCAGCCTGCTCGCCCTCGCGGGATGCGTAGGACAGAGAGGATCGGACAAATTTATGGCACCCTGGAATATACCGGGCGGCCTTGTACTCCTCCTTCCTGTGGGGTTCCAACGCACCCCCTCCCTAGCCCAGGTTTTTGACCTTGTTCAGGTGTCTAAAGTCACCCGCCGCTGAAATCCCGAAGATCACCTTTGCCCCATAGTTCCGGACCAGGTCAGTCAACGAACTCGTAGTCCTAGTTTCGGAAAGGATTCGGATTTGGTTCTTTGCGAAGGAAAATTGTGTGTCTGTGACCTCTGAAGCCGTTCACAAAGCTGCCTCGGAAGCCAAGGAGCATATAAAAAATAACCCAGCCAGCCTCGTGCTGAAAGAAATGCCTCTTAGAATTGCATTAAGATAGCATATCCCTCTCCAACCAGTTTGGGAAAGTTTAAAAAAGTGGATCTCGGGCCATCCACAGTGGGAAGTGTTGGCAAGAGCATCCATCTTAAAAGCAGACTTAAAGACAGTATGGGAATACCTAGAACTGTTTTCAACACCACTGGCAGGGGAGTTTTCTGTGGCGATTCCCCCCCACACGGACAAAGTCACAGAGACAAGGAAGTTCAGAGCAGCAGGGAGGTTGGGAAGAGGGGTTCTGGGTCTCATAGTGGGCGTCTGTGCAGCAACCAGCTCAACAGAATGAGGCCGCTGCACATAGGGATCCTAGAATGATTCCGGAGGAACATTAAATGAAAGACAGTATATATGGCCCTCGTTCATTTTGTTTTTTGAAAATTAAATATATTATATATTTATTTATTTGTTTGTTTATTTATTTATCTTTTTCAAACAATATCCATGGATCTCATAGTATCTTGGGTAAAAGGTAAAAGTCCCTCTTTGCACGCTTGCCACCCCTCACTCCAGTGAGACGCTGTTACTGGTTGGGTGTGCGCTTCCAGACATTTTCCCAGGCACATGTAAACACATACACAAATGTTCAGATTTACTTCCACATTAATAGAATTATACTGTTCATATTATGGTGTGATATTTTTATGTTTCTAAAAGAAAGGTTTTCATGTGGTCCGTAAACATATGAAAACCCGATTGTATTCGTTTCCCAGGGCTGCTGTAACAAATTGCCACAAACTTGGTAGCTTACAGCACTGGGAAGGCATTCTCTCCCTGTTGGGGAGGCCGGACGTCCAAAATGAGTTTCACTAAATCAAAATCAAGGTGTTGGCAGGGCCAAATGCCCTCCTGACGCTGTAGGGAGAATAGATTCCTTGCGTCTTGCACCTTCTTTCTGGTGGCTGCCTGCGTTCTGCGAGAGCCCATCACTCCAGTTTCTGCCTCTGTGGTCACGCTGCCTCCTCTGTCCAATCTCTCTCTGCTTCCTTCTTATAAGGAAGGACACTTGTGATGTCATTTAGGGCCCACCCAGGTAATCTTGGATAATCTCCCCACTCAAGTTCCTTAACTTAATCACATCTGCAAAGACCCTTTTTCCTTAGTAGGTGACATCCACAGGTTCCAGGGATTAGTACGTGGACAGATCTTTGGGAGGAAGCCATTATCAGCCAGCCACACCTATCGCCCTCGAAGAAAGGCAAACTGAAACAGCACAGAGATACCATTTGTCATCTATCAGATTGGCGAAGGCAGAGACAATTGCACCCAGCACTGGCCCCTCTGCTGGGAAACATACAGCTGTTGGGCAGGGCTGTAACATTTCTGAAAAGAAATTTGGCAATAGCTATGAAAAACCTTTAAATATGTACACCTTTGACTCATCTATACACGTCTAGGATTTTATACCAAGAAAATAACCAGGCACACAAGTAAACCTGTACAAGTGTATTCATCACAGTGAAAAGCTGGAAACAATCTCATTGTCCCCAGATAGGGAATTGTTAAATAAAATCATGATGCATTCATTGGATGGAATGCTATGATGTTGTGAAAATATATTTGTCAATGTGGAAAGAGGCTCATGACAGTGAAAGTAGCAGATTAAAATTAACGTATATAGACTTCTGGGTTGCCTGGGTGGCTCAGTGGGTTAAGTGTCCAACGCTTGATCTCAGGGTCCTGAGTTCAAGGCCCGAGTTGGGTTCCATGCTGGGCATGGAGCCTACTTAATAATAATAATAATAATAATAATAATAATAATAATAATTTAAAAATGTATATAGACTTCTGCTCTCCATTCTAATGGAATATTAATGTCAGATTGTCTTTTCCAACAAAAACCACTATAAATGCTAGGTAAAATACTGAAATAACAACAATAAAACCCAGCTGATTTGAAGGTATCAGAGTCAGTCAAATCAGCCAAGACTTAAGGAGTCAAGATACCAAAGAGAAGGGAAGTTCACTGAGGTTTATATTTACTACTATTTTATCTGCTCAGAGCATTTGGTATTTTGCAATATCAGGCACAGAGGCCAAATAAAAAGCAACTGTCTAGAGCAGGCAAACTCTAGCCTCCTGCCTGGTTCCATAGGGCCTGTGAGCTAAGAATGTTTTTTACATTTTTTTAATGGATCCCCAAATAAATCAAAGAAGGATAATAGTTTGTGACATGAAAATTATATTGAATTCAAATTTCAGTGTTGATAAATAAAGTTTTACTGGAACATAATCATACTAAATTACATATTGCCTATGGCTGCTTTCAATCTATAATGTCAGAGTTTAGTACTTGAGCGAAGATTATACGTCGCGTTCTCATGGCTTTACACCACTACTCTCTAGACCACAAAGTAGAGATGAAGTGTTTCAAGTGCCGTGTATATCGCTCAGAGAAATGTACAAAGCTTGTGGAAAAAACAAGGTGTTTATAGTCTGTAGTATTCATTATATTATTCACTTTGCAGAAAATATTTACTTTCTGTTTTCGGATTCCTTTTACAAAGCATTCATTACCTGAAGAAATTTTTTCCCAGATTGTATTTTCTGGTTTACTATTTCTGAAGGAATGAATATTCCTTCCAGGTGGTTCCAAAGTTGCCTGGCATGTAACACCAGCTTAATATAGAAGTATATGTTTGAAGCCTGTTCATATTGCTACAGTCTGTTCATGATGTGTCTGCTGTGGTTCATAATGAATTTTCCCAGCTATGTCAATTAGCCTTTTTTAAATATGGAGTTAAATCATTTTATGGGTGAGTGGAAATTTGAGCAAGAGGACACAGCCTACTCATTCCATGAGTTGTAAGAATTTTCCCATGTATAAAAATCCCACTGAATCATCCCAATAAATGATTATTAAGCATTCTTTAGATGTAAAAAAAAACAAAGTTGTGCAAGAATCCCATCTTCCCTGCCGTTCTTAAGATGGAGACCCAAAGTCATGAGGATTTTGGTTTGCGTTAGGCTTCTGATAGCTGCTGTGTGACTCTGGAAAGGTCAAGTTCGTATCCTGAAGCCTTGGTTTGCTCATCTATGAAACAGGGAAACAGAGCCCCGGGATGCTCTATCAGCTCCTGATTATACAGCCAAATCACCTGACAAGGACACTCCTGGCCTAATTTCCAATTGGGGAAATAAGAAAGATGGGGTATAGGGGAGATGACAGTCCATCAGCGTAAGTTTTATGCTTACATGTTTTCCTCTAACAAGTTCACTTTCCTTTTTCAGTTTACTACAGACTTTCCAGCTTCTGATCATTTTGTCTTATTGTTCTCGGCAAAATTACATATGCTTTATTTTCTTTTTCTCTCTGATTTTGAAAGAGGAGGTGGCACTCTAGTCCTTTCCTCTAATACAGCTTCAAACGTCTTCCAGTATTGGGGCACCTGGCTGTCTCAGTGAAGCATGCCACACTTGATCTCAGGGTTGTGAGTTTGAGTCCCTCACTGGTGGAGATTACTTAAAATCTTTTTTTTTTTTAAGATTTATTTATTTTTGAGAGAGAAAGAGAGCAGCAGGGAGGGGCAGAGGGAGAGGGTGAGAATGTTTCTAAGCAGACTCCATGCTGAGCGCGGAGCCCAATGCAGGACTTGATCTCACAACCCCGAGATCACAACCTGAGCTGAAACCAAGAGCAGACGCTTAACTAACTGTGCCACACAGGCACCCCCAAAATAAAGTCGTAAAAAATCCAGAATCTCGAAGTGGGGCATATCCGGTTTTGATAAGGGAGTTAATTTTTGCTGCAGGAGCCTGATGATTAGCCAAATTCTAGTATAAATGTTCCAATCCCAATTCTTGCCATCTTTTGGGTTTTTATTTATTTTTTTAAAGGAGGCTCCACACCCAACATGGGGCTTGAACTCATGACCCTAAGATCAAGGGTCACATGCTCCACTGGCTAAGCCAGCCAGGTGCCCCATCGTTTTTAAATAGTACTTACTATTATTTTTCCAAATTATGAAAGGAATATTGGTCCCACAAAAAATCTGAAGCAATACCTACCAAGCAGTAAGCAGTGCTATTTTCTGGAGAGAAGCTAATAGGGGACTTTTTACCTTCTACGTTTTGCATGTGTGTGTGTGTGTGTGTGTGTGTGCACGTGCAGGTGTGGGTATACATGTATTAGGTTCATAAAAATAACATAGGGAAAATTGTGCTTTATATAGAAAATGGACAATTGGTAAAATGTTGAAAACACAGTGAAAGACAAAAGGATGCAAAAGCATGTTTCAGAACTGATGTGGGCAAGACCCACTTGCCATGGCTGGCACTGTACACCAGTTTCCACCGCACACATTGCTGGCCTTATAGATGTGGGACTCGATCCCAGGACCCGGGATGGTGACCTGAGCCGAAAGCAGATGTTTGACTGGCTGAGCCCCCCGGGCGCCCACCTCCTTGCATTATTAACCCCTGATTCAAAGTCCAAGGTGAATGTGTCTATTTTCAAGGTCTAGGTCACCTACCGTGTACCACAGCTGTAAGGAAGAGTGGGAAAATGAGAGCTAGAAGAGCGGACACAGACCCTGATAAGGAGACCTGTGTGCCGGTTTATTGGGGAATGAGCTCAGGAACAATATCTGCTAGTGAGGGACCGAGGCAGGGTTAGGTTCGATGGAAAAACTGAACTGCAAAGCGGTTGCAACACAAGACTCAGTCCACCCCACAGAGAGCTCTAGAGCAGGAATATTCCTTAGGATTTGCCCCAAATTGAGGCAAGGGGCCAGACCTTTGTTCTCTCACACTGACTAGTCACTGAATATGGGCTGCCACCAGAGTGGGGCCATTCTCTTGGGCAAACCAACTCTCCTATGCCCAGAACAATTTCTAGGGAAAGGTTCAGTGGGGCACCATTGGCAGCCAATACTCCTGGTGGCTGAGGAAATGAGCATCTCGGTCCTGAAGGGGAATTCTGTGTGGCATACCACAGCATCCACTACGGTCTATCCCTTGCACCATTTGGATCTGCTTCCTTTCTGTAGTCCGTCACTTCATCTGGGAATAGCTCAAGGGTTCTGAATGATCTCATTTCCTGGGAAAACTTTTGTGAGAAAGGGTAGCAGGACAAACTACAGCCCTCACTGCTTCAGCTCATCTCACACCCTCCCTACCACACATTCCAGTCTAGAGTCCAGATTTCTCTCACCTTCGGTCTACATGGCTTATCCGATGGATGGCCTAGACCCTCACAACTGGAGTGGTCTGAGCCCATAGTCACCATGCTTTTCTTCGACTGCAGCTGCTTCTTTTGTCCATTTACCATGAATATTGAGCAGGGAGTAGCAAGAGATTTTTCAGTGAATCGCTTGGGTGCAAAATGCATTCTTCCCTACCTGGATTGAGTAACAGCAATCCTATCTCCTGATGATCACAATCAATTAATTACCCATGACAATATGGTTATTTCTTTCCTTTCTTGCTAGTCTCTTGTCACAAGAAACCCAAAGTGACTGGGCAGTAGCTTTAGGGAAATTTTACTCTGTCCCCTAGAGGAAGCATTGTCCTCTGGGTACCAGGAGCTCCAGAACTTAAAATTGAGGGGATAGGAGGCTCAAATTTCCCAAGTGGGTCAGTGGAAGTGATGGAAATGGAGCCATTCCTACTTATATTCCTTGGCTTCCTAACTCATGTAGTCTATCTGTTTGGACACTATACCATATAATGGTCATTGACTTGAGGTGTATATTGTATCCTGGAGGATGATGTCCCATTCTTATTGAATATCATCTCTAAATTCATACCTCAGCTACGTCTTCAAAAAGCTATTCCATCACTTTATTAGTCCAGAAGCTTTTGAGTGACATGGTATGTGATAGGATCAATAGATCTCCTTATCATGTGGTCATTGCCACATCTTCCTTGCTGTAAATTGGGTTTCTCGGGCCAGAAGTGATGTTACGCAGAATTAATTCCCTACTGGTAGATCATGCCCTAAGTCTTCAGATAGGGTGTTCCCCAAGGCACTGCAGGCAGAAAAGCAAGCAAGACTATACCCATAACATGTATTACCTCCAATCAAGAGGAAGCAACACGCCTTTCAAAGGGGCCCAATAAGCAGCTTGGCACCCAGTGGCTGTTGGGTTTCCTTGAGGAATGGCACTATATCGGGGACCCAGCGTTGGCCTCTGTTGCTGGCAGGCTGGGCATTATGTAGCCATAGTAGCTAGATCAGCATTGGTGGGTGGGAGCATCTGCTTTGGGGCCCATTCCGAGTCTCCAAACCTGCCACGATGACTATTCCGTTCCTGAGCCAACTGTGTCAGCACCGGGGTAGATGATAACAGAGGTTGGCTGGCATCAACCTGAGTCATTTGTCTACTTGGTTGTCTGGTGGCTCTTCCGTGGGTGGATGCTCTTTTGTGGTCATTGAAATGCAATACAAAAATATTCACACTTTTGCCCACTTCCTTGGGTCCATCCATGGGAGGTGCTGGCAAACTTAAAGCCCACAGACCAAATCCACCCAGTGCCTGTTTGTAAATAAAGTTTCATGGGAACAAAGCCATGATCATTTATTTACATACTATTGTTTATGGCTGCTTTTGCATGACAACGGCAACGATATGGCCTATAGGTCTAAAACAGTTCCTCTGATCCTTGAAATAAAAAGTTTGCAGACTATGATCTACTACTTTCCAAGACCTTGTCCCCAGTTTCTTTTCAGGTCCCTGATCAGTTAAGCCATTTGACACCGCCTTCAGCTCTGTGTATATTTTTACCTTCCGTCACTTCTCTTTCTACACAGAGTAGATGACTAGATGTATTGCCCAAAGCTCTCACCATTGGAAGGATCTCCACCAGATATTTTTTCAGGGTCACTCCTGAGTGAGACAGTACTGTATCAGCAGTCTGCTTGTGGCTTATACCCACGTATCAAGGCAATTCACCCAGGAATCAACCTTAACCTTGTGCTTCTGTCAACTTGTAATCTCAGGACGAAGCGTCAGTGCATCAGTGAAGGGTAACACTGTGGTCTACTTGCTTGGGTAACTAATGTTGGCCTCTGGCCCCACTTGATATGTAGTACTTAATGGATTGCTGCTGGGCTCCCTCAACCTTATGACTTGGTAGGTCTGACAGAGACCAGCTCATGATAGGCAATGCTGGCCACACGGTCCCTTGATGTCTCATAGTCAGATGTTCCATCTTTGTCATGAGCATTCCAGGAGCTGTTTATAGTCTTGGACTTGCCATACACTCCTCACAGGTCTTCTTTCACCACAGAAACCACTATCACAAAGTCTCCTGGATTACATGATCCAAGTAGCAGGGTTGCTTATAATGTCATGTGAATCAGGTGTAGAGACTTTTCTTGCCCTGGGCCCCCCTCGATGTTGTCAGTCTTCCATGTGATCCAATAAATAGGTCAGAGCAGTTCTCCCCAGTGTGAAACGTTCTATCTTCAAAACCCAAGGAGGCTACCAAAGTGTGCGCTTCCTTATCAGCGGATCCCTACACTCTGTACTAATGCGGTAGGCCCCAGAATCTCCCAAGGATTTAAGTCCCCTTCTTTGGAGAGCATGGACAATAGACTTGCCATGTCTTCCTCACACAGTCCAATTAGCACGATACATTGTCATATTGTCCCAAAGTGATGTTCTTCAGGATGTTCAGATAGTCCAGATCTATCGGGACTATATTATGATGGTGTGCTGACATTTAAAACATGTCCACAAATTCAGCAGAGTGTGCAACTCTTGATCTCGGGGTTGTAAATTCGAACTCTACATTGGGTGTAGAGATTACTTAGAGAGCGAGAGAGCACAAGCAGGGGGAGCAGCAGGCAGAGGGAGAGGGAGAAGCAGGCTCCCTACTGAGCAGGGAGCCTGATGCGGGGCTCAATCCCAGAACCCTGGGATCATGACCTGAGCTGAAGGCAGATAATTAACTGAGCCACCCAGGCACCCCGTTTCTCTTTCTTATTCCTCACTCTTGTTCCCTGAGATCGCCTTTCCCAAAAAACTATCTGCACGGAATCTTTTGTTTGCTTTCAGGGAGACCCACAAGATAAAATAAAAAAGGCCCTGGGCATAATTCAAACCTGATTTTATATATTTAACTGCCCAACAGTTGGCATCTTACCTTACTTAATACAGAAATATTGAGGTCAGGAATGTGCTACCACCTCCTCCAAATCATGATTTAACAGGATTTGGGGAGTATTAGCCAACACACACATAAGAGAAAGCATTTTAAATAAGAAATATAATCACTGGAAAAGAAGAGAGAAAGGGATCTCTATTTAGCAGCTTACCGGGCAGTCGGCAGATCTGTCCTTTGCTTCAACACTGTTTGGATGGAACGTATCCCGGGAATCCCCTTCTTCCCGCCTTGGAACGCAATATCCTCTCCGTTCGCAAGCTCAGACCGTCTCCTCCTCCATTCCCTTCCCCCCAGACCAGCGAACACCATTTGTGTGTGTGTGTGTGTGCTTAGCTACCCTTATTGCCAACGGACCTGAGCTCCCAAATTTGAATTACTCAGAATAATTCGCATAATTCAGAATTAGGCCACCGACATGGAGGCCGCTGTCACCCACTTGGCTAATCTGCATCAGCTGGCCTCCATCTGTCTCTCCTGGGCTATTTTGACACGCTGTGTCTCTGGAGGGGGTGGCCCTCCTTCAGACGTGCAGAAGCTGCCCCAGGGTGAGTGGGGCAAAGCCCTGGACACATCGAAAACACGATGCCCCTGGAGGAAAACCCGGACCAGGCCCCCTGGCATCTGCAACCCGGGCTTCTGGCCACGCACACCCCCACGCACACCCCCACGCACACCCCCACGCACACCCCCACGCACACCCCCACGCAGACCTCCGCTCCTGGAAGAACCGCCTCCTAGACAAGGAGCCGAAGCTCATCAAGAAAATGGCGACCACCTGACTCACCTCCGCCGGCCGGGCAGCCACCAGGCTGGGGGAGGATCTCTTCAAAAGGCTCACCCCTCAAGTAATACTAGGAGCCTGCAGAACCTGGCAGCCTATGAGGGCCCCCTCTGGCAACCCCCTGGTGTCCCGACTTCTGCCTGAGCCTCTCCCTGCAGCCACCAGGGGGCTTTTTAACCCCCCCTTGGAGCTCCTACCCAGGCCATGGACCAAATGGAAACAATGTTTTTTTGCAAACAACAACAACACACAAAGAACAAACAAAAACCTATCTCTGTTTGCAGATAATATAATTATTCAGTTGGAACATCCAAAAGGGTTGAAAGGAAAACAATCACAAGGATAAGAAAATTTAGAAAAGTAACATGATATAAAATTAACATGTAGAAATCAAGAGCCTTCATACAAACAGTAAGCAATTAGAAAATACAATGAAGGGGCGCCTGGGTGGCTCAGTCGTTAGGCGTCTGCCTTCGGCTCAGGGTGTGATCCCGGCGTTATGGGATCGAGCCCCACATCTGGCTCTTCCGCTGAGAGCCTGCTTCTTCCTCTCCCACTCCCCCTGCTTGTGTTCCCTCTCTCGCTGGCTGTGTCTCTCTGTGTCAAATAAATAAATAAAATCTTAAAAAAAAAAAAAAAAGAAAAAGAAAATACAATGAAAGAGAAGATCCTTTTAAAAACAAAGGGGTGTCTGGCTAGCTCAGTGGGTAGAGCATGAGACTCTTGATTTCTGGGTGGTAAGTTCGGAGCCCCACACTGGACAGAGAGTTTATTTAAAAAAATTTTTTTTTTAAATCTTTGTTTCTTAAAATTGTTTTTTTTTTTGTTTATTTGAGAGACAGAGAGAGAGAGAGCATGAGCCAGGGGAGAGGCAAAGGGAGAGGGAAAGGTACAAACAGACTCCCTGCCCAGCACCAAGCCCAGCGTGGGGCTTGATCCCAGGACCCTGAGATCATGACCTGAGCTGAAGGCAGACGCTTAACCCTCTGAGCCACCCAGGTGCCACTTTTTAAAGTATCTTTTAAAATAAAAGCAAAAAGGGGCATCTGGGTGGCTCAGTCGGTTAGGCGTCTGCCTTCAGCTCAGGTCATGATCTCAGTGTCCTGGGATCGAGCTCTGCATCGGGCTCCTTGCTCAGAGGGGAGTTTGCTTCTCTCTCTCCCTCTGCCCTTTTTCTCCAGCTTGTGTTCTAGAATGCTCTGCTCCCTCTCACTCTCTCTCTCTCAAATAAATACATAAAATATCTTTTAAAAAATAAAAATAAAAGAGGAAAGAAACTAAAATATCTGGCATAGACCTAAAAGAAATGTGCAAAAGCTATATTAGTGAAAACTACAAAACACACATAAAAGACACAAAAGTGGCTTGAACAAATGGAAAGATATACTATCCTCCTGAATAGAAAGACTTATTATCATAAAGATGTCAGTTCTCCCTAACTTCTGTGATACATTAATCATGATTTCAATGGAAATTACTATCGGGTTTTACTTGTTTTATAGAGCTGAACGACCTTATTATATAATATATTTATATTATAAAGCTCGTACATTTCTTTAAGAAAAACATGGAGAGACTAGCCTCCAAGACATTAAAACATTAAAGTCTCTATAATTAAAACCGTATAGAAGTGACACATGAACAGACAGACAGACCGAAGGAATTGAATAGAAAATCCAGAAATAGACCTAAGTGCAAAAGGAAATTTGGCATACAAGAAAGGATGTATCTCAAATCAGTGGGGGAAAAGACAAACTTTTAAATAAGTGGTGTTGAGACAACTGTGTACCCATATGGAAAAAGATAACATGAGATTCATTCTTCTCGTGTACTGGAATAAACGATAAATGAGTAGGAGACCTAAATGTGAGAAACGAAAATGTATAGATACTAGAAAGAAACCAGACTGCATTCCTTTATAACCTGGGAATGGGGAAACATTAATAATTTTACAAATCAGAAGAGACACAAAAAACATTAGTAAACTTTACTATATAGATATAAATATGCTTTTGCAAGAGAGACGGGGAGAGAACATAAATTTCCAAAAGACAAATTGACAAACTGGGAAAAAGTATTTACAATTTATATCACAAAGGGCTAATACTCCTAATATATGATATGAAGTATTCCTGATTTTTACAATGAGATAAATAGATGAACATAGAAAAAGAAATGCAAATGGCAAAGACGCGCAATCCTTTTTATAATAAAGGAAGTGCATATTAAAATTCCCCTGAGATAACATTTCTTCCCTATCAGATTGGCAAAAATCCAAAAGTTTGACAACATACTCTGATGGTGAGATGTGGGGAGTTGGGCTCTCTTAAATGTTCTCATGGAATGCAAAATGATACAATCTTTATGGAAGGCAATTTGGCAAAATCTAGCAAAATTAAATATGCATTTACCCTTCAATTTAGCAATACTACTTCTAGGAATCCACCCCAAAGACTCACAGGTAAAACTATGATCCAACATACAGACAAGAAGCATTTTGTAACACTATTTAATAAAAAAAAGACTGCAAACAATGCAAAGATCTATCAGTAAGGAACTAGTTGAATGTTATATTCATGCAATCTAGTACTGTATAGATACAAAAAGCAATGAGAATCTCTATTTCTACGGACTGAATTGCGTCCCTTCAAAATTCACCTCTTGGGCTGCCAGGGTGGCTCAGTCAGTTGAGCATCCGCCTTCGGCTAGGGTCATGATCTCGGGGTCCTGGGATCGAGTTCCATGTCAGGCTCCCTGCTCAGTGGGGAGTCTGCTTCTCTCTCTCCCTCTGCCTCTCCCCCAGCTTGTACTCTCTTTCTCACTCACTCTGTCAAATAAAATCTTAAAAACAAAACAAAACAAAATTCACCTCTTGAAGCCTTCACTCCTAATGTGATCATGTTTGGAGATGGGGCCTTTCGGAGGTAGGTTTAAATGAGGTCATGAGTGTGGGGCCCTTATAATAGCACTAGTGTCCTTATTTATTTATTTATTTATTTATTTATTTATTTATTTGAGAGAGAGAGCACAAGCAGGGGGAGCAGCAGGCAGAGGGAGAGGGAGAAGCAGGCTCCCTGCAGAGAAAGGAGCCCGATACAGAACTCAGTCCCAGGACCCTGGGATCATGACTTGAACCGAAGAGAGATGCTTAACCGACTAAGCCACCCAGGTGCCCTAGCATTAGTGTCCTTATAAGAAGGGACACCAGAGAGCGTATTCTCTTTCCCTGCCATGGGAGGATACAGTGAGCAAGAGGTCATCTACACGCTAGGGAGGGAGCTGTCACCAGAAACTGACCATGCTGGCATCTTGATCTTGGACTTCCAGCCTCCAGCACTGGAAGAAAAGTAATGTTTGTTGCATAAGCTATCCAGGCTATGGTACTCTGTATGGCAACCTAAGATGCCTCAGATACTTACCTACCTCTATGGAGTGATTCCAAAATGCTAAATGGAAAAAAGCAAGATACAGAATAGTGCATAATACGCTATCCTCTGGGTAAGAAAGTGTGGAAATACAAATATACAAATGTATCTGTTGATATTTTCATAAGGAAAAAAATGAGAGCGTAAATGGACACCTACACTGCAGTCTTTCCCAACCTTTTTGCTCCAGAGGAACTCTTGGAATTTTTTTTTTTTTTAAGTAAGGTCTTGCCCAATATGGAGCTTGAACTCACAACCCTGAAATCGAGAGTCCCATGCTCTACTGGCTGAGCCAGCTAGGCACCCCTTGGAATGATTTTAAAGTCTCAGGGAATCCTTGCATAACAATTGTACATACCATCATTATACATTAGCATGATTAGTGAAACGTAGACATAATCATCCAATAATCAACGATGCTCTTTTGAGTAAAGAATATTTTTTCCGGGGCGCCTGGGTGGCGCAGTCGTTGGGCGTCTGCCTTCGGCTCAGGGCGTGATCCTGGCGTTATGGGATCGAGCCCCACATCAGGCTCCTCCACTATGAGCCTGCTTCTTCCTCTCGCACTCCTGCTGCTTGTGTTCCCTCTCTCGCTGGCTGTCTCTATCTTTGTCAAATAAATAAATAAAATCTAGAAAAAAAAAAGAATATTTTTTCCTATGACGTGTGTATTTTGCTTAACTACTTAACACACTTTTTTGTGTGTGATTCCTCCAATCCACAAAGGATGTCAACTCCACTGCAAGTTACTAATGTAAGTAAAGAGAACTTAAGTCTTTCCTTTAAAAGAGATTCTTACTTGATTACATTATCCAAGAAGATCTAAAGTCTCATTACAAATTTCTACTAGAGAAGATGTTAGTGAGGTGTGATACGTGGTATGTGTGCCTTTTCCCCGTCGAGAACTTTTTTGCCAAACTTCCTTGAAAAAAGTTAAAAAAAAAAAAGTTAGCTTAATATTTGATTCTTTACACAAAATTTTTATTTTTATTGACTTTTATAAAGATTTTATTTTTATTTTTTTACGTAATTTGGGTCTTTTTTGGGAAAGATTTATTTATTTATTTGAGAGAGAGTGCAAGCGTGCACTTGCGGAGGGAGAGGCAGAGAAGCAGACTCCTGCTGAGCATGGAGCCCGATGCTGGGCTCGATCCCACAACCCCGAGAACCCCTGAGATCATGACCTGAGCCCAAATCAAGAGTCAGATGCTTAACCAACGGAACCACCCAGGTGCCCCAATAGCATACATCTATTTTTAAGTAATCTCTACACCCAGCATGGGGCTCAAACTTGTCACCGAGAGATCAAGAATCACATCCCTACCGACTGAGCTGGCCAGGGGCCCCTACGCAAAATGTTTAAGCAGCTTTATTGAGATGCAAGTCACATACGGTGCAATTCACGCATTGCACGTGTTCAATTCAGTGGCCTTTAGCATATTGCCAGATAAGGGTGACTGTCACCACAGTCCATTTTAGAACATTTTCATCACCTGAAAAAGAAGTTCCAACCTGATGGGAGAAGCTGCAGTCATACTGCAAAGGGGCACGCATACAGGAATGAAAGGAATTTGTGATCAGCCACCAAAAACCAACCAACCAAACAAACAAACAAAACCCTATCATAAGCAGGGACATTACATTGTGTCAGAAAGCACAAAAGCTGTAAAATACAAATGGAGTCATTTCAAAAGGACATAAGGAACAACCCGAAGGGGCTTCCACTGGCCTCAGAAGGGACAACTGGAATTTCCTTTAAAATACTGCAGAAAGAAAACAAAGTTAGGGTATGGATAGATGAAATAAGATTGGCAGAATGAAGTTGGAACTGAGTGATGGACACATAAAGGTTCATTTTACTAGACTCTTAAACTTTTGCTATATTTGAATTTTCCTTAATACAAATTTTTTAAAGTAATATAGTTAGAGTAAAAAAAATAAGAAATACAGGGCATCTGGGTGGCTCAGCCAGTTAAGCGTCTGCCTTTGGCTCAGGTCATGATCCCAGGGTCCTGGGATCGAGTCCCATATCGGGCTCCCTGCTCACCGGAGAGCCTGCTTCTCCCTCTGCCTCTGCTGGTCCCCCACCCCCACTTGTGTTCTCTCTCTCTCTCTCTCACTCATTTTCCCTCTCTCTCAAATAAGTAAATAAAATCTTTTTAAAAATTAGGAAATACAGAAATATAAAGAGTATAAAAACTATTGGTTAATCCCACTGCTCAGAAATAGGGTAACATTGGACTGTTCCTCTAGGCTGTTCCTATTCACTTTTGCAAACCCGGGCCTCTCCGGCATTGCTCAGGAGTGTCATTAACCACCATCAAATAAGTTCAGCCCTCTGCTGCTCTCCAGGCAGCTGCACCTCATGGTTACCTGTGGGAGAAGCAACTTGCTTGCCAATTGTCACCTGCAACTTGGAGGCTCTGTCCTTGGCACTGTGGTTTGGGGCAAGTGTCTGAAGCCAGTTTTTTTTTTTTGCCTTGACTCAGGATCTTACTTGGGCAGGTCCCTTCTGGCCCTCACACAGGTGTCTCCTTGGATTTGCTTAGCTGCCAATCTCTGCACAGTCTACCAGGCCCCATACCCACAAAGGGAATTGTAAGCATGCCATAAACACACATACATATATAAATATGTTTTCATGTAAGCTCTGTGCCCAACATGGGGTTTGAACTCACAGCCCCAAGATCTACCGACTAAGCTAGCCAGACACCCCATAAAGCTATATTTGAATTCAGTCCATCCTAAACATACCCTATACATTTAGAGAGACTCTGTCCCCCCTTTATATATTACTGGGTAACAAGAAGACTGAAATTTTTTAATGTATATGGATTTATTTTGCAAACTTGACAAATCAGGATCATACCCTACTTTGTTCACATGCCATGAAATATACTTTATACCATGATTTTTAGTGCTGGCATCATTTTCTGAAGCCTGCATGTTATACATCCAAATTTTCCACAGCATTTTTAAAAAAGATTTTATTTATTCATTTGTCAGAGAGAGAGAGAGAGAGAGAGCACAAGCAGGGGGAGCAGCAGGCAGAGGGAGAAAGAGAAGCAGGCTCCCTATTGAGTAAGGAGCCTGATGCACGGCTCAATCCCAGGATCCTGGGATCAGGACCTGAGGCAAAGGCCATGACTTAACCAACTAAGCCACCCAGGCATCCCTTCCACAGCATTTTTCACAGCTCTAATGCTGTAATGGATGGTTTTGTAAACAAACCTTCCCTACCTCTGTATTTCCTTAGGATATGTTTCTAAAAATGGGATTACTGGATCAAGGCATTTGAACATTTAAAAACTCCTCATATGCACGTGTGTGACATTTTCAAATGTTGTCAATATGTGATGTGAAAAACGGTATCTTCCTTTGATCTGCTCTTCTTTGATTATTACTGAATACAAAGAAGCATTTTAATGATGTCAGGGAAAGCTCAGGAGATATTAAAGGGAAAAAGGACACTGAGCTCTCTCTTTTGCAGGACAACTCTTTCACTGTGTGTCATATCAACTTTAGCAGTAGGTAGAAGTGAATGGTGGAGTGTTGGGGCCAGACAGACTTGGGCTTGAAGTCTAGAACTTTCCGGAGGTGACCTTGGACAGGTTTCTTGTCTGTTTCTGCATCCGTAAGAACAGAGTCATGGGAGTACTTCCCTCCTTGTGTCCTGTGGAGATCTCCTGAGGCAACCCACCCACGGCTCAGCTTTATGCCTGCCCTGAAGTAAACACCGGACACATCACTGTCAGGGTCATGACAAGTACGGACATTTTGGAAGTATTCCGAAATGTTAGCAGCGATCATAGCTGGGTGGTAGTATTTTGTGTGATTTTTTTCTTCCCCTGTTCTGTATTTTTGAAGTTTTTTTAATATTGATTATATGTTCCTTTAATGCTTTCAAAAAACTTTTTAAAACCTGTTTTTTTAAAATGCAGCACTTCCCAGCTGGAAGTCCTCGCTCCCCAAGGTTTGCGAACTGTTTCAGCACCGACCGCCCCCCAGACAGCTGACCCCCGCGCCACCTGCAGCTGCCGGCCCCACGTCTCGGGGCCGCCTGCCAGGTGCACAGCTGTGACCCCTTGCAGCTTGAGCTGCTCTCGCCCCGGCAGATCGGGGCCTGGCTGGCCCGGGAGAGGGTCCTGCAGGAACTGAGCAGGGATGAGGGAGCCTAATACTGCGGCGCCAGCCTCAGCCCCTCCCTACCACCATCTGTGTTTCGGGCCGGCAGTCCCCCGCAGGCCTTGGATTATTTTTAGAATTGACAGAGGCCTTCCAGATCACCTAGCCTGTGGCTCAGCCTAGGCTGCACGTGAGACTCATTCAGGAAGCGTCTTGAAACAGATGGATGCTCAGGCCCCACTCGGGACCTAGTAAAACGGCCGGGGGCGGACCCTGCCGCGGGCGGGTGATTCTGACGGGCAGACTCCGCGTTCCGCGGCCGGGAAGCCAAGCAGCATCCCCCGGCACGCTGGAGGTACCCCAGCGACCTCAGCCTCGTGCTGCAGACAGATCGTCGTCCTCCTGTTGCACTGGGATTTCCTCAGACATCATCTCTGTGAGTCCACATAACACGGGGTAAGGAAGGCAAATAGATATGATCTCTGCTTTGAAGACCAGGAAACTGAGGCCCGGATGCGTGAATTCCAAGTCTGAGATAGAGCCAGAACTATCATCCGACGAAATGCCCAAGACACCCGGAGGCAGGAGACGCTCGGGTGAGAATGTCTTGGAGGGCTTGCATTCCTGAGCCCTGCCCCAGACCCACCGTACCAGCACATATGGGTGTGGGAGAGAGTGTGTGCAATTTCTAGAAACTCCTCAGGGGACTAAAAGTTTGAGGATCATTTCAAGTGCATCCACTGTGGTGACCTGAGGCTAAATAGCAACAGAATATGACTACTTAAAATTTAATTTTAAGGGGGGGGAGGCAGACTTTTAAATTCAAGATGGCTAAACAAAAGAAACCCTCAAAGAAATTGTAATTAATACTCTCAGAGAGATACAGTACTACATTTATTAAACTAGAATAGGATGGCATTTCATTTTAAAAGGAATGATAACACTGAAAAATAAGCAAAATTCTCAGTGACAGTGCTTTTTAACCCAAAATATTGGCCTAGCCACACTATCAATTAAATATACATAAAGACATTTTCAGACTTTCAAAGTAAAAAATGAACCGACCTGCAAATAAACACACAAAGGATTGTGTCCTTTCTCGGAAAGCTACTGTGCATCGCACCCAGAAACCAACCAGCTCAGACCGGAGCAGGGGACAAAGGACAGAGGAATGTGGGATGGAGATCTCCGGGAAAACAATGGACAGGGTACCTGCAAGCCTACGGAAAATTGTACTAAGAGGCACTGTATGGAGCTATAGGGGAAGCCTTGCCCAGACAGAGAAAATGAAAGAAATGAGAAGGAATGAGGCAGGGCTGCCTGGCTGACTCAGTCAGAGGCATGCGACTCTTGATGTCGGGGTCCTGAGTTGGAGCCCCACGTTGGGTGTAAAGATTACTTAAAAATAAAATCTTAGGGGCACCTGGGTGGCACAGTCGTTGAGCGTCTGCCTTCGGCTCAGGGCGTGATCCCAGTGTTCTGGGATCGAGCCCCACATCAGATTTCTCTGCTAGGAGCCTGCTTCTTCCTCTCCCACTCCCCCTGCTTGTGTTCCCTCTCTCGCAGGCTGTCTCTATCTCTGTCGAATAAACAAATTAAAAAAAAAATCTTTAAAAAAAAATTAAATAAATAAATAAAATCTTAAAAAAAAACTTAAAAAATGTAAAGAGAGAAAGAATGAGGCAAACACAAAAGTAATGTTAGAAAGGTAATGCAATCTAGGGACGCCTGGGTGGCTCAACCGGTTAAGCATCTGCCTTCAGCTCAGGTCATGATCTCAGGATCCTGGGATCGAGTTCTACATCAGGCTCCTTGCTCAGTGGGGAGCCTGCTTCTCCCTCTGCCTGCTGCTCCCCCTGCATGTGCTGGCTCACTCTCTCTCTCTCTCAAATAAAGACTTAAAAAAAAAAATCCATAACCCCCAAAGGTAATTCCAAAAATGTTTGACCCTGGCTACCTGGCCGGCTCAGTCAGTAGAGCACGTGACTCTTGATCTTGGGGTTGTGAGTTTGAGCCCCACACTGGGTGTAGAGATGACTTAAAAAAGAAAAATGTTTGACCCAATAGCATCTTGGGTTGAATATCAGAAAAGAAGGAGATATTTACAGCACATATGCCAATAAAAGATTTTTAGGGAGACTATGTAAAGAATTCTTCCTTATCATCAGTAAGGGGAAGGGGGATGCTGAATCCAAAAGGAAAATGGGAAAAGATATAAACAGGAATCCACGAAAGGCTCACAAATCTATGAAAAGTTTCTCACTAGAAATCAGAGACACAAATAAAATAAAATAAAATACCATTAATAAAAATGAAATACTGGGACACATGGGTGGCTCAGTCATTTAAGTGTCTGCCTTCGGCTCAGGTCCAGTCCTGCTTTGGGCCCCTTGCTCAGCGGGGAGCCTGCTTCTTCCTCTGCCTGCTGCTCCCCTGCTTGTGCTCTCTCTCTCTCTCTCTCTGACAAATAAATAAATAAAATCTTTAAAATAAATAAATAAATAAAAATAAAATAAAATGCCATTTCTTTTTTCCCCTTTTTGTTGACTTTTTAAAACAATGACATTCTAATTTTGTTTTGCCATCTTTTCCTTCTGGTCATAGGGAGTTTATATACACTTTTAAATTCTTTTAGTAGCTATTTTGGAAAACAGCGTGGCTGTTCATCAGAAATTTCAACATAGAGGGGCACCTGGGTGGCTCAGTTGGTTAAGCATCTGCCTTCAGCTCAGGTCATGATCCTGGGGTCCTGAGATCAAGCCCCAAGTCGGGCTCCTTGCTCAGCCAGCACTCTGATTGTCCCTCTTCCTCCCCTTGCTCCTGCTCTCTCGCTCACTCTCTTTTCTCAGGTAAATAAATAAAATCTTAAAAAACAATTTCAGCATCGGGTTATCATATGGGCCAGCAATTCCACCCCTAGATATACATTCAAGAGAAATTAAAACATGTCCACATGAAAACTTGTGTGTGAATGTTCATAGTACTGTTATTGGTAACAGCCGAAAAGTGGAAACAACTTAAATGCTCATCGGCTGTTGACTGGATAAAGAAAATGTGGTATAGCCATACAATGGAATGCTATTCAGCAGAAAAGGAAGCAGAAACAAAGAAAGAAAGGGGTGAAGTATTGATCTATACTATAAAGTGGATCAACCCTGAAAACAGGCTAACTGAAAGAAGTCGGACTCGGGGACCCCATTATAGTATGATTCCATTTATATGACATAATCAGAAGAGGAAAATCCAAAGAGACAGCAAGCAGATTGGTAATTGCTTGGGGCTGCGGGAGGACGGGGGAGAATGGGGAGTGGCAGCTACTGGATACGGTGTTCCTTTTGTGGGGGATAAAAATGTTCTAAAATCAGGCTGATAGTTGCACGACCCCGTGACTATACTATCAACACTGAACTGTACTTTAAATGGATGAATCATATGGCATGTGAATTATATTTCAATAAAGCTACTTACAAGAAGATATCGATCCGGCAGTTGAATTCCTTGGTATTTACCCAAATGAATTCAGAACTTGTGTCCACACAAGAATCTGCACAAGGCTGTGTGTAACAGCTTTATTCGTCATTGCCCAAACTGCGGAGCCGACCAGACGCCCTCTAGGATAAATAAACTGCGGTACATCCAGACGGTAGACTATTCTTCAGCGCTAAAAAGAGATGAGTTATCAAGCCATGAAAAGACATAGGGAAAACTGAAATGCCTGTTACTAAGGGAAAGAAGCCAATGTGAAAAGGCCACCTACTGTGTGATTCCAGCTCTCTGACATTCTGGAAAAGGCAAAGCTATGAAGGCAGTAAAAAAAAAAATCAGTGGTTGCTAGGGATTGGGGGCGGCAGAGATGAAGAGGCGGAACAGAGGGGTTTTAGGGCAGTGGAGCTACTCTGTATGTTACAATGGTGGATACATGTCATTGCACCTTTGTCAAAACCGAGGGAATGTTCACCATCAAGAGTGAACCCTAACGTACACCATGAACTCCGGGTGATAGCGATGCGTCAATCAATGTAGGCTCAACCCACGTCACCAACGTACCACTCTGGGGCATGTGTGGGGTATCTGGCCGCTCTGTACTTTCTGTTCGATTTTGCCGAGAACCTCAAACCGCTCTAAAATTAAAATCTGTTCTAAAAAGAGAAAAGAAAACAGTGACAACCACTTATATTGTTAAGGACAAGATATTACACCATCTTCTGGCTTCCACAATTGCTTTGAGAAATCTACTGCCTAATTGTAGTTTCTTTGTAGGCAACCTGACTATTTTCTGTGGTCTTTTGAAAAGATCATCTTAGATAAGCTCCATCTTACAAGTTCTGCAGTTTCACTGCACTGTATCTAGGCGTTGGCTTCTTTTTATTTGTCTTATTTCCTGCAGCTGTGACTCTGGTCTGTCCTCAGTGCTAGAACTTTCTCAGCCATTCTTCAAAGATGCCTCCCTTCCAACCTCTCTAGTCTCTCCTCCTGGAGTCCTGACAGGCATAGGCTGGACCTTCCCATTCCACCCTTCTTGTTTTGTGACTTTCTTTTTGTATTTTCCATCTCCTTGCCTCTCTCTCTTTCCCTTCTGGATCATTCTTCTCTTCATCTTTGTGTAATCTGTTTAACTCTTGCGTTAAGGTTTTTTTTTCCCACTTTTTATTTTGAGACAATTTAGATGCATGCAGTTTTTAAAAATGGTCCCATGTCCTCTTTACCCGGTTCCTCCTATGGTGATATCTTGCAAAACTATAGTGTAGTATCAACAACGTGAATGGACCTACAGAGTAATTATGCTAAATGAACTAAGTCAAAGACAAATACCATGATCTCACTTTTATGTGGAATCTGAAACAAAAAAAAAATGAACAAAGAAATCCAGAAACACCATTTTTTTAAGAGGCAGGGCAGAGGTAGAGGGAGAGAGAGAGACTCTTAAGCAGACTCCATACCCAGTACGGAGCCTGACATGGAGCTCAATCTCACAACCCTGAGATCATGACCCGAGGCAAAATCAAGAGTCAGACGCTTAACCAACTGAGCTACCCAGGTGCCCCCAGAAACACAACCATTAAGAAGAGAACAAACTGCTGGTTGCCAGAGGGGAAAGGGGTGGGGGATGGGCAAAATGGGTAAAGGGGAGTCAGGGGTACAGGCTTCCAGGTATGGAATGAATAAGTTACAAGGATGACAGGTAGAGCACAGGGAATATAGTCATTGGTGTTATATATAAATGGCATCACGCCACGTGTAATCCTTTTGAATTGACTTGACTCTTTTCACTTGCATAATTCTCTAGAGATTCATCTCCTCCTTATTCTAGTTTTCTGAACAGCTGTTGAATTTTGTCAAATACATTTCCTGCATCATTTGATATGCTCACATGATGTTTCTTCTTTAGTCTATGAATGTGGTGGATAACAGTGATTGATTTTTGAATATTGAACCAGCCTTGCATCTCTGCAACTCCACTCGCTCATGGGATATAATTTTATATATTGCTAAATTCTATTTGCTAATATGTGTTAAAGATTTTTATGTCTATATCCATGAGGGAGCTTGGTCTATCTGTTGATGTTTTGTTTCAACAATTATATTTTAATTTCTAAACATTCTATTTAGTTTACTTTAAAAACTGCCTGTTGTTGACCATCTCTTGTCACTTTCTCATTTTTGTGTTTCTATGGTGATAACAGATCATAAACTCCTGTTTGGTTTATCTTAATCTGGGGAAATCCCAAGAGCTTACATTGGGCATGGTTTCCTCCAAATAGATTTGCATTTCTTTCTGCTGGGGGCTGCAGAGTCCATCGCCTGGGACCACTTCAGCCCCCTTTGCGCCCCTTCCCACCGGAGTTTCAGGCTCAGCTCCCTATCCCGGCAGTTTCTCTCCTGGCCCAATATTCAATCTCCCAACTGGAGCGCTTGTGTCAGCATTCACTGTCCAAGCAACTCTGCCTCTTTGGACTCTTCCCCTTTGAAGATTGCTTTTATTTCTGGTGAACTCAGCAAAACAGTACAAATGATGGTCTTTGTGGGAGGTCCTTTAAGAATATCTAGACCATAATGCACTCTGGTAGCAGAACGAGATTCCATTTCACATCTCTCAGCGTGGCAAACACTTCAATGCCTGACAACTCAAGTGTTGAGGGCATGAGCGGATGAAACCCTTACACGTGGTTGTTTGGAGCATAAACTGGGACAACCACCTTGAAGACCTAGTTGTTATTATCCAGAAAAATTGAAGATGCCCATCTTCTTCATTCTATTCCTGGTATATATGCTAGAGAAATTCTTCCACATGTGTCCTGATAGGCACATACAAGAATATTCATCATGCATGGTTTATGAGAGAACTCATGAGAAACAGGCTAACTGTTCTTCCAGAGCATACATCGTGGTATATTTATGCAATGTAATACCATGCAGCAATGGAAAGGAATCAACCAGAACCTTGTGTGTTCATATCGATAAATCTCTCATAATGTGAGCAAGTTGCAGAAAAATACATGTAATATGATTATGTTTGCATAGAGATTGAAACGTGGAAAATAATAGTAAATATGGCTTATGAATGCATATATATATATATAGAGAGAGAGAGAGAGAATATGAAGAAATGCATGATAGCAATCGACAACAAACTCAGAACAGCAGTTGCCTCTAAAGAGAAGAGTAGGGATATATGTGGGCCTAAGGACCCAGGAGCTTCAACTCAATTAATATTGTTTTATTTCTTAAACTGGGCAGTGAGTTTGTGGTTATTCACTATATTATTCTTTGTATCATTTCATAAGTCTTGTCTCGTCATCTAGCCGGATTGCTACCTCTTAAATACCTCTAATGGAGTGAACCCCAGAGTCACCAGTAGAAATAAGATTGAGCCCAGTCAGAGAGAAGGTTTGCTGTGAAAAAAGAGGACAGCTCAGGTCTAGCAACATCTCTGAAGGCTGAAGCATGGAGGACTTAGCAGGTATGGAACTAACAAATCCACAGAAGAGAATTTCAAGAATGTGTAGTTGGCAGCTTCTGAAATGGCTCCCAATGATCCCTATCTCCTGCTATTCATGTCCTGTGTATTAACCTCCCATTAACCACAGGATAAACCCATCACTTGATTCTAACAAACAGAATACAGCAGGGCGCCTAGGTGGCTCAGTCGGTTAAGTGTCCGACTCTTGATTTTGGCTCAGGTCATGATCTCAGGGTCATGAGATCAAGCCTGGCATCAGGCTCTATGGGCATGGAGCCTGCTTGGGATTCTCTCTCTCCTTCTCCCTCTCCCCTCCCTGCCCAAAACAAAACAAAACAAAACAAAACACCAAATAGAATATAGCAGAAGTGATGGGATGTTGCTTCCCAGCTTACAAAAGAATGTAACTTCTGTCTTGCTCAAATTCACTCTCTCTCTTGCTCATCTCCTGGCTTGCTCTGATGATGTGAGTTGTTATGTTGTGAGTTGTCCTGTGGAGAGGCCTGCATGACAAGGAACAGGGGTGGCTGCCAGCCAACAGCCGGAGATGAACTGAGGTCCTCAGTCCAACAACCGATGCGGAACTGAATCCCGTTGACAGCTACTTGAGTAAACTTGGAAGTGGACCTTTCCTTTGTCCAGCCTTCAGATAAGACCATAACCCCATGTGATAGGCCCTGAGCCAGGGAGTCAATGAACCTACGCCTGAGTTCCTGACACACCAAAACCAGGAGGTAGTAAGGGTTCTTCTAAAACACTATGTTTTGAGGCGATTTGTTTTGCAGGAATAGCTAACGAATACAGATTTTGGCATCTGGAAATGGGGGGCTGCCATAATTAACACCTAAGTGTGGGAGTGGCTTTGGAACCAAGGTGAGCAAAGTCTGGAAGGGTTTTGAGGAGCACCTTAGAAAAAGCCTAAATTGCTTTGAGTAGGCTGTTAGGAGAAACCTGGACTTTGACGAGGCTGCCAGTGAAGGCTCAAAAGGAAATGAAGAAAATATTACTAGAAACTAGAGGAAGTGGGGCACCTGGATGGCTCAGTCAGTTAGGTGTCTGACTTCATCTTGGGTCATGGTCTCGGGGTCCTGAGCTCGAGCCCCATATCGAACCGTGACTTGGGCTCCGTGATCAGCGGGGAGTCTGCTTGTCCCTCTCCCTCTGTCCCTCACCCTGCTCATGCTCTCTCTCGCTCTCTCAAATGAATAAATAAAATATTTTTGTTGTTGCTGTTTTTAAGATTTTATTTGTTTATTTGAGAGAGAGAGCACAGACAGGGGGAGCGGGAGAGGGAGAACAGGCTCTCGGCTGAGCAGGGAGCCCAATAAATAAAATCCTAAAAAAGAAAAGAAAAGAAAAGAAAAGAAAAGAAAAGAAAAGAAAAGAAAAGAAACTAAAGGAAGTGGGGTGGAGTTGTTACATAATGACAGAAAGTTTCATGAGCCTGTCATCTGCAACGTCGGGGAAGGTAGGACATGTGCCTAATGAACTTGGAGGTCTAGCTGAGGAGAACTTCCAAGCAAAGCGTTAAAGGTGTTGCCCGGTTTCTTGTGGGTCACAGCAAAACACAAGAGGAGAGAGATCAATCGAAGGAAAGACTGTGAGAGAAAAAAGAAGCCAGGACTTGATGGTTTGGGAAGTTCTCAGTCTCTGTAGATGGCAAACCATGCTAATGTTAAGAAATGACTTCTGAACACTCTTGGAAACAAACGAACAAACACGGCCTGGAAATCAGAGGCAAGGGTATGACTATACAACGGTTTGTTAAGACCTCAGCAAAATCAAGCAATTGGAGTAGTTTTCAGTCACACGGAGGGAACTTTCAATATTTTAACGATGTCCCTCCCAGACCCTCTCCAAACAAGCCATAGGGCCTCTAGGATGTTTAAGGGTCCTGCCCCCAGCAGGGGCCCAAGATAGAGAAGGCCTCATCCTCGAGATCTGTGGGAATGGCTTCGGTGGCGTGGAGTGAGTCTGAGTGAGATTCTCAGAAGACCCACAAAGTTCCTGAGGAAACTATAGAAGCAGAAACGCTGCCAGCTTGGACTGAAAAAGAGAGATGTACAGAATGAAGAAAGGCTGTCAGATCTCTAAAATTTTACTGAGGGAAGCAGGCTGAGAAAACTCTTCAGAAGCCAAACGTCATGCAGAATTATTCCCAGGCCTTGAAACCTAATCTAGGAACTCGCCATGTCTAGCAAGCTGGATTTCAGGATTTCTGTGGACCAATGATTTCCGTTGCCTCTCTCTCTCTTTTTTATTTTTGGTTTTTGTTTTTTTTGGATTTGAACTATAGCAGTTATCCTCTCTGTCCCACCTCTGCGTGTGGGGGCAGGGGGGCACATACCTTTTCTCTTTCATTTCACAAATTCGCAGAGCAGAGCCGCGTTTGAGAACCGGCACGACACCTGAGGCACTCCAGGCCCGGATGTCAGGGTGGGACACGCGGCCCTGTGGCGGCAGGTTCCCTGAGAAGGGCTGATGGAGAGGAAGCCCAGACATCTCGGGGCGGCTCCTGAGACCTGCCCTGCTCTGGCTCTCCCCCAGCCCTTCTGTCTGCAGCTTCATGCCTCCTGCCAGGTTCCCTCCGCTCGTCCTGCGAGAACACTACCTCCTTAGGCAGCAAGCTCGATGCTCTCCCCCCAGAAACCTCACACTCTGCCGAGGAGGAAAGCAGTCTCGGCCATCTTGGAAGAGTCAGGGAAGAAAACCATGCTGATTTTCCAGGGCCCTAGCTCTCCTTAGAGCCCAGGATCCTCATCTCCAGAGGTCGGGACAGGCGCTGGCCCCTGGGCAACATTGCCGGGCCTTGGTCACCGCCGGCCCGCCAGACCTGCTGCTGCCATGCCTGGCGCCTTTGTTCACAGCCTCTTCCTAATACGAGGGAGGCCGGCTGGCAGCCGGGTGACTGACAGCTGGAGCTCCTTTGAGGCTCATTAAGGGAGGCTGGGTGGGGGTCCAGGCGGGCGAGCTCTCCCCTGCCAACCCCAGACCCAGGCAGTGGGCTGGGAGCAGGGAGGACAGGCGGTCAGATCCCCCTGGGCTGGATGTCCTCTGCCTCCTGCCAGCTCAAGGCCCAGCTGTGCCCGCTGCCCAGGGTGAGGCTCCACTCCTAACGGCCCAGCAGAGCAGGACTGGAATATTCAGAAGTGCCAATGCCTCCCATCCTGCGGGTTTTCTCAGAGCCCCAGCATAGGCCCTTCACTGCCCTGCATTCTAGAGCCCCACCAGCTCCTCAGCACCGCTGCCAACTCTTCCTCCTCCTGGTCCAAACCCTCTTTTCCCCCTGCTTCCCGGGCTTGTGATACACGGGGCCTGGCTGCCAGCATTGTGATTTGCTGATTTAATCTCCAAAGAGCCGGTTCTGATCTGTAGCGTTAAACACTAGACGTCGGGGTGCCTGGGTGGCTCAGTCAGTTCAGCGTCCAACTCTTGATTTTGGCTCAGGCCATGATCTCAAGGTTGTGCGATCGAGCCCCACAACGGGCTCCGTGTTCAGAGGGGAGTCTGCTTGAGGTTCTGTCTCTCCCTCTCCCTCTGCCTCTTCCCCCACTCATGCTCTCTCTCTGTCTCTCTCTAAAATAAATAAGTAAAACCTTAAAAAAAAAAACTAGATGTAGACTCTATGTCTCCATCTCTATTTTTAACATGGGCTAATTTTCCATTTCTGTTTATCCCCTTTTATGTTGCTCAAATACTTTTATGTCTCTTTAGTTGCCTTCAAAATCAGGGAAAACAATGGATATTTCCAGTTTGGAAGGTCATTATTTTTTCTCCTGGGGAAAGTACTCAGGAGGCCGCCTGACAGTATTCAGACCCTGTCCTGGGCAACCTTGGGCAAGATACTTAATCTCTCTGAGCTTTAGAATCTTCACATGTAAAATACAATTAAGGACCTTTTCTCCCTCAGGGTTGTTGGAAAGATTAAATGAGTGAATGTGTAGAAAGCCCTAAATAAGTATTTGTTAAATAAAAATGGAAAATTCATGGGGCACCCGGCTGGCTCAGTCGGTAGAGTATGTGACTCTTGATCTCAGGGTTGTAAGTTCAAGCCCCACACTGGGTGGAGAAATTACTTAAAAACGAAATTAAAAAGAAAAGCAAAGAAGAAAGAAGGAAAGAAAGAAAGAAAAGAAAATTCAGCTCAGCTCAGTTGCCCAGGAAAGGAGGTTAGTCAGGTTCAATGGCTCCCATCTCAGCCACTGCTCCCGACTCTCCCTACCCACTTCTGGCTCCTTCTCCCCAGGGTCTAGATGTCAGAATTTATGCTAGTTCCAGGTCCTACTCCAAGCTATTGGCCCAGGACCCCGCCCAGTCCCAGACCCCTGCAGGCCCTGTGCACCTTTGTCCACCTCTGCCTGTGAATTCCACCCCGATGACCATCAGGGCCTGTGGATAGGCCACCCACACCCAGCTCCCTGACTTCCCTCTCCGTCCCTCCAGGGCCATCTTGGGGCCATAGAACTGTCGTGACCCTGGACCCTGACCGGAACCACCTGATCCTCCACCAGCCCCAAGCCAGTCCTTTAGCCCAACCGGCTATGCTGACACCCCACCATGGCGCACAGCGGTCTAGGACCAAGTCCCAGCCTTCTTGCCTTGCTCGAGCTTGAAGGCCACCCCTCCCTGCTGGTGAAGCCTGTGGCTCCTTCCTGGAGGCCCACCTCTGTCATCACCATCTCTCAGCAACCCCCTCCACCCTGCCCACCCCCTCATGCCTCCAGTTCTCTTGGAATTCACCCAATACTTGACTGTGCTTGAAGGATCTGCTTCCAAGCGCTCTCAAATAGTTGTATCCAGGCTATTTTTCTGAGGGTCTCAGTTCTTTACTGGCTGTTGGCTAGAGACCTACCATAGTTCTTTGCCATGTGGACCTTTCCATAAGGCAGCTCATAATATGGCAACTGGCTTTCCCCAGAGCAAGCAAGTGAGAACACCAGAGGGAGCCCCCAAGATGGAAGTCAAAGCTGTTTTGTAACCTGTGACAAGTAAGAAATACATATTTGGACTTTGTCCCCCATTCCAGACACAGAGCTCCTAAATCACAGAGCTCCTAAATCCCAGGGAATTTCCTGGTAGGAGAAATGAGAGTATCTTTTGTTCTAAGGAGGCAATTTTTTTAAAGTAGGCTCCACACTTAAGTAGACTCCACACTTAACATGGAGCCCAATGTAGGGCTTGAACTCACAACCCTGAGATCAAGATCTGAGCTGAGATCAAAGTCAGATGCTTAACCAACTGAGCCACCCAGGTGCCCCCCTAATGAGGCGATTCTTAGCAGGCCTATAGATAGCTTCAGGATGGGTGCTGGTCACCAGAAAGACAAAGGCATGATTAGGGGATTGGAGCTTTCAGACCTACCCCCACCCCCCACCCCCCCAACTTTGGGGTAAGGGAAAGGGGCTAGAGGTTAAGTTAATCACCAACTGCCAATGATTTAATCAACTGTGCCTACATGATGAAAGCCCCCCCAAAACCCCACAATGACAGAGTTCAGAGAGTTTTTAAGTCATTGAAAACATTGAGATGCCAGGAAGGTGGCACCCCAGAGAAGGCAATGGAAGCTCTGAGAACCTTCCACCATACCTTGCCTCAGGCATGTCTTTTGTTGGCTGTTTCTGAGTTGTATCCTTTTGTTGTTATTGTTGTTTTTAAGATTTTATGTATTTATTTGAGAGAGATAGAGAGAGAGAGCATGAGAGCAGGGTGAGGGGCAGAGGAAGAAGCAGACTCCCCGCTGAGCAGGAAGTCCGATGTGGGGCTTGATCCCGGGACCCTGGGACCATGACCTGAGCTGAAGGCATTCGCCCAACTGACTGAGCTACCCAGGCACCCCTGAGTTGTATCCTTAATAATAATTTGATAATAGTGAGTAAAGTGTTTTCCTGAATCCTAAGAGCCATTCTAGTAAATTATCCAAATTGACAAGCTGGTTTATCAGAAGTGCAGGTAACAACTGGGGACTTGGGACTGGTGTCTGGGATTAGGGGGAGGGTGAGAGAGTCTTATGGGACTGAGCCCTTAACCTGTGTGATCTGTGCTAACTCTGGGTAGTTAGTGTCAGAATTGAATTAGGGGCACTTGGTGGCTTAGTCAGTTAGGCATCCGACTCTTGGTTTGGGTTCAGGTCATGATCTTGGGGTCGTGAGATCAAGTCCCACATTGGGGTCTGTGTTCAGCATTCAGCGGGGAGTGTTCTTGGGATTCTCTCCCTTTTCTTTCCCCTTCCCTTCTGTAAACTGCCACCCCCCCTTGCATGTCCTCTCTCTCTCTCTCAAATAAATAAATAAATAAATAAATAAAATCTTAAAAAAAGAGAAAGAATTGAATTAAATTGTAGGACAACCGTTTGGTCAGAGCGATTGCTTGTGTGGAAAAAGCTCACACTATTTGGTGTCAGAAATGTTGGGGCGCCTGGGGGGCACAGCGGTTGAGCGTCTGCCTTCGGCTCAGGGCGTGATCCCGGCGTTCTGGGATCAAGCCCCACATCAGGCTCCTCCGCTATGAGCCTGCTTCTTCCTCTCCCACTCCCCCTGCTTGTGTTCCCTCTCTCGCTGGCTGTCTCTATCTCTGTCAAATAAATAAATAAAATCTTTAAAAAAAAAAAAAGAAATGTTGTGAGTAAAAATGGCTCATAATCTAATCTTGGTAGCAAGGAAAAGAAATAAAAGGCATAGAGATTGGAAAGGAAGAGATAAAACTGTTTCTATTATCAGATAACATGATTGTCTGCATAGAAAATCCCAAGGTCTCCACAAAACAAAACAAAAAACAAAAACAAAAAAACCACTCCTTAAACTAATAAGTGAATTTGGCAAGGTCACGGGATACAAGGCCAACACACAAAAAGAAACCATATTTCATTCTATATGCTAGCAATGTACAAGTGGAAACCAAAATTTAAAAAAAATTAATATTTATAATACCAAAAAATGAAACGCTTAGGTATAAATCTAATAACATATGCCAGGAAAACTACAACATTCTGATGAAAGTCACAAAGAAGATCTAAATAAGTGGAGATCTAAATAAGTGGAAAGTCATCAAAGAAGATCTAAATGCCTGGCTGGCTCAGTCAGTGGAGCGCAAGACTCTTGATCTCAGGGATGGAAGTTTGAGCCCCATATTGGATGTAGAGATTATTTAAAAATAAAATCTTTAAAAAATATAAATGGAGAAACATACCATGTTCATGAATTGGCACACTTAACATAGTAAATAAAGATGTTAATTCTCCCCAAGTCCATTAAACTCAATTCCAACAAAAATCCCATCAAGATTGTTTATAGACATAGGGGCACCTGGCCGGCTCAGTCAGTAGCGCATACAACTCTTGAAATTGGGGTTGTGAGTCTGAGCCCCACATTGGGTGTAGAGATTACTTAAAATACAATCTTAAAAAAAAATAAAATAGGGGCGCCTGGGTGGCACAGCGGTTAAGTGTCTGCCTTCGGCTCAGGGCGTGATCCCGGTGTTCTGGGATCGAGCCCCACATCAGGCTCCTCCACTATGAGCCTGCTTCTTCCTCTCCCACTCCCCCTGCTTGTGTTCCCTCTCTCGCTGGCTGTCTCTATCTCTGTCAAATAAATAAATAAAATCTTTAAAAATAAATAAATAAAAATAAAATAAAATAAAATAAATTGATATGAAAAGGCAAAGAGTAGCTAACAGAGTCTTGAAAAAGAAGAATGAAATTGATAATGTAATGACACAACCCATTTTAAAGCTATAGTAATCAAGGCAATGTGCTGTTGGTGAATGTTTAGATATGCAGACCAATGAAATATGGAGATTTGATTTTTGACATTAATGCAATGGAGGAAGGATAATCTTTTCAACCAATAGTTTTGGAACAATTCTATATCCATATGCAAAAAAACCCAAAAACCCCACTTTGACTTAAACTTCATGCCTCATTTATTTTATTTTAAAGATTTTATTTTATTTTTATTTTTTTAATGTTTTTTTATTATATTATGTTAGTCACCATACAGTACATCCCCGGTTTTTGATGTAAAGTTCGATGATTCATTATTTGCGTATAACACCCAGTGCACCATGCAATACGTGCCCTCCTTACTACCCATCACCGGTCTATCCCATTCCCCCACCCCCCTCCCCTCTGAAGCCCTTATAAAGATTTTATTTTTTAAGTAATCTCTATACCCAAACTCGGGCTCAAAGTCACAAGCCTGAGATCAAGAGTCGCATCTCCACCAACTGATTTAGCCAGGCACCTCCTTAGTGCTTTATTTTAAAAAATTAAGTCAAAATTGATTACAGAGACATTAAAAACATTTGTGCATCAAAGGACATGAATAGATATTTCTCTAAAGAAGACAAATTGCCAATAATGATGTGAAAGACGTTCGACATCAGTAGTCATTAGGAAAATGCAAATCAAGACCATAATGAGATTACACACCCGTTAGGATGAAGATAATTTAAAAAACAGAAAGTACCAAGTATCGGTGAGAATGTGGAGAAATTGGAACTCTTATACTTTGCTGGTACAAACATACAACAACACAACCACTGTAGAAAAACAGTTCATCGGTTCTTCGAAAAGTTAAACGGAATTACCACACGATCCGGCAGTTCTATTACTAGCTACTTACACAATAGAACTGAAAACGAGTACTCAAGTAACTATTTGTACATATATATTGTGTTCATAGCAGCACTATTCATAACAGTCAAAAGATGGCAACAACCCAAATACCCATCAGTGGATGAATGGATAACTAAATTTCAGCATATGTAGATGATAGGATATTATCGAGTCATAAAAAGGAATGAAATATTAAAAAAAATTTTTTTTAAGTAAACTCTATCCCCAATGTGGAGCTGAAACTCTTGAGTCTGAGATGGAGTCCCACGCTCCACGGACTGAGCCAGCCAGGTGCCCCAAAAGCAATGAAATACTGACACCTGCTACCACATGGACGAACCTTGAAAACACGCTAAGTAAAAGAACACATGTTGGGCGCCTGGGTGACTCAGTCAGTTAAGCGTCTGCCTTCAGCTCAGGTCATGATCCTGGGGTCCTGGGATCGAGTCCCATGTCAGACTCCCTGCTCAGCTGGGAGCTTGCTTCTCCCTCTCCTCTGCCCCTCCCCCACCTTGTGCTCTCTCTTGCTCACTCTCTTGAGTAAATAAATAAAATCTTAAAGAAAGAAAAAAGAAGAACATGTATTATTTGTTTTCATTTCATGCAATGTCCAGAATAGGTAAAGCCACAAAACCAGAAATCACGTAGGTGGTTGCCAGGGGATGCAGGAAGAGAAAAATAGGTACAGGGTTTTATTTTGTTTTGTTTTGTGAAGTAAAATGTTTTGGAACTAGATAGAGGTTGTGGTTTCATAATATTATGAATGTACTAAAAGTCATTGAACTGTGTAGTTTAAAATGGTTAATTTTATGTTCTGTGAATTTAAACTCAATAAAAATTAATTATATAGTTCTTGGATCATGTAATAGAATTTGGTGGTAAAATAAATTTGATTATAGATAAAAATATACAAAGTAAAACTATAAAACTTTTAGAAGAGAACGCTGGAGACAATCTTTGTGACCTGAGGTTAGGCAAAGAATTCTTAGCCATGATACTGAGGGAACGATCCATAAAAGGAAAAAACAGTGAACTTCAAAATTAAAAACCTTTGCTCTGTGAAAGACACAATTAAGAAAATAAAAATATAAGCCACTGGGAAAAATTATTTGCACATTCTCTATGTGATAAGGGCTTGTATCCAGTCTATATAAAGAACTGAACTCAATAAACAAACAACCAAATTAAAACATGGGCAAAATAGGCATGTCACCAAAGAAGATATGCAAATATCTAATAAGCATATGAAGATACTGAATATTATTAGCCAATTTGGAAAAGTAGATTAAAACCACATTGAGATACCATTACATACCCATCCAGATGGCTATAATGAAAAGAACTGTAGGGATTAGGCCAACTTTCAAGGATGTCTATTACTAATATACATGGGGAGACTGGGCAAATGACTGCTGGGTTACACAAACCTCGACACATCTACTCTTTTGAACTGGACTTTGGCCAGAGCTCCATTTATTGCTATTTATTACCTGGCCCCTATATGCTCCTATTCTTCTTCTTTTTAGAGATTTTATTTATTTATTTGACAGAGAGAAAAGAGAGAGAGAGCACAAGCAGAGGGAGAGGGAGAAGCAGGCTCTCCACTGAGCAGAGAGTCTGACGTGGGGCTCGATCCCAGGACCCTGGGATCATGACCTGAGCCAAAGGCAGACGCTTCACCGACTGAACCACCCAGGCGCCCCAAAGGATTTTACTTTTAAGGAATCTCTACACCCAGTGTGTAGGTTGTGACTCACAACCTCGAGTCGCACACTCCACCATCTGAGCCCGCCTGGCGCCCCGAACGTGCTCCCGTTCTAACAAGGAACCATGATCACACTGTGGGTCTCAGGTTATCAAAGCCAGCTGGGAGTCTGGCCAATTGTCCTCAAAATTTTAGGTATTTTCCTTTTCCCAATGCCCAATTACCCAAGTAAATAACCGTAAGTCCCTCTGGGAGAAGGCCAGAAGGAATCATTACCAAGTTCAACAGCCGTGTGTTGCAGGGTCCTTCAATCCTGGAGTTCCAGCCTCTTCTTCAATCAGTGGGTTCTGGGTTTGAAAACTGACTTTGCATAGAAACTGGGCAAGGGGGTGTGACTTTCTATTGGAGCAACTGCTTTTATCTTCATCATCATCATCCTTTTTTTTTTTTGGTGATTCAATTTGAAGAGTACCCTTGTTGGCTCACCAACTATTGCTCCGCTGATTACACCAAGTTCTGCTAACTGCCTCTGTAACTCTCCTCTGCTCTGGCCCCGCCGGCTGCCGTCTCCATCTCGCCGCGCACCGTGATCCTTGCCGCCCCCTGGCTTCAACTAGTTAAGCGCGGCCACCTGTCCGCTGTGGCTTTGGGGTCCTCTTCGGCCAATGCTCAGTGAGCCACTGCAGAGGAGGAGAACAGGTCCGCAAGGGGAAATGATGGAGACAGCTTGGATACCAGGCAGCAGGGCCCCAGACACCACACTTTTGCCCAGTTCCCACTACTGCCTGCCAAACCTGTCAAATAAATGTTAAAATGACCCCTTGGAGGCCTTCAAGGGCTGAGGGCTGGGCAAGGGGCCGCCTTTCCGTTTCGTGTTGATGCACTGCCCCCCTGTGGCCACATCCCGAACTTCATCCTCATTTGTCCCCAACCCCGGTCTGCTCTCCAGATGCAGGCCCTTGCTGTAAAGACCCTCCAACCTCACCCTGCTGGGAAGCACACCCCTTCTGGCTTCAGAAAGCACTGTGTGACCTGGGATCGGTTCCTTATCCTCCTGGGCCTCAGCTCCCTCCTTTCTAAAATGGGGTGAGGATAGCAAAGTAAATGAAATGATGAAATAAAATAATACAACTAAATTCCTGGATCAATAAGGGCCCAATAAACACTAGCTCTGGTGCTGTAATGCTCGGTTCTTTTCTCTCTAAATCAGGAGCAGCTGCGGGCGCCTGGCTGGCTGGGTCGGTGGGGATGTGACTCTTGATCTTGGGGTTGTGAGTTCGAGCCCCACGTTGGGTATAGAGATTACTAACAAAAATTTAAAAATAATCAATATATCGATTGATCAATTGATCAGGGGTGGCAGCAGTCACCCTCACACCCGTGCTGCAGTGGGTGAGCTGCGACGTCAGCTGCCAGTCCTGGGGCGCAGCATTCAACGCGAGGTCACCCCCTTTCCAAGGTTCCTTGAGAAACGTTCCGCTAGACTAGTTCGGGTCTTGCTTACTCAGACCACTGCTGAGTAAAAGGCATAGAAGTTGCTGAGATCATGGGAGGCCTGGCTCACACCCTGATTTTGAGACTCGGGAAGAGAAATCCCTCACCAGAAAAAGCGCTACTGTTCTTGAAGCTGAAAGGACCTTCATCCCCATGGCGGGGGTCATGGCAGTGTGTGTTTTCCTCTAACCTCTCCTTCCTGCACCCGTTGTTGGAACCTCCCAGGGGCGAGACCGCCAGGTGCCTTCCCGGACAGGATTTCTGCCCTTAAACAGCCAGGCTGGGGACAGCCGTTAGCCCCTCTGTCTCACAGAGCAGGAGACTCAGGCTCGGCGATGAGGAACCGCTCCAACCCCACACGGCCAGCCTGGGCCTGGGCAGGGATTCAGTCCCAGATCTGGCTCTTCCCATGCTTGGCCCTGGGTCACTAGAGCAGGGCCTCCCTGCCTCCTTGTCAACATGGAGCCCGTTCAGGAAGACTGATGGCCAGCCTTGCTTACCGAGAAAAGGAGCCCTGCCCCCATCCTTGCTGAAGCGATCCCTTCAACCATAAACACAAGCAGAAATGTTTCAGGAGCCGCGACCCTTCTGTCCCAGCAATTAGCCAGGCTCGTCCATCTGAAGGACAGAAGAAGCAGCTGGAAAATCGGGCTGGTAATTGAAGAAGGCCTAGGTGAGGTGCCGTGACTTAAATGTTCCTGATGGGTGATGACCTCCAGCCTGTGGAATGCTCCAATTTGGGGGACAATGTTCAAATATAGCATAAAGGCCACCAGTTCAATTCCTAATCTTGAGAAAGAAATTTATGCATATTGCAGGACCAGTTTGTAAAAGTTATTAAGTGGCTTTACGGGTCTACCCACAAATTTTCCCAGGGATGATTTTCTAAATGTTTCCAGAGAGACTCTTCTGAATTCTTGGCTCCTCTGAATTTATCGTTGGAAAGATAAGGCAGAAATTTTGAAGGGGTTAGAGAAGAACGTTCAAAGAACAAATCATCTTGTGTTTTCTAGAAAAGTCCTCATTTTAATTTACTGTCGTATCAGGTATCATGCCAACTGGATTTTATTCTGATTTGAGTCAGACCATCTGGGTCAGGGGCTTGGCTCTGGCAGGGACGAGACCCGGAAAATCTATTTTACCTCCGCATCTGAGTGTGAAACCTTCCCCCGCCGCAGCGTGGTGGCCAGCGGGACCATGAGGACCGTCGCTGCCGCGGCTGGGCCGGTGGCCACGCTTCTCCTGACCTGGCTCTTCCCCACGCTGAGCGCCCACGGGTTCCGACAGGATGGTACGTACACAGGCGGCCAAAGTCAGCAGGATGTCAGCTCCCTGTGTCCGGAGTCCCACGGGATGACGCCGAGCTGGGGGTCCCGAGAGCAGATGGCCCGGGCAGCGAGCCGCCGTGCTGTGCAGAGACGCCACCTGTCGCCTGGAGCCCAGAGGCCTCATGGGTGAGGCAGAGGCCTGCAGACGTCTTTGGAGGCAGGGGGACAGTGGCAAGGGCTACCCCTGGGAGACTGGGGAGAGAGATGAGAAGGCCTCATAGCAGGCTCCAGAAAGATCAGGGTGGGTGAGAATCAGCCCCAGGGCAGCAACTCCCTAAGCCTCTTCTCTCCGGCTGCTCCGGGATGAACTGCAGGGCCGGCCACCAAGACCTGGGTCAGACTGGCCTGTGAAGACGTGCAGGGTTGCTGCCGCAGGGCAGAGATCTCCCCTGAACTTACTTTCACAGACTGTAAGATGGAGAGATTAAGACTATCTCACATCTTGGGGCACCTGGCTGGAGGAGCGAGCAACTCTTGATCTTGGGGTCATGAGTTTGAGCCCCACGTTGGGTGTAGAGATCACTAAAAAGTAAATAACTAAAAGTTAAAAAAAAAAAAAAAAGGACTCTCTAACATCATGTGGGTTTTTGTTTTTTTGAGCTAAAGCCCACATAAGGGTGCCTGGTTGGCCCTGTCCGAATGAATTCGAGCCCCGTGTTGGGTGTAAAGATTCCTTGAATAAATAAGACTTAAAGGAAGTTCGCGTAGAATTCACTGTTTAAAGTGTGTCCAAGTCTGTGGTTCTTAGTATGTTCACGGCTACTTCTTCTAGAACATTTTCATCACTCCAAATAAGAAACCCCTTCCCATTAGCGGTCAGTCACTCTGCACTCTGCTCCCCCAGCCCCTGGGGACCACGAATCCACTTTCTGACTCTCTGTATTTGTCTATTCTGGTCATTTATTTAAATGGAACCATACACAGGGGCGCCTGGGTGGCTCAGTCAGCTAAGTGTCCGACTCTCCATTTCGGCTCAGGTCATGATCTCAGGGTCGTGGGATGGAGCCCCGCGTCGGGCTCCGAGCTCAGTGGGGAGTCTGTTTGGGACTCTCTCTCCCCCTCCCTCTGTCCCTCCCACCCTACCATGGGTGTGCTCTGGCTCTCTCACTCTAAAATAAATAAATAAATCTTTTTTAAAAAAATTAAAAAATAACCAAAAATAAATGGAATCATATAATATGCGGCCTTTCGTGTCTGGCTTCTTTCCCCTGGCACACTGTTTTCAAGGCCCTTCGGAGCTATGGCACGGATCAGAGCTCCACTCCTTTCTATGGCCACGTGATACTCCCTTGTGTGGCTGCGTCGTGGTCCGTTTGTCCCTCCATCACCTGAAGGACATTTGAGTTGTTTCTGCTCTTTGGCTATTATGAGTAATGCTGCTGTGAACGTTCATGTAGGAGTTTTTGTGTGAACATATGTTTTTCAGTTTCTTGGGTGCATACCCAGGAGTGGAATTGCTGGGTCATACAGTGGGTGACTCTTTGCTTAATGTTTTGGGGAACATCCAGACCCTTTTCCACAGTGGCTGAGTATTTTATATTGGTATGTACTTTTAAAATCATAAAAAACACTTTTTAAAAAAATTTATTATTATTATTATTATTTATTTGACAGAGAGAGAGGGGGGGGAACACAAGCAGGGGCAGAGGGAGAGGGAGAAGCAGGCTCCCCACAGAGCAAGCAGCCCGACTCGGGGCTCAATCACAGGACCCTGGGATCATGACCTGAGCCGAAGACAGACGCTTAACGACTGAGCCACCCAGGCGCCCCCATAAAAAACACTCTTAACGGAGCCTGGTCCAAAATATTCATTCTTTCATCCCTTAGATAGTTGTGGAGTACTTACTATGGGCTAAACTCTGTCGTAGAGAAAGTGGTGAAGGATGGAGAGCTGGTATCCGTGTGTGTGTGTGCATGGGTGTGTGATTGTATGTATATGTGTATGTTGCTATGAGTGTGTGTGTCTGTGCAGGTGTGTCTGTGTGTATGTTACTGTGTATGTGTGCGTGTGTGTGTATGCGTGTGTCTCCATGTGTCTGCGTGCATGCGTGTGTCTGTTGGGGAGGTGATGCTGATAGAATTATCAGGAAGCGGTAGCAGGAAAGGGGCTGGGAATTCTGGGCGGGCCCAGGATGGCCGTTGCTACTTGGATGGTCAGGAAGGCCTCACTGAGAAAGGGAAGGAGCTGAGGGAACGTGGCCCTTCCCAGGAAAGGCAACTGCGACGGCCGAAGTCCCAAAGCTGGGGCGCGCCTGCGGGACAGCAAGGGGGCCCGCGAGCCCAGTGGGGCGGGAATAAAGAGCAGCAGGGGCCGAGCACAGCAGAGAAAAGGAACCACAGCCTGCGGGGCCTCAGGCCACGGTGCGAACTCCGGCTTCACTCTGAGAGACGTGGGAGCCATCGCGGGGAATCGAGGCTCGTGGTGACGGGAACCTCCCGGGTTCCAGTGAGATCATCCAGCAGCTGCGTTGAGAGGGAGCGGGACGAGATAGGGATGCCGGCTGTGGCGATGACCTCGGTGGCAGAGGAGGGTGGCCTGGGCCATGGGCGGCCCTGGAGGCGGTGGAAAGGGGCTGCTTCCTGGACAAGTTGTGGGAAGACAGCCGACCGGATTTGCTGACTAAATGGATGTGAAGTTCAAGGAAGAAGAAAAGTAGAAGATGATTCCGCCAGATGGTGGCCCAGCAACTGCAAGGACAGAAAGCTGGTATTTAGAGGGGCGTCTTGGCTGTGCTCACGGCAGAACCCCGCGTGCCGAGAACAGTGCCTGGCACTCAGTAGGGTCAACCAACTGAGCAGATGGAAAGGTGGCACGGTCCTCAGGAAGGTCTCTAGCAGCCCTTATTGTTTGACACCTGTGGTCACCAGACCTAGGATGACACCTCCCTCCCCCCGATCTCAAACTCTACCGGTAAAGAATCTTGGGTTTCTGTGATTTTTAGTAGGTCCCTGATTCTCATGGAAATTTTTGCCAGAATCTCTCACAGGTGTTTGCAGTGGGCAGGCTAATTGAATCAGTGTACTGCCTTTACCCAGATGCATGCATTCTGTCTTCTAGAATTTGGTCCCGTGAGAATCTTATGCCTGTTCTCTGCCTTCTCACCTACCACCTACCATTTACTGAATGGTCACTGGGTACCCAACACTATGTCAACCTATTATTTTTTTTTAAATATTTTATTTATTTATTTTAGAGAGAAAGTGGGGGGCAGAGGGAGAGAGAGAATCCCAAGCAGACTCCCTGCTGAGTGCGGAGCGTGGTGAGGGACTCAATGCCAGGACCCTGAGATCGTGACCTGAGCCAAAACCAAGAGTCAGATGTTCAACTGACTAAGCCAACCAGGCGCCCCACAACACATTATTTAATACTATTATTAGCTTCGTTTAATAGTGAGGAAATAGGCACACTTTTTAATGAAGGTTAACTTGACCAAGATCATACGGTTAGTAAGTGGAAGATCCGGAATGGAAACCTGTCTATGCTTGCTCCCCCCGCGTTTTTTTTTCTCCCTCTTCTGGGGCGGATGTTCACATGTCAGGAGTGTTTCCATGGGAACTCCTGCATTCAGAGGGAAACTGGACCTTTCCAACTCTAAGCTTTAATTTCAGAGGTCCATTCTCCAGGTGAGGTGTTTGTTTTTATTTTTTAAGATTTTATTTTTGGGGGCACCTGGGTGGCTCAGTCATTAAGCGTCTGCCTTCTGCTCAGGGAGTGATCCCAGCATTCTGGGATCGAGCCCCACATCAGGCTCCTCCACTAGGAGCCTGCTTCTTCCTCTCCCACTCCCCCTGCTTGTGTTCCCTCTCTCGCTGGCTGTCTCTATCTCTGTCAAATAAATAAATAAAATCTTTAAAAAAAAGATTTTATTTTTAACTAATCTCTACACCCAACATGAGTCTTGAACCCGCAACCTGGAGATCAAGAGCCACACGCTCTACTGACTAAGCCCCAGCCAGGCGCCCCCCATTCTCTAGGTTTTTCCCAAACTTCACCTTTAACTCAGCTTGATTTCGAGCCTTATCCATTGTCCTTGACACAAAACTGTGTATCTCTTGAGCTCACCATGAATTTCAAATTTTAACCTTTGATCAAGGAACACGATCTTTGTTCCTCTTCCTCCTTGGGGCGGGCGACATCAGTAATCCAGGGCATTCTGCAGATTTCAGGCTCCTGTCCAGAATGGACTGACCTATTATTGCCCAGGACCTGCCTCCTAGTTCAGGCATGATTTGGGCACTTTTGAGGTAGGAGAAGGAACCTCAAAATGATGAGCTAAACCCTAATTTCTTTTCTGTTTCTTTTTTTTTTTTTTTTGAGATTTTATTTTTAAGTAATCTCTTCACCTGATGTGGGACTCGAACTTACAACCCCAAGATCAAGAGTCACATGCTCTACCAACTCAGCCAGTCAAATCGCCCCTTCAACCCTGATTTCTAATACTGAAAATTCGTATCAATTCTCATCATTCATTGTAATCTTTCCAACCACTTCTTTCCACCAATCTTATTCCAGCCTTTCTCCTGATTCCCATCTGCTATGGCTGGTTACAGAGGTTAAGACATCTAAGAGCTGAGTGCTTCCAGATACTTTGTCAAACACTGCCCTAAAGTCTACCTGAAATGCCTCATTACCATGTGCACAATGTCTACCTTATAGCAATATAATAACATGTGAAAACCAGGATTTGCTGCATCCTTTAAGAAATCTTAGGAGCACCTGCCTGGCTCAGTTGGTAGAGCATCTGGCTCTTGATCCCGGTGTCAGGAGTTCAAGCCCCACGTTGGGTGTAGAGATTACTTAAATAAACAGAAACTTAAAAAAGTCTTCGGCAATCATTGGCTGAAGGCAGTTTTTAAAAAGATTTTATTTATTTATTTGAGAGAGAGTGAGAGCTAGAGAGCACACACAGAGGGAGAGGGAGAGGGAGAGAGAAGCAGACTCCCCCTGAGCAGGGAGCCTGACATGGGGCTCCATCCCAGGACCTTGAGATCAAGACCTGAGCTGAGATCAAGAGTCGGAGGCTCTACTATCACTTTTAATGCTGTTATTACCTGGAAGCAGTCGGGTGTTCAAAAGGGAGAACCAGGGGCGCCTGGGTGGCACAGCGGTTAAGCATCTGCCTTCGGCTCAGGGCGTGATCCCGGCGTTATGGGATCGAGCCCCACATCAGGCTCTTCTGCTATGAGCCTGCTTCTTCCTCTCCCACTCCCCCTGCTTGTGTTCCCTCTCTCGCTGGCTGTCTCTATCTCTGTCGAATAAATAAATAAAATCTTAAAAAAAAAAAAAAAAGGGAGAACCAACAACAACCAAGAAGCCAAGAGGGACCCTGAAGAAGAATAAAAGATTAATGAGGAGCAAAGCCTTGTACCCTATCTGATCCTGGGTGGGACTCCTATTCATGCAGATGAAGAAATTCTGAGGGTTCTTCCCAATTCCCTCTTCCTCGTCTCACTTGTCCTGTGAAGTTGGAAGTAAGTTTAGTAAGTATTTCAAAGTCCTTTGCTGGACTGCGGACCGAGGCCACACCTCCACCTCTCAGGCTCGGCATGATCTTCCTGGTCTTCCCAAATGACACCAGCAATGGGTCTTAGGGTAACCTGGGTGGGTCCTGAAAATTCTGTAGGCAAATGTAGCTAAGCTTCAGGTGTCACTGGAAGCATTAATGAAACGCACATGCACAGACAGAAGACAGAAGGAAACAGGAGAGGAAGCAGGGAGGGACAAGAGGAGAAATAAGATATTCACGGGGGGTTTAAAACTACAGAAATTCCGGGGCGCCTGGGTGGTGCAGTCGTTAAGCGTCTGCCTTTGGCTCAGGGCGTGATCCCAGCGATCTGGGATCGAGCCCCACATCGGGCTTCTCCACTAGGAGCCTGCTTCTTCCTCTCCCACTTCCCCTGCTGTGTTCCCTCTCTCGCTGGCTGTCTTTCTCTGACAAATAAAGAAATAAAATCTTAAAAAAAAAAAAAAAACAACTACAGAAATTCCTTGAGGAACAGCTAAGACCCTGGACCACAGATGTCCAAGTCTGTTGCTGGGCACTACTGATATGTTAACATGATACAATTTAGCCATTGGAGTCAAGCTCTGTTATCCACATGAATGAAATGGAAAGTGATGTGTGTAGCACAAAGTTTATTTATATATGTACCCAAGAATGTATTCAAATCAAAAAACACAGGAAAGCTGGGTGGCCAAGTGATGATGTTATAAAGGAGAATCCATATAAGGGTTCAGTGTAGTCTGGGAGCCTGTTGTAATGTCTGTAATTTATTCTAAAATACTACTGTATCCTCAGTGTGATATTTTCCAAGGTAGCTTTAACTCTAAGAGAAGTCAGCGAACAAGGTGGCTGCCATCCAACGGGGCCATGCTCCAGCGGCAGCTCCGACATGCTCTTTTGCAATTCAACAGACTTTAATTAGCATACTGCATATCCAAAAAAAAAAATTTTTTTTTAAGATTTTATTTTTAAGTAATCTCTACACCCAACATGGGGCTCGAACTCATAACCCCAAGATCAGGAGTCATATGCTATACTAACTGAGCCAAGTAAGTGCCCCCCCGCCAAAATGGGTTTTTATTGTGAAACTAGTGTCAATTGTCATGAGAGGCTGTCATAGGCAAAATGAAAGGTATTCAAAACTGGTCAGAATAGTTTACGTGACTAGGGTGTAAGAATCCACGAAGTCTTCAGGCCCTAAAGATAGTGGCTGAGGCCTGCTCCCGAGTGACCTGGTTCACTTGCCGATTTAGGAGGATTGCAAACTCCTAGGAATATGGCTGCTTCTACCTCAAGGAAACCTTTTACACGGGGTGTGGTCAGAACATCTGAAGGAGAGCTGGGAGTTCATCCAACTTACAGGAGAGGACACCCCATCTGCTCGGGTGCCGGCTTTACTATTAGATGCAGACTGATGTGTTCTGGGTACGGCAGAATTCTAAACGGGCTCACATCCGACAGCAAGATTTAAAGGAGCAGCTCGCACAGCAGATCAGATCGGACACCTGATCTACCAAATGCAACAGGCTTGGGGACCCTGAGACGCTCCCAGTTGGGAGAGGGAGAAAGGCTCTTTTAGGAAATTGTTTCTGAAAAACTCTCTTGTAGGGAAACGTCTGTAAAAGTCGCAAGTTGTAAACGATGCTTCGGCTTAGCCCGAAGCTCTGTGCCTCCTGAGAGCTCAAAAAGAAGGAATGATGAGAGAGGACAGTGGCGATGGTGTTTATGGAGACAGAGGAGCCAACGAACCAACCACAGGCCACATCCAGCCGTCTACATAGGACACAAAGCGAAGACCAAGTCCCTGGTGCTTTGGAAAGGATTAGTAAAGACCTCTTCCACTAGAAGAGAGCAAATGCCAGGCTAGGTCTGAGGAAAGCTGCCCTTAGCAGGGTACAAACCCCACGTGGCCCACGGGGGTTTTCGAATCATATGTGCTCTCACCAGTGTCTGTGCACGACCTGTGTGCCAAGGAGCAGTCTCGGGGACACACGGTCATACTTAAGGGTTTCTCTTTGATTCAATGATCTTTTACCAGTTGCTGTAAAGTTCAACCGACCTTGTAAAACCTGAGCACTTGCAGGGAGCACCCTACTTTGTAATTGGAGGAACCTCACTAGGGCGCAACCCACCTGACAAGGGACTCAAATGCCATGTGGATTTTAGCGTCTGGGCCAGCTTCGCGGGGAGATGAATCATCTTTCAAATCTGAATGTTACCCAAGTTGAGGGAGTGGCAACAAACGTCTGCATACGAGATGTGCTGTGCGGTTCCTTACACAAGGAACTCCCCGAGCTCATCTATTTATTCACAGAACAATTATTTAAACAGAGGCCGAAAAACCGAAGCGCACGAGCTCACGAGCACTCCTCGAAGACGGAGCACGGCTGACGCCGACGGGCACGAGAAGTGGCTCTTCTCACTGTTCTGAAAAAAGTCACTTAACAGGACTTTGCAATACCGGGTTGAAATGACGCAGATAAAAGCAGGTTTAAAGCCACAGAATTTCCTAACACTGTCACAGAAGACAAGCCTGCCTGCCAACTGCGGCTCGTCCTGCACGCTGGGGACGGGGTGCAGGTGCCACGCCTGAGGGAGACACCCAGGCGGCCGAACGCGGGCCGGGGAGCTCTGGGCGGGCGTGCACATCGTCAGCCCGTCACTGCGGCAGATGTTCGTACCTGGTGTTTTACTTACGACTGCACGTGAAAGAAAGTTTGCGTGTGCTCCAGACTGTGCGAGCCTATCATTTAAAACCACGAGGTATTTTACACAAACATCGCAGCAGGCTTTCCTCTGCAAAACGGATCCATCTGTTGAAGAGCTTTTAGTGCCTACTCCTCTGTTAGACCTTGTCTTTATGGGGTCTGGTCTCATAGCGCTGTCCTAGCCGCATCAGCCTCCGGGGACATTAGACTTCTTACTGAACCTCTTTCAGTGGCAGGGATCCCATTCAGAAGACCCTTTTCTCCAACCACCTCCTTCCGCTACCCTTCCTCTTGATCACTTCCCTTTTGCTTTAAATAGATAATGGGATGAATGTCTGTGTTACTTCTCTGATTGTAATAATGTATCTGCTATCCTAAGCTACATTTCTTTGGGGGCCATAGGGAGAAGGGCTATTACCTGAGTCCAATAAATGGAATAAGAATGGACTACTCGATAGTAACAAACCTGGGCTCCAATTGTTTTTTTTTTTTCTTTCTAAAATAACAATACAATCTAAATATAAATCCATATATTTAACTGTAGCCAACAACAGAAATGGAATCTTAGGACTGCAGCTATAAAAGCATAGGTATTTCTACTTGTTCACAATAGCTGAAATATTTAGGAGACTACACGAATGAAAAACAATCTGAGGAAGTAATGAGGCAGATTCGACATTTCAAATTCCAAATTCCATTGTTCTCCATGATGAAGTATCCAGGAGTGTGAGGTCTATCGCTATCCTACACACAATGATGGCTTAGCAGGAATTCATTTGGGATTCTTCAACACACTGTATATTCTACTCCATAATTCACACAGAAATAGAAACAAGTATAGTTTCCAACATTCTCCGTAGGTCTTCTTCACTATATTTTGGGGGTTCTCTACGAGTCATGACATTAAACTCCTAGAACACCTTGAGCAGAAAGACTTAAATTATTTTCAAGCAGGAAGCAGAGACAAGCACTAGAGAAAGAACACTTCAAACTTACACCCTGACACTCAAAACTCAACAAAAACCTTGCAAAACTCAGGATCTGGTCCTTAGAAATCTGAAGGTGAAGTAATAACAAACAATGGTATATTGATTTTGACTCCTCTGCATCAAAATCTTTGTAATTATTTTTATTCAATAAATCCAATAGTATGATGTTAATCCGGAAACTAAAGAAAAAGGACACAAGAATTTGAAGGGCTTAAATATATTTTTTATATTGATAGTCTGTGTCTTTCTACCCTAAAATACATTATTATTGATTACATACAGGACGAGGTGAGGTATTTGTAAAATATCTGGTAAAAAATAATTAATATACAGTATTCTACATGAGATGGACTCTTATGAACCTTTAGGTCTGCTGAAGTGTTCAACTGATCATCTAAATTAAACTGCCCTGAATGGACTTACAGTTGTTCCCTCAAACCATGTTAAAAAAGGAAGGATCTTACATTTTCCCAGAATTTGTGCAGAAAAGGGAAAGCACATTATTGGCAATTTCTATTTCTCACATCCAAAGTAATGCATTCACACAAAATCAGGACCTCCACGTTTAGCATAAAAAGGAAAAAAAAATATCTTGGATTAGAGATATAATAATATCCCTGCATAAAGGTTAGGCTAATTCACCAACAGCAAAGAAATTCAAGTGGTCAACAGTCTTGAAAATGCTTTATTGAAATGTGTGACTTATGTGCAGAAGATGTGTTTGAAAAGACCACAGCTTGAAAACTGGTTTTTGAAACGTCTCAACAACCAATTGGAAAAAAAAAAAAGAAAGAAAAAGAAAAAGAAAATCCCTACTGGACTTGACTTCTAGTATAACCAGAAGCCTGGTGTAAAATTTTCCTTTAAAACATTTTCCATCACAGAAACTAAAGAAAACAAAGCTATTATATTTGGAAATTGTTGGAGTCTGAAGTTTCAGAGGAGAAGCAACAGTTTTTAGACATGTGGGGTGACTTCTTTTTTGGTTACATTTGGACGAACATGGACTTCACAGTTCTCGGAAGAACACCGGAGGGTGTTCAAGTCCGTATGCTTGTCGTGTTGGAGGGACGGAGGAACACAGATGGGACAGGAAAAGGACGACAGGAGAAAGAGAGGAGACTTGAGAAAAGAGAACTGGAACAAGACATGATTAGGTTAAGTCTAGTTATAAATTTATCAGAAGCTGTGCGCACCTTTTTTAAAAGTCCTAAATTTACATTCCAAAAACTGCCCCCCAACCCCCAGACCCGCTGTCCCTGCCTTGGGAGCTACTGTGAAAGTCTATGCACAAAAACTGAAACAGGAAATAAAAAATATCCCGGCCCCTCCAAATCCCAAAACAAACCCCAAAAAGCTGTACATTTTTTTTTTACACATAGGATTAATAATATAGGCATATAGGTGGCATGATTCAATTAAAAGGCTTTACTTTTTATGCCAGAAAAAACCCAATAAATAAAAGGTGCTAAAGTTAGCATTAAGAATTTGGTTGTGATATACTGACAAAATCTGGGAAGGCAAATCCTCAAAGCTCCCCTGATCTGATCTGATCTGTCGCAGCAAACTATGAAGCAAGTACATAAATAACGCAAAATATGATTGCGAATGTGAGATTTTCAAAAACAAAGACAACATAATTCAGGTTAACTCGGTTGAACAGTGAATAAATGAAATTCATCTACACCTGAATAAAACATATTTAACAATTGAAAAAAACTTTTCAACAACCACAACAAGTAAGAACTTTGAACACGTATGAACAGGATGGGTTTTAGGGCACACGCAGGCCCTGCAGCGGATTCCGACAGTCGCTTTACTGGTGTGTCCTCTACAGTGGAGTTCAGAGAGACAGGCCGAGCTCCGCACAGGCAGGATGACTAACAGGGCGACAGGACAGCCACACGGGGCGGAGGCGATCCCTGGCTATGACCCCCAGCCTCGGCTGCAGAGCCAGCTTTGCGTGTAGGAGGCACACAAGAAAGGTGACCCGGGCAGACATTATTCAAAAGCTACTTCCGCCGCGTAACCATTGAATAATGCTCAGGAAAGCTTTGGGCTTTTTATGTTTGTTTAAGTTTTACTCCTTGTATTTAATTTTTTAAATAACAAGGTCACTAAAACTCATGCACGCTGCAAAAAACCTCATGCAGTAGTTAAGGTAAACCATCCAAGCAGTTTTTATTCATTAATATTCATAAATACACACAGCAGCTTCATTAGAGATTTCAATTTTCCTCTTCAGTTTGAATGTGGAGTATTAGGAGAGCCTTTGCATGTCACGGTACAGGAAGCAGAGATCACCCCTGCACTGCTACCTACATTACCTGCTAGAAGTAAAAATTAGTTAAGTGGAAATGATTATCATATATATTTTCTCTCTTCCTTTGAATGTACACAATGTAACAAGAGTGACAGACCTGAAATTACAATCACCAAACAAACCCAAGATAGTTGTTGTCCACTTTCATTGGCAAATACAGCACAGAGGACATTGTCTGCGAATTGGGATGTCATCAAAGAGGAGGTGGCGGAGGCTCATTTCCTTTATTACTCTCTTTTAAATTTAGGTTTTCTAAAGCAACATCTAAAGGCATAATATCTACACAGCCCATAGCACCAAAATCTGCCATCTCCCCCCGTTCATCCTCGTCGGAGGACGAGCTCTCTTCGCGCACTAAAGTGGACAGAAGGAGCTCTTGGACGAACAGGCTGCGGTCTGCGCGCTCGCTTTCCATGGACTGGCGCTCTGTTTCAGACATTTTAGGATCATTCAACCTGTGTGAGTTAAAAAGAAAAGATCTTATTGGTAAAATGGCAACGAACGATGGCAGGGTCAACGTGGATGATGTCCGAGCCCGAGCTAGCTTCAGAGTGGGCAAAACTCAGACTCCAAAACCTACTGTTTCAACTCTTGGCTCTCAGTTGTCACCTTCATTATGCTGCGCTGAGCTCCCCACACCTGCGGCGACACTGTCACCCTCAGGTGCAAATCTAGGCTTAATTAGATTCAGTGGGGAAAAAAATATTCTTAGACTTCTCACACCCCCTCTGGGAAAAACGGTTGTGCACATTTTCCCGAGGAAAACAAATTTCCGATAGGTAATACGCTTGGGGAAGTAGTGATTTCCTAACCAGAATTTCACCTGTGGGCAGGAAAAACAGGGAAAGGAGCAACCCTGGTCACGAAAACTAGTGACTAGAATATTCAGCTGAAAGAATCCTAAAGGTTCTTCTGACTTTTCTATTATTTCCATCTAATTCTTCCTGAAGTGAAGATCTGTCCCGAAGCCTGAGAGGGCAAGAAAACACACACACACGGGCACCCACCCCCACCCCCCATTTCTCTTACGAACGACCGAGCAGCAGGCGGACTAAGAGCCCGGTATGCTCATCTGATGATACATGCACTGCCGAGACCTGCGTTATGCTGGGAACTAGGCTCGTCTGCACGGACACTGAACACACGCGAGAGCGGAATCCTTGTTACTAACCTGATTAATGACTTAAGCTGAATTCTGCTTAGTTTCAGTATTGATTTTATTTCTCTACATCTGTAGTGTCAGAGAAAGAAAGGGAAACAAGCTGGAGCCCTGAGGGCAGGAAAAATAACCAAACGGGGGGAAGATGGTGACCGTGCAAGGGCACCCAGGAGGCACGCACGGCAGGTGGCTCTCCCAGGGGAGGCGCACTTCAAGCCCAGGTTCTGCCAGGGACAGGTACCTGCATCGCGCTGTCGCACCCATGCTGAAAGGCGCAGGGGCATCCCAAAGTCACAACAGATACTGGGTCCTTACTATGGGTCAGGCTCTGTGCTAAGTGCTTTTTACAGGTGTTGTCTCTTAACTCCTATGAGTTAGGTCCTATTCTTAACGTTTTATAGGAAGAGGAACCTGAAGCAGAGATTAAGTGACATGCTCAAAACCTCACAGCTGTCAAGTTCAAAGCCACTGAATGATTAGATCTACGGCTCAGAAACAAACAAAAAGATCTCAATTTCAGAACGTAAAGAAGGCAAAAGGATCTGGAAGGTAACCGTAGAAATGCCACTAAACCCACACCGAGAGGCAATGACTGATGCTACACAGAAGGCTGCCGACAGTGAGCGAACCAGAGACATGGAGGCTGAGGTCCCCAACCCTTTGGGGGGCATGCAATTAAAATACCACTATTTGTTTTTTTAAGATTTTATCTTTAGGTAATCTCCACACCAATGTGAGGCTTCAATTCACAACCCCGAGATCAAGAGTCATACGCTCTACCAACAGACCCAGCTAGGCGCCCCACAACATTAGTTTCTATTTTTAGGAAATAACTGAGAAAATATTCACTCGAAAAAGGCAGATAAAATCTGGTACTAGGGCTAGATCCCCAAATGGGCCAAACTTCATTTGGGATCTGGAAATAACTGCAAAGCTTGTGAAGATCTTCAAACTGGAGTTAGCAAAACCAGCTGACTCCATTACCAAAGACTGAAATCTGACATAAGCCCTGAAACAATCACTTTCTAAAAGGACAACAGTTTTGGATCCCAAAGAAACTGGTGGGTTTCCCCACCATGAGTTCCAGGGCAACATGCACAAGAATGGTCCCTGGTCAAAGAAGCCAAAGACAAGGCTTGGGCCCTACAAACATCACGTAATGGCTACACGACCAGAGACCAGGCTTTTCCTTTGGAAACACCGCAGCCTTGAAGGTTCATAATGCATGTTAAGATAGTAAAGTTCTGAGAAGCCCAACAATAAACTACTTTTGTTACTTAGTTTTGCCCAAAATTATTCGTCAGGAAAAAAACTGAACATAGTAACTATCTATTTCCTTAGAATAATATATCAAGTTCCAGGGAACGTTTTTGGGAAATATTGCCTAATATAAATCATATGAGTCAAGAGCAAATGATACAATGAAAGATGGGGAAAGTGGTCTGCAAACTGCAAGGTTCTGTGCACCGAGCGGTATCGGATGACTGAAGTGGCTCTTCAGGAAGCTACAACCGGAATCCAAGGAAGGCAACTCAAAGGCTACCCACGCCATGCCCTGGGAGCTGGGTGTCTGGTGTAGAGTAACCACAGAGAGAAAAACCCCAAATCCAGCCCACTGAGTTTGGGGCTAAAAAAAGAATGGGTCAAGGATGGGAAGATGTCTTTTCCAAAGACATTCATTCTACCACAGCTCAGTGAACTCTCACGGAAACACACAGTTAGGTTTCCGGTTTGTTGTAAGCATCCGGCTCTGGCAAGCTGGTAGTTCCACACGGGTCAGGTTCCGTGGTAGGATCCACCTGTGGCTCAGTGATGGAGACTGAAGCAACACTTATGGTAATGACTCAGCACAGTTTCTGACTTTGCAGAGATAATCCAAAGGCAGACTGCCCCACCTGAAACTCCTCAGATCCATAACAAATGATCATCATGGGGACCACTCACTGGGCTTTTCTTCTATGCCAGATACTGCGCCAGGCCATACACGTCCTGAAACTGTCTCATCCTCAAAACAATTCTTTCTCGTAGGCCAAACTCAGGGGCTACTGATGATAAAACTGAGGTTAAGAGAAGTTAAGTGACTTGACTAAGGTCCAAACTAGTAAGTGGCAAACCTGGGCTCTAGACAGGGGTCTGCCAACATTTTTTGTTCTGCATCCACAACAGATTATTTACAACTACGCACACGTGCCACTGCACTAGCAGAGATATTAAAAAGTATGATGAAAATATACAGAGATAATACTGTCTTCCACTGTCAATTTGGAGATAACCGATACATTGTACTAATTTTCTCATTCACTTCACGGTTTGTATTTTATACTTCTTTCTGCTCCATTAAAGGTCCAGATCAGTCCAGGTTTATTACCTGCTGAGCCTAAGTCTACTCATCACTGCTTTTTCTAAAATCCTTTATATTCTTAGGAGTCACAAAAAATGCAGACCAGCTTGGGAGAAGAATATATTTGGTGGCTAATGATAGTTTTCTGAAGCAGGTAACTCTATTGCATCCAGTAAAACCATTTACTGTGTGTACTATTTTTTACACCATGGTGAACCGTTTTTTAAAACTATTACTTTTGTTTGTGGCAACTGTAAGAATTTAAATCCTGCTTCTTTGGAAATTCTAAGAAAACTATTATGTTATGAAATCCTCTCTCATACCTTTTAATATTTCACAGCTAACTGAAATTGGCAATTAAAAAAAGGCAAGGTTAATTATGACAATAAATGGACCTAATATGTCCCCAAAATGTAATGATAGGGGGTTTCAGTTTTCAGTTTTTTTTTAGGTTTCAGTTTTATGGGCAATATAGGAGAAAAAATATTCACATTAGGTAATTCGCTGTTGGAACGAGACCACCAGCATTTCTACTTTCTCTAAAATAATCGTTATTTTTCATATTCTTGGGCAAATCCTGAATACGCAATTTTGATTAGATTTGGGAGTTTTAAGACTTTGATCAAAGGCCAAGTCTCCAAGAACATACATAAGGCACAAAAGAGAAAAGATCATTGCGGACTGTGTAGTGCTCAATAAGACATTACTCCTCAAAGCGGTATTGATAAATGAACTACCTTGTTAAAAGAAACTGGGAATTCTGGACAGTTTGCGGACTGCTTTCTGTGTTAGCTGTGTTGGTGGTTGCCGTGGATTGCGTGATTGTAGTGGTGACACTGCTCGTGTTCGTGCGCCGGGTGGCGTTGCGCGCCGTCTCCAGCTGCTGTCGCGCCGCCTGCGCGTGCTGCCGTTCCAGCTGCAGCTGCATCTGCAGCTGCTGTAACTGGGAGGCGGAAGGGCCGGAAGAATTAAGCTGTCCTCCTGCAGAACGTCTCACCCCTGATAACTGAGATAAGAGCTCTGCCAATGGAAACGAAGGCGATTAAGGTCTCCTTAAGACACCATGGAAAACAAAATGCTAAAGATCACTCTTTTAGAGGAACATTAGAAATGACTGACAACAGGCAGGTATCCGTGGCAACGTCAAGTTTCAGCTTGGAGCTCAATACCTTTTATTTTTATTTGTTTATTTTTAAAGTAATCTGTATATCCAGTGTAGGGCCTGAACTCATGACCTCAAGATCAAGAGCTGAACGCTCTATCAACTGAGTCAACCAGGTGCCCCAGGAGCTCAATACCTTTTATTTTATTTTATTATTTTAAAGGTTTTTTTTTTAAGTAATCTTTACATTCACCATGGGGCTTGAACGTATAATCCCAAGATCAAGAGCTGGACGCTCTACTGACGGAGCCAGCCAGGCGCCCCTCAGTATCTTTCAGAATGCCTCCTGGAGGTAGGAGCTGTTGTGCACCGGGAATGCAAATGCAATTAACCCACATACAATTATTTTCATTTTAATAAAACATAACAGACTGTTGCTTAATGGACTAACTGTTATACTTTCTCTTAGTATTTAGTAAATTAAAGTGGATCACCTGCTGGTCCAATCAGAATATACATCGTCTCAACACAAGCTCCATGAAAGCAGGGATCGAGTCTACCATGTATGATACTGCCAGCTCTTAGAACAGTGCCCGACATGCAGGAGGCCTCTAACGTTTATTCAATGATTGAATGATGACCAGAATTATATCCAAGAGACCTGGACCATTTCTATCCGTGACCCTTTGCCCACTCACCTCTGCCTTCTTTCTCGTCCTTTCTGGTACTGATATTTGAGAGTACCAGAGTACCACTGGAGTGAGTACCACTGGCGATGCTCAGTAAGGCTGACTGTCTCCTGACTGTACGGCCTAGTTAGTGGCCTGTTACAATCCAGACTCTTTGTTTCAGTAAGGTTGTACTCATCAAGGGCAATGTGGACCTCTGTCCCTGAGTTCTCATCTAAGTCAGGTGCACGAATTGCCTTGCCCCGTTGAGCAGGGGCAGTGGGAGGGTTCTCCTAGCTTCATGGGATTGACGACTGCCTCACAGACATTCCCTGGCTGGCAAATGCTCTTCATCATTAAAACTCATTAACAGGGTACATTTCTGTTTTCTTCCTCACTCTTGTTTTATCCCAGGGATTCTTATACCATTCTTTTATAGAGTCCATCACTAAAATAAATGGACAGAAAAAACTGAATGGAGAGAATTTCTCACTTTTGAATTTTGCTTCTAGAAATTTAACTTTTAGAGCCTGCTACCAAAAACAGCAGGTAAATATTCTTTTTGAATGAAGACGTATTTTTTAAAATCCCGAAAACTCAGTTTACAGGGCTTATTGCATATCCGGATGCCCACAGCACACTCGGAATTAAGGTTTTCTATCTGTATGCCGTACATTTTTAAGACCATTTATGAGTGGACCTGTTCCTAATTGTTATCACAGATTTACACTTACCAGTGTTCCAGGGTGTTCGGCGAGGTGCATCACAACTTCCAGATATATATTCCACCACACGCACACATTTCAGAACTTGTACGGGCTTTCCAGGGTCTTACTACCTGTCTGTGCTTGGTGTGTCTTACGGTCCCAGGCTACTGTGATTTCTGCCCTTATATTTTGACTCCCAACCCCTCTGCTCTGTTGCTGGCTTCCCAGGGGGGCCATGTATTAGACCCAGTGGACCTGGCTATGAACTACATGTTCAAATTTTGTTTTTTTAAATAAGATTTTTCTAAGCTATTAAAACATGTACTTTTCAGTATGTTCCCTAAGAATATAGTTCTCAAATCAAGACCAAGAACAGAGAAACTCCTACTTGACTTTCTTCTATGAGAAGAGCTTAACTCTTTAGTCTTGTCAATTAGTCTTATTATCTGTGTGCTTGTGGACGTTGAATCACGGGATTCTGGCAGTCTTTCAACTCTGAAATCTTTTATCATTTTCTTGGGTTCCAACAGAAGCCACAAATAGAGAACCCAGAACCATTTCGTATTACCTTCTGCTCTAAGTACTTAAGGAAATGCCAGAATATTATAAACTACTTTATACGGTCTACTTTTACAATATTTATAAGATTTGGGGGAATTCTGTGAAGGAATACAGGAGCATGATGAGAGACTAAAGACACAAATCCCACCAAAAACTTTTAGAGCGCCGCCCCCTCCCTGGTCGTTTCCTTTATGATCAGGCAACTAACTTACCAGCTATAGGATCCATGGCTTCCCTATTGCTTGGAGAATATGAACTCTGAGAAGAAGAAAGTCCACCAGTAGAACTGCTAGTAAAGTGCATGTTTGATCTACGAGCACGAGGACCTCCTAATCCCCGGCCAGGGTGAAACATTCTACGTACGTGTCGAACACCACTCGATTCATCATAACTCCAAAGTTAAGAAAAGAACCCAAGTATTTCACAGAAAGAAAAAAAATTCACTTGAGCCCTTGCTAGATAGACACGCAGATTTCCTAAATTGTAAACATTTAAAAACAGCACATTTAATTTAGAATGCAAATGTCAGAACCATATCTATGAGGGCTATTAACTCAAAAAAAAAAAAAAAGACTCTTAAATATAAAGCAATGAGTGAGTGTGTATATATTGTGTGTGTGTGTGTGTGTGTGTGTGTGTGTGTGTGTTTTCAAAGGGGAAAAAGGTTTTCCAGGTGGAAGAAACTTCTTCCTAGGGTCCAGCTACAATAACCAGAAGGGGTGAGAGGCGCTGTCAGGTCGGACACCCAGGTGAGCCATCTCCTAGCCCTGACCTCAGCACTGAATCTCACGTACGTCCATATTGAAGTAACCAGAACTGATAAGCATCAATGTTAGTACCTGAGGAGAGTGGTGCTAATCAAATCTCAATTATTATCGGTAATAAGAAAGGAACAGTAGGAATAATTTAAATTCAGGAATAAAAGACTCCTTTCGGTTATTAGTTTTGATCAGTCCTCAAGTTCTTTTTCAACACTGCTGCAAAACAGAAAACTAGAGTTGAATTTCTGTAGAAGTGGACACACAGAGTCATACCACATTTCTCAACAGGTCACGTTGCCAGCAGCCTCCCCCATCTTCTGCAGCTGACTCAAACTAAAGGACGTCCCGAAGAGCACACAGCCGCCCAAACTCATGATGACAATCTTGCGTTTCCACGCTGGCCAATGTGTGGGAAAAGCCAGCTCTCGTCGTAATAGAGACTTTTGTTTCAAAGCAGCACACAGAACATCTGTATCGTGCAGAACAACTTTCTGCTGGCTTCCCAGTCTTCAGCTGATGATCGTGGAGTCATTGAGGGACAGGCTGAGGGGCTCCAACAAGCCCTCAGGGGCCACCAGTATGTGCGCTGTCTCATCATGGTATTCAGGATCATGGCTCGGGTTCTACAGGAAGTGATGCTGCGATCATTTTATCTTGTCCTTTAAAAGCATCTGGGTGTAACAATTACACTTTAGGAAGAGTTCCATCAGAACAGTTGACAAGAAGAAAGTTCTGGTGCTTACAAGGCTTGGCGAGAAGCCACGCCCTCATGACAAACAAAGTCACCACACAGCAGCACTTGAAGTACCTGAAAAATCAGTATATTTCCAGGATAACTGCAATGTCAACATTTGGTTTTACAGAACCTCATGGTAATATAGGAATCTCGAATGTAACATATGCCTTCTCTTATTCTTATAATTTTGCGTAATTTAATCTTCTTCTGATAACCAGAGATTCTTACAAAAATTTCACAAAAATGGATGGAGATGATATGGGACAGTCTACTGAATGGACACCAATTTCACTAGAGGCCCTTGAACTTGCTGACAAAGTTCAGGATAAAATAAAAATATTCAGGATAACAGCTTGGCTTTCAGTTATTTGCCTAGCTTCTCCATGAAGACAGAGTGAAACAGGGATCAAGCATAACCCTCTGGGTATGTTATAAGATTCTTTTATGTAAAATGTGAAGTGACTCAAAGACGTAAGTATTCTTGGCCCATCTGGGTTTCCTTATTCTCTTTAAAAAACAACAAACCACACGCTTTCTTCATTATGCTTTCAGTGTCCGCAGCACTTAGCAGAGAGGAAAAGTGGTTTCCTTGATTGGCTCAGGTCTGGCTGACATTCTAATCTCTTAGGTTTGTTCCATGTCCTTATCTTTCCATTAGTTTTCTCATCTTCCCCTAACTCTGAGGGACCATATTTCCAATTAGAAAATTAGGAACCGTAAGCAAGGGATGGGAGCTGTGCAACGAGAAAACCATCAAACCAGTTTCTTCCTCAATAGGACTAAGGCTGAATTATGATTGTCGGGAGGCAATCAAAGGAATCAGAATGAAGTCTGGCAGAGAGAAAAGTTGTAATTAGCTCTTGAATTGCTTCGTACTGCAACGAACACTGAAACCTTTACATGAAAACAGACCCCTAAGTTAATAGGTGATAGTCATAGAAAAACAATTCAGAACTTGAAACAAGCACGGAGGGTACAAAATTAATTACTCTGGTGGGCCGCTCATATCTTGGATTACAAGGAACATCACCAGCCACTGCTGAGAGACCGACTTGTGAAGGGGAAGCAGAAAGAAAAGCGGGAAGGACTCTGGAGCTGGACCTGACCTCATGCTGACCCACTCAGAGACTGGGCGGGGAATGGCGGTCTCTGGAGAAGGGGACTCCAAAGGGAAAGCAGCCCCAACATGCATCCTTGCTCATCATCCCACCGATTACAGGATAAGGCAACAGAGCACAAGAAGGGGAAGCAAATAAATGCGCCTTATATATACTTAGATTTTAATTTGGATTAGCATTTTCCTCTTTTGTATGAAAACTTATAACCCTGTTAAGCGGTCTTAAAAAAAATCTGACTGTAATGAAGTGAAGAGATGAGCAAGGCAACTTTCACTTAACGAGCACTGGTCACGGGACAGTCATGGCGTATAAAGAGAGAAATGAACTGCATCTCAACACTGAGTCACTTTCAGGAAAGGTCAAAAAAACTAAAATAATTTGGAGATTAGTTGTTCTCTCCGGGTATATTGTCCTTAAAAATAATCAAAATAACAAACATTACAAACAACTTGAACCCTTCTTGCCTCTTAAAAGGATATTAAATCTCTAGGGGCTCTGTGTTCAAGTGTCAGGTGAGCGGCGAAGTCATCCGTGACATGATTAGGGTCGCCTCCAGGTAACGCTGCACATATTGGACAAATCTGAAATGAAAGTAAAGAAAGCAGATTTAACAGATGAATACTGATCAAACATCTTGCTGGATGAATATTTTACTCCAACTGAGTTTCAACCAGGCCAAAGCACAGCAGAGATGGTGCGCTCGTCAAAAGCACCAGAGGCCTGCCCGTGACCTACCGCACATCCGCGCTGGTACCTCAACTAAAACAGACCACGTCAGAGTCAGACCCAACAGCTCTCAACGAACAGCTCAAACTTGAGCTCTGGCAAATCCTTTCAACAGCCTGGCCAATGCACCTGCGTGGTCTAGCAAAATAGCTCCCCCCAAAAATTTAAGATGTAAAAAAAAAAAAAAAAAAAAGATTTAAGATGTGCTCTTCAGAAGATGTGCTATTCAGTGCCCATTCCCATCTGACTCAGTCCGGTCTTGAATGGTAAAGACTGACACATAAACATCCCCCAAGTAAGCTAGATTTGAGAGCCAATCTCCAAATGTGACAGCAAAACTCTTATTAAAACACAACTATACAAACTCAAATATTAAGACAGCGTTTACTGATAACAGCAAATGCGCTCTATACAGTCATGAACAGGACTTCCAAGGGAAAATGGGGGTGGAACAAAACGCCAGGGAGTAGGAGACCAACTTCCCAGTACGCCTTAGGGCAAGGGCCAGGACAAAGGAGGAAGAACACGGTGCGTCCAAAGGCAGCGCTCAGGGGAGACTTCATAGGTTGGGAATACTGTTTCTGAAACAGCAGTGTCAGGGAAGTGGCGAAATAGGGAGAAGAGGGGAAGGATTGAAAGAATGAGGCACTTTCAGAGGAAATGCCCTTTCTCTTCTAGAAATCCAAATGGGAAGATGATGGTCTAAGAGTGGTAGTAGCCAAGCCTTGGGGTATGAAGAACTTTAAACAGCAGAGCCAAGAAGACAGGCCTGACGCAAAGGAGCACAACCAGTGGAAGCCCCAGGAAATCACAGAGGTTTAGGCTTGTGTCTTTCGAGGGACGAAAGGGCTGAGGATGGGATATGTGATTCTTCCTGCCAGTACATGTGTTGTGTGGCTCAGTTCTTTCCCCTGGAGTAAAATTCAGGCACTCAGTTGACCTTGCTGCCTGCTCGTGGCAGAGGAGAAGAGGAGAATGGCGCTGGAGACGGGGAGGCAGGGGCAAGGTGAGACTTGGAAGGCCCGCCCTGGGCCACAGAGGGGAAAACAAACTGATTCCCAGAGCCTAAGCCAACACACATCCCCACCCTCTGGTGACTAGAAAGCAGGAGTCCCCTGAGAGTCTGACTCGGATTTGATCCCAGTTCCTCTTACGCCCAGTCCGCTGTCCTGATTCTCTCCGCCTCAGGAGTCTGAGTAGCAGCCTCAAGAAAACCTACAGACGCTCATGAGGATAACATTTAGGCAGGACAGTGTGCGAAAGAAGCAGGGAGGGGGTCACACAGGGATGTGCCTGCGAGAGAAACGAAGAAAGAAAGTAGATAGACATGTGCGTGCCTTTCTTAGAAGATGCCAGAAAGGTGGTCAGACATTCTGTCCTCTGTCAGAGAGAAAAGCAATTGTATCTGTTCATAAGTTCACCAATTCTCAAGTCTTGCCTAGGAATTTAGGTTTTACTGTCGGTATCATTCCTGTGCTGCAACATTGCAAGGCGGCGTCTGGTACACTTATTTCTTGCGTGTTTCTGTCTTGCCTGGCCAGACGGTCGACAGTTTTTGAGAAATGCAGGACAGCGTGATTTGTTTCTTGTTTGGGAACTGTGACCAGACTTGCTGACAGCAAAAAGACCGACAGGTCTGGAGAAGCAGAAACAACCACCAGTTATTTAAAAATCGAACAAACAAGCCAGGTTAGGTATCTTTGAGACTGTTCCGCAACACTAACAGGTACTGGGCTACGGTGTTATTACAATACCACTGACTGCAAGTACGAGACCTTTATCCAAAGAAAAAATAACCATTAAGAGGAAAAGGCACCTTCCTTCTCAAATATTCCCTTTAGGCTGACCTTTGGATAAAATCTATGTACAACTTGAACTCCACAAAGAGAGCTGTAGAAGTTTCGGTACTTTGAGGACACATGTAAATGTTCTTAGAGGAGAAAAGTCTCCTTGAGGATTTGCATTCCTGGAAGGAAGACAGGATGGGGAAGTACAGATACCAAATGTACTAAGAATGCCCTAACAGGACTGACAGTCTCCTACAAACCAGAAAAGCACCTCTGAGATGGGGATGTGGAATACTGTTTAGTTTTGAGTGTGTCTTTACTTCCACATGATGATACCTAAGACCTTTTATAAGACAGGAAAATTCCACACAAAGGATAAGCTATTAACTCTAAAATTATGAGTTTGTCAACATTAATATTTATCGTACTTCCACTGCCACATGATATAGTAACATCTATTACTTGAACAAGAAAATTCCATGTAACACATTAGCTTAACATATGACAACTTGCCAACATTCAGGCACATTGAATTGGCATAACTTGGTGCTTCCTGAAATTGGCTGAGTATATAATTCATCTGGAGCATTTGTTAAAAATATAGTTTCCTAGGCCCATGCCTGGAAACTGATTTTAGGAGATCTGAAAATCTGTTTTTGACAAGGGTTCCAATTATCTTATAATTAGATAAATTTGGCAAATACAGCTTGAATATACAATGGTATTGAAAAATAAGAAATATTTACCCTGTGGAATGAAACACGAAATGTTGTTTTACTTACTATCCCCTTGCTCAAATTTTTATGACAAATGTCTTTGCTATTTATTTGCAGTCTTGTCTTTGCTGCTGTGCGAGTCTTCCTCTTCCGCTTCATCTCACTACTGAAGCTCACCATCAGTCCTGCTTTTCATCTGCAGCCCTCTGGAAGCCTCTATCAATGTACCGAGATGAAATCCCATGCCAAAAACAGAATGGAGTTTCCAATTTTCCACGTGGCCCCAGTGCATGACTGCCAGCAAGCAACCAGTCAGCGTGGATTCTTTTCTTTTTTTTAAGATTTATATATTTATTTGAGAGAGAAAGAGTGGGCACATGAGCAGGGGGTAGGGGCAGAGGGAGAGAGAAACTGAAGCGGACTCCGTGCTGAGGTGGAGCCTGATGTGGGGCTCCGTCTTCTGACCTGAGCTGAAACCAAGAGTCGGCTGCTTAGCCGACTGCGTCACCCAGGCGCCCCAGTCAGTGTGGATTCTTACCACAGGTGGTCACCCATGTCTACACCATACCTTCTGCAGTCATTATTTCACGTACGCCAGGTCAGTACTACATTTATACAACATTTTTCCCTGTGACAGGTTCTGTACATAAAAGTCATCTAAAATCAGCATGCTCGGTTTTTGTTTTTAAACGAGAACTCCACACGTTCTTCCCATGCAATCACCAACCGGTCTAAAGCAAGGTCACACCCCCTGCAGCCGGGGCATCCTCTCTCCGGCTACCGTGCAGCGCCTCAAGAACGACAGAGGACGGAAGTTCTCCTGATGTGGTGAGCTCTTCTCCTTTCCTCGGGGGACGGGTTTCATAGCAAGTTTCTTGCCCACTCTGTTCACTGCTACAGAGAAATGCACTTAAAAAAACTGCCCACCTGCCCCACGCCTCACGTGGCTTCCCCCGTAGCTGGACCGCAGCACTAGAGAGATGGCTCTCACCAGTCAGCGCGTGCCGATGACGAGCTAGACTGGTTCTTTACCATGAGGCTGACCCACTCGGAAGCATCATCCTCCCAGGCCACTTGAAACTGCCCTTGAACTCAGATTCTGGGATACTGCGCTTCTTGTTAATGGCAAGCACTTTAAGAGAAATAACTGCCTTGCCAACTAGTATTTCTCGACTAGGTTTCTGGATCACAAACTTGATAAACTCATGTATTTCTTTCATCTGACTAACTTTACATCCATGAGAAATATTTTCTTTTGAGTACTGGTTCAAAAGCTGTGCTCTCCCTATATCGTCATCTATGGTTATTTTCTGGTAACCCCAAATGTTTGATGCACCATTTCTATGGCAGCCGTGATCTGGTTATGGCAGCACAGCTTCTCTGTAATTTCTGTTTTGGGCCCTTTTGAGGATTCATTTTCATCCATACAATCATTCTGAATAGGTTCGTCCTGTCTCAAAAGAACTACAGAATCACTCATGCTCTACCATCCTTCCATTCCCAAATAACAGCCTACGAGGCACGATGATGGAGAAAGTAATGCTATTCCTTTGTACCAATGCCAAGCCTTCTCTTTACTGTCTACCCAACCAAGTGGACAAATGTTCTGGTTTTAACGGTTCTCTATTATCCGGTCTTACTCAGCTGATTCCATTTTATTTCCCACAACATTCACTGACTTACCATAACTTCCACTTCCTACATTTCTTTCTCAAAACCACATCTTCGTCCGTGTTGTCTCTTTCCTCTGAATAATGCCTCTCTTTCCCATTCTGTCCACTTTTTGAAATCATACCCATTTTTCAAGGCCTACGTAAAGTCACAATGCCCTCCGACTCCTTGTGCGTTATTCTCCAGTTGCATCAGATAATCTAGGGTGGTCTTTAGATGTGCCATAAAGTCTTGTGTGGGTTGAGGCCATGTTTTAAAGTTGGTATGGTAACAGCCATTGTGCCTTACTTACTCCAAGAATTTAGGGACTTCAGAAAGCAATACTTCACACTTCACATATTAAATGTAATGCTCTTGGTTAATACTTGGAGAGACATATTCAGTCATGAACACTTATCTTGAGAAAGGCCAGTAAATATCTTCCTTTCCAAGCTGTCCTTTATAACTGACCTAGGAATGATCTAGAACAGACTTTCTTCTGACATTATTCTTCTGAGGGCAAAGAAATAGGGCTAAAGTAAATGTGTTCCTCTCACCCTTTTCCCATGTTAACAACTAACAACTCAGTTAATTTCTCTCAGGCACCTATGCTTGTTCTCACATAACACCCTTCTACAGCCCCCATTTTCCTGTTTCTTTGCTTTTTGTCCAGTCATCACTTGAACTTTCCTTCTCCTTTTTCCCGTTCCTTGTTCCTTTTCTCTACTACAGCTATGGGTCAAGTTGTGAAGTTAGTCATGGTTGAAAAGATGAAAGGTACTGCTCTTGTATCTGAGGAGTTACGGGTTCTGGAGCAAAATTAAGATGTAGTGAAGTCTGGGTGCTCAGTTAAGCGTCTGACTCTTGATTTCACCTCAGGTCGTGACCTCAGGGTCATGAGACTGAGCCTTGCATAGGGCTCCATGATCAGCGCGGAGTCCGCTTGAGATTCTCTCTCCTTTCCCTCTGCCCCTCCCCCTTCCCGTGCTCTCTAAGTAAATAATAAATAAATCTTAAAAGCAAAAAAAAAAAAAAAAATGTAGTGAAGAATCACTGCCACAGCTCTACTGTCTTCGTAAAAGCTGTTTACTTATTCATCCTTATGCAAGTCTGCCCCCCTGCCACACACACACACACACACACACACACTCATAAGCACAAGAAAGATAAAAACACAACTTCAAGTCAAATCATTCTCCTCTGTTGTTTAATACCATACTAGCTTTCTAATACTAGGTTACACAGGCTTTCCCTAAGCAGCTTGAAACTCTGGTTTCAAGCTAGGCGTCCAAAGGGCATTGACAAAAATAGCTTCTTTTTAAGTTGGGGTCTTCTTTATGTTACATGTGTAGGCTCTATAAATTTAATGAAAACATGTAAGCAAAGCCTCGTGAGTGTCATTTAAGATACAGGCACCTTCCAAACTACAATAAGCACAATTCTTCTTGTGCCACTCTTTACAAATGCATGCATTTGTAAAGGAGCTATTCTATGAAGTCCAGGTGGCCATAAAGTTAATTGAGTTCTCACTCGTTAAATTTGTTATATTGTATAATTTTGTTACTATGGACTATCTAATTCATTAAGTATTTACTAAGTACCAAAGTCAGTGTTCATTTAATAGCCTGGGTTATAAAATCATCAAGAAATGAAGATAGTGAAATGACCAAGAAGTGAACAATGGTAAACCTGCCACCATTCAAGTTCTTATGAATTTCATCTCCTCTTAAAAACTGGGATGTATTTCTCATTATTTATTCAAACTGGGTTACAATTCATGTCTCTTCTTTCGAAGGGCTCTTAAACTCAGTTGTTTTTTTTTTAAGATTTTATTTATTTATTTGAGAGAGAGAGATTGAGAGCAAGACCACGAGCCAGGAGATAGAGGGAAAGGGAGAAGCAGGCTCCCCACTGAGCAGGGAGCCCAAAGCGGGGCTCAATCCCAGGACCCTGGGATCATGACCTGAGCCGAAGGCAGACGCTTAACCCACTGAACCACCCAGGCACCCCTTAAACTCAGTTCTAGAAATATCTCAGGCTTGTTCTGTTAGGCAGACTTTTCTGATCACCTGCGATATAATGGGGTATTTTTTTAACGAGAGTTTCTTCTACTGAAAAGTGATGATCCAAAAAGAGCTATTAGAATGTAAAGCCAAGACACATAAAAAACCTTCACACGCACAGTATTTTAGTCCTTACAGTTTAAAAAAAAAAAAAAAAGTCAACATTCTACTGAGCTAACTACTGCTGAGGCTAACTGGTAACTTCGGGTTTTTTATCTCCTGCCCAATTAAAAGTAGTACATCTTATAAAATCTGCAAATATAATAAATATAAGACTTAACGCTGGAGTTTTGCTTTGAGGACATAAACAAAGCAGTACTGGAAAATCTATGCCACATGGTCAATAAACTTCTTCTGCCTTCTAGAACTATCTAAGTTACAGCCATTTGCACCTTAGCCATCCACTATGAGAATACAGATATAGGTACTTTCCCAAGAGCTGAGTGAGCATACTGTTCGACTGGATTACAATCTAATTTTCTGTTGTTGCCATGGAACACTGAAACTAACTTATAATGAAGTATGAGTTACTTCATATTGAAATTATTTTTCTTCTCAGCTCCATTCTCCCCATTTTAATGCTTATGTTGGAGCTGTCACATGCTTCTGAAGAACAGCATATAGAACTTCAGGGAGTTTTTGTTACATACAAAAGTTTTAATTTTCCTTACATTTTTATATGTGATTTCAAAGTCCTAAATAACTAAGTTTGGGGAGGCGCCTGGGTGACTCAGTTGGCTAAGCATCTGCCTTCGGCTCAGGGCATGATCCCAGGGTCCTGGGATCGAGCCCCGCATTGGGCTCCCTGCTCAATGGAGGGCCTGCTTCTCCCTACTCTCTCTCTCACTGTTGCTCTATCTCAAATAAATAAATAAAATCTTTAGAAATAAGTAAGTTTGGGTTTAAAACATTTTATTTATTTATATTTTAAAGATCTTTAAGTAATCTCTACACCCAACGTGGGGCTCAAACCCACAACCCTGAGATCAAGAGTTGCACGCTCTACCACCTTAAATGTATTTCTTTACACAGAAATTTGAATTATATGTGTATGCTGATGTCCTGGGAATTCACAAAACAAAAAAATATAATTTAGCAACAATAAGAAATAACTCAGAGCTGTCCTTTTTTTTTCCTTTTTCTAATCACATTCTTCTATTTTTTCAAAGATTTTTATTTATTAATTTGAGAGAGATAGAGAGAGAGAGAGCACAAGCAGGCGGGAGGGGTGCATGGAGAGGGAGAAGCAAGTTCCTCACTGAGCGCAGAGCCTGATGTGGGGCTCGCCTGAGCCGAAGGCAGACGCTTAACCAACTGAGCCACCCAGGCGCCCCAGAGCTGTCCTTTTTCTTTATCCTGCCCACAATTCACTCTAGATATAAAGCACCCATACTTACCTAGAAGAAAAATCCCATTGTAAGTGCCACTTTCTCCATCTACCCTGGGGTAAGCTATATATTTTACTTGTAGACTTTGAAAAAGAAAAGAAAATGGGAAGCTCTTACGGCTTAGTGGTGTCAAGAAGAACTTGAAAGCTGCAGGGGGACAGGGCCAGGGAGGCAGTGCTCTAAAAGCAAGCAACAATTTTTGGGAAGAATCAGACATAAACTCTACTTAAGTTAGTGGGTTTATGTTGTTTACAGTGAGTTGAAGTTAAGAGTCTGACGAAGACAGAAGCTTTGTATGTTCCTCTCCTCAAGGGCATAACCAGTTTGTCAAGTGAGGCCGAGTTTGCTTAGAGCTTCCTAGAAAAAAATGACCTCAGCTATGAATACCAAGACTGGTGTCTTCAAATAATTTTCTTAATCAGTTTTTGTTGTTTTACTGTTTGTTTCGTTTGTTTTTTTAAATCTGAAGGGCAGGTCTGGAAAAGAAGGGATGGTGGGAGGAGAAAAGACAAGGCTGACACCCACTTAAAGAATTTCTGAGCCACCTTGTAATTTGCCAACAGTTGCTGGAGAGCTCCATCTTTATACCATCTTCCCTACAAATCTTCCTACAAACCCTCCAAAACATTTCTTTGACCTGAAGTTAGCTGTCTGGACACTGAACTAGACAAACCAGTATTTCATAGGACAAAGAAGAAACCAGACCAGTGGCTAAAGAAAAAAAGAATTCAAAATGAATGTGTCTGACAGCTGATGTCTTAGCCAGTGCCCCCTGCACGTTAGGCATTGTTTCCATTCAGAAAACTGCCTGCCTCCCTTCCCCTACAGGATTTTAATTCAACTTCAACAAAGAAGAAAGTAGAAAGTAATGAAAAGCCCATCCGGGGATAACAATGTACTCTCAAATAGCACACACAGACCCTTCCAAGAAAAGCTATTATCTCATTTTCTCAATAATTTAAGTAATTCCCTTCTTGGTTTTCATATCATCTTGAGAAACTGATTTCTCACAGAAACAGCTTTTAAAAATATCTGAACACATGCATATAGGATTATCCCAGAACAAACCTGGAACCCCCAAAGTGTCTCCTAACATTTCCTTCCCTGCTCACAACCTAAAAATCTGCTGGGATACTGATGGCTCTATCACGCTTAAAATGGAAAGTATTACGATCTGATTTTAAACAAATAAATGTATTCAAAATAACTATTATTTAAAAATGTGCAAAGACAGGCAAACACTAAAGATAGAAAAAGGTGATTTATAAAATAGAAAGTGTTTGGGGTCAAAACTAATGAAAAGCACAAATGATAAAAGTACCAAGCCCTAATCTTCTACAATCTCTCTAGCTGAATGCAGCTGAGCAGTGACAATATGGTTGCCTGTAGCAACTGTACTTTTCAAATCCTATCTATTTCTCCACTATTATTAAATAAAATACCCTTGTTAGTTCACAGAAAAGCAGACAGCATCCAACTGCATTCTTTGATAAAGAAGAATGTAAGCAGAAGTCAAAGCCTATTTTTTTCTTTTAATATATATTTGGCTTTTAAATGCTTACCTTTATCTTGGTTATCTGATTAAAAGGGTAAACAGGGAATTATAATATTTAAGAAAGTATATAAAATTAAATTAGAAGATTTGCAAAAACTGTGGTTCACTCCACCATTATTGCTCCTTAATAAGGAAATAAATGTGTTGGGAAGTTAGGTCTATAGATCTACATATTAAAATGGTCTCTCAGGGTGCCTCGGTGGCTCAGTCAGGTAAGTGGCTGTCTTTGGCTCAGGTCTGGGATGGAGCCCGAGTAGGGCTCCTTGCTCAGCGGGCAGTGTGCCTCTCCCTCTCCCACTCCTTGTGTTCTCTCTCTCTTGCTCACTCTCTTTGTCTCAAATAAGTAAATAAAATCTTTAAAAAATAAAATAAAATGGTCTCTCAATGAAATAGATATATTGATGATCAAGTCTTAAAAGTCCTATAGACAATTTAAAACATGTCATTTCTCATAGCCTTCATGCATAAATCATATCTACCAATGTTCATCTGGTCTGCAGATTTGATCTAATACTTTCCTGCTTGTTTAGAGATCAAATGCATCTACTGTTTATACACAAATTGCCACAACGATGATAATTTATTTTATTTTATTTTAATTAATTAATTTGTTTGTTTGTTTGTTTGTTTGACAGGGAGAGAGACAGCCAGCGAGAGAGGGAACACAAGCAGGGGGAGTGGGAGAGGAAGAAGCAGGCTCCCAGCGGAGGAGCCTGACGTGGGGCTCGATCCCAGAACACCGGGATCATGCCCTGAGCCGAAGGCAGACGCTATTTAATAACTGAGCCACCCAGGTGCCCCAATGATGATAATTTCTATTTTGTGCTCCAGACAAACAACTGTTCAAATATTAAGTAAATTATCAGCTAAAGCCGATTATTCTGAATTACTAAAAAAAACTTAAAGGTCCTTTTATGCTATCATTTTTCTCTGTAAGAATTATTTTTTTTTAAGTTTATGTATGTATGTAATCTCTACAACCCCAATGTGGGGCTCAAACTCACCACCCTGAGATTGAGTCGCAAGATCTTCCGACTGAGCCAGCCAGGTGCTCCAAGAGTTATTACTCAAAAATGTCTAAAGTCAGACTGTTGGAAATTTCCAAAAAATCATTCTTTCTCCTTGATTTTTATTTCTTATAAATGGAACACAGTACCACCACGCTATTTCAAATGTAATTCATTCTGTTATAAACACATCTAGGTCTTCATTAAAAAGGGAGGGAAATGTATCATTAACATAAACGAAGAGCACTTAAATGCTAGCCACTACCCTAACCCCCATTCTGGAGAGTAATGAAAATGAGTAAATACATCAAATGAAAAGTCGAAAGCCAAAATTTCCCAGCAATGACCTATTAGAGCCCTGCTGTTAATTGCGAACAGAATAGTTCTGTTCATAATTTCTGGAAGTGGGAAGAAAATGCTGGTAAACCAAAAAGTGCTGTTATCTTTTAAGTATAATATTCTACAGATAAATTACAAGAGATTTTATTAAACAAAGAAGTGAAAAATTAACTACATATCATTAACGAAACATAGCAGCATGTTTCATCTAAAAACAACAACAAAATCCCTGAAGGCTTTCTAGTCAGCTGCAGTGCAAGCTGCAATGGAAGATTTAAGAAAAATTTTACAGTCACTTCTCAATGCCCTTTTACATCCAAAGAAAAGCTTTTCTACCTACCATGTTTCTTCCACCATCCTACTACTTCCTCAGTAATCCATATTTGCAATCCCATTTGACAATGACTGCTCACTTCTACTACCAGATTGATAGATTTTAAAATTACATGCTGGGCTCCTTCCCCTCTGAATTCTTCCCACAACCAAAATCCAGTTAGTTGTTCCAATCTACCAAATCTCACTATAAGTATGAGGGATTTTAAGAACCTGTGCTTAATTTCAAAACCACATTATTTAGCATTATTTGGTGTTTACATGAAGACGACTGAGATTATAACCCAATCTGCTTCCTACATTTTGAACTAGTCATCACCTTCACTATGCATTCTGTAGCAGATGTTTTTCACAGTATCTGGCTTTGAAGGGTTCCGTCCATACCCTCAAAATCAAAAGTCTCTTGAGTAATTGCAAATTAATCTTAAGAAGGGGAGGCAAATCTTAGGTTGGGGCCTTAGAGTCCCTAGCTGAAAAAGGAAACAGAAAAATACAAACAAGGTTACAAAGTTGTCTACAAAGTTGTTTTTTGAAAATTAACCTTCAGGAGACTTTCTTGCTAGCTGTGTCAGGTATCAGTAAATGCTTTCTAGTGGTGACAATGACATTTGCAGTGACATAGCCTCTTGCCCCTAAATGTTCCAAATGGATGCTGGTTAGAGGAGTGAGATCCTTAAGTCCTCTAGGAAGATACAAACTGCTGGCCTAGAGGACACATGCAGGAAAACACAGGGGCAAAAGCGAAGACAGCACACTGAGCATTCAGAAAGAAAAATGTAAACAGGAAGAGAAAAGGAGAGACAGTCAGTTGTTATGTGAATACAGTCCCCCACTAAAATGACATGAGTCACCCTTGAACTCCAGAACTTTTCCATGTTTGACTAACCATGACTTTGGCAAAACACTGGGGTGAGGGGTGGGGTGGGAGGGGACACCTAGTAACATCACCTGGACATTCACATACAACTGTAACGTTATTAGAGCTGATAACAGGCTCCACACGTATACAGAGAGGCACTCAAAGTATTTAGTAACTGCGGTGACATAGGCGCCAGTCCTCCGGTGTGGACACTAGTCAGGAAGCCATACGTAGTGCCAGCCAGGGACTGAGAAGGACATGACTCACATGATTTGAAGAAGAACTAACCCTGTGCCCTCATAGCAAAGATTCTTGTTTGCTTGCCATTTTTCACTTGAAATGCCCAGGTGGAAACACAGGGCAGATGCGGTGTTCATGCAGACTAAGGGCCAGTGAGGAGGCAGCAATCCCTAAAATACTCCACTAATACCAATCGAAAAATGGCAAGGCCACTGTCTTGAGCCATGTGCTGAAAGCCTGGGAACTTCATAAAGGCGCGTGCTGAGCAGGACCTCTGAGAGACACACCATGAAACCATCTGTGGACGGCAAGTATTTCATTTCCAAACTGTGGGTCAGGTACAGAGGAGCGTAAACAAATTCTGAGTATTTACTCTCAGGAAAAAAAATAAAGGCAAAGCTGCTGAGGCAGAGCTACTGATTCCTATTTTAAAGAATTAGTTTTTCATTCATGGAAAGGACTTAACTTTCTGCTAGATTCTCCCATTTCGGATGTGGAAAGTAGAGTAGCCGCCCTGTCCAGGTGGGGTGAGGAAAGTACCGCACTAGGACCTACTGCCTAGTTATGATTTTAAGTGTATCTCTAGTATATCTCTAGTGTATCTAGGTAAATAAAGTACCCAAACTTAACAGAAATTAAGTCAAAAACAAATTATTCCCACAACAACCAGGGCAGAGATGCAATCAAGTCCCTGTTCCTCAGACCAGTACCTGGGGCTGTGCCAAAAGGAAGCAAAGTCACCTCTACAGAGTAAGAAGAACAAATTACGAACAGTAGTAACATGTGACAACAGTACTCTGAGGCTGCAAGACGGTGCAGGACGAAAGCAGTTCTGAGCTGCTGGAGAGTAAAATTTGGCTGGAGGACAAACGTCATGTAAATTTACCAAATGTTTGAACTATAAATCTTCGAAGCGACTTTAAGCATCCCACTAAGCAGTGTAAACGGGAACAGAAGTGAACCTGTCCTACGCACAGCTGCAAGAGCAGAGCCGTGGCAGAGCTAAAACAGCACCATGGTGAAGCAGGGACAACCCAGAGGGACGCTGGCTGAGTTCAAACCCTGGCTCTGCCCCTTAGTAGCCGTGGGTCCCTGGACACACTATTTCTCTTGAGTTTTAGCTAATTTGTCTTGAGTACACCTAGGGGCTTATTAGTTGATGGAACGTGCAATTGCTCGTGCCAAATTCTCCAAATTCCAGACCTGGAGTCCATCCCTCACTTTATCTATTATTTCCAATGGTAAAGGGGGGAAGGGGGACTCTTTGGGTACACTTCATCATTTCTTAAAAGTTGAATATACGCTGACTTAAATATCCAAAGAGCTTTCAAGGCAAGATTTTCTTTGTGCATTATTCTAGGTCCTTGCCTTTTAGCCACTGGGAAAGATTAGACTAGAAGGACCATCTGAGGACCTTAGCGCTTTGACCTGATGAAAACCAAGTAAGTGGTCTGTTACGAGATGTGACAATGGATTACTACACTTAATGACTTAAGATTTAAAGATTTCCTTACAAAGGTTTCCTTGACAAAGAGAGATGAAGCAGGTAGCAAGAATACTCTAGAAAGAGCTGTGCTGCAGTCTGGGGTGCTTTTACCCTGTTCACAGGGCATTTGCTAAGGGCTCCTGAATTTGGTCAAGATTCCATACTGTGCTAGTGTGAACAAATGAAGCGTGTTATCTTGCACACGTGCAGCCTCCTAGGAAGTGTAAAACTTGCTGTAAAAAGACAATTTTAATAATTATTATGCCAACAGTATCAGTCCACTTAGCAGGAGACAGAGGATAGTCGCCTAGCTTTATTTCTGTAGAAATAATGTACTTTAACACATCCTTTTAGACACAAGGATGCTTCACTTACCACTTCTGTTGATGTTTCTGCATGTTCAGAAGTAACGTGTTCTTGAAGAGATGTCTCCGTATAGCCCATTTTTCCACAATAGGGACAAGTAAAAGACTGTGGCTGCTCTACAGAGAAAGCTTCCCCACCATAGTACAAATCTGAAAAACAAAGCAGAAGTGTAGTGAGAAATAATTATTGTGTTTTTTTAAATATATAAAAACGTAAACAGATGGTACAATAATGTAAAACAAAAGAATGCCTGAAATCTCCAAAAACCTCACTCTGTCAAGGAGTGCTCAGGTGCCTCTCTGCTCACATATGCAACAACTCCGTGACACCCCTCCAAAGTTTCTTTTCTACCCATATAGCTATTATTGCCTTAAGAGAAAAACAAAGCAAGTAACTTTTTATCTCTTCATTTAATTTTGAGGGTTTTTTTTTTTCTTTTTTGGGGAAAATTTTAAGTAATCTTTACACCCAAGGTGGGGCTCGAACTCACGACCCTGAGATCAACAGTTACATGCCCCTCTGACTGAACCAGCCAGGCACCAACCCCTTCATTTAATTTTGAAACACCTCTCATTTCACATCTAGTTCTAATTTTACTGTAATTTATTTTTTCTTTGTCTCTGTATGTGTAGCAATGCCAGTGTCAACACAAAGAATTAGCAGGGTGAGAGGTACCTCGTGGCTCAATCGGTAGAGTATAGAGATTACTTACAAATAAAACTTTTTTTTAAAAAAATATTTTTATTTATTTATTTATTTGACAGAGACAGTGAGAGAGCACAAGCAGGGGGAACAGCAGAGGGAGAGGGAGAGGGAGAAGCAGGCTCCTTGCTGAGCAGGGAGTCTGATGCAGGGCTCGATCCCAGGACCTTGGGATCATGACCTGAGCTCAAGGCAGATGCTTAACCATCTGAGCCACCCAGGCGCCCCCTAAAAATAAAATCTTGAAAAAAAATAATCAGCAGGGTGTATCATAATACAAGAGCACAAGGGCTCAGAGTAGGCGACTGTGATCAGTATGCCAACTCCCCGATGCAGTTATTTGTCTAAAGCACACACCATTCAGCAAGAAGGATCCTAAGCACTGAGTTCTTGCAAAATGCTAACCTGAATGGAGCACTACCACGACAAACTCTGTCCAAACTCGTTACTGAAGAACTGACCAATTAGTGATAGTCTATGCAAATAATTTGTTTGCCTCATTAGTACATCTCAAGTTCTATTTTTCTCCATTAGTAGCACAAAAGGAATTACAATTGCAAGTATATTTAGTATGCTACATCTCTTCATTATAAAGAACTAAATTTAACATGACACAAACACTTAAGATATGATCACTTTTGTGGGAAGAGGAAATGAAAGTATTCACTACATAAGAGATTTGTTCACATTCATTTTTAGGAAGATTTAGACTACCTTAAAAATATTTACCCATTTATTATATGCGTAAGACTTGCCAGGTGGTTTTAGGGTAGGTGGGGATAAATATATAAAAATGAATAAAACTTGTTCCCCTGATAAAGGGCACGTACAAAACACCCATAGCTAACATCATACTTATGGGTGAAGGACTGGATGTCTTCCCCCCCTAAAACCTGGAACGAAGACAAAAATTTCCACTCCGGCTATTTCTTTTTTTAAAGATTATTTATTTGAGAGAGAGCAAGCCCACACAGGAAGAGGGGCAGAGAAAGGGTGAGGGAGAGAATCTCGAGCAGATTCCCTGTAAGCCTGGCATGGGGCTGGATTCAAGGATCCCGAGACCATGACTTGAGCCAAAACCAAGAGTCAGAAGCTCAACAGACTGAGCCACCCACGCACCCCAACTCTTGCCATTTCTATTCACTATTTTACTGGAGGGTCTAGTGATTAGGTGAGGAACGAAATGAAAAGCAGCTAGATGGAAAGGAGGAAGTAAAACCATCTCTATTAGCAGATGACATGACCTTCCACATAGAAAATCCTAGGGGTGCCTGGGTGGCACAGTCAAAGCATCTGACTCTTGATTTTGGCTCAGGTTATGATCTCATGGGACAGGGGATCGAGCCCCACCTTGGGCTCTGCACTCAGTGGGGAGTCTGCTTAAAGGTTCTCTCCCTCTGCCCCTCTCCCCAACTCTCTCTCTTAATAAATCTTTAAAAAAAAAAAAAAGGAGAAAAACCTAAAAAATCCATTAAAAAACCATCAGAACTAATAAACAACAAAAACATTACAGGATATAAGACTGATACACAAAAACCAATTGTTCTATACACTTGCAGTGAACAATCCAAATGTAAAATTTTAAAAATCCATTTACAACAGCAAAAAGAATAAAATACTTAGAACAGATTTAATGAACAAAGTGTAAAACTTTTCCTCTGATAAATACAAAACTTTGTTGAAAAATATCAAAGATGACCTAAATAAATGGAAGAACATCTCATGTTTATGGACTGGCAGACTTAATACCGTTGCTCTCCGAAGTCACCTACAGATTCAAAACAATCCCCATCAAAATTCCAGTTGGCTTCCTTGCAGAAATTTGATGAGCTGATCCTAAAAATGTTTCACAGAAACTCAAGGGATCTAGACTACCCAGAACAATCTTGAAAAACAAAACAGAACAAAAGCTGGAAGACTCACGCTTGTCAATTTCAAAGCTTACTGTAAGTTTATAGTAATTAAGACAGTGTGGTACTAGCTATAAGTATAGCTGTAAAGAGAGAGCTATAAATCAATGAAATAGACTAAGAATCTAGGAAAAGACATACTTATGGTCAACCAACTTTTCTTTTTTATTAGATTATTGAGATATCTTAGACATATAAAAATTGTGTATATTTATGGTACACAAATTGATATTTGATATATATATATATATATATATACACTGTGAAAAGATCACCACAATCAAACTAACGTATCAACCACCCCTACATAGTTACCTCTGTGTGTGCGTGTTAAAAGACTTAAGATCTATCCTCTCCAAAAATTTCAATTATGTGATATTGTTAACTATGGTCCCATATTATACATCAGCTCTCTAGAGCTTATTCATTTTGCATAATGAAACTTTGTAGCCTTTGACCAACATTGTCCCATCTCGCCAACCTTCTCACCTCACGTCAACTGATTTTTAATGAGAATGCCAAGGCAATTCACTGGGTAAAGAACAGTCTTTTTCAATAAATGATGCTGGGATGACTGGATATGCATATGCAAAAGAATGGTCTACCTCATCATTCCACAGACAAAAATTAATGCAACATGGATCAAAGATCTTAAGGTAAAAACGAAAACAATAAAACTTTTAGAAGAAAACATAGTTTTAAATCTTCATGATCTTGACTGGCCAGTGGTTTCTTAGATATGACACCAAAAGCACAACAAAAGAAAAAGTAGATAAACTGGACATCATCAATATTAAAACTTTTGTGCTTCAAAACACCCATCAAAAAAGTGAAGACACGGGGTGCCTGGGTGGCTCAGTCAGTTAAGTGTCCAACTCTTGATCTCAGGGCCCTGAGTTCAAGCCCCACACTGGGCTCCACGTGGAGCCTAAGTTAAAAAAAAAAAAAAAAAGCGAAAAGACAACCCACGGAATGGGAGAAAATTTCCGCAAATCATCCAACTAATAAGGAACTTGTATAAAGAGTATACAAGGAACTATTAAAACTCAAATAAAAAGACATATTACCCAATTAAAAGATGGGCAAAGGATCTGAATAGACATTTCTCCAATGCAGATCTACAAATGGCCAGTAAGCATAAGAAAAGATGGTCACTAGCATTAGCCATCAGAGAAATGCGAATCAAAACCCCATGAGATACTACTTCACAGCAACTATGATGGCCCTAAAGAGAAAGATTACAAGTGCTGACTAGGTAAGAAATTACAGCATGAAATTTATAGCTTTTCCTATGGCTTAACAAGGTCTTCTAATCAACTGTAGAAACAATCTGCTTTCTGATAACCAGAGCAAGAATACTTGTGTGCTGTTGGCAAGAACAGTCCATTGACTTTACTCCTTCTTTACTGAGGCACTCTTCCATCTCCTACTTTGTCAGTTTTATAGATCTCTGAATGGCTTTCATGAACAATTAAGGTATGATTAAGGGAATTATTTAGAATATAAAAGATTCATGTTATTTTTAATGTATCCTATTGGCAAGAATCTTGGAACATTCTGCCTTTACTTTTTCACGCACATACATACAAACTTCTACATGACAACCCATTAAAATGTGAGTTAAATACATACCAAAATCTACTCTCGTTAATATGCACTGCATTGGGTGGTCAGTTGTATGCCTTGTTGTTGTTGCACCACTTTCATAACAAGATGCACAAAGATCGTAATCGTAGCAAATTAAACACTTATATCTGCGACCTCGAAAATTTCCTTTTAAACATGCATCACAGCTGACACCTATTAAAAAAAAGAAATATCATTAATTAGCAGCTATAATAGGCCATACTCCATCTCATTTTTATAAATTTTTAAAAAACATTTAAAAAAAATATTTTATTTATTTATTTGACAGAGAGATAGAGAGAGCACAAGTAGGCAGAGCGGCAGGCAGAGGGAGAGGGAGGAGGAGGCTCTCTACTGAGCAGGGAGCCTGACTCGGGGCTCAATCCCAGGACCGGGATCATGACCTGAGCCGAAGGCAGACACTTAACTGACTGAGCCACCCAGGTGCTCCTATAAATTTTTTAAGGTACACATTTAACCCCACATTTCCTTCCTAAAATGACTAGAAACAACACAGTAAATGCTACAGGAATTTCCAATGATATGGTGGATCTGTTACTCTGATTTATATTCCTAATGAAAATAACTAAAAAAAATTATGCCATTTGCAACAGCATTAAAAAAAAATGCCTATGAATAAATCTAACCAAAGATGGGCAGCCCTTTATGAAGCAAATTAGTAAATACATACTCAAGGGTGCCTGGCTGGCTCAGTGGGTGGAACATGAAACTTGATCTTGGGTTGTGAGCTCGAGCCTCACGATGGGTCGTGGAGATTACTTATATATATATATATATACACACATACACACATTCTCTCTCTCGAAACATTTAAAGGACTTTATTTATTTTTAGATTTTATTTATTTGAGAGAGAGACAGAGAGAGTCAGAGGGTGACAGCGAGAGAGAGAGAGAGAGAGAGAGCATAAGCAGGGAGGAGAGGATGAAGCAGGTTCCCCACTGAGCAGGGAGCCCAACGCGGGGCTCGATCCCAGGATGGTGGGATCATGACCTGAGATAAGGCAGATGCTTAACTGCATGAGCCATCCAGATACCCCTAAAGGACTTTAAAAAAATAAAAATATCAGGTTCACAGATGAGACGTTTCAATGAAATGAATGTCAATTCTCCCCAAATTGACTGGTGGAATCAATGCAATTTTAATCAAAATCACAAAAGAAGTTTTTGTGGAACATGACACGCCGACTCAAATTTTTTATGCAAGTTGCAAAGGGCCAAGAATAACTAAGATATTCCTGAAGAAAAATAAGATGGAAGGATTTACTTAATATATCATAAACTATTATAAAGCTACAGTCAGGGGCGCCTGGGTGGCTCAGCTGGTTAAGCGATAAGCATAGGACTCTTGGTTTCAGCTCAGGTCATGATCTCAGGGTCCCTGGATCGAGCCCCACATGGGGCTCCCCGCTCAGTGGGAAGTCTGCTGGTCCCTCCCCCTCCCCCCTGCCCCTCCTCCATGCATGCTTGCTCACTGGCACTCTCTCTCACAAATAAATACAATCTTAAAAAATTAAAAAAAAATAAAGCTACAGTAATTAAGATAGGATACTATTAGCACGGAGACAGATCAACTGACCAATGAAATAGAACAGAAAGCCCAAAACAGATACACACATGCTGAAATCTATTTTATGACAACAAAGTCCCTAGAGATCAGTGGGAAAAGGAGGAAGGAGACAGTGAATGGCGCCAGGACAGGTGATTATCCATATGTGGGGAAAATAAATTCGGATCTCTGCCACAGATCCAACACACAAAAATCAATTCCAGACTGTTTATAAAGACAAGTGCCGAAGGAAAAGGGGGGGGGGGAATCCCTGGAAGACAATATAGGGGAATATTTTTATGAGTTCTGAGTAGGAAACAATTTCTTAAAACACACACACACTGTCCAATCCATGGGTTTAACCACATTAAAATTAAGATTTTTTTCTTTACCTTTAATGTCCTATAGTGCTGGAAAGACAAGAAGGCCCCAAAACTGGTGACATGTACAACATACACGACAGACAACAGTTTGGGGTTCAGAATACATTAAGAACTCTGACAGAGCAGTAAGAAAATGACCAACATCTAAGAGAAAAATGGGCAAATGGGCAAAGACTTGAGTCCGCGCTACAAAGAACAACAAACACAAATGACCAGAAATACATGAACTACGCTCAATCTCATCAGTCATCAAAGACATGCAGGTAAAACCATCACGCGCTACTGTTTTACATCGACCACTCTGGCAAAAACCTAGAAATCTGATGATTTCGAGTGCCAGTGAGGACACGCTAGTGAAGATACAACAGAACACTTCTACCGTGCTAGTGGGAGGATACATCAGTACGACAACTTGGAAAATTTTTGTTCACATTCTAGTCAAGTTCAATCTGTGCAATTCCTGGGACTCTGTGATTTCACTCTTAAGTAGATTCCCTGCAGAATCTTCTGTCTATGTGTATCAGAAGAATGTAGAAGAATGTTCACAGCAGGTTTTGCAATGGGGGCGGGGAGGTGGGGTGTTAACAACCCAAAGGTCCAACAGAAGTCTATTACAGAATGAATTAGAACATGCATCATAGCCACAGGTGAGAACTTCAAGAATCTCACATGACTGAAAGAAAGTCTCAAAGATACAGATATAGATAGTTTAAAGTTCAAAAACACTATCTACTTTAGGAACTCAAATATGCAGTGAAACTATACAAAGAAAACAGGGAATGATAAAATTTTGGTCAGTGGGGGGGGTATGGAGCCCTCAGGGATCTTGAAAGGTTGGGGCTGACACTCTTTTAGATCTGGCAGAGGGGGTCTGTAGTACCACTCTTGTTTTCCTTTAAGTAATCTCTACACCCAACGTGGGGCTCAAACTTATGACCCTGAGATCAAGAGTCGTACACTCCTCTGACTGAGCCAGCTAGGTGCCCCTGAAGGTCTTACATTATTTCATTCAGATGTAGTAAGATTATGTTCTCACATTTTCTGGTATATAACTCAATATCAGTACTAGTATATACAACCTTTTAAATCAGTCCTCAAAATACCCTTCCAGATAGTTAAGATGTCCAAAGTTGTACTGAGATCTCACCAAGTTACACTGAAAGCCGAATGATGGCATCAAGCCAACAGTTTTCCAGCAAATTCAACAAGTATTGAGCGCCTACTATGTTCTAGGTGGTGGGGACAGAGCAATAACAACACAGACAAGGCTCTGTCCCTGTGAAGCTGACATTTTAGTGGGTGAAGCCAGGTACAAAAACAAACGAAGCCGCAAAACTAGAAGAAAGTGCTACAGAGAAAATGAAGCAGAAAAGGAAAAACTGTGTGGGCAACAAAGCTTCACAGAAAAGATGGTATTTGAGCAAAAAGATGGAATACTTCAAAATTTGCTCATTCCAAACAGCTGCCAGGCAGGACAATGCTTCCAACATAACATTACAAATACTGAAAAGGGGTAAATAACTACTCAGATTCACAAATGGAAGTTTAATGTAACTGGATACAAAAAACTCTGCCAAACAAATGGAGCATGAACTGTGCTAAAAAGGTGCCAGAAAGGTAAACCCAGGTTTGAACACTAACTTCTGGTGTGTGCCGTCTTGTGGTTACTCTGCAGGCCTGGTTTTTCTTTCCATAATGCGGGCACCTGCTGACTAGTATAATGAACAGAACTTCCAGCAACGTGGATGCTGACAAAGCCACGCTCGGCAACCACCACTTTGAGTAGGAAGGTCTGATGATGCTTGTCCCTTGCCTGTTTTACTCTTCCGGCATAATTCTAAGTTACCCAAATCTAAATGCCCGTAACTCTCCTGCAGGGTGAGGGTGTAGGTGGTGGGAGGCCTCCCTACAACCCAGCTGGAGTTCAGTAACTGTCAGACCTTTAAGAAATAGGCTTGCAGGGGTGGCCTGGCCGGCTCAGTCAGTAGGGCGTGTATGTGACCCTTGATCTCAGGGTTGTGAGTCTGAGCCCCATGCTGGGTACAGAGATTACTTAAAAAAATAAAATCTTAAGAAATAGGGTTGTTGTTATTGTTGTTTTTAAAATTACTATTTTTTGATGGAGTCATTTCTAATTTTAGTATATCTGCTGCCAAAGCAAGCATGATGGAGTCATTTCTAAAATGTATGTTTTCTAACTTAAAAAAAAAAAAGATTTATTTATTTATTCATTTGACAGAGAGAGAGGAGAAAAAGACAGCGAGAGAGGGAACACCAGCAGGGGGAGTGGGAGAGGGAGAAGTAGGCTCCCCATTGAGCAGGGAGCCCAACACGGGGCTCGATCCCACGACCCCGGGATCACGACCTGAGCTGAAGGCAGACGCTCAACAACTGAGACACCCAGGTGCCCCTCTAACTTTTTTTAAAAAAGATTTTATTTATTTATTTGAGAGAGAGAGAGAGAGCACGAGCAGGGAGCAGGGGGCAGAGACAGAAGGACAAGCAGACTCCCCGTTGAGCGGGAAAGCCTGACTCAGGGCTCCATCCCAGGACCCTGAGATCATGACCTGAGCCGAAGGCAGATGCTTAACCGACTGAGCCACCTAGGCACCCCATATGTTTTCTAACTTCTTAAACACTAAAGACTTTAACAACGTTTATGATTCAGGGTTATTATTTCAAACACAAATACTTATTTCAGCCACACCACCAAACATTATGTTAGGTAAATTCTCAGCAGGGTTTCTTAAAATATAAGAGTCACTTTATAATGATCTATGGTAGCAAGTATGCTAGGGAGGGTTTTTTGTGTGATTAGTGGACTATGAATAAAAAGTCAAAGATGTTAAAATGTTTTATACCACATAGTTTTCCACACAGCCTGCCCTTCTCATTGTAATAGCTCTGCCATTTAACACTTCTAGTTTAATACTTCTCATCTGTCAACATAAGCTTAAGTCAATACCTAATGAGTCAGTATCTAATTTTATAGGAGATTCCATACCACCTTCTGACTTGACAGTGAAGCATGGAGCAGGCATAGGCTTTGCGGCAGTTTCTCAACAGCAACCACGTGTCCCCCCACTCCCACTCAGAATTACCAAGCCTCACGTAGCCTTGAAAAGAAGCCCAGATTTCCCAGGTAAACTAGAGTCCCTTCTAAGTATATAGAAAGGACTGAATTCACTGTATAACACAGACTAACAAAATTTGCTCCCTCAGTGTCAACTACAGGCAATCTGCAGTTGCTACTAGAGAAAAGAAGTTAGCTCGTTGCTGCACAGTCCCCTGGGTTAACAGCTGCGGTCCTACCTGGTACCAGGAGGCTCGGGAAAATCTGAAACATAACACATCTGCGGCATATGTAGAACTACCAGTTCTATGATAGGAAGAATGGAGCTGCTTCTGATTAGATGTTAAGAATTAAAGTTCCTACAGAAAAGTGTGATGTCACAACAAAAACAAGAGTTCAAATATTGTCAAATATTGTCAAATAAAATAACTGTCCTGTGAGGCAAGGCTAGAGGATCACTGGGTGTTAGCACTGAGATCTACTGGATTAGAAACAATGTTTGGGTCCATTTATCCTATACTAAATACATCCTGCAAAAACCGAGGTAACCAAGTAATAAAATAGGCAACCCACCTTTGAATAATCTAGTGTTAGCCACAGTGTGTCATAAATAAATTTGGATAAGCACTGGTTTATCAAATGGTAACTACACAAACTACATCATAAAGTTATGGTGGGATATTTGTGATCCCCATCTGACCAAGCTACAAAATAAAAATGCTAGGACATACAGTTTAACCTCAATTTTGATACTGGCCCCGGTGAGACTTAAATGAAGGGAATGTGTATAGCCGACAACTCCTCTCTGTAAGAGGGATATCTGAGCACATACATAGCCTCAACTTTTACCTTTTTATTTAACAGTTCTGTAAAATAAATACACAAAAGCTATGAACTAAAAAATCAAAGGAAAGAATGCCCTCTAGTGGGAACAGAAAATAAGTTTTAAAAGCCATTGAAATAATATGTAAAAAGTCTTCCCCCCCAACTTTCTAAAATTAAACAATGAGGTTTTTATAGTTGTTTATTTACAGTGATTAATTTATTTTTAAAGATTATTTTTAAGTAATCTCTACACCCTACGTGGGGTCAAACTTACAACCTTGAGGACCAAGAGTTGCGTGCTCTACCAACTGAGTCAGCCAGGCACCCCTATTTACAGTTTCAAAAAGGAAAAACCCAAAGGGTGATATAGCCTTTTCATCTGAATAAATTTTTAGGTAGGGAAGAGTTGATGGGAAGGGAAGGTCAATAAGTGGCAGCGACGTGTCAAGGAACGCAGTGACAAAGGACACAGAAGGAAACTGACCCCACCTGGAATTTGAAGGCCTGGGATTATATAGTATTTGTCAATTTATTTCTTTATTTGACAGAGAGAGAAAGAGCACAAGCAGGGGGAGCAACAGAGGGAGAGGGAGAAGCAGGCTCCTTGCTGAACAGCAAGCCCAATATGGGGCTTGATCCCAGAACCCTGGGATCATGACCTGAGCCGAAGGCAGATGCTTAACCCAGGTGCCCTCGTCAATGATAATTTATTTTGACTTCTAGTGCAATGTAATTTGGGGAGTAGACCCTCTTTTTACTTTAGCAAAATATCTAAGTACCATGCATTTCTAGTAAGTGTAACTTAAAGAGGATATTATATTATATATGCTATACAATAATTTTAATACTGAGAACGGTACAGAGAACTACGCCATTAAAACAACTTTACAATGATAAGGACAATTCCCAAGAAGAGGCTCTTTGCATTTAGGTGGTTGAAAAATCATGCAACCCTTGGAGAGGATCTCAGATGAACTTGGAAACAATTAAAGAAATGAACTATTATAACTCAGTGAAAAGCAGGAGTAACCAGCATTAAAGAAGACGGTTGAAGGATATTTCGAAATATCTGGAGAAATATCTCCAGCAAAATTGCTGGAGGAAGGAATTTAAGATATATTTTAAAATGTTTCACAAGCTGGGAGCCTAGACCAGGAGTGAAAAGCTTTCCCCTTTTCTATTAAAGCATCACGGAGGAAATACAAACAATAATGCTTTGCAAAGGTAAAGTCAAGTCAGTTAAAAAAAAAAAAAAGCCCTACTTAATTATTTTTAGAATTAGGAACAAAACCAAAAAGAATTAAATACATATGTAACTCTATACATGTTTATTTTTAAAAATCTCTGCCATATGGTTAAGGGAGAAAGTCAAGAGGAGAGAAAATTGGGTAGAAAGATACCATTCAAGAAAAGACCTATGGTTAAAGAGAGTCCAAGGGCAGAGAAAGAGAAGAAATGAGAAAAGTATACAGCTGGGGGAGGGCAAGATTCAGAAGGAACAGCGCTGGGTGACCAAGAAGAAGACTGGAGTAGGGAAAACATGGAGAAGCTTGGTAAGTAGGTTGATAGTCCTGGTGCTTTTCACACTTAAGAGACCCGCTTGAAACTGATACATTTACCTGGCAATTTAGAACCCTTTCTGTTTGGAGACTTGGCTTTCTTACTTTTATTTTACTGTTTTTAGATAGAATTCTGTAAGTTCTGTCATATGTAACAATAAGGAGCATCTGCCCATCCTTTCATTATTTTTTGAGTATCTACTATGTGCCAGATACCGCAGTGAACATAAATGTTGGCCACACAGAGCTAATACTCTAGTGGTATGAAGTAAAAACTTCTATCATTATTTACTGTGACCCAGAAAGCTTACATATATGGCTTTCTTAATCTTTACAACAAAGTTATGAGGCAGTTGCGGAGTGTGGTAAAACTTCTTTTGTGGCTAAGTATGATTCAAAGCCAGTTCAAATCTGCCCCCAAAAAGTGGACAGAGAGGCAGGGGCTGGACATGATATTAAAGAGTTCCTTATGCATTTTGTCAAGAAGGGAAGTTAAATTCATCTCGAGAAGTTTCCAATGAAGTTGGAACATTCTGGAATAAATGATCAGTTTGCTTGGTTTTAAAGAACTGGTCTACCCTCTAATTTCATAGAAATGTATCCCTGGCCTGCAAAGGGAAACCTATCTTAGTAACAATGGACTTGCTCACTCATGAACTGACGAACGGCTTTTCAGAAACTCTTATCTGGAAATAGAGAGGCTTCTATCTTACTCAATCTATGATTATATTCAGCCATGATTAGAGCTGTTTTCTGACTCACACATAACATGAAGGAAGAGGAGGTATATAAGGGCTTCAATGAATATCTGTCGAATGAATGAGAAGAGGACATTTTCCTAGAGTAATTAGATAAGAGCTCAAAAAGAGAGAAGGGAAAAGGGATTATTGTGTGTCTATAATAGACTTCTTGATGCAGGAATGACTGAATGATGAAAACTAAGGGGGAAGAGAAAGGGACTGAACAACAGGTACTCGTTTCCTATGGGAGAAAAGAAAATGAGTTAGGCACAAATGCTGCGCCGAGTATTTCTGGGCCCCAGCCATCAGCGAGCAGCATCAGCCCAGCAGAGCTTGGTTGCCAGCTGTAACAAATGACACGACTGGTGATGGGAAACATGTTGGTTACTGACTGTCACTCGCAGTTTCATGTGTAAAAATAAAAAAATAAAACCCCAGTATTCACGTATCTATGTGCAATTCGGCGTAGTCGCCTTAAACAACACACACTGCATAGAAACTACCGCCCTGTCCGCAGACCCTCCCCAGGCCGGTCTCTGGGGCAAGGCAGCGTGCTCCAGCCCTCCCAAAACAAGTATCCTGAGAAGGGGGTCATTGTAATGAAAATATCTGGTGCTTATATTTTGCAGACATTTGGAAAAGAGAATACTAGTAAAAAAAACACTAAATTTCAAGCCTGTAGGGGTTAGTCAAAAGAAATTAAAACACTTAAATAGGCGTAACACGACACAGGAGAATCTCCCTCAACTCACCTCTACCCAGCAATGTTCCTTCAATAACCAGTCGGTGTTTAACTGACCTTGATGCCCCAGGCACCTGCCAAGAGGCTTGGTCACTGAACTGTTGTTCTTTTACAGATAAATAAATGGAGGGCACAAGCACTAAGCACCTTGCTCCAAAAGCACCCAGCCATTAAGTGGCAAACCAGTGACTGCTACACAGGGTAATCTACCGAGGCATGCCTGTGACAACAATAAATCTGTTGTTGTTTGTTTCAGAAGTGGGTATCTTCGGCAATTTTTATTTGCTACGGTGTAGAGATAAGTAAAATTTCAGAAAGCTGGAAACATGTCCGGCCTCACTCTTTCACATCACAGCAGAACAATCAACATGACTCTTGAATATGTAGTTTATTTTTCACTTTTGGTCTTTTCAAACATAATCAGGAAATTCGGTATACATGCATCTTCAGACATGGGAACCGACAACCTATGACATGTGACACCACCACACCCAGCAGTACTACAACACTGCGCTCCAATGAGCTACTAGACTTCCCTGTATCAACGTGCACCACTCCCCACAAAAAAAACAAGTAGTAAAAGGATACTATACTATACGGAACCACTGCCGTAAGTATAAAAATACACAATACAACATTCTCTGGACACATGCATATGTGGAAAGCATACGGAAAGGTAGACAGAAAGGATACACGTCGATTGCAAGAAGTGCTACCTCTGGGAGGTAGAGAGATGGAAGGAAATAGAATGGAATCAAGAGGGGCGCCTGGGGGGATCAGTCGTTAAGTGTCTGCCTTTGGCTCAGGGCGTGATCCCAGAGTCCTGGGATCGAGCCCCACATCTGGCTCCTCTGCTGGGAGCCTGCTTCTTCCTCTCCCACTCCCCCTGCCTGTGTTCCCTCTCTCGCTGGCTGTCTCTATCTCTGTCAAATAAATACATAAAATCTTAAAAAAAAAAAAAAAATGGAATCAAGAAAGGATCTAAAGTGGAATTCGCCTGTACCTGCAAAGACTTAATTCTACGTTTAAAATGTTTTCTTAAAAAAAAAAAAAATCAACCAACATGGACAAATTCCTCATCTCCTCTTGTAAGATGGAAGAGAACTTTTAGACACAGGATGGCTGGTTGTGTGCAGAGGTATAAACGGGTAAAATAGCTGACCTGAAATTATGAAATAAAACCTTTCTTTTTTTTTTGGCCCCAAAGATGGGTTCTACATCCCATCCCTGTGAATTCCTGCTAAAGTATAAATAAGTCACTGAGTTTCGAGCCAAGCATTTAAGAACGACTTCTCTCAAGCACAGTATGTGACCTGGGCGGGCTAAACAACTCAAAGGCAGTGTGACAATCATGCCGCTGGACACTGCCAACAGGGTGGAGGAACTGCTTAGAATGCTGTCCCATCATATGCTCAGCCAATATATACCAATAGCAGTAGGGGACTTCCTGCCTGGAAAGACAGACTAAACGTATTTGTATAAGAAAAGAACATCATTTCAAACAACTAAAAGGTGAAACATACTTAATGGTATCACTCCCCCCCCCACACACAGCGTCCCTTCACCCCCACCCCTTGAACTTCCTGGCCTATGGTTTAAACATTTCAAAACTAATTTTCTGCAACCGTTTGAAGGAAAAGGGAAGAAAACCAGAAATTCTTAAAGTACCACAAGATGAACAGGAAGGGAACAGAAAACATGTTTAATGATATCTATTTAATGATATTTGAGCTAGAAATATGTGCACATGCACTTGTGATAAATTCCCAGACAAGCAAGGCACACGACAGCTCTTTCTATTGTAGTGTAAAAGATCTGTCCTGGATCAATATGAGGAGCTAATTTTGCATTGACTTACCTAAACACATTATCTTTTTTTTTTTTTTAAGATTTTATGTATTTATTTGACAGAGAGACAGACAGCGAGTGAGAGAGGGAACACAAGCAGGGGGAGTGGGAGAGGAAGAAGCAGGCTCCCAGTGGAGGAGCCTGATGCGGGGCTCGATCCCAGAATGGCGGGATCACGCTGTGAGCCGAAGGCAGATGCTTAACCACTGAGCCATCCAGGCGCCCCTAAACACATTATCTTAATCAACAAAAAAATTTTGACCACCTGCAGTACCCATTTAGTGCTTAAAATTTAATTGGAAATAAAGATAATGTAAACAAGCACACTACAATATGAAGAGTGACTCATGGACACAGAACTATGGAAATGAATCCAACATAAAAACAACAACAATAAAAGATGACCTATTCTGGGGCACCTGGGTGGCTCAGTCGGTTGAGCATCTGACTCTTGATTTCAGCTTGGGTCATGATCTCAGGGTCGTGGGATCGAGCCCTTCATCAGGTTCTGTGCTCAGCTTGGAGTCTACTTGTCTCTCTCCTTCTGCTCTTCCCCCTACTCTCTTCTCCTGTGTGCTCTCTCAAATAAATAAATAAAATCTTAAAAAAAAAAAAGATGGCCTTTTCTGGTTGAAAGGGCACAAGAGAACCCACAGTTAGCCTCCCTCTGACACAACTCTTTGTCTCATGCAGTTCCTGAGGTACCTTTACTTCAAAACACTGAAATAACCACCTCAGGTCCCTTTCTTCCACATTACCTACACATAGAACAGTTACTCTAAACTCATTCTCAGAAACCCACCACATAGCTTTAAGACAAGAATTCAGTCACTACCTCCTCTTGTCTAGGCTAACCAATTTAAAACCTAACAGGTCCTCAAAAATGTTCCCTCAACTGTTACACTATTTTTCTTTATGTCTGCTCCAGTTCCTTTACTGATTTTAAACTAACGGGACCCAGAGCAGACATAAAACTCTGGAGAGGACTAGGAATAATTAACACAAAGTACAGAGAATGCTCTAGCAATGGGAGAACAGAGGCAGTTTACATCGGCTTTCAGAAGCATACTAGTCTAATTCTAGATGTTATCTTTGCGGTGATAATGAAACATGTAAGCAGAAATATATTTTCAACAGTTACCCTGATCTTTGGGAGAATCCCCTTAAGAAAGCACACATCTCTGTATCAGGGAGAGTGACATACAATAGTACGGAACAGAAAGGAGGAAAGGACAAAATGAGGAAAATGAACACGCTTACAGAGTTTGAAATAAGTCTGTAGGAAATCAACTGGTATTCAAATATAAGTATCCAAAGCTAAAAATAAAATAAAAACATTGGCTTTAATATAAATATGATTCATCTAATGTAAATATTATTCATGTTTCTTCTTCCCTCCATTTATGAACATTTCTAAGCCATGATTCTGAGCAGTATGACCCTGAGTAGGCACCATACAGAATATGCATCCAGGCCGACAATACAGCAACAACGACTCTGAAATGCAACACTCAAAAGAGCAGTTCACCCACTGAAAAAAGGAATGGCAAAAACTCCATACTGCCAGAGCAAACGTTATGAGCAGGTAAACAACTGTTGGCACAGATTTGAATCCTGCCTGACTGCAAAGAGACTGTTTTCATCAACTAAAGGGGGGGGGGAGCATATAATAATCTTTCTATACTGCAGGGCTGTCACAGATATATAAACATAAATTTCTCTTCCCTTCCTTCACATTTCAAGGACATCAAGGACATCTGAATTATAAAATAGGGTGTGGCTTTCACTACTGTTTCTCAGCTTCAAGCCTACCCTTCTGTGCACAGCTCTGCAACGCTGGGTCTCGGAGGTGGTTCTTAATCATTTTGTCCCCCAGGGGATATCTGCCAACATATGGAAACATCTGGGTTGGAGGGAGGGAGATACTGGTATCAAGTGGGTAGATGCCAAGTTTGTTACTAAATATCCTACAAAGCAGAGGACAGCCACCTGGCCCAAAATGTCAATGGTACTGAGGTTAAGGAACCGTGTCTAGGGTCTGTAAACTGTAAACTTATTCAGACTCCCTTGGCAGGTGGCTTCCGGTTTACATTCTGCCAATGGGAGGCCCTAAAGGAAGGGAGAAAGCATCCCTCCATCAGAAGAGGGGCTCCGGCCCCTGCATTCTCATCACTAGCCAGTTGCATTCTGCTCATAAAACTCTAGTAACAACGTTTTTCCTTTTTTGTAAAGATGGAAATGTCTGTATCTGTACTGTCCAATGCAACAGCTACTAGCCGTTAAAATACCTTGTCAGCTGAGAAAGTCTAGAAGCAGTGATGATCCAGCAGCAATGAGCACACACAGCACCACGATCTTGGTTTCTAAACAGCATCCTCCACTAAGAGGAACCAGAGCTCCCTGGAAAAATGGATGATTTCAGGGGTTGGGGTAGTGCAAATACATGAGCCTATAATATCTAGTTCTACAATGAACGATGCAGAGAGAATGATGGATACATGTCAAAAGGATACAGAAGAAACCTTGAAGAGGCTTCTTTCCTTTTTTTTTTTTTTTTTTAAGATTTTATTTATTTACTTGTCAGAGAGATAGAGAGAGAGAGCTAAGCAGGGAGCCAGACGCGGGACTCAATCCCAGGACCCTGCGATCATGACCTGAGCCGAAGGCAGACGCTCAACCGACTGAGCCACCCAGGCGTCCCTTGAAGGGGTTTCCATTGGCCAAATCTGGGATAATCTGAGCATTAAAATAAATAATAAAAGTACTAGATTATAACCCATTGCACATAGGAATCCATGTGTCCATACTGATACAAATAAGAAAGTCAAAGAGAAGGAAATAGGGGGAAAAATTCCTATGGTGAAGGAAATAGGGGGAAAAAACCCTTCTTCCTTATGGTAGATTATAGATTAGATATAGAGATTAGTTACTCCCAATTCCTTCTTCACCAGCACTGGACCTGTGCTGTCCAGTCTGGTAGCCACTAGCCACATGTGACTTTTTAAATGTGACTTTAGATTACATATAATTTAAAATTCAGTTCCACGCCAGCCACATTTCAAGTGCTCACATGGCCAGAGGCTACTGCACTCTACAGCAAGGTACTGGACAATAGCATTTGAGACTGAGCCATAATTTTGTGAAGATAAAGTCTAGAACAGATATCAAGGTATGATCCAATTCTGTTCTTTTCTGAAACTCTTAAAATTTAGTATTGGAATTTAAAAAATGACAATTTCATAATGATAAAGAGTAAATAACAGCAACAAAATCTGGAAGCCAGAAAGCAGATGGATGAGTGGTAACAGAGTTAGGAAACTGAAGACACCTGAATCCTAATCTGGGCAAAGGAGAAAGCTAAGAAACAACCCAGTTTACAGTGCAGATGCAACATTATGTCCAGGACTGGCAGCATCAGGCACCACCAGAACAAAAGGATGGAGAACTGTAGAAAGATGGAAGAAGTAAAAGCTCTTTAGAAAAACTTACATTTCTTTTAAGTTTTTATTTAAATTCCAGTTAGTTAACATACAGTGTAATATTAATTTCAGGTGTACAATACAGTGATTCAACACTTCCATTAACACTCGTCGCTCATCACAACACGTGCACTCCGTAATCCCCATCACCTATTTCACCCATGCCCCCACCCACCTCCATTCTGGTAACCTTCAGCTCTCTCTCTATAGTTAACAGTCAAGAAGCAGTTAAATTTCTTTTTTAAAAAAATATTTTATTTATTATTTATTTGAGAGAGAGAGCACGAGTGGGGGTAGGGGTCAGGGGGCAGAGGGAGAGAATCCCAAGAAGACTCCTCACTGAGCACAGAGTCTGACGCAGGGTTCAATCCTACATCCCTGAGAATCATGACCTGAGCTGAAATCAAGAGTCGGATGCTTAACCAACTGAGCCACCCAGATGCCCCAAGAGGCAGTTAAATTTCTAAGTTGCCTCTCCAACAGTACACTCCAAGTGGGAAGTAAAAGTTTATTCATTAAAGCGGGTAAACCAGGAGGTCTCGAACCGAGGGAACTCATGGCATCGTTGACAGCAGAGCAAAGTGCATTCTGTACTGAAAACGGGAGAGTTGGAGTTAAGTAACTGAATTGTTTTCAGGAGAAGTGGTGGTGGGGGGGGAATACAGCATTAAAGAGAAGAAAATCAGAACACTTGTCTAGAAGTTTCAATATCCTAAAAGTGAGAAAATGGAGGGGAGGAAATAACCAACAGAATAACTGAAGAAAACTTCTCAGAAAAAAAAGAATATGAGTTGCCAGACTGAAAATGCCCATAGAATACCCAACACAGTGGATAAAAGGAGACCTACCAATCACATTTCAGAAGAGCAGACAAAAAGGAGACTAATTCTGCTGGCTTCCAGAAGAGGGGCAGGGAGAGGAGAGGAGTAGAGGTCACACAGAGATCAAAGATCTGATGTTTGCAATAGGAACACTGGACACTGAAAGGTGATGCATTACTGTCACCAAAGTTCTAAAGGAAAGACTTTTCAAATTAAAATTCCACAGCTAGGAAGGTTATCATTCAAGTATGAGGGTAGTATAACAACATTTTCAGGTGCATTAAGTCCTTAAAAAAATTACTTCCCATGCACCCTCTTTCCTAAAACTACAGAAGTATATGTTACCAAAAGAGTGAGAGAGGAAAACAATGGGGAGATAGAATCTAGGAATGAGAAGACTGAATCAGAAAATCCAATACAATGGGGCACCTGGGTGGCTCAGTCGTTAAGCATCTGCCTTTGGCTCAGGGTGTGATCCCAGCGTCCTGGGATCGAGCCCCGCATCAGGCGCCCTGCTCTGCTGGGAGCCTGCTCCTTCCTTTCCCACTCCCCCTGCTTGTGTTCCCTCTCTCGCTGTCTCTCTTTCTCTGTCAAATAAATAAATAAAATCTTAAAAAAAAAAATCCAATACAAGAGAGAAAGAAGCAACAACGCAGGAAGCCAGACGGTGAAGTGGGAAGCCCCGAATCACTAGTCCCCGTCAGAGCACTGACACTCAAAAGCCATGTATGCCGAGTGGTCATCATCCAGACCCTGAGGCCACAGGCGTGTTTGTTTTACACTGTTTCCTGAAGTTTAACACTATTTAGACAAGTACACAAATCATCAACACACAGCTTGGTTTTCACAAAGTGAACACATCCTGTGTAACACCTAGACCAAGAACCCCAAAAGTGTCCCTCATGCCTCTTCTAATACCCAGCCAAGTTACCATCTTGACTTCTAACATTCTAGGTTAACTGTCCGTCTTGTTGACATACACGTGTAAGTACATGTACGTATGTATTAATACTTGCAGGACTCTCACAGTCATTCGTGTACATTACCAGCTGAGGGTAAAAAAACTCAACTCTCCCTTCTTGTTTCTGCCCTCATACTGTAAACAAGTGTCTTTTTCATGGTCTATTTGGTGCCATGTTTTTCACCTTTTTGGACTGTTTATAGGTAGTTTCACCATTTCAAACAGCCCCTAACAGTACAGCTGCCATGCTGTCCGGTGTTCCTACACACCATAAGGTTGTGACGTGTCTTACAGAGAAAATCTATGTTAGATAAGCTTTGTTCAGGCATGAGTTATGTTGCTGCTGGCTGTGAGGTCTATGCTCATAAATCAACAATGTATATCAAATAAGTTGTCTTTCAACAGAGTCACTTATGATAAAATAAGACTGATCTATTGATGAAAATGTGATCAGAGGCCTACAGGAACCTAACCCTGAATTTCCCCTAGGAGCAATTATTCAGGATTTGCTAATTCACTGTTCATGGAAACTTTACAGAACAGAACTACCACAGGTAACAAGACCCAACTATATACACACACGATCAGAGAGTACTGTACATTTTTTTGTGACTCTGATGAAGCTCCTGTTCTCCCTTCCAGGACAGAGGTTCAGCTGAGGACCCTCATTTCACCCAAGTGCAGGAGAGCAGGGGGTGGGCCCCAGGGAACAGCCATCCTCCTACCACACCTCTGCTGTAAAGCTGCCCCCGGGCCACACAACCGCCCAGCCGAATCCCCCCATCTGTGGCGGCCCTGAGTGCCAGTCATGACCTCACCCAATGACTGCTCCAAAGAGTTGCTCAGAAACTCTCAGGGAGGCTGAAGGCAGACTGTTCAGCTTCTCCTGTCCTCAGAGATTTCACCCAAGAGCGCAAACTGCCTTTTCCTCACACAGCGAGACTGGAGTTTGCTACTCTGTGTTTCATAACTAAACAATATGTTGCTTAGATAGGAAAAAATATATCAAGGGCTAAAGTATAGAGAAAGACAAGAGATGATCAAGACAAAGGGCCAGACAGTGGTGTGTGAGATGGTCTACTTTTTAATATGAGTGATGGAAACAAAGATCTTTGTTTTATCTTTTTACTGAATACATGTTTTGTACACTCCTCTGAACGCATGACACATTTCTCACACGTACATAAAAACAACATTTTTAAAGAAAAGGACTGACTGGCCACATATCTTAAAAATGGTTAATACTGGGGCGCCTGGGTGGCACAGCGGTTGGGCGTCTGCCTTCGGCTCAGGGCGTGATCCCAGCGTTATGGGATCGAGCCCCACATCAGGCTCCTCCGCTGTGAGCCTGCTTCTTCCTCTCCCACTCCCCCTGCTTGTGTTCCCTCTCTCGCTGGCTGTCTCTATCTCTGTCAAATAAATAAATAAAATCTTTAAAAAAAAAAAGGTTAATACTGTTTAGATTTTTTTTTTTTGGAAGAGCTAGAAACTTAAAAACTGTAAGAGGATATTCTTATTACTTCTTAGTGGGTGAGTAAGGTCTGTCTGAGCAATACAGGGAACCTGAAACCATAAATGGGGGGAGGGCGAGCACACTAAATTTGATGAGAGATATACAACTTTAATATCGGCAAGAGACTCCACAAAGTCAAATGACAACAGATGAGGAGAAACATTTACAATAAACAAACAATGATAGGCTTAAAACTTAAGAAAAAGACCAATAAGAAAAGAAATTAAACAATGGGAAATGAGATATGACCAGGCATTACTGAAGAGGAAGTATGTGATTCAAGTACATCCCTGGTAATAAGAGAAGCATCTAAAGTCCTCCAAAATTTTCAATGCCATTCAGAAAAGGCCTAATTCAAGTAAGGCTCATGAAAATCTTAAAGTAGAAGATTCAGGCATGACCAGTAAAATGAAAAATAGGCTACCAAGTTTGTGAATCAAAAACTGGCTTCATTCTTAGGGTAAAACTGACCCTCCTCCTACCAGACCTTCCTCCAAAAATTTCAATTACTCTCATTTTGCAAGAGTTCTAGCTTAGGCACCACCCACAGTCAACACGGAAGTAAGACGGAATCAAAGCCTTCCCTCTTGGCTAACAACATTTTAGCTCCCTCACATAGTTACATACTTGCTACATCTTTTCACTTGCCCACTTATCTTGCACCATTGTAAGGTCCTGTACCTGACCCTATTTATCCAATGTTTTTAACAGTGACTTGGAAAACGACAGAAAATATACTTATAAAGTTTTGTGCATGAAAGCAGCAGCTAAAATACTGGAAATTCAAGCAAGGTGAATGGGTGTGCCAAAATATGATACATTCTTAAAGGCGTCTCATGAAGTCTTGCCTTTAGACTGAACAGCAATCCATGGGCTAAAAAATCCAGCAAATAAACAAGCTCAGGTAGTATTAACAAACACGTAAGATACATTACTGTAATATTTCCCCAACGTTTTACTCTTGTTGGACCACATGTGAAGACCTTCATTCAGTTCTGGGTGTCTTGTATTAAAATGCGAAACAAATACGGTATAATGACAGAATGGCAAAGATTCTAGAAACTAAGTCAAGAGAAATTACTAAAAGACAAAACAAGCTATTCAGCAGAAGAGCTGAGAGTAGGTAATGCACAGGGGATGTGACAGCCTTAAGCAAAGCTAGCCTAAGAAAGTAGAGTTCACTGGTCCCTGCAGCTACTGAAGTCCAAACCAGGAGGCACTAAATTCAACATGCTACCCTATACTGGATCCTACAACAGAAAAAGTTTATTAGTGGAAAAACTAGTAAAATCCAAGTAAGTCTGCAGTTTAACAATAATGTACCAATGTCAGGGTAGTATTTTGACCAATATGCCAGGGTAACATGTGAACATTAGGAGAAACTGGGTGAGGGGTATATGGGAAGTCTTTACTACCTCTGCAAGTCTTCCGTAAATCTGAAATTACGACAAAATTGAAAGGTTATAAAAAGAAAGAAGGCAGATGGCTCAACAAATGACTTTCAATAGTGTAGTGAATGCTCTTATCAACGCATGGGTTGTGTTCAGAAATTAGACAAACTGAAATGCGCCTTTGAAAGGATATCTGCATATTTCATGGCATACTGTTACCACTTAAACTGAGGGTCAAATGAATTTAGTAGGGCCACTAATATCTACTTGGAGTCCAAACACCGGAATGTGAAGAACAAAGCTAACTGAAGCAGATCCATCAATACTAGGGAAAATAATCTTGTATTTCCAATAATGTTGCAATTGATTCTTCGTCTTCTTTTTTTCTTCCTCTTCTTTTTTTTTTTTTTTTTTTAAGATTTTATTTATTTGAGAGAGAGAGATAGAACAAGCTAGGGGGAGAGGCAGAGGGAGAAGCAGACTCCCCAGTTAGCAGAGAGCCCAAGGTGGGGCTCAGTCCCAGGACCTTGGGATCATGACCTGAGCTGAAAGCAAGATGCTTAACTGACTGAGCCACCCAGGCACCCCTGCTAGTTGTTTTTTTTTTTTTTTTAAGGATTTATTTATTTTAGAGAGAGAGAGAGAGGGAGAGAGAAAGAGTACAAGTGGGGGAGGGGCAGAGGGAGAGGGAAAGAGAGAATCTCAAGCAGACTCCCTACTGAGCGTGAAGCCCGAGGTGGGGATGGATCTCATGACCTGAGCCAATATTAAGAGTTGGAGAGTCAACCGACCCAGCCACCCAGGCGCCCCTCTTCTGCTAGTTTTGAAGAAGACCCCAAAGCCTTCTATAAGTGTTTTTCCAACTATAGGTCAGGACCCAATGAAATCAGTTTAGTCACAGTAACTCTCCCTGGAGGTAACATTCCCAGGGGGCATGCTGGAACTCTGGTGGGTATTTTTTAATCATCACGATGATTGGGGGGGGTACTACTGGAGTTTATAGGGGAAAGGTACCAAAGATACTAGGTGTCTGGAAATGCAGTAAAGAACTGTCTAGCATCCCAATAAGATATGCCAAATCTCCCACCAGACATTCAAGTACAAAATATAATAATAATAATAATAATAACCACCTTTAAAATTATCTAATCATACTACCAAAGTCCATTTCCCCCATAAACACAAAATATTTTTTGCAGCTTTAGTACACACTTATTTTCCAGGTAAGCAACGTGATGGACAATATTACACAGTGAAGAACTGTTCCACCTTTCCCATGGCTTTAAAATGTCCCAATGGGGGGAAATGTCCCAGGGGAGGGACACCTAGCTGGCTCAGCTGGTAGAGCATGTGACTTCTGATCTCAGGGTCTTAAGTTTGGGCCCCACATTGGGTGTAGAGTTTACTTTAAAAAATAAAAATAAATAAAATGTCCCAATGGAAAAACCTGTTTATGGCAACTTGAACTTAGAAGCTAAGTCATTGTTACATATAGATACTAAGTACTTTTTGAATGATTTTAACATGCATTGAAATCACCAGTAATACAACCGTTTGGGTAAATTGTTTAGAATTTGACACCATGAGTTGTTCAAAAAGAAACTGCATGGAAGGCAACTTTGCTGAAGGTATCTCATGTGCCAATATGTCTTTTAGGGATTTGCATTTGAGGCTGTCACATTCACAGTGATTCTGTGGATAGGTACAACCTCTTTTGTTATTTCCTCTAATATAATCATGCCTGAGCATTTACATCTTGAAAGACACATTATTTTGTTTTTATTTTTCCTTTGTATTACAGCATTATAGTGATTTCTTTAAAGTATGCAAATAAGAGTTCTTTATAGAAAAATCCCAAAGAACAGACACAGAAAAAATAGTTAAAGGCTGGAAAATCAGCATCTTGCAACCACTATGAAACAATGGATCCAGGCAGCTTACATCAGTGACAGCCAATGGAGAGACAGGCTGACATTGGAACCCACTGAGACAACCAGACATTATGGGCCTCTCAACGTGATATAATAAGAAGTATTATGAAATATTTAGCACCCATGAAACGTTCTTACCAAAACAAACAAACATCTGAATCTAGCCTCTAGAACAGAGTACCACTCTAAAGAAATATGGAGAATGAAAGGATATGTTAAAATGACATCACAAAAATGTAAGCCAGAATGTGGGAAATACTATCAAAGAAACAGTCCAGTTTCTTCAACAAATAAATGGCATTTTTAAAAGATGAGAGGGCTGTTATAAATTAATAGAGATTTTATTAAAGGACATACCAACCAAATGTAATATGTAGACCTTGTTTAAGTACTGATTTTAACAAACTAACTTTAGGAAGGCACTTTTGAGACAGACAACTGGGAAAACTGAACATGAACTGGGTATTAGATAATATTACAGAATTACTGTTAACTTCATCAAGTATGATGATACTGTTGCTTCACACACAAGTGTGTCTGTGTGTGCGTGTGCGCACATGTATGTGTTTATAGTACATCCCTATCAGCTAGAGATAAATATTGAAATATTTGTGGATAAAATGACATGTAGGTCTGGGATTTGCTTTAGAATGTTTAAACCCCAAAAAAGGGACGGGGTTGGCAATTGATATAAAAATGGCAAAATATGGATGTGTTGAAACTCGGTAATAGAACAGGGTAATATATAATGTGTTAATTTCGGTTGACTTCTTTAAAGTCCTAGAACAGAAAAAAGATACAAAATCATCTCCTTAGTTCCGTCTTTAGGTTGCCACAAATCTATGGGTCAACACGCTGTGAGCTACTCAACCAGTGAGGAGCTCTTACACCATTATCTAACAAATCTAACCTGTCATCTACTAAATCTATCCTGTCCCTGAGGACAAGGACAGTCTTGGTCTGATATACCCTAATGAAAGAGAGATACTGTCTATAGTGATACTTTGATATATCTATTTTAAGCAAACTCTACGCCCAACGTGGGACTTGAACTCACGAGATTGAGACAGCCAGGCGCCCCTTGATATACCAATTAAGAAGCCTAATCAGGGGCGCCTGGGTGGCACAGCGGTTAAGCGTCTGCCTTCGGCTCAGGGCGTGATCCCGGCGTTCTGGGATCGAGCCCCACATCAGGCTCCTCCGCTATGAGCCTGCTTCTTCCTCTCCCACTCCCCCTGCTTGTGTTCCCTCTCTCGCTGGCTGTCTCTATCTCTGTCGAATAAATAAATAAAATCTTTAAAAAAAATCATTAAAAAAAAAAAAAAAAAGAAGCCTAATCAAAGGGGCGCCTGGGTGGCACAGCGGTTAAGCGTCTGCCTTCGGCTCAGGGCGTGATCCCGGCATTATGGGATCGAGCCCCACATCAGGCTCTTCCGCTATGAGCCTGCTTCTTCCTCTCCCACTCCCCCTGCTTGTGTTCCCTCTCTCGCTGGCTGTCTCTCTGTCAAATAAATAAATAAAATCTTTAAAAAAAAAAAAAAAAAAGAAAGAAAGAAACCTAATAAAAAAAAAGAGCTAAATTTGGTATGCTTGGTCTTGGTATATTCTCCAAGGATCCTTTTCACTATAATCTTTCATGCGCAATCCTTAGCAAATTTGTTCCACTGTTCTCAAAATCTCCTGTGTGTTTTCCTGCCTTGGCCTTTGTATTACATCCTCATTTCTGCCTACGGCATTGATCTGGAATGTCTATCCTCTTCTACTCTATCCACTATCCACGCAAGTCCCTTCTCCACAAAGCTGGCTCAAATCCCTTCTCAGTTTCCATGCCTTCATCCGAACACTTTGATTTACAGAATGTCAGAAAAGGAAGAGACTATTCATGGCTCTTCTCACTGGCCTTTTAATTTTAAGTAGGTAAGCCTTTTGGTATCTCCTGTATTTTTATCCTTCCTGCTCCTTTAGAATGCAAATTCCTTGAGTGGCAGGGACTATATCTTCTATAAGGAAATATACCTGGCATATTGTTAGCACTCAAATTACATGCAAAGAATTTAGAAGTATGATAAACAGCTGTTTCTTTTTTTTTTTTTAAGATTTTATTTATTTATTTGACAGAGAGATAGGCAGCCAGCGAGAGAAGGAACACAAGCAGGGGGAGTGGGAGAGGAAGAAGCAGGCTCATAGCGGAGGAGCCTGATGTGGGACTCGATCCCAGGACTCTGGGATCACGCCCTGGGCCGAAGGCAGACGCTTAACGACTGAGCCACCCAGGCGCCCCTAAACAGCTGTTTCTATATCCTCTATATTCAAGATGAAAATGATGAAGACGGCTCAAATAATGAGTCCTTATCACACACCGGGCACTAGCCTATTTTATATATTATAACCACCAACCACCCTGAGGTTAGTAAGCATTATGCCCACTTCATGAAATGATGCAGAGAGAGAGAAACAACTTACTGCTCTCACAGTTAGTAAGTGACCAAGGGGGGTTTGAACTCAGGCAGTCCGGCTCCAAAATCCCATTCTTAAATTTACTATTCAGCATCTCAGAAAAAAACGTGAGTAAACAGGAAACTTTTATCCACTGCAGAAGTCTAGCCTCTAGTATTAGTCTACAAATAATAAATAAACTCTTGAGTCTACAGTTCTGGGTCACTTCATCTCAACAGCACATACAGTAGAAAATGGGCTGGAATAAGTCATGGGAGCTGAATTCTAGTCCTCACTAGGATCTCAAGTAGTATGACTCAGCCCTTCTAGAACAATTTTATTTTGGGGGGGGGGAAGGAAGGTTGATTTCCTTCTGGACCAAAAGGTCTATTATTCTACCTACCTCTTGATTTTACTGGTGAGAAAAAAAGAACCGAAAATAAACTAATTCGTTAACCAGCTGCCAAGCCGGCCTGATTCCCACAGTGAGCTCTCTCGGTCTAGACCTGCATCACTTAGCACCGCCGCAGGAGACACAACTGGGCTCTCTGCCTCTAGGCTGCCTCTTCCCTGCTACTGGGAGAAAAAAGACAAGGTTCGTAGGCCCCGAAACAGGCATTTACCTAATAAAAGGTTTGAGGAACTCAGGTCACGGTAAACTGGAAAGAGGAGCAACACAGTCACATCAAGCCTTGACTTCAATATCTCTAGTGACTCTGCAGAGCACGTGCTCATTCATTCATTCAGCCAATTTAACTCCAGGTCACTCCTCCAGATGCCGGACACACCTCCACTCGAACATCTAACAGACATGTCCCACCTAGTATGTCTGAAAGAGAACTCTTGACCCCCACCTCCAAAAATGTTCCTTCCCTCTTCCTGCCTTCCCCGTCTCAGTAAATGGCCCTCTTCCTACCCACATGCTTTTGCCTATAATACACCAGCAAGTCCTGGTAGCCCCACATGCAAAGAATTAAGTTCAAATGTTTCACCAGGACTATAAATGCCCCCATATAATCTGAACTCAGTTTATCCCTACCTTGTTTTCTCTCCTTTTCCTCCCTGCCTAGTCGGCTCCCAGCCACTCTGTTTCTCAAACAACCTACTTTATTCTAACCCCAGGGCTTTATACTTGATGAAGTTGCTGCTCAAAAGGAGCACATCTGGGGCGCCTGGGTGACTCAGCTGGTTAAGCCTCTGACTCTTGATTTTGGCTCAGGTCATGATCTCAGGGTCCTGAGCAGTGGGCTCTGCGCTGGGTGTGGAGCCTGCTTGGGATTCTCTCCCCTGCTCTACTCCCAACCATCCCTCCCCTGCCCCCTCATGCTCTAGCTCTCTCTGGAATGAAGGGAGGGAGGGAGGGAAGAGCACATCCTCTGAAATACCTTCCTGACCACTCTTTTAAAAACAGCCACATAGACCACTCATTCGCTTTTCATCATATTCAATCCTTATTCCCTCACTCGGCTTTACTTTCTTCAGAGTATTTATCATGAATCAGAACTATACTACAGGTTTCTTTTCTGCCCTCCTCTCCCAATTAAAATGTAAGCCCTACGATGAGAACTTCTTTCTATCTTCCATTACTCTATCCCCAGTTTCAAACACTGTGTGCCTACTGGCATAGTATTTACTGAGTTAATGACTTCTCCCAGTCTCTAATACCTGCCAGAACCTGCCCCAGGTGCCAGGGAGAACTTCAGTTGTTGACATCTCTCCTCCCCTTCACAGCTCGATCTCTAGGTAGCGTTCCTAACTTCTCACGCTCACTGAGGATGAACGTCCTACAGTCTGGGCTCTCTAGTCCACTCCTCTGAAAGTGCTCACTGAGTTCCACAACTTCCTCGCTGCAACAGCTCCGGCCGATGAACGCTTGTTTCCTGTCTTCTTGACCTATCTGCAGCAATAATGACTGAATCCTCCTTCCCAGAAAATCGCCTTCTCAAGTTTCAATGCCAGCGCTCTCTCCTGGTTCTCTTCCTACTCTCCAGGCTATTCCTGCACACAGTCCCCTGCTCCTTACATGTTAAGTGTTTCCAACAGCTTAGGGATCAGTCCCCCCTCATCTTCTCAATCGATATGTTCTCACCATCACTGAGGAACCAACTCTACTACCATGGATTAAGTCCAAACTCTTCTGAATTCCAGACCCACATGTTCAACTGCCCCTGGACATCTCTACCTGGATTTTCCATGTGTATCTCAAACCCAAGACGCTAAAAAATGGAAATCACTTCTCTTTCCCCTGCTTCCTACCTTCTCCCTCAAAGCACGTTTCTCTGTGTTACACATGCATCTTGGTGAATGGCATTGCCCAACTATTCAAGCCAAGACCCTGAGTCTTCCTAGACTTTTCATTCTTCCAAAAGTCTGTCTAATTAATCACCAAGTATGTCTCCTATCTGCATGCACTACAGCAACTTTCCTATCTTACGGTAATTTAACTGTCCCCCTCCTCCCTGCAAATCCATCCTTCAGAGTTATCCTTCTAGAACAGAAAAATCAAATTCCTGGCTTAAAATTTCCTAAAAATTCACTCCCTATTACCCTACCCTCCGGACGAAGTTCATCTCCTGGAATTAGCACCCCCCCCCCACTTCAGTAATGCTAAATTTCTTATGGTCTCTCCTCAAAGGAAACCCTTTCTGTTTAAGTTTCCCTCCATGGGATCCTCTCCCCAATACCACAACACCCCGCAATCCATCAACTACCAGTTCAAATACATGACTTCTCTTGGGATGCCTTCATGAATTCATCCAAGAAACAGAGAGCCTCCATTATCTATCGACTATATACTTTAAGTATAAATTTATCATACTTCTTACAATATTGTATTATAATCACCTCTCTCATCTTAAGAGAGCTGGCTTTTTCTTTTCTTTTTGTCCCAAGTGCCCAACATAACATCTCCACTTAGAGATGGTATTCAAAATATACTTATTAAACAAATGGATTAAACTAGGGGTCACAGCAGGGGCACCCAGCTGACTTGGTTGGTAGAACATGAGACTCCTGATCTCAGGGTTAAGTTCAAGCCCCACGTTCAGGGTAGAGATTACTTAAAAATATATTTTTAAAATATTTTATTTGAAAGAGAGAGAGTCCACAAGCACAAGCAGAGGGGAGGGGTAGGGGGGAGGGAGAAGCAGACTCCCCACTGAGCAGGGAGCCCCACATGGGACTCGATCCCTGGACCCCAGGATCATGACCTGAGCCAAAGGCAGATGCTTAACAGACTGAACCACCCAGGCTCCCCTTAAAAACAAAATCTTTTGGGGCGCCTGGGTGGTGCAGTCGTTAAGCATCTGCCTTCGGCTCAGGGCGTGATCCCGGCGTTCTGGGATCGAGCCCCACATCAGGCTCCTCCACTATGAGCCTGCTTCTTCCTCTCCCACTCTCCCCCTGCTGTGTTCCCTCTCTCGCTGGCTGTCTGTCTCTGTCACATAAATAAATAAATAAATCTCTAAAACAAAACAAAACAAAAAAACAAAATCTTCAAAAAGATAAATAAAATCAAGTAGGGGTCAGCAAACCATGGCTCATGGGCCAAATCTGGCCCACTACCTGTTTTTGTACAGCCTGCTAGCTAAGAATAGTTTTTACATTTTTTAATGTTTAGAAAAGAAAAAAAATTTAAGAACAATATTTGGTGATGCCTGAAAATTATATGAAATTCGGGTTCCAGAGTCCGTAAAGCTTGTTTGGATCATAGCCACGCTCACCTGCTTATGTTTAGTCTCATGGCTGCTTTCACACCTCCACAGCAGAGTCGAGCTGCAGCAATGGATGCCAGATGGCCCACAAAGCTGTATTTGCTATAGCTTGTACAGAAAAAAGTCCGCTGACCTCCAAGTGAAATATAAATGAACATGGGCTTTAGTTTCTGACAGAACTTGGTTCAGATCCTGGCTTGACCACTTACGATCTGTGTGGCCTAGCACAAATAACCTAACCTTTCTGAGATTCAATTTCTTAATTTGTAAAATGGGTTAACATATCTTGCTGGATTGTTCTGAAATTTTACTAAGCCTTTTAATCAGGGTCCCTGCTGCAGGAACCCGCCTATAAAGTGTTTGGTACAGAGTTATATCTAATGTTGAGAAGCCAGGCCCAGGTTGGAATCCCAGCTCGATCACAGACTGTATGACCTTGGGCAAGATGCTTAACTTCTCAGGGCATCAATCTCATCTGTAAGGCGTGGATAATAATATATATTTCACAGGACTGTTGTGAGACTTAAATGGTTCAGTACATGTGAATGCTGAGCAGTGCCTGCAGATAGTAAGCACTCAATAAATACTACTATGAATATAGCAGTATTAATGGTTAATATTAGTTTTTCCCTTCCTACATCTACTCTACCCCTCCCTCCTACTCAAAGAAGCCTGCACCTACAGAACGAAGTTCATACTTGCATGACAAGTGCTATTATAGAAAAGTGGGTGGTCAGGAAAGGGTCTCCGTGGCTTGCAAGTCACATCACAGTCATGGTTCTCTTAGGTCTCCGATCCTCCCTTTTCTAAATGTTTTCTTCCTTAGAAATCTAGCAAATCCCCAGGCTTCAAAGTAGGGAACTATGAAATTCTGATCCCTAGCCAAGATTTCTCTCTCTTGAGCCCCAGGGTAGCATTTCTCAACTTCTGATTTCTACCGAATGGCCTAGCATCACCTTAAACTGAAAATGCCAAAAGCTGAAAATTCTTCTTCTCCCCAACTGTTCCCCGTCTCGCCCCTCCTAGCTTCCTCATTTACTAGAAGAACCTGCTATTCTTCCATTGCACAGGCTGCTTGTCCTGAAATTATACTTTAGTTCTTGTTCTCCTGCAATAAGACTATCTCAAGTCATCTTTTTCCTTTTGTCCCTACTGCCTGCCACTGACTACTTCGGGCCCCTTTAACTTTGAGCTTATTCCACCAAAAAGCTCTGATCCATCTCCCCACCACAGGCATCACTCTCTCCCGCATGCGCTACCACACAAATCTTCCTAAAACACACCACTCTTCACCCTTTCTCTGCTTAAAACTTTTGGTGTACTACCCCACCTTGCATCCCATAATCTATATGGAAAAAGGCAAAGATCGACTTCAGTGTGGCAATCTAAATCCTTCCCTAGCTACTTGCTCCAGTCTTCCTTTTTAATCTTATTCCCACGATAAAAATACCATCACCTTACATTTATGCAGCACTTTATTTTACTCAGAAAACATTTTTACCTGGCTGGCGTTTCATCTCCACAATAACCCTTGGAGAGAAGCTCAACAGTAATCAGTGTCTTAACAGACCTCTAGCGCCGAACTAGAGTCAGAATGAATGGATCCCTGTCCTATTCCTCCCTTGGCTTCCCAGGTAAATCAATCCAACTGTCTAATACCTCACTCCCGCAGCTTACATACAGGAGTCTTCTGTTCCAGAAAGTCCGGTTTTGGTGCTGTCCCATCCACCTCTCTCCAACACACCTCATGTTTTCTTAGCTCTCTAGTTTATCCCCTACCATTGCTTCACTTGGTAGGTGGCCCTAATCCCCAACTCCTGTTATAAAAATACAGTAATACAGTATAAGGAATACAGTCATTAATACTGTAAAAACATTGTACGGTGGCAGATGGGAACTAGACTTGTGGTGATCATTTCATAATGTATGTAAATATCCAATCAGAATGTCATACAAATGAAACTAGTATAATATTCTATGACAATTACACTTCAATTTAAAAAACCCAGTTATTTCTTCAAGTCTTCAGTTTTGGGAATGCTTTCTCTGACACCCAAAAACATTTTACTCTGCTTGCCAACACCATGGAAGTTGTCATAACTGATTTGATACCTACTGTCCCATGCATACTACAGCTAGTTTATCTAATATACTTAGGCCTTCTAATAACACCCTCCCAAAGGAAAAATTGTTAAGAGTTCTCTATTTCTCTCTGTACCTATCACAATACTTTGCATGTAAGGACTTGAAGTTTTGGATTAGACAGCGTTGGCCAGTGTTTTTCAAATAGCAAGTCACAAACCAGGAGTAGGATGTGAAATCAATCTAGAAGGTCACAACTAGTATTTTTTTCCACCTCATATGGGTAACGTGCCGAGGTGGTAGCAAGGTTTGAGGGAGACACAGGTTACACACACGGCGTGAACAGCCAATGAGCTACAAAAAGGTATTTTGTTTTCAATCAAACAACAGAAAAGAGACCACATCTCTCATTGTAAAGATGAGTGCTGTTTTGTGAAACTCTTATTTCATTACATGTGTATGTAACTGCTGGATCATAATACCAAACACATTTCCTACTTTATGTTGTATTTTTTTAAAAGTTTGAAAGCTGCTAACGTAGATGACCCAATTTCTAGGCTCGAGGGTTTTACATTTAAACCAAGGAGACAGCTGCTTTCTACCAAAGCCTACTCCCTACGAGAACCATCAGCTAAATAGAGGACATACATACACAGGAGCTGAGGAAGACAAAAGAGTAATGAGCGTAGGGGAAAGTTTGTAAAGAAATGTTTCTTAGAGATGCTGGAATGTGCTACAACACTAGGTGTTTAGTTTCCAGCCTCTGCCACTTGTTTAGCCAAAAAGAACCCTTTATAGGAGGGCTCTGAAAATGTATTTCTCAATACTCAAAGTTAAAGGGTCCTCACCAGAGCCCACACTACAAGGGTATGTAGGATCTGGCCCTGGCTATGGCAACTTCATTTCCTATCCCTCTCTCTCTCAATCATGGTCATCCAGCCACAGCGGCCTCCACGCTACTCCCAGAACATTCCAAGTTTCAGCATCTCTGTACCTGCTCTGTCCTCAGCTGCATCCTTCCTTCTTTAGATTTTATTTATTTATTTGACAGAGGGAGATAGCGCACATGCAGGGGAGGGGCAGAGGGAGAGGGAGAAGCAAGCTCCCTGCTGAGCAGGGAGCCCAACTTGGGGCTTGATCTTAGGACTCTGGGATCATGACCTGAGCTGAAGGCAGATGCTCAGCTGACTGAGCCATCCAGGCACCCCCTTCCTTCTTTAAATATCATTCACTTCATTCAATTTTTTTCTTTTAATGTCCCATCTTCAAAAAGGCCCTCCCTGACCACGGTATCTGAGGTAGGCCCCCACTCTCTATGACCTTAACCCACTGTATGGTTTTTCATAACACTTGTCACCTCCTAACACTCTATTACACATTTATTCTTTCATGGTCTACCCCAGAGATCCACAAGCTTTTTCTATAAAAAGCCAAATAGTAAATATTTTAACCTTTTCTGTCACAACTACTCAACTCTGCCATTATAGTATAAAAGCAGCTTAGATAATGTGTAAATGAGCAGATGCCGCTATGCTCCAATAAAACTTTATTTACAAAAATAAGCAGCCGGATGGGTTTGACTCAGAGGCCATGTACCCCTGATATATTCCTTCTAACAGAATGTGTCATTAAAAAAAGGAAGAAGAAGAATATGAGTGTCATAGGGGCAGAAATCTTCTCTGTTTTGTTCATTATGGTATCTTTGAGGCCAGAATACACCTCGCCCGAAGTACACATTCAATGAATTCAACAAATATGTGCTGAGTAAATGAACAGAACTGATCTGGAGTGGGGAGCCACAACTCTCTTCCACTTCCTTGTTGTTCAAGAAGAATGAGGCCAGGTCAGCAAGTGTACTTCCATTTGGTTAGTATCATACCATGAAAAATGGTACCACAACCATAGTGTGCCCCTGTCACCAGCAATAACCATCTCACACATAAATGACTTTGGTCATAACTGGGTCCAGGCAGAAGCCTGTTAAAACACAAATTCCTTGGCTCCGCCCCCAGAAGCTCTGATTCAGTAGGTCCAGGGTAGGATCCAAGAATCTGCATTCCAAGTTTCTAGGCAATGCTAATAGGGCTGGTCCTAAACTACTTTTTGAGAACCAGTAGGTAAGAGCACCCAAAAACCATACAGTACTAGTGTTTTTATACTATTAAAGAAAAAAAAGCCATAAATTCCTGATGTTCCAGTGATCTGGTTGCAGGGGGACTGAAAAAGAATAGACCCATAAAAACCGACTGTTCCGTGGAAATGTTGCTTCAGTGAAATGAAGGCAAAACCCACTAGGTCTTTAATTTTTAACAGACTAACTCCCAAACGCTCACGCCACACAGGTAAAAAAGAGAAATCACCTGTGGCTGGCTAGCCTTGATAGTGTGCTATTAGCTCATAATCAGTTTTCTTAAAATTACTTAAAAAAAAATTTTTTTTTTAAGTAGGCTCCACTCCCAGGATAGGGCTTGAACTCAGGACCCTGAGATTAAGAGTCTCATGCTCTATGGACTGAGCCAGCCACATGTCCCAATTTTCTTAAAATTACTTTGAGGAAGAATCGTAACCACCTGCCTCTCTATTGTTAGATGCCACAGGCAGAAGGGGCAGAGGGGAAGGAAAGAGCATCTCAAGCAGATTCCACGAGCGGAAACCAAGAGTGGGTCCCTTAACCAACCGAGCCATCTAGGCGCCCCCCACCAGAGAACCTAAAATTACATGTGGCTTGCATTACATTTCTATTGTATAGTGATGGCCTAATCCAATTCTGCAAGTAGACTTGCCACCTCCTCTTCCTCTGGGTGATTTCTAAAAAGCTTGTAGAAAATGACGTGGAGCAGTGCAAGAACATGAAGCTATGTGGTATGTCTGACATGGGATGTCAGGAAAACCATGGGTCAGGTGCTCATCCACTGTCACTTCAGGTCTAATCACCATTTTTCCTAGGAAAGGGAAGATCAGTCCCTCCTCCGTGACCACTACGTATATCCACATCTCTAGCCACACACACAAATGGCACACTTTACATTAATTTCAAACTGCAATTAACGTACCTGAATCCCTAGCTTATCAGGCTGAATATAAGATCTCTGATTATGAAAACTACCTGGTTCCCAATACCTAAACACCCCCAGCTCCCAGTATGTATTTCATTCTTATGGAAGAGACACATCTATAACAACTCCTTTATTTTTTTTTTATTAAAGATTTTATTTATTTGACAGAGAGAGCCAGAGAGCACAAGTAGGGGGTGGGGGAGAACAGCAGAGGGAGAGGGAGAAGCAGGTTCCCCGCTGAGCAGGAAGCCAGATGTGGGGCTCAATCCCAGGACCCTGGGATCACAACCTGAGCTGAAGGCAGCCGCTCAACTAACTGAGCCACCCAGGTGCCCCTATTTTATTTATTTTTAAGACTTCATTTATTTATTAGAGAGAGTACGTGAGCACGAGTGGGGGAGGGGCAGAGGAAGAGGGAAAAGCAGACTCCCCGCTGAGCAGGGAGCCCTGAGATTCCGACCTGAGGAGAAGTCAGACTCAAACCGACTGAGCCACCCAGGTGCCCCTGTAACAACTCCTTTAAATAATCTCTGCCTGTATTACTGCAATGTCCTTAACTCCTAATTTAGAAAGTTTCTCATTTCCTTGCACTGCCAAACCTCTACAACCATGGAGGATACCAGAGGAGAATGCTGGGTGAGGAAGAATACCAAAAAGAAGTATAGTCTAGTTACTCAACAGTTGCTATATAACCATTAAGCCTTTGCACCAAAAAAACCTAAACTGAATACAAAATTTAAACATTTTATCCCTTGAGCTCTTTTCTCTCTAAGCATCAAAAAGATACTTATAAACCTATGAGGAATAACCTTCTTGAACATACTTTAACATATCCAGATGTGTGTTGAGACTTCTCTAGTCTAAGGACAATATTGTTAAGGAAAGAAATGTACTGCTGGGAAAATTAGAAGAACTGAGAAACTTAAATGAAAATAAGCTTAAAAAAGAAAAAGAAAAGAAAAAGGTGGGGGAGGTGAATATTGCCAAAACATTAAAATACATATATGATTTAATTACCCTGTCACAAAATATAAACTTCAAGGACTAATTCCAGCATACTGGAAAAGAACCACAGCCCGTGCGGCAGGAAAGCATTTAATTCCCAAAGGTGTTTCAAACCCACTGAATAGTATCATCCTGCAGCAAGGGTCAACAACTTGTGGCAAGCTCTGGAGATGACTTTGAGTGGTGCTCGAGTGGGAAGTCCATAAATATCCACTGAATGAAGAACTGAATGAATCAGAAAACTCACGCACGGTGTAATTAATATTCAGAACCCACAGCCAGTTAATCCGAAACCAGAGCTAGAAGTAGAACCAAAAACAGTACCTGAGTCTAATCCCAAACCATTCCCCCAGGAGTTAGCTCCCCTTAAGTTATGCATGGTTGATTCATCCCCTCTTACTTTTATGAAAGTTCCAAATCCTCTTTCCCACATTCTCCCTCCTCTTTAACCAGCTTTCCAGATAAAAACAGAAGATAGCAGTTTCTGGTCTCACAGTTTTTTAGACAAGTAATAACATCTCTAACAATCACCCACAAGTGTTCAGATGTCTGGCCTCCCAAAGGCCAGACATTGTGCTCGGTGGCAGAGGCACAAAGGTTAAGTGTAGTAACACTATACCTACTTTTCAGGTAGCTTCTTGGGGAGGCAGACAAGCAAACAATTACAGCATAAAAAAATGCTTGAAGCATAAGACAGGAGTGCCACTAGAGGGACCCTTAACTTTACTGGGTGGGAGGGGAGGGTGACAAGGAGTCTTCAAGGAACAATAAAAGAAATGAAAGTCAAAATGAAAAAATAAATTATAATTGAACATGCCTGTGACTGTTGTACTAGCTCCTCAGATTAGCACTCTAAAGTGACTCTAATGAAAATTCTCTTACTATAAAGAAAAAAGCTGAAGTTCATGACACTGGCACTAAGTCCTAGCAAGAAGAAAAAAAAAAAAAACCCACACGATTCAGCAGGACATAATGCTAAACCTAATTAGTCATGATGTCAAGAGGCTTCACCCATTTATTGTCTGTCCCTCCCAGCTGAAGGTGACTTGACTGACCCACTCTCGTGATTTCAGTTGGTTTTTTCTAGCAGCAGTGATAGACTTGCAGGGCTCCATCCATACTTCTGATACCCCTTGCAGCCATCAGCAAAATCTGCTGGGCTGCTGGTTGGCACTGCAGCCATAGAAGAAATACACTGACCATGTCCATGAACTGGATGGACCCATACTGCTTTGTTACTATTCAGAAGGACAACTAAAACCACCATTAGCAAACACTGTGGGAGGGTGCTAAGAGAGAGAGTAGGGATGGCACCCAGGGAAGCGCCTAACAAGGAAATTCATCTCTTGCTAGTTTCACAGGACACTAAGTTTTCACCTCCTGGTACTCAGCCCTTAGGACATTTCATCAGGCATGAAAGTGGGTCTTCTGTTTCTAATTCCCTGTAGCTACAGATCATTTCTAAGCTTCATGCCCACCTTGCCTAACTTTCCTCTGCCAACAATGTCCTGTCCTCTTATCCTTACCATTCCAAGAACATCCTCTCTTCTTGATCACTCACTTCCCTCCCATGGAAACTAGGTAATATGTTCCCTTGGGAAACTGTCTGCCTTATCACGTAACTCCATCATGAATCGAGACTTGGCTAATATGTAAAAATTACCACATTTTTTAAAAAGCTCTGGTTGTACACTTCTTAAAGGCTCTTTCTTCAATTTTTTTAAACGATTTTATTTATTTGAGAGCGAGAGAGAGAACGTGTGCATGCAAGCAGGGACAAGCAGACTCTGCGCTGAGCCATGGAGCCCACGAGGGGCTCAATCCCACGATCCTGAGATCATGACCTGAGCCAAAATCAAGAGTCGGATGCTTAATCGAATGAGCCACCCAAGTGCCCCTCTTTCCTCAATTTTAATGAATAACTTCAGCAACTGAAAAATCTATACCTTATCACTTAAAAAAACAAAAACATCATGGCTCCTAGCACAACACTAAAATTAATATGGAATTAATTTTTTACAAAGATTTTAATTATGAACAGCAGTTTACTTTTAACTCTTTGGTGGGCGGGGGGCGGGGAGAGAACCGCACAAGTATCCACACTGGAGGGGGCAGGAGAGGGAGAGAGACTCCAGGCTTCACACCCAGTGCTGAACCCAGCAGGGGGCTGGGAGACCCTGACCTGAGCTGAAATCAAGAGCCTGAGGGAGGCTTAACCAGGCGCCCCTTAACTTTTATGAATATAAAATGTAGGAAATGTTTCCTTTTGAGTTCATGCTCATGAAAATAGCCCCCCAGGAATATTTATAATGTAATTTAAAAACACACTATTTCTAGGATAATCCAATGATACCTCAACCTTCACTAAAAACAGCTTTTGGAACCTCCAATTTAAAACAAAACACCAAAACCCCCACAAACCTCAGCAAATGTACATGGTAAATGTTATAAAGCTGATGTTTCGAAAATTATGACTCATCAGTGCATGGATTTCTTCATTTTTAAGATATTGCAAGCCTAATCTAGGGATTTGTTTCACATCAGAAGTTTATTAAGTTTTTATTGTAAAAAAAGTTTTCAATCTTTAAACAAGATTGCTGCTAATACATCTTAAAATTCTAAGACTGAAAGGAATATCTTCCAGATTAAATTTCCAATTTAAAATAAGAAAATTATATTTTATGACATTTTAACTTAAACACGAATGTCAAAATATGGGGAAAATGAGCTCCAAAATCAGCTTTTTATGAAATCATGAAATCAAAGACCCCAGAAATTAAAATATTTACATTCTTATCTATCCTTTATTGAAAGTCAAGGTAAATGTAATTCATGATTTATTGAATTGAAAAAGTCTTAAGTAAGAATGTCATAATCTTTTAACAAATCATAGTTAAAATAAATGGTCTGATATGTTGGTAAAAATCTTTTCAGTGGGAGTCAATTTACTTCGCTTACAGGAAGGCAAAAGTCACCGCATTAAAATCACAAGCCAATCACCAATCCTGGCTTTGCAGTTCCCAAATCCCGAAAACAAAATTATTGCACTTCCACTCTGGGATTGTCTGCATGTATGCTTTTAGTGTCGGTTAACATTTGTAGAGAAGAAAAAATTTAAATCTACTAACAAGAGTGGCACAATTTCAAAAAATGGTACAACTTTCAAAAGCTAGATTAATGGCCTACCTACTTTTGTACTTTACAGTTTGAAAATAAACAGTATCAGATGCTTCTGAGAATAATATAACATGATCACCTACCTGTTCACTTACTCGCTATCACGTTTACATATGAGAATCTTCTAAAAGCTAGGGGAACTGTAAATGCAGTAAATATAAGGACTCTATTCGAAATCTCAATTTTTTCCAAAAGCAAGAGTAGCCCACCAAAAAGTTAAGAAGGCACTCGAGAAGAACAGATTCCCTCTCTGAAGTGGGGAAATGTGGTTAAGAGTTGGTAATTATTTTGTTATCAATTTGTTTATCCATTCCTTATGGCGCAGACGCTGTGCCACCAAACTCAAGGTGAGGCGCTGGGCCTCATTCATTCACCCCCACATTCTGTGTTCCTAGCAAAGTGCCCTATACATAGCAGCAACGGAAAAGAGGTTGACTGAATTAAGGCAGTAAATGTGTTCCTAACTGCAGGTAATCAATTAGGCTCAAACTCATGCAAGAACATTCATAATTTCATTTTAGCTAATAAGCACTGAGTAATCTGACGTGTTTTTAATTTGCCAAGCTACTAAATGGATTTTAAGCTCTGAATAACACTCTTATTTTTTAAACATGTTCAAAAGAAAGTGTGTAGTGATTTAAAAAAATATTCTTACAAATAAAAAAGGCAACGATTGGTTTCACTGTGTATAACATGGAACTAGATGGTGTTGGTATGGTGAACACAAAGTGACCTGGCACCGATGTAAAAGGTTTGTTAACATGACAAGAACATTACAAAGAGAATTAGAAGCTGGAAAAAATGGAATTCTGGCTAGAAAAGTCATAGTGGGCAAGTAGGAGACTTAACTGATACAGAGTACTGCCATCCCCACTCAGGGTCTTGGGAAGTTGGGAAGCCTGTTTCCCACCCTGAAGAACAATTACTTCCCTACCCATCTACACGGTGCTGTGGGAAACTGAGGCACAGACCGTGCACTGAACCGGTTACTCCCCATTATAATCACCCAAAAGAAACGATGGAATGAATACCAAGCAGAATGGGCCCTTTATGGGCTCCCAACAATTCCAGTTCCATCAACTCTCTGGTTGAGAAAAGAAGTAGGCAAATTATAGCCCACAGGCCAAACTGGGCCAAATTCAGCCACCTCCTGTGTTTGTATGGCCTGCAAGCTAAGAATCGTTTCTACATCTTTAAATGGTAAAACAAAGACTCATTTTTATGACACATGAAAATTATATGAAATTCAAATGTCAGCGTCCAAAAATAAGGTTTTCATTGGAACAACGCTGTGCTTATTCATTTACATGTTGTCTATAGCTGCTTTGGTACTACAATGGCAGAGATGACAGAGAACTTACAGCACACCCAGCCTACAATATTAACCACCTGGCCATTTACAGAAAAAGTACGCTGAACCCTGGCTAGACCACTGCTTTATGCTCCTGGCTGCATCTCCTTTCTCAGAGGTGGTCCACTGCTTCACAAGGTAGAGACTCTAAGCTTGACAGATGTCCATCTTGGGGCTGTGTTGTCCAAAGTTACATCATTACACACAACATCCTGCAACTCTTTAGGGTGGGCACAAAGACAAAGTAACAAATCACATGCATTCGGAAGGTCCTGAAAAGGTAGCATAATCCAAACACAACATTACAGGCAGCACATTTCAGATCTTTTACCAGACTACTACATCGAGTTCTGGGTCACACGGTGAAAGGAAACAGGAACCACAGAGAATTTGGAGGTTGGATAGATGATTATAAGAGCTCAAAAATCATACCACTAAAGAAATGCTAAAAGAAATGGAATTCATTTGCCCAAAAAAGAGAAAGGTGGGAAAAGAACTATAATAGTGAGGGTGTCAAACGCTGCATTTTTTGATAGATTAAATTTTTACTGATGAAAATAATGGCATCCTGAATTAATACTCCACAAAACATACATCTTATGAATTAAATGTGATTCTTAATGAAACTGCCACTCCTGCCTTAGGCCATAAACTAGCCCCTTAAAAGATAATCACTTGTCAAATATTGTACTGTAAGTCTTCAACTGACGGATTATAGGAATGTTCCTTTTTCAGAAACATCTGGCATTATGTAAGTTACCAGAAAAAGTGTGCTATTAATGTGCTGAGGTTCAGTAATATTCAAGTAACTAAAAGGTAATGTAAGTTTCATAACCATATGCCTTTCCACAGGACCAAATAGGGGGAAATGGGCTTAAGTTACAGAATTCGCGTTACATTCAAGAATGTTCACACTGTGGGATTTTAATTACTCTAAGAGATTACTGAGGGTAAAGGAATCTTCCCAGGACACCATTCAATTAGAATGGAACTATCTGGATGTTTTTCTGAAGCAGAAGAATGGGTCTCAAACCAATTCTTCCATTGCTGATTCTGTAGTTTTAACTCTCCCGGTTCTTAGGAGTAAAGAGAGCCTGCAGTCACGCTCAGTTTCATTTTGTCTTGAAGGTGGTCCATGTACATACAAATACATCTGACATAAACTTTAAGATCCCAAATTAAAATTTGGTTGTAGTTTTAATAACAACGCCTTTTAAATTACAGAGATAGAGAATACATTCCCATTAAGTAGGAAAAATTGGGAAAATGGGCATAGTTTCCAAATTATTTCTATGGGCCTAAGTACCTTATTATCTCAAAATGTCCAACACTTTCACACAGTAAATGAAGACGGTTTTCAGTTTTGAGCTTTTTAAAATACAGAATCCTTGAACGCAAAATTTTCTGAGTCAATCTCAACACGGTAATTAATAATACAAATTCTTGAAACTTGCTCTAAATATATTTAATCAATCTGAGTTTTTCAACCTCGAAATTCTAAGGCCGGCACTTCCCTAAGAAAACCCTTGCAACGGTGTGAAGCACACACTAATCTGACTCACTAAACTTTCTCCACTCCTACATCACCTATACAGGATTTTAAAATCAAGAGTACACAATACTTGCACGCCACTTCTACAATCTTGCATTAACCTTACCCGGATAAACTTTTCGTCAAGTCTCTTAACACTTTTTTTATTTATTTAAAGACCTGTGGTAGTGAAACAAAGAAAACACAACCCCCTCCCCCTTTTCTAAACCATATGGCAGTAAATTGAAGTTAACTTATTTTTTACCGGCTCAACGCCTATACATCGGTCCTAAACATGTTTCTCTTTGTGCCCTGGGACTGGGCTAGAACTGTCTGCTTATTTGCAACTGTACCCCAATCATGTTTTTAGATCGAAAAACAAGTCCAAAACGCCCCTTGATCATTAACAGTTCTCACCACGGTCATTTACCAAAACCTGGTTAGAAAGGTAGTGCACGCTGGGCGAGGGGCCCGCGGCCCGCCCGGAGCGAGTCCCGCTCCCTGACCGGGTGATCGAGCAGGGAGTTTACTCGCCCCGGCCGGGCCGGATCCGCCCCGGGAACTTGGTTACCCGAGCCCAGGGACGCGCCGAGGCCTAGCCGCGAGGCCGGGGCGGGCTCCGGGTGGCGGGGGCTTCCCGTTCCCCGGCCGCAGAGCCTTCCCGCCCGCCCCGCGGTTGCCCGCAGGCAGGGGCACTCGCCGTCGTCTCCCGGCGACCGGACGCGCCTGCCGGGTCCACAGACGGCTCCTCCGTCTCCCGCCGCCGCCTGCGGCCCCGTTCGGCGGCCGCACCGAGCCCTTCCGGGGCGGCGGGAGCGCTAGGCCGCGCCGGAGCCCGCGGCTCCGGGGCCGGCCAAGCGGGCCGCGGCGTCCGGTATCAGTCCCGAGGGCCGGGCTCCCGCCGGTAACGGGCCCCGCCGACTCCCCTCCCCCTCCCCCGCCCCATGACAGTGCAAACCCTCCGGCCGGCCCGGCCGCCCCGCCTCCGGCACCAGGCCCAGCTCAGGGCCGCGGCCGCGGCCGTGGCGGCGGCGGCAGCGCCGCCGCTGCTCTCCGCCCTCGCTCGCTCGCTCCCAGGCCAGGCGCCTCGGGCCCGGCTCGGGCTCGACCGAAGTCTCCGCCGCTTCCCGGCCGCCCTCCGCGGCGCCTGGCCCGGGCGGGGTAGGCCGAGGCCCTGGCGGTGGGGTGGGGGCGGGGGCTCCTCTCACCTTCATGTCGGGACATCCTAGTTCAGACGGTGGCGGCGCGGCCCCTCCCGGGCTCCGGCTGCAGTGTCCCCGGCGGGATCCCGGCGCTGCCCGCGCCGGCCGGCCGACTCCCACTCGACTCCCGGGCTCGGCCGCGGGGGCGGGGTGGGCAGGGGAGCGCTCCCGCGGCGGCGGCGGCGGCGGCGGCGGCGGGGAGGCGGCGCGGGGCGGGAATGGGGCCGGGCCTGGCCGGGGCTGAGCTCCTCCAGGAGGCGGGTCCGACGCCGCGGCTCCGCCGGCGCCCGCCGTGACTCGGTCACTCTCGGGCCCGCCGGCTCCCGGCTGCGGCGCCGCGCTCCGCAAATCCCGCTCCTCCCCTCCCCCGGCCCACCCCCCGCCCCTCTCCCCCGGCTCCCGGCCGCCGCCTCCTCCTCCTCCTCTTCCTCCTCCTCCGCCTCCTTCCGCCGCCCGCACGCCGGCCCCGCCTCTCGCTGCCCGCGCCGGGCCCAGCCGCCCGGAGGCCCCGCGGCCGGCGGTCGCGGCGGGGGCGGCGCGGCGCCTGCCCGCGCTCGCCAGCAGGCCGCGGTCGGGCGCCCGAGGCCGGCCTCGGCCTGGCCTGGCCGCCGCCGCGCCGCCGCGCAGCGCGTAGGGAGGAAGAGGAAATGCCCGGCCGCCGGCGCCCGCTGCTCGCCGGTACTGCCGGCCCGCGTGGCCCGAAGGGCGCCCGCCTGCCTGGCCGCCCCAGCTCCGTCTGGGCCCTACCCGGGTCCCGGCCGTGGGCGACCCCGCCGCTGCCCTGGGGTGGGCTGGGCCGGGCTGGGCTGACCGCGGGCGGCGGGCGCTGCCCGGCAATGCGCCGCGGGCCCCGAGGGGCTCTGGCTCTGGGGCGCATGGCTGTCTGGCCGGCCGGGGAAGCGAGCTGCGGGCCCCGACCCCGAGGAGAGGCTGCGGACTGCCTGGGGACATGTGTTTGTGTTTCTTTTTAAGCCAGCTGCTCGGAAGAGAGAGGCGGCTGGCCTCCGGTCGTCGTCGGGTGTTGCCCGGCCGGGTGACTCGCGGTCCAGGGAGGGCGTGGGCGCGGGAGGGCGCGGGAGGCGGCCGGCTTGGCTACGGTGCTCCTAGGCTGGCTCCTCGAGAAACATCTCTTTGGAGGCTGTCCCCGCCAGCCTGGGTGTCCGATAGGACCCGCGCAAAGTTTGATCCAGCGTCTTGGCTCACCCTGAATGCGCTGCTTGGAAAGCTGTTGGGGGAGGGAGGGTTTGTATTTTCCTTTTTAATTTCCCTGCCCGTGAACCACGTTTTTATTTCTCCTTTACGTTTTTACCCTCTTCCTTGTCAACTTTTGTTTTCAGGCTTATTAATTCAACGAATATGTATACTGCCCCTTACCACGTGTTCGTGGTAGAGTGGTTTGGTGGAAATAGACCATGCTTTGGAGTCAGATCAGCCATCGGATTCTGGTTACGATATCCTCTGTGTAACCTTGGACAAGTTATTTAACCTTGCTGAACCTCTGTTTCTTTGTCCTATGTTTGGTTTTGGTTATTTTAATTTATTCTTTTATGTTTGAAATTACTCTGGGTTTTTTGGTGTGTGCATGTGTAAAATTCTGTCTTTAGGCTAAGGCTGCTCTTAATCCTGTACACCATTACTAGCTGTGTGACCTGGGGCAAATGACAGCCTTCCTATGCCTTGATTTCCCCAACTTTAAAATGACCATGATTACCGATGTTATTATGGCTACTAATGATAATAACAGGTAGGTATTGGGAGGATTAAGTGCTAAAATGTATATAAAATATCTAGCACAGGACATAGTAAAAATAGTGTTTACCATATTTAATTAAATTTGGTTTTAAGGCACTTCCTGATTTCAGACATACTAAAAAGCTCCTCTTAAAGTCAAGGAATAGGTATTAGGTCACTCAGATCTAGCCAAGGACTGTATTTGGTAGTAACTGTGATAAACTAGATATAAGCCAAATAAGGTTTAAACAAACGGGGATTTAAACAAAGACTTTGTCACCAGAGATATTTCCATTGCACTTGGGGAGCTTTTGCCTAAATTAAATCCAGCACAGCTGTTGAAGAAAGAGGTCCATCCAGGCCATAATTGGGGGTTGGTGGGCTAGAGAGTACTGGGCTTCCAACAAGGCTAGCCAACACTTAACTGAATGCTTACCGCCATCTTTCTAAGCACTTTACAGTATTGGTGTGTGTGATCCTGGGTACCAAACGCTTAAGGAGCTTCTGTTTCTTGTGCTATAAAAGTGAGGACAACACCACCCTACTGTTTCGTGATGAGCAAATGATTTCTGGAAATATATTAAGATACAGAGGTTAAGGCATTGTCAATAATAGAGCATGCTGGAGCGGGTAGGAGAACGGGCAAAAATACTGCACTCCAGGAAGGAGTAAGAGTTAAGTACAGAGATTTAGTTTGTTTTGGTTTGGGGGGTTGTTTGCTAATTCTGTTTAGAAGAGCAAACAGATAAGTGTCGAAACCTCAAGGGAATATCAGATCTCTGACAGTTACTCCATTGTTTTCAATTAGTCAAGAGTAAGAAAAGGAAGAAAGTGACTAAACATTGTTCTTCGCATAAGACTAAACAGGAATATGATAGTTATTTGGGGTTTTCTTGGATGCAGGTAACCTTTTCTCAATTCAGTTAAAGGTCAGGCCCTTCAGTTTAAAACAGCCTGCTTGCTCTCCTGTCACGTGGGAGATTTTATTTCTGAAAAGATTAATTTAAGTGCTTATACTAAGTTGTCTATCAAATGATTTCTTTTCTCCAGAAATGGTTCCTCCAGTCCTTTCCTCTCCCAGTATCTCAAGTTCTTCTTGGTCCTTACCTCGCCAGCCCATCTTCCATACTGTGGAATTACAGTTCTGTTCAGTAAAACAAGCTAATGCATGGGAACCCTGGTGAAATCTGAATAAGATCTGTAGTCTAGTTCATTGTATTGTGCTAATGTCCACTTCCTGTCTATGCTAATTTTCTGTAGTCCTGTAAGATGTTACTACCGTTGGAGGGAGCCAGGGGAGTGTACGTGCACCCTCCCTGCAACTTCCTGTGGGTATTATTATTTCAGAGTAAAAAATTATAGACATAAATTGTTGCCTGCCTCTGAGGGGGCTGAGGATTGACTACAGAGAACTTTTAGAGGTGATGAGGATATTTTAAGTCTTGATTGTCTTAGTGTTTACTGGATACATTTGTCAAAACCTAAAAGAACTATACACCCAAAATGGTAAAGGTTACTTCTATTTAAATTACACCTCAAAACTGACTTGAAAAAAAGGAAAGCAAGCTGTTGTCCCCCCCAGCCTCCTGTGGCCTGACTCTGTAAGGCCCAACAAATTTTTCCTTCATCCACCAGTGTATCCTGAGCTGCCTTATACTATATTGATTCCTGTCCCCAAGGCTTTGCACTTGCTCTTCCCTTTGCTTAAAGAGAGCACAGGAAATTCAGGCCCAAATTCAGATTCCTTGCGCTCTGTTAAGCCTTCCTTGCCTCCGTTGGGCACACTAGTGCCTTCCTCTGTTCTGCTCTTAGGCTTTCCTATAATTTTTAATTGGCTTTCATCTCTTCTCTTAGCTAAACTCCAGGGTAGGCAGTCACATGATTCATTTCTATCTCAGGGATCCAGTAGTGTTGAATGAGTGAGTGAATTGAATGATTGAAAACTAGAAGAATGCTTATTAAAGTAACTTCTCAAAGTGTGGTCCAGTGTCCTCAAGACCTTTCTAGAAGGTCAGTGAAAATGCTTGGATTTTCTTACATACTTCAAACAGTACATCTCAGTAGATTGAATGTCAAGGCAGATAAGGTCATCTAGCTGTCTTCAGTTAAGCCAGACTATTAAAGGTATTTGCAAAACTGCAAAACATTGTCACACCTCCAAATGTTTTTGTTTTGGAAAATAGTTATTTTTCTTAAAAATATTTGTTACTATGAAATGGGTTTAAAGTGTGTAAAGAGATTCTGAGACCAAAACATTTAAGAATCTCTACCTTTAGAGATTCATACAAGCCCCTTATTGTTGGGGTGAGAAATGGTAATGACGCCAAGCTTTAAGTAGTGCTCTGGTGCCTGAGGCAGCCGCTGTTAGAAGCCCCCTACTTGTGGGTGCGATTCTGTCTGTATTTTACTCATAAGGCAAGTGAGGCACAGAGAAGTTAATTGACTTGGCCACATAACCTCATCGCTGGTAGAGCCCGGATCTGGGCCCCTGTGGTTCCAGAGGCTCTGCTGCTAACTAGCCTTCTGCCACCTCCATGGAGGCCTGGAAAGGATCAGAAAGGCCCATGCTATCTGGTAACCTCACCCCTGTATGCTAACTAACCTCATAGTCACTTCAAGAGTCACTGAGGCTTTGAACTTGCTTTACAGTTTTCATTTCAAATTCTGCCACCCTGAGTATTTTTAAGCATGGCCTTGCAATACCCTGATTTCAGATCTAACCATGTGTACCTACACTTCCCAACCACCCACTCCCCTCTCATGACCATAACCTGGAACTTGGATATACAACTTCCTGTTTTATTATAACTTCCTGTTTTTCCAGTTTACTTAATCTATCACTAAATATTTAGAATCCCAATCCCTCGGACTTACCATTTGGCCCTTACTTTTTCTTTTAACCCCATTCTCTTCCTGACCCAGCGGGTACCCTGTCAGCAACTCAAGCTATTCTCTTTCCTAACCTTTGACTCTTTAGACCCCTCATTTTCAAGCTGCACCAGCTCTGCAGCTCCCAGTCCTGAATCAGTTGCATGACTCCATTTCTCCCCACCTTAGGGTGCAGAACTTAGGGTGATGGAAATGTACGGGGGGCAGCGGAGAGCTGTTACAAAGTCCAGTGGGTCCGATTGCAGTTGGACCTCAGTATTGTTCAGTAGTCCCTGTCTTTGATCAGCACCGCTTCAACTGCTTATGCATCCATATTCCCAATACATAACCTCGCCTTCTAATCACAGAGTAAAGTTTAAAAAGTCAGAACTTCTTTGCACTCTGAGCCTCCAAGAGAACCTGTACGTTTATGTCCTGCTGCCTCCTGCCCTCATTCCCATCCCAGAAGAACTGAGGTGTCCCTCTTTCGGTTCAGCCCACCTCTGCTTAGGACCCCACTTCATCCCATCTTGGATCACGCTCCTTTAGCCACCCCCTTAACATCTGTACTTCCAACTGCTCAGCCTCACTGGTTCATTTCCCTTGTCCCAAAACACTCCAGCCCTGCCTGCATACTCCCTCTAGTTACTGTCCTGTGTCTCTTCATAGTCAAGTTTCTTGGAAGAACTATCACTTCTCAGCTTCCTAACCTGATGAATCTGGTTGCTCGGTTCCTTACCTGCGACACCACTCCTCACTTCCTGCCACGTCTGTGCTCTTCTGTCCCCTATTGAGTTGAGCACAGTCACAATCAAAATAGTCACCCAAGATGAAGCCAACAGTCATCCCAGACTTCCCTCCCACTCACCTGTCATGGCCAATCAGTCAACAACAGATTTTACTCATGAAACCGGTCAGGTTTACCCCTTTCTCCGCCCGTGGCGGCCAAACCACTGCAGACCACTATCATCCATCCCTGGGACTCTGAGTGACCCTGACTCCTTACCACTAATCATACACCTGTTCACTGTCCTTCATACCATTTCCAGTTAGCTTTTTTTTTCTTGTTTTGACAGGATTTCTCAAAGTAGGGGCACCTGGCTGGCTCAGTCAGTAGGGTATGTGACTGCTGATCTCAGGGTCATGAGTTCAAGCCCCACGGTGGAAGCAGAGCCTACGCAAACAAAGCAAAAAACTGTAAAAGTAATACATGTTCTTTGAAGAAATTTTGGAAAATACAGAAAAGCATTTTAAGAAGTTGCTTATAACCTTAGCACCCAGAGATAAATAAACACTATTATATTTTGATGTGTGGGAAGGAGTTCCCAGAGCTATCGTTGAGAATCACAGATAGATCATATTCCACTGCTTCAAGCCCTTCAATCGCTCACCTTCAGTGTCCTATCTCTTAACAGATGATAACTCAAATGCCTACCACGGTCTAAAGTCTGTATTATAGGGCCTGCTGTACTTCTCCAGCTTGTCTACTGCTCCCTGCCCTGGGGCAGCGTTACCCACCATGTGGTCAGTGTTAAGTGGGGCACCCTGGCTTCAGTGTGGTCTCCTTTTCTGCTTTCGGGGCCTTTGCATTTGCTTCTCTGGCATGTCTGTACCGGATTCTTCCTATGACAGGCTTTAACTTAACATCAGCTTGCAGAAGCCTTTCCTGATCATTCTAATAGAAGACCCTCCCACACACTGATTTTTTTTTTTTAATCCTGTTTCTTTTTTTTTTTCTTAAAGATTTTATTTATTTATTTGACAGTGAGAGAGCACAAGCTGGGGGAGTGGCAGAGGGAGAAGGAGGCTCCCTGCTGAGCACGGAGCCCAACACGGGTTCAATCCCAGGACCCTGAGATCACGACCTGAGCCGAAGGCAGACGCTTCACCGACTGAGCCACCCAGGCTCCCCAGTCCTGTTTCTTAATATTTATTCATATGAATCGTTACAACCATTGCAAAACAGGATTTCAAGAACCATAGGCTTTTCCCCATTCTTTGATGCAGGAGTCCGCTTCAAGACATTTAGCCTATTTGGATTATGACTGATACCTGCAAAGATTTTAGATACAAGGATGTTTATCACAATGTTCTTTTTAATATTTAAAATTGAAGACAATCTAAATAAATTACGCTTTATACAAGCCCAACGCAGCTAGAAATCTATTTGTGGTACATTTTCAGTGAAAAAAGCAGGTTTCAAAAATATATGCTGGTCCTTTTCTAAATGATGCCTTTTCTAAATGGCATCACGCCATTGTTGTTTTTAATATAGACTGGATAGATACCAGATTCTTAATGTGGTTTTAGGGGGCACAACATGAATGATGGATGTTATTCGTTCAATACATACTTATCGAGAGTCTTTTGTGTCTACCAAGGACACGAGGATGAGAAGGAAAACCATGTCCCCATCCTCGAGGTATTCACATTCTGGCGACAAAATTAATTGAATTGAAGTACTGTTCTGAGAAGTATTTTAAGAGCTTCTGATGCAGGTGTGAAGGGCCTTTTCCCCCTTAGTTTTAAAAATCTATAATGAACGCGTACTAGTTTCATAGCTCTTTTGTTTCTTTTTTCTTTTTTTATGTTTAATAAAAAAAAAAATTGGCATTGAGGGGCACCTGGGTGGCTCAGTCAGTTAAGCATCTGACTTCGGCTCAGGTCATGATCTCAGAGTCCTGGGATTGAACCCTGAGTTGGACTCTGTGCTCAGTGGAAGTCTGCTACTCCCTCTCCCTCTGTTCCCTCCCTCCCTGGCTCGTCCCCTCTCTCTCAAATAACTAAAATCTTTAAAAATAAATAAAGACTGGCACTGAACTAAATGGGAGCTAGAAGGTGGTAAGTGGAGTGCAGCCTAGAGTGAAGGGAACAGCTCTGGTTCCGATTGCTTTTGAAATCAGAGAGACACCAGCATGTTTAGAGGCTGAGAGGAAGACGTGTGTGCTCCTGTGTGTGTGCCCATGTCAGTGGTCAAGTGGGGCGGGAGGAGGATGGAGTGATTAGGAGCCCAGATGAGACTTGCTTTCACACTTCATCCTCTGCTGACAGTTGTCAATGGAGATAAAGTCAGTTTGGGGAGAGCAGGAAGCTGTGGCAGTCATGCCTCATGGCCTTCATTTTCCCAAAGTGGAAGGTAAGGTCATACCATTTTGTGCCTCTGTGCCTGTAAGTTTCAACTCCTTCCTTTAAAAATCAGCTGTACATCTCTGCCCTTGTGACCCATTTCCTGACCTCTTCCTTCAAGTGGGCTGGGGCTGCATCCCATAGAATTACCTGGGGGGAGGGGGGGCTTGTTAAGCTTTCTGAGCCCCTGAACACTCTCTGACTGAGTTAGAATTTCCAAGGGGTGGGGCCCAAGATCTACATTTGAAAGAACACCCATGGGGAATCCCAGTGGGGCCATAAACTCGGAGAATCACCTCCCCTCCAAGTGCTCCCAATTCATTTTGCAACTGTCCCATTGTTGAAATTAAACCATCCCCTTCCCCTTGGGAGGGAGTGTCTCTTCATTTCCATGCTTCTAGTACAGCCCTGCCCTAGGTAGGCTATGAGAGAGGGCTTGGGTTTCGTGAAATTCATTTGTGCAATGAATAATGTGTCTAGATCCCGAGCTCAGGTGTCCTGACCCCCAGACCTGCAACTTCCCTACACCAACATGTGTTTCTCCTCCCTAAGTCTCTGAATTCTTCATGAAATTATTTCCTGCTTTGACTATGTCTAAAAATCCTACGCAAACTTAACCTCACATGCCCACATAGAGAGATCCTGGGAAGAACGGGGCGTACGTAGGATTGGTTGTTTTAAGGAAAGTCAAAGTGTAGCTGGGCCATAGGGGTTCAAGGGCACCTGGCTCCAGGGGTCCAGACCAGGCTTGGCCACTCACCGCTGACAAAATCCAAAGGCAGAGAAGCTGAGGAGTGGTGAAACAAAGGGATTTATTTCCGTGAGGCCAACACCAGGAAGACCGAGGACTCTGTCTCAAAGACCATCTCCAAAGTGCTGAAAATACTCCCAGGTCTACATAAGGGAAGGTCGGTGGGTACTTGCAGGTGGGCAGTGAATGTCAAGTCATTGTCTTGGGCTCAATCACAGGTGGGGTCTTGCTGGCTCAGGACAGTCCTTTTGCTTGAGGGGGTAGTTTTGGTTCCCATCAGGGGATGCTTTGCCCTCAGGGTCTTTTGCCTGAGTTAAGAGATAAGCTGGAAAGAAGAACTTAAATTAGAAAGTTTGAGGTCAAAATGGAGGTGGTTGAAGTCCTGTTTCAAACTTGAAGTGAAGTGAACTGAGTAGAATCAACACGAATTTATATGAACAAGCCCCTACAGCCAGCGGCATCTATTCAGAGTGTGTCACCCAAGTCTCCCCCAAACCCATTAAGGAGTAAAAACGTACTCTGGAAAAGAGCCCTGGAATGTAACAGTTAAGGTGGGGGCTTGGGAGGCAACGAGTCCTAACAGAAGGCTTGTGTGTGACTTGCCTGGAGAAATTACAGGGTATCTCCCACACTACCCAAGGACAGAGATGCTCTGATGCTATTGGCTAGTGCTGTTCATTGAGAGAACTGGTCCACAACAGTGGCAATTCATCTTAGGAGAAATCGTGATAGCTCCTAAGAACAGCTAACCCCCTTTGTTTAATCGGAGACGTTATCGAGCACCTCCCATCATGGGCCAGGGGCTGGACTGGCTGCCAGGGACATGACAGTGGGCCAACACACAGTACCTGCTCTTACAGGAGTCACAGCATTGTTCTCGCTCACTCACCCAGTTTCCAGCCTATAATTTGGTAGGCTTTGCGGATTTGCCTGGCAAGGCGCAGGACTCGGAGCAAGTGAGCAGAGCCAATCATTTTGCAAAGGGCTAGCCCTCCTGTGCTCACACTAAGAGCATTCTAGTTTTGAGTCACCTGTGACCTGGGTGAATGTGAAACGGCCCGTTTCCCGGAGTGTGGCCTCCGGTGGACAGATGGCTATAGAGCTGGGTCTGCTGTTGGGCTCGACACGCTAGCCCTGCCCTGGGAAGCCCAGCAGTGGAGACTGGCCAGCCTCCAGTGGCTCTTCATTACTGCACTGCCTCGGCTCACCCCCACCCCCTCAGGACTGCAGGTGTCCTTTCCTGCCCTGATGGCCCCCTGAGAGGTTGCTGAGGGGATTCTTGGAGCCTTGAATTCCAAAGAGCTTGAGTCAGAGAGACCTTAGGGCTCTGGGCTGACTTGGAAGGAAGAGGGAGCAGGGCCGCTGGTGGTAACGGAGGAGAGTGGACATAATGGGAACAGACTCTGGATTGGCCACACTTGTGACTTTGAGGACACCCCCCCCCCAGGTTCTTAGTTCCCCTGAGAGAAACCTCAAGAGCCAAAACCCAAGATCTTTAGCCCCTAGGTAATTCCTACAAAGGGCATTTAACAGATCTGGCTCTGGAAAACATTCACTCAAGGGCAGATCCGCCTTTGGGTGCCTGAGGCTTACATATTTCCGAGGGGCAACTCTGAAGAAAGAAATACAAAATTAGACACAGGGCATTAGAAGGGCCTGTCTCAGGAAGCCAGGGACCCAGAAGCTTCAACTTCAATAGTTGCACAGTAAAGTCGTCTTCGCGTTCATGCTAGAGGGTAAAAGGATCGGGTGTCTGATCCCAGAGGATCAGAGGGTTCTCTCTGGATGTGTAAAGGAAAGAAGGAGGCAGGTATGAGAGCAACTTTGATGTTTTACTTCCTTGTTCTTATTAATCACATTTTTTCCTTCATCCCCCATACCCAGTTATAGGTCTAAATGCTAGACTGAGCTATTCAGGGATGGGAATCATTTGTCACTCATCTGTGACTCCCCAGTACTTCACACACAGCAGAAGCAAAGTATTTGTTGAAGGAATGAATAGATGAGTGAATGAATGACTGAGTGAATGAGAGAACGCTCCCGGGGCCCTCAGAATTGACAGTCCTGTATATCCCTCTCTTTCTTCCTTCTTTTTTTTTTTAAAGATTTTATTTATTTATTTGACAGAGATAGAGACAGCCGGCGAGAGAGGGAACACAAGCAGGGGGAGTGGGAGAGGAAGAAGCAGGCTCATAGTGGAGGAGCCTGATGTGGGGCTCGATCCCATAATGCTGGGATCACGCCCTGAGCCAAAGGCAGACGCCCAACCGCTGTGCCACCCAGGCGTCCCTCTTTCTTCCTTCTTGACCACCTGCACGAGGTGGCATGAACTCACAAACGAGCATGAGCTCTAGAGTCAGACCTGAGTTTGAATCCCAGCTTTGCCACGCACCATCACAAGACCTTGGCCAAGTTACCGAACATCTCTCAGCCTCAGTTTCCTTATCTGTACCATGGAGCTGATAATACCTCCCTGCAAAGTTGTGAGAATCAGCAATGTCTGTAAAGTGCCTGGTACATGGCCTCAATCCACCGTAGCTGTCCTGTTATTTAGGTCAAGGGTAGGCAGACTGCAACCCCGGGCCAAGGTGGCCCCGCCGCCCTCTTTGTAAATAAAATTTTATTGGAACACATGTTTTTGTTACATGCTGTCTATGGCTGCTTTTGTGCTACAAGGACAGAATTGCGTAGCTATGACAGAGAGGATGTGGCAACCAGAGGCCTGTATTTACCATCCGGCCCTATACAGAAAAGGGTTGTCAACCTCTGGTTTAGGCCTTCATTACTCCCAACTTGTAGTAATTACCTCCTAACTGGTCAATGGAAAAAGCGCTAGAAAGCTCCAGAAAGGCTCCAGAAAGCCTCTGGTCTTTTTCCCATTCTGCTCTTTTGATTCCGCGGCTAGACGTGTTTCTAAAATACAAATCCCAGTAGGGTTTTACTCCCCCAGACCCCTTCGTTGGCTCCTTATTTTCTGCAACTCCCAAGTGGAGTCTTCGAGATTTGTCACGACCCGGCCATGTTCTTCTACTTCAGCCTGGTCGCTTCCTTCTCCCTCTTCCCTCCGTGTCCTGCACACCAGCCACAGCAGACCACAGATCACGTCAGTGGCCCGTGCAGCTCTGGAACTGCGCCCCCATCCCCTCTCTAGGGTGCCTTTTCCCTGTTCTCTCCTGGCTTCTCTGTGAAGCCTGTCCTGGTCTCCTTCCCCTATACTCTCATATGAATCAGGCTCAGTAAACTATGTTGAAGTAACAAACAACCCCACATGACTTAAAACTACAAATCAATTGAACCAAGAACAGCATATACACAAAGTGCCCCACTCCCACAGTGCTCAACAAGCATGGATGATGGGGTTTTTTTCCTCCCGAGAATGGAAAAAACCCAGCCTAGCCTTTTGTGTGTGTGTGTGTGTGTAATATGCATGCAATGACTACCTTACTAATGGATACTTGTCATTTTGTCTGAAACTTGTCATTTGGGCACTTGTAGAGGTTGTGGTTGATAAACAATTATAAAAGGAGAACTTCATTTAAGGAAGAAAGACTGGCATCTGGAAAGATGAACTGTAACTAAAGGGTCATGGTTAGAACTGCTTTTGGCCACAGGGAGAGCTCCAGAATTGTTGGCTTACAGCTGGCCCACTGCTGCGCTCCCCAAATCCACTTCTTGAACCAGTCCCAAATGGTGGGGAGTCTGGGAGCAGCCTCGGGCCGGGTTGTGCGGTTGAGTGAGGAGGGAGAGAGGAGCCAGCCTCTGTCCGAACTGGAGTGATGCCCTCATTAGTACCCTCTTCCCAGCTGGGCATAAAACCATGGTTGACCTGCTCCAAGTGGCACAGGGGAGTTTCTCCAGGACTGTCTCCTCTCTCCATTCTGGATGCACTTGCCCTATCCTGACATCTCTAGTTCTTGTCCCACCCCCTGATTTTCAGTCTCTCCCTAGCCCCTTCAGACTGCCACTTTGGAGAGGCTCCCTCCGCACCTGTTCTGCAGCCCATTCGCCCCCCTTCATTCCCTGAAGCATGTGGGGAGCAGACATGGCTCTGCCAGCCCTGGGCTGATTCCTGAGCTCCTATATTGCCATTTCCATGTGTTTGCTTTATACTCTGGGCTCAGGAGTCTCTGGCCCAGGGACACCCACTGAGCCTACACGTTGTTTCTGAAATTATTGCTTGCCCTTGCCTATGATCTCCATCCTTGGCTTGGCTTTTTGTGGGGGGGGGGTCCTACTGCAGTGTCTTGCTCTCTTCCCTGCCCTCCCTGTGGACTGGATCTTTGACTCTGAGCACCACCCGGAGCCCTGATTCCTGTCCCTGCTCTCCCAGGCACTGCCCTATCAGAACCAATTGGAAAACAGGCTTGGAAATCCATACCAGGGGCGCCTGGGTGGCTCAGTCGTTGGGTGTCTGCCTTCGGCTCAGGGCGGGATCCTGGCGTTGTGGGATTGAGCCCCACATCAGGCTCCTCTGCTGGGAGCCTGCTTCTTCCTCTCCCACTTCCCCTGCTTATATTCCCTCTCTCGCTGGCTGTCTCTCTGTCAAATAAATAAATCTTTAAAAAAAAAAAAAAAAGGAAATCCATACCAGCGTCATCCTGGAACTCCAGGGCCATTCTGTGCCTCAGCCCACATTCCTCTGGCCCCATCTTACTTGATGTGCAGCCCCAAGAACTCTTGATGTAGACCCAATTAAATTTATCATGCTTTATTGGGTTTAGGTGTTGTAGCACCAGCCCCTCTATGGGGTGCTGAACACGGTCCCCTTTGCGGAACCCACCTCCCACTCTGACTTCTTTTCCAATCCCAGTCTGTGCAACCTGGTTCCTGATTTTGAGATTCACCTTGTTCCTGTTACTGGACACTGACCCGGGCTGTCCTCTATCAGGCTTCTGAGTTTCCTTTTTTTTTTTTTTTTTTTAAGATTTTATTTATTTGAGAGACAGAGAGAGAGAGACAACAGAGGGAGAGTGAAAGGGAGAAGCAGACTCCCCGTTGAGCGGACAGCCCAAAGCAGGACTCGATCCTAGGACCCCGAGATCATGACCTGAGCCAAAGACAGAGGCTTAACTGACTGAGCCACCCAGGTGCCTCTGGCTTCTGAGTTTTCTTTTGATTCTTTTCAACCTGGAGCCCTGTGCTCTCTCACTGTGCCACTGCTGCCCACCATCCCAATGTTGGGGCCAGCTCTTCAGAACTCTCATGGGGAAACCTCAGGGACCACTGGTCTACAAGTATAAAGAGTGCCTACCCCCAGCCAGTAAAGTTTATTCACTTAGAGTCTGGCCTAGAGTGAGCCTGTCTAAGTGTTGTTGTTGTTGTTGTTGTTGCCATCACCCTATAATTAAAGTAGACAAGGTCTGTTCTCCAAAGAGGAGGGCATACATAACAGCTAAACATAGTAAGCCATACTTTAAAGGTTAATGGACACCCCCTGACTCCTCCCATGTTGCCTCAAACCATGCTCCGTGTAATTGTCATGTAGGATTCACCTTGACCTTTTGTGAACTAGGACTGTTGTTCTATTGATTTATTCCTTTGCCTTTACTCGCAGTCTGTGACCCAATGATCCCTTTTATCCAATCTGGTGCCCCTAAGAAGCCATCTCTCCTTCTCCTCTCTACAAGTCACCCTCCACCCAAACGAAGACTGAGGCTTGCTAACTGCTCTTCCCTAATGACCTGGCAAAGCATGAAGAGCTGGTAACTTAGAGAAGGTCTAGAACCTACTTGCTCCTTTTATGATGAATGAACTGTGGGCTCTAGGCATCTCCCAGGCCGGGAATTGGACTTCAGTGTGCACAGGCTTTGAAATAGGAAAATACAAGAGTGGGCTTCAGGTTGCCAGAAGCTGACAAACTCCAAGAACAGAGAACTTCTGCCATCGAGGCCACGTGGCCACTGGGGAAAGTCAGCTAGAATGTCAGCTGGGAATAGAGGAGGGAGAGGAGCTCTACCGAAGGGAAGAACAAATCTGAAAGAGAAATGATGTGGCTTCCTCAGGGCCTGGTTCCGTGCCTGGTCCATAAGAATAATGTATGAAAAAAAGAATCGGGGCGCCTGGGTGGCACAGCGGTTAAGCATCTGCCTTCGGCTCAGGGCGTGATCCCGGCGTGATGGGATCGAGCCCCACATCAGGCTCCTCCACTATGAGCCTGCTTCTTCCTCTCCCACTCCCCCTGCTTGTGTTCCCTCTCTCGCTGGCTGTCTCTATCTCTGTCAAATAAATAAATAAAATCTTTAAAAAAAAAAAAAGAAAAAAGAATGAACAGATGAATGAATTCAAGGAGGGAAGGACAGAGAAGGAAAATAAAAGATACTATCAAACCAATGAAATAAAGGAGTCAAGAGCAAGATTTGGCCTCTAGTGATCTGGGACCTTCCTTCTCTGCCTCCCACCTCCCCTCCCTCACTTCTCTCTTTCTCTCTCTTTCTTCCTTCCCATCCTGAAGTGGCACTTCCCCATAAGGGTGGCAGTTTGCTGAGCAAGGCACCGTGTGCAGAAAGAAAACCAGCGAGCTTGGTCTGAAGGGTGGTGCGGGGCCTGCAAGGCCTAGGGGAGAACCACAGTCTGAAGCAGTCCCTTTAGTAGCAGGGCTGAGCAGAGCACTTGGTTTCAAAAAGCAACTAGCAGGATTAGCTGGAATGAGGGCCTAGGTGAGATGTGCCAAAATTTAACAAATGAAGCAAATGTTCTCTTTCATACAGGGAGAGCTTTGGGATGAAATGTTAAAGCAAATCACTGATCAACATGGTTCGCTGGTATAACAGTGTGTAAGTGTTAAAAGGATTTTATTCACATACCATATAATTCACCCTTCAGAATGGTGTTTCTAGTATATTCGGAAGCAGTTTTTAGTATATTCACAGAGTTGTGCAACCATCCCCATTATCAGATTCTAAAAAATTTCATCATCCTGGATCTATTTGCAAGAACTCCTCATTCCCCCTCCCCCCTACCCCTGGCCACCACTAATTTACTTTCAGTCTCTGCATTTCTCTCTTCTGAACATTTTATTAAAAATGGAATCATACAGGGGCACCTGGCTGGCTCAGTCAGAAGAGCATGTGAATCTTGACCTTGGGGTCGTGAGTTCAAGCCCCACACAGGGTGTAGAGATTATTAAAAATAATAATAATAAATTGGGGCACCTGGGTGGCTCAGTCGGTTAAGCATCTGCCTTTGGCTCAGGTCATGATCTCAGGGTCTTGGGATCAAGCCCTGCATCGGGCTCCCTGCTCAGTGGGGAGCCTGCTTCTTCCTCTGCCTCTGCCGCTCCCCCTGCTTGTGCTCTCTCTCTCTCTCTCAAATAAATTCATTAAATATTTTAAAAAACCAACCAAAGAAAAAAAAAACCACAAAGCACATTCTTGGGTCCAGGGTGAGGTGGCAATAAAATGTACATACTAGCAATCGATGGCCTACTCTTGATGGTGGCAGGCCATAAGGGAGCCCCAAAAAAGGAGGGAAAGAAAGAAATTAACAATTACCAACTGTATGCAAGACACACAGGCTGAATATTCAGTACGTACACGCAGTATTCCAAATGCTAAATAAACATCATGGCATGGGCATCGGCCAATCAGAACAGATGCAGACCTTAAATAACCAGTACTGCCGAACCGGCGTGAGCCACTGAATATCATGCTGTTCATATTTAATACTCCCAATTTAATCCCCTTAGTAATATGCCACCTGACAGCTGAGAAAAGCCACTTGGAGGAAAAACATCAACCCACACAGCATTCCTTCAAGGAATAGGATAGCATTCCTGTCCCCTCCACTCTAACCACTGCTGGTAACTTAAGTAAGCAATTATCAGAACCCACGCACTGTACTAGGGAATATGGTTATGGTATAGGGTTAAAGTCATATATTATTTCAGACATTTCTCAAAAGGAGATATACAGGTGAAAAGATGCTCAACATCATTAGTAGAAAAGTACAAATCAAAGCCGCAATGAGGTATAGCTTTGCACCCAGTAGGACAGCTATCATAAAACGATGGACAATAACCAGTGTTGACAAGGACGAGTGGACACGGGCACTCTCAAACGTTCATGGTAGGAAGATAAAATAGTGCAGCCACTGTGGAAACAATTGAGTAGTTCCCTAAAAACATAAACCTAGAGTTACTTACCATACGACCCAGCACCGCTACCCCTAGGTGTGTACTGAGGAGAAAGGAAAGTGTGTCCACACAGACACTTGACACGAATGTTCATGGTAGCATTATTCGTAATAACCAAAACGTGGAAACAACACAGGTGCCCTTCCCCCGACAGAGGGGTAAGTAAAATGTGCCCTAGCCATACACGGAACAGTATTCAGCCAGAAAAAGGAGTGAAGCCCCGATACAGGCTACAACATGGGTAAGCCTCGAAAACATCATGCTCCAGGAAATAATAGACACAAAAGGCCACAGACGTATTGTATGAGTCCATCTTTTAGGTTTATTCACAAGCAGGGGGAGCAGCAGGCAGAGGGAGAAGCAGGGTCTTACGCGGCAAGGAGCCCAACGCAGGGCTCGATGCCAACACCCTGGGATCATGACCCGAGCCAAAGGCAGATGCTTAACTGACTGAGCCACCCAGGTGGCCCACCGTTCTGGTTCTTTATCACGAAGATAAGCACTCTCTGTATAGCCCTTTGCTTGCATGACTTTGACAACCAATCCCAGAGTCCCCCCTTCAGACACCTGGTCTGTTGACTTGAAGACCCATTTTATTTTATTTTAATTAATTAATTAATTTAGTAGGCTCCACTCCCAACCTGGAGCTCGAACTCACCACCCTGAGATCAAGAGTTGCATGCTCTACAGACTGAGCCAGCCAGGAGCCCCTTGAAGACCTTATTTAAAGGTAATATTTCTCTGTGGACACATTGAGTTCACAATGGGTCAGGTTCTCACTGATACCAATGGTGGTAATCCACTGCGTCATGCCGACAAAAAAAGTATTACTGGTGGGATTGTTGGTAACACTGAGCAAAGGACAACAATGAAAACGTTATTAATAGGGGGCTGGTTAAAGAAAGCCAGGTACAGCCATATATCGCAGGGGTTGGCGCACGTTTTCTATAAAGGGCCGGATAGGAGGGTTTTAGGCTTTGCGGGCTACAGAGTCTCTGATGAAACCATTCAGCTCAGCCGTCGTAGTGCAAAAGCAGCCAGAGACCATACATAAGTAATTGGGCGTGGCTGTGTTCCAGTCAAGTTTTATTTAGGTGTTGGGCCATCTTTGGCCTGCAGGCCATGGTTTGCTGACCTCTGATATAATGAACTCCTTCTATGTGGCTATGAAAGGATCAAATAGAATTATGTGTATTGACAAAGACGTCCATCAAGTTCTTTAAATACATATATGTAAGTATATTTTTAGGAAGGAGGAGGGCAAAATTACACATACACTTGTCCAGGCCCCAAAAAAGAGTCTTAAAATGACACACCCAACCGTTAACAGTAACACACAGAGTGACTGGGATTGAGGAAGTGGGAGGCTGGGGCAGATGGGTACTTTTTTCCCTAACTTATTGCTTGAATGTTGTGCCCTGAAAGAGCCTTAGTTTTGTAAGTAAAATAGAATTCGATTGTGGTGCCTGCATGGCTCCGTCTGTTAAGCCTCCGACTCTTGATTTCACCTCAGGTCATGATCTCAGGGTTGTGAGACTGAACCCCTGTCTGGCTCCACGCTGGGTGGGCATGGAGCTTGCTTGAGATTCTCTCTCTTCCTCTCCCGCTGCCCTCCCCACCCCAAATAAAAAAATAATTTGGGATTTTTTTTAAAATTGAGCTTTACTGGTCTTATTCATAAGTGTGTGTAAACTTGTATTCTACAGAAAATGTAACAACTTCACAATCGTAACAGCCACACAATCACCACTACTCATTGCTTCTAAGCTGCAGAATCTCATGGTTATAAGCGGGAGTCTAGATGGAACCATGGACAAAGGGGAGGCTGGTTTGGTGGAAAGGCCAGGTCAGAGCCTTGGCTGGGAAGCATGACGCTGCATCTGGAAGCCAGGGTCTGAGGCAGAGTTGGGGACAGACGCAGCAGGCTCAGCCCAGGCCTTCCCTGGTCAGCAACCCTATCGTCGGGCTCCTTCCAGGTCTGAAGGGTCACCAGAATGTTGTAGCAGCTTCTGCTTTCCGGGTCATTAGATCACTTTGGCCTGAGCCAGGAGCTGAAGGTGGGCTGCAGGCCAGCCCTGGGGCGATCGGGGAACAGGTCTGTGTCCCCGCAGTGGAACAAGCAGCAGACTAGTTAGTGGGTGAAGTGCACAGCTCCGGAATGTGTGTGCCCACAGGGGAGTGCAAGTGGGAGGGGATCTTTGTGCAATAGGTCACACCTGAGTCACATCTGAGTCACTCTGAAGGATGAATAGGAGTTCGCCACATCAACCCCAGCAGGGCAGGAAATTCCAGGCAGACAGAAGAGCAGAGATGAAGGTTCAGAGATGCGAAATACTGTCAAAGTCACCCTAAGAAGTTTGTGAACAGAGGAGAAGCTGAGAGACTGCGGACCAGGAAGGGGAACCAGCAGAGGGCTGCAGGCAAGTGGGACAGGAAGCCACGTCTGAGCCTCAGATTTTCTGGCGGTCACGGGGGAATGGGGGGAGAGCCCTCAATCATCTCTCATCCAGGTGAGAAGTGACAGGAGCCTGGATTCAGCCCAGGAGTGGATTTAGACCATGCTGCCCCCCACCTCTCAGCCGTCCCCTCTGCTTGCTATGTTTCTTTCTCTCCTCTTGGCAGTCTTCAAATTTTTAAAACTCAGGCATCAATCCTCCCTCCCCCAAGAAAAACTTACAGACACTCCCACTCCACATCCTACCGCCCCCAGCTGGGTCAAGGACCTCTACTCTGGGCTCTCTAAGGCTCTTTGTTTTTTCTGTGCGAATCCCATTGCTTTATGATTGTATTTGGGTTTCTGAATTATCAGTACATGTCAGTGATTTCCTTAGAAGTTAGGTCTCACTAATCTTTGGGTCTCCTCAGGGTGCCTGGGTGGCTCAGTCAGTTAAGTGTCTGCCTTTGGCTCAGGTCATGATCCCAGGGTCCTGGGATGGAGTCCCCCATCGGGCTCCCTGCTCAGTGGGGAGTCTGCTTCTCCCTCTGCCTCTGCCGCTCCCCCTGCTTGTGCTCACTCTCTCTCTCTCTCTCTCTCTCTCATTCACTCTCTCTCAAATAAATAAATAAAATCTTTAAAAAAAACCTTTGGGTCTCCAAAGCACTAGCAAAAAACTTGGCATGGAGAAGGGGATTAGTAATACCTGCGACTGAGAGAATGAAGGACTGAATGAAAAGTGGAGTGAAGATGAGAAGTTTTGGGGAGGCTGAAGCAGGACAACCTGCTGTTTTATTTGAGGCAAACTAATACTCAGACTGAGCTTGTCTTTGCCAGCCATTTATTTAACACTGTGGGACTTTCACAAGCCAATAGCATACAAACCAATGGTAGATTAATCACACTATTGTTCCAGGCAAGGCGAGCTGAAAAGAATAAAGTCCAAATTGAGTTAAGGTGTACCCTTACAGGAATCGGTACCCAGGAGAGATGGCTTATCCAGCCAGAGAGCTGACATCCGGCTGCCAGGGCAGAAGTAAGAGTCCGCTGTTGCTAGGGCTCGTTGCTAGGGAATGATGGCGCAGGTGTTGACCGACAAGAGGTAAAGAGTCGCCTTCATCTCCCCAAGGCCTTCAGAGAGCTATTCAGATCAGCAAAGGGTTGCCTTGCCCAGATTGAACACTTGGATAGTCCTTGCAGGCTCCCGGTATTTATAGGCCAAATGTCTCCTTGACATAGTTGCTTCTCTGTATGTTTTTATTGGTAAGTCCCCAGCGGTGCCCCACAGCAGCGGACCTACTGAGTGCTTATCAATGAGAGCAGAGGAGATGATGACCTCCTGCCACTGTTTCCTTTACTCCTTTACCAAAACAGTTTTACTCTTTTTTTTTTTTTTAAGATTTTATTTATTTATTCGACAGAGAGAGACAGCCAGTGAGAGAGGGAACACAAGCAGGGGGAGTGGGAGAGGAAGAAGCAGGCTCATAGCGGAAGAGCCTGATGTGGGACTCGATCCCGTAACGCCGGGATCACGCCCTGAGCCGAAGGCAGACGCTTAACCGCTGTGCCACCCAGGCGCCCCCAAAACAGTTTTACTCTTAAAAACAACTTCATTTTTATTTAAAGCAATACTAATTAACCAAGGATGGGTTTTTGGCAATACCGGAGGAATTCGTCAGGCTTCATTTTTAAAATCTTCAACTCATATTGCATATGATACGCTTGGATTCGGGGAGCTTAAGCGAAAGCTGATCATCATGTGTTTAAATACTTGATCAACAGGTATGAATGTAACTTACACCAGCATATTTTCATCATAGTAGTGAGATATCCATTTATACAATTTTGTTCTTCGTAATTATCCAGTACATAGGCATCGTGTGTTCATTTTTGAAAGTGTATTTAAATAAGCATTTTCTAGTTCATAGGAAAATAACCATAGTACAGGATGATCTGTGCCCGTATAAAAGTTAATTAGACTGTACGGTTAATTTTCAGTTATATTTATGGTACTGTTACATGGGTAATACCTTTTTCTTTTTTCTTTATGCCTGCCTAAGTTCCGAACTGGGGCTACACTTCGGTAGTTGTAGAATTATTGATACTAATTCGTTTTGGTAGTTAGTGTTTTGTTGTTTGGATCTGCAGTTTCGTTATTGCACAGAAGTCATTTCTAAAAATCTGAATAATTGCCAAATATTAGAAGAAGGTTATTCTTCAAGTAAAGAATAATACAGTTTTTAGTCAAAGTGGCCATTACCTCCTCTCTTTCTGTAGTAACACAGACACTTAAAAAAGTCACGGTCATGTCATACGCCAAGAAAGTTCTTTTCATCGGTGCCTATATTGTGACAATTACTTTTCACGCATTGTATTTTGAAGATTTTACATATTTAACAGAGAGAGAGAGAGACAGCGCAAGCAGCCTCCCTGATGAGCAAGGAGCCCGATGCTGGGCTCGGTCTTAGAACCCTGGGATCATGACCTGAGCCAAAAGCAGATGCCCAACCAACTGAGCCACCCAGGTGCCCAACACATTGTATTTTGAAGGAATGGGTTCGGTTGAAATTTTCACCTGCTATGCGACTGAAACGCAATTACAGTTTATAATGTATAGAGGTCTAGACATAATTTTGCAACTCATATCATGGGTTGAATGATTATTTTTGTAAAAGCAAAAGCAACAAATGTATAAATGGATTATTTGAAACCTTACAACACCGCTGCATCATGGATAGCAATTATATTGCTTATTCATTAGATTTATTAGTCCTGTAAACTGTTACTAGGTGAAGCAAACTCCAGTGTTGTGGGGGCTTTAAAAATAAATATTTCAATTTCCAAAAAAACCCACCCCAACTTAACTTTTGTCATAAAGAAAACCAATACACGACCGTTGTCAAGTGATGGGACAGGGCTAGTGGGAAGGTGGGCAGGGAGAGGGTGGCGGCCAGGATGCCTCCAGGTCCTCTGGCTTGGGAGCACGGGACGTGTGAACTGTTTTTACTCACAATACTTCTGACACCCAGTGTGTGGGGTGTCTTCCTTACACCAACCATTTCAATACAGTTCTGATACCATCCACCCGGCGCTAGTGTGCGATCTCACAGGGCGAAGGCTAGTCCCACCAGACGGCGCTCACCATGGCAGGTCTGGGTTCTCAAGGGTACCCGACCTACTGGCTATAAATTGGGGGTTTCCACAACCCCCTGTCCAGGTTCAGTAATTTGCTCTAAGCTTCACAGAACTCAGGGAAATGCTTTGCTTAGATTTACCAGTTTATTATAAGGGATACAACTCAGGAACAGCTGCATGGAAGAGGAGCATAGGACCAGGTTTTAGGGGGTGAAGAGGGGGTGGTGACATGGAGCTTCTCTGCCCTCTCTGGGTGCTCACCCTCCTGGCACCTCAATGTGCTCACCAATCCAGAAACTCTCTGAACCCCATCCTGAAGCTTTCTAGGAACCCCCATCCACCAGTCAGCTCATTAGCATACAAAAGATACTCATCACTTTAGCGATCCCAAGGGTTTTAGCTGCTGTGTACCAGGAACGCTGGACAAAAATCGCATATATATTTATCACAGGAAGTGATACTAGGTTTAAGCAAGGCAGGAGATCAGGGAAGAAAAGCAGATACGAGAAGGAAGATTGTTCACTCATCTTTTGTGTAGTGACACAAAACAACAACGGCCATTTGTTTTTTTTTTTTTTTTTTTTTTAAAGATTTTATTTATTTATTTGACAGAGATAGAGACAGCCAGCAAGAGAGGGAACACAAGCAGGGGGAGTGGGAGAGGAAGAAGCAGGCTCATAGTGGAGGAGCCTGATGTGGGGCTCGATCCCATAACGCCAGAATCACGCCCTGAGCCGAAGGCAGACGCTTAACCGCTGTGCCACCCAGGCGCCCCAACAACGGCCATTTGTTATTAGCTTTTGCAGTAGCGGGGGTTAACTGACCACCCCCAGTCCCACTCCTGGGCCAAACTGAAAGGCCCTAGATCCTAGGTGTGGCTTTTGTCTGACCTGTTCTGTGTCCCACACATCTGTGGTATCTCAGTGTAGGGCAGAATGCCCCTTGCCAGCTTTCTTTAGTGGCGGTGTGCCACCCATGTATTCCAGGAATTCTTTCTCTAAATTTTTGCAGGGGGCCTCTTATAGACACCCAGACCTGGATGCTCGGGGCCTGGGCAGCCTTGTGAAATGACCTTTCCCCTGTGATCTGTTGTCTATACTTAGACGGGCCACAGGGTAGGGTTCGTGCTTGCCTCGTACTGGAAGCCTGGCATGCATAGGTTTCAGCAAACAACAGAATTGATTGACTCACATAACTGAAAATTCCAGGGACTGGATCTTACTTTAGCCATGGCTGGATATAAGTGTCGGGACTGTGATTTCAGTCTCCCATGATTTAGTCTCACTCCCTGGCTCTAGGCTCTAGGCTCAGTGAGTTCTCCCTGTGTGGTGATAAAGAGGGGCTGCAACAGCTCCAGTGCATTCCTTCCCAGCCCAGTCAAGCCAGAAGGAGCAAGCATATGATCTAGAAGGGCAGGCAACAGCCTTGAGAGTCACTCTGATGTGTGACCAAACGATACTGGCTGTTCTCTGGCTCCTGAACCCACCTTTGAAGTCTGGGGCCAGCAGCAAAGTCTTCTGCTGGATAAGGAGGGATGGGTCCTTGGGGGGTAGAGGAAGCAACAAATGTGCACCACAGGTGGGGGTCCAACACTCTGAAATCCCACCAGGGTGGAGCTCAGATAGCCAGCACGGTGCCTGGCACTACACCGCTCTCAGGAAATGCTTCCACGCTACATGAAAATATGGTACCACAAAGCCACCCCTGGGACTCTGGCCTTACGGTGAAGCTGGGCCCAAAGGGTGGAGATGCCTGCGGGCGGAGTCAAGATACTCTAGAGTTGTGCAAGGCACAGACTCTTTTTGTTTTTGAGATTTAATTGCTAAACTCCGGAGAGAAATATAGGCAAAAAAGGCAACCTGCCCCCATCCCCTTCTGCCCGCACACACGTTGCAGAGAATCAAGTCTTTAAAGGTTGTTAGAGCCATAGTGCTTATTCTATAGTTTTCAATTCTTTTCCTTCATGGAACCTACTAGCCCAATTTATTAATTTGTTCATTCATCTGATAAGCATTTATCGATCACCTACTCCGGGCCAGACACTGGAGGTACAAGGGTGATTAAGGCCCAATCTTAGCTCCTGAGGCATTCATGGGCCAGAAGAGGGGAGACAGACGGAACAAATGACCCGTCTTCAATGATCACATCACGAACAATAAAGGTATAGAGGAAGAGCTCTGGAAGGAAGGAGCCACCCTTTCCCCCTGGGGCCCCTTCCTCTGTGCAGTTCCTCAGAACAGTGAGGCTGAAATCACCTCCCTTCATGCCTGCTGCACTGCCCTGTATTGCAAATGGAGGGTAAAGTTGGCAGGAATTGTACGGAGGGCACTCTGGCAACAACTACCAAAATATTTCCGGCATTTTCTTTTCTGGGAATGTACCTTTCCGTGCATGTGTAAGAAATTACATACGTATGAGGTTTTTCACTGCAGTGCTGTTGGTAGTAACGAAGGCTGGAAATAACCTTGAGGCTCGACATTGATAAAAAAAGATGGTTGCCACCACACAGAGATGGTCGCCACCACACAAAGGAATACTGTGCAACCAGAAAACCGACTCGGTAGATGCTGATGTGGAAAGTTTCCAAGACACCCTGAGAAGTGAAAAAGCAAGCGTCTGAGCTGTGTTCTAACACGCTGCCTTTTTCACGCACAAAAAAGAAGAAAATGATATATTTTGCTTATACATATAAACTTACTCTGGAAGGAAACAACAAAAGCCACATAGTTCCTTTGGGGGAGAGGGCGTGGGTGTCTGAGGGATGACGAGAGGGACCTCACTGTGCCATTTTTACCACCTTTTACTTTTTACTGTATTATCTGTTTGAAAGAAAGCACCCCTCGCGGTGCCTGCGTGGCTCAGTCGGTGAAGCGTCTGCCTTTGACTCGGGTCATGATCCCAGAGTCCGTGGATCGAGCCCTGCGTTGGGCTCGTTGCTCAGTGGGGCGTCTGCTTCTCCCTCTCCCTCTGCCTGCTGCTCCCCTGGTCGTGCTCTCTCTCTCTGTCAAATAAATAAATAAAATCTAAAAAAAAAAAAGAAAAGAAAAGGAAGAAAGCACCCCTCTCCCTGTGCCTAGCTGAGGGCCGGAAGTGGGGTGGCAATGTGTGTCCCTGGGAAGGGTGGCGCTGGCTGATTTCATGTCGGCGATCCCCTTGTCCTCCCCCAGAAAGGCCATTTTGGGGCATCTTTCTTCAGGCAGGAGCTCCGCGCCGCTCGGAGAGCTGCTCCACTACCACTAGCTTTCGTTTCCTTGTCCACGCCGCACGGCAGCCGTTGCGCTTTGCCAGACCTCAGGGCTCGGTGTGCGAAGGTCCCGAGGCTCCGGCCGGCCGGTGCGCGGCGGCTCCGGCGGGGGCGGCTCGGCCGGCGCTCCCGCGCTCGACGCTTTCGTGCTGCCGGCTCCCTGCTGGGCGGCTGCTCGGCCAGCGCTTCCTGCCCCGCCGGGAAAGTCCCCTCCGAAGCCACGTGCTGCAAACTGAAACCGGAGCGCAACGGTCACCACCGAGCGCCTCCGCAGTCCTCCCCGCCGTCCTCTCCTGCAGGACGGTCGGGGCCCGGGGGGCTGGACGCCGACAACGCAGTTCCGCCATCTCCGTTTGTTCTCCTTCCAGGCGGTGGTTTTGCCCTCGGCCTCTCCCTCCCCGCGGTGCCTTTTCTTGTAGGATTCACATTTTAAATGTAGCCAAGAGCTGCAGGACATTTTCTAAAGGCGAAAAGAAGCCATAAGGGGATCTCCTCTTTCTCTTTCAAACCAAAGAGGACGTTGAGGAGCAGACTCCCCCATTTCCCTTAGATTTCTTCGGTGGGGGACAGGGGTTTGCTTAGCGGCCAGGCAGGTGAAGTCAGTTAGACTGGCCATCCGGGAGTCAGGGAGTCGTGGGGATAGGGGTGCTGGAATCGCTGCGGACCCGGGCAGCTGCTGCTCTGCTCCAGCCCGTATTGGGGTACATGGGATTTTGTGTTTTTTTGAGGGGGAGAGGCACGGGAGATTTCGATGTGCAATTCCATGCATCTTTAAAACATGGTGAGTGTCCCAATCCGGGGTAGGCCTCCTGTGCACAGACTTCTCCAGAAAAAAGGCTGCCGGCTGCCGGCTGCCCCTTGGTTGGAAGGCTTCAGGGTGTTGGGACAGCCTTAGCTTGGTCGCATGGTACTTGACCTTTGTCTTGGTCTGCTCAGGCTGGTATAACAAAATACCTCGGACTGGGTAGCTTAGAAACAACAGGAATGTATCTCCCACCATGCTGGAGGCTGGGAAGTCCAAATGCCTGGGGCAAGCAGATTCATCTCCTGGTGAGGGCCTGCTTCTCAGTTCAAAGACAGCTGTCTTCTCTCTGTGTCTTCACATAGAGGAAGACGCTAGGGGGCTCCGTGGTGTCTCTTATAAGGCACTAGTCCCATTCATGAGCCCCAAAGGCCCCACCTCCTAATACTGTCACCGTGCAGGCGGTAGGATTTCAACATATGAATTCTGGGGGACACAAACATTCAGACCATAGTGATCTTTTTTTTTTTTTTTTAAAGATTTTATTTATTTATTTGACAGAGACAGAGACAGCCAGTGAGAGAGGAAACACAAGCAGGGGGAGTGGGAGAGGAAGAAGCAGGCTCATAGCAGAGGAGCCTGATGTGGGGCTCGATCCCACAACGCCAGGATCACGACCTGAGCCAAAGGCAGCAGCTTAACCCCTGTGCCACCCAGGCGCCCCAGACCATAGTGATCTTGTACCAGAAAACTCCTTCCTGCCCCGTGGAATCAAAGGCTGTTGGATCAATATGCCCTCTCAAGGAGAGGTCAGTCCTGGATTTGAATGGTTTTAATATTTGTTTTGGTTGTTTTTACTATTTAATCTGTGTTTCTACCGTCTAGCATTTCAAAATCATTTTAATTGCTTATAACTTTTTAGATTACTTAGAGATTTTTCTTTCGTATTTACTGTTTTTGGTTAACAGCTGTATTGAGACAGAATTCACGTACTGTACAATTTGCTCATTTAGCTTGTACAATTCATGGCTTTTAGTATATTCAGAGCTGTGCAACCATCACCACAATCAATTTTAGAACATTTTTTTTGTTGTTGTTTCCTTTTTCTTTTCTTTTTTTAGTAATCTCTATGCCCAACGTGGAGCTCAAACTCACAGCCCTGAGATCAAGCGTCTCAAGCTTTACTGACTGAACCCGTCAGGCACCCCCCATTTAATTTAATTAATTTATTTTTTTAAGATTTTATTTTTAAGTAATCTCTACACACAGCATGGGGCTCGAACTCACAACCTCAAGATCAAGCATCGCATGCCCTACTGACTGAGCCGGCCAGCTCCCCCAAGCCCCAATTTTAGAACATTTTCATCACTCCAAAAAGAAATCCACTTAGCAGCAACTCCAAATTTACTCCCCAGGAGAAATGTTCCTGAGCCTCAGGCAAGCCACTAATCTACTCTGTCTCCATGGATTTGTGTATCATGGTCATTTCATATGAATGGAATCATGCAAAATATGCACTTTGTGTTTGTTTTCATTTAGCATGTTTTCAAGGCTCATCTATGGTGTAGCATGTATCAATACTGTGTGTACATTCAGTGCTCTTAATTTCTTTTTTAAAAAAATTTCCCTTTAAGTACCGCTCTCAGTGCGTCTCACAAATTTCGATAAATTGCACTTTGATTTAGTTAAAAATATTTTACAATTTTAAGACTTATTTTGAGACTTCTTTAACCCATATGTTATTTGTGAATTGTCTAATATGTTCCCTTTTTTTTAAAGATTCTTATTTATTATTTGAGAGAGAGACCATGAGCACAGGCAGGGGGAGGGGCAAAGGGAGAAGCAGACTCCCTGCTGAGCAGGGAGCAGGAGGTAGGGCTTGATGCCAGGACCCTAAGGATCCCAGGACCCATGACCTGAGCTGAAGACAGACACTTAACCAACTGAGCCCCCCAGGCGCCCCTGTTTAATATATTCTTATATTAATATATCCATATAATGGTTATAATATATACTAATGTATCCAAATATTTAGGGATTTTCCAGTTACTTTACTGCTGTGGATTTCTAGTTTCTATTCATTTGGTCTGAGAGCAAACTTGGTATGATTTCTATTCTTTTAAATCAGTTGAAGTGTGTTTTACGGCCCAGGGATGGTCTATCTTGGGGCATGCTACATGTGAATTCGAGAAGAATGTGTGTGTAGTCTGCTGTTTGGGATGAAGTGCTCTATAAATGTCCATTAGAGCCAGCTGATTGATGGTGCTGCTCGGTTCAGATACATCCTTACGATTTCCTGCCTGATGGATCTGTCCGTCTCGGAGAGAGAGGGCTGAAGTCTACACCAGTGAATCTGTCTTAGCGCAGGTCCGTCAGTTTTTGTCTCCTGGATTTGAACGCTCTGTTGTTACGTGCACACAGCTTAAGGACTGTTCTGTCCTCCTGGAGCACTGACCTCTTTATCTCTGATACTTTCCTGTTCTGAAGTCTGCTTTGTCTAAAATTAACAGCTTTCTTTTGAGTAGTGTTCGTGTCGTATGTCTCTCTCCATCCTTTTACTTTTTTTTTTTTTTAGGATCTAATCGGCTTTACTAAATAATTCACGAGTTGGGCAGCATCCCATCTAGCGAGTAGAAGGGAGTTCCTCCATCCTTTTACTGTTCATCTGTCTGTGTCTTCCTATTTAAAGTGGATTTCTTATACACAACATATAACTGGGTCTCTTTAAATTCACTGTGACGGTTTCCGTTTTGTAGTTGGTGTATTTAGGCCAGTCACATTTACGTTGATTATTGATGTAGTTAGACGAGTAGCCACCATGTTTGTAACATTTTCATTCACGACACTTGTTCTTTATTTCTTTTTTTATTGTAGTAAAATATACATAACATAAAATTTACCATTTTAACCATTTTTTAAAAGATTTTATTTATTTATTTATTTTAGAGTTGGGGGTGGGGAGGAGCAGAGGGAGAGGGACAAGCAGACTCAGAGCTGAGCACAGAGCCTGATGCCGGGTTAGATCCCACAACTCTGAGATTGTGACCTGAGGTGAGATCAAGAGTTGCACGCTTAACTGACTGAGCCACCCAGGTGCCACCCAGGCGCCACCCCTCCCCCACCATTTTAACCATTTTTATGTGCACAGTTCAGTGGCATTAAGTAAACTCTCAATGTCATATAACCACCACCACTATCTATTTCTAGAACTTTCCACAATTCCAAACAGAAAATCTGTACCCATTAAACAATAACTCCCCATCTCCCCTCGCCCTTGCCCCAGGGAGGCTCTATTCTACTGTTTGTCTCTAGGAATTGGCCTACTCCAGGTACCTTACAGAAACAGAATCATGAGGGGGCGCCTGGTGGCTCCGTCAGTTCAGCGTCTGCCTTCCGCTCAGGTCATGCCCTCTGCCCCTTTCCCTTCCTCATGTTCTCTCTCTCTCTCTCTCTCTCTCTCTCTCAGATAAATAAAATCTTAAAAAAAAAAAAAAGAAATGGAATCATGATATTCAATCTTTTGTGTCTGGTTCACTTAGCATAATATTTTTAAGCATATTGTCGCATGCATGAGAATTTAATTCCTTTTTAAGGCTGAATAATAATCCATTACAATGATATACACATTTTGTTTATCCATGCATCCGTCAACGGACATTGATTGTGTGGGAAGGGTTGTTTCCACCTGTGGCAATTGTGCATAACTGATGTTGCCAGGAACGTCCATGCACAGATATCTGAGTCCCCGCTTTCCTTTCTTATCTTCCCTGATTTTTCTGCCTTTTCTGGTTTTGAGTACTTAAAATTTTTTTTTCTCCTTTCAGCATATCAGTTATATTTCTTGAAAAAACTCCTTTTAGTGGTTACCCTAGAGTTTGCTAGAGTTTGTTACAATGCCTCAAAGCCCACTTTTAAATCACTCTACACCAGTTCAGAAGTATCACAACTAGTGCCAAGTACATGGCTGCGATGATAACTTCAAACAATTATCTTAGATCAGTTAAGAATAAGAAAAAAAAACCCTTTATTTTACCTTCATTTATTTTTTCTCTAACACTGTTCTTTATGTAGATCTGATTTTCTAATCCGTATCATTTTCCTTCTCGCTGAAGAACTTCTTTTCACATTTCTTGTGAAGATGAAGGGCAGGCCTGTAAACAACAAATTCTCTCAGAAGCGACAAAACCATTGGCCAGGGAGACAACTGCAAGGATCAGCAAACACAAACATTCCATTCCAAATATTACAATCCTTAATTAAGAAAACATCTGAGCCCTGTGGCATCTTCTCCTCTTGCAAGTAGCGTGGGGAGAGGTCACAGGCCCCGTACTTTCCTCAAAAGGCCTTCAGACCTGCCTGCTGTCTGTCTCCTGGTGGTGGTCAGCAGTAAAGCCAACACGAAGGACCCGCGTGCCTGTGTTTGGGACACACACAAGACTTTACCCACTCAAATCAGGCTCGTGTTGAGAGATGGCCAATACAAGCGTGGGAGCGCGGGTGGAAAGGCAGCTTTGGGAAGGAGGAGAACAGACCCACGGGAGACCCAGCTGAAGCCCTGAAGGCTTCACTGACACCCTATTTTGAGGTGCAGGGAGTTGCTGGTAGGGCAGCACCCTGGAAGATAAGAGGCCTCCACAGAGCCCACACTTAATCTGAAGTGGAGTCAAAGCAGGAGGAAGCTTCACGAAGACCTCGAACAATGGTGGTCGGGAACTCAGAGAGGATCGTCCACACCACACCCTGCCAACGCTGGGGGTGTGCAGGACTCAGGCTCAAGGCCCATGTCAGCATTCCTGGGCCCTCTCTGTCCCCCAGTGGTCAAATCAGAAGGGGACACCAAGGAAAACTTGGGGTCTCCTTCCTCCGAGTGCCTCTCGGGGCATCTGAGCCACAGGACTCACTCTGATACCAAACAAGGGGATAAGAAGCTACTCAGCACTCCTCAAGGAACACACACACATGCCAGGTGTGGGAGACAGTTCCAGAGCCAAGGCATGACCCCACACAGCCATGGGTGCAGGACTGGTTTGGCTAGGTTTGGGAGAGCACAGGAGGAAGGCTTTAGCTACACTGGAACATGGAAGCCATCCCCTTTGAGCCTGGTCTCCAAGGAAGAGCAGGTTCCTGCCAGGAGGGAGGGAAGGGCATTCAGACAGAGGAATAACATTAGAGGGGTATGTGTGACTGGGGAACAGAGGCGAGGTCAGTTGTGGCAGAAGAGGGAATGCTTTGTTTTGTTTTTAAAGATTTTATTTATTTGAGACAGAGCATGAGTGGGGGGAGGGTGGACAACAGAGGAGAAGCCGGCTCCCCACTGAGCAGGGAGCCCCATCTCAGGATCCTGGGATCATGATCTGATCCGAAGGCAGTTACTTAACCGACTGAGCCACCCTGGCGCCCCAAGCAGGAATGTTTTGAATTTGTTGTTTCTGGTCTGATGTGGCCCTTAGGTACTCCACTCCTCTCCGGCTTTTTTATAGTTCCTCTATGTTCCTGGGACAGAGAAGAACGCAATGTGTTCCAGTTCTCTGTTGCAGAAATGGCCACCAGATGGCGCTCCTTCCCCCTTCTAAGGTCCCTGGTCTTGGGCACATTGCCGCCACCTTGGCCCTTACACACCTGGAGCCTGCAGGCCGGTGGTGTGAGTGCCTGCGTGGGGGAGGTCTGGTATCCGTCTAAAACATCCAGTGCTTTCCTGAGAGGAGACAGAGTCAAAGGGAATGAAATCCTGAGCCAGGGAAGAAGGGGCAATTTTTGTTTTTTTAAGATTTTATTTATTTGTCAGAGAGACAGCAAGCACAATCAGGGGGAGTGGCCGGCAGAGGGTGAAGCAGGCTTCCCACGGGGCAAGGAGCCTGATGCAGAACTGGACCCCGGGACCCTGGGACCCTGGCCTGAGCCGAAGGTAGATGCTTCACGGACTGAGCCGTCCAGACGCCCCGGAAGAGGCAGTTCTTAACATAGACGTGACCAGCCAGGGTTGATCTGAAGCAAGGACAGGAAAGCAGGACCGCAGGACTCCGTGTCCCCGGCGGCTACGGACCACCAGCAGCCTTTCCTTGAGAGTCTGGGCATCTCATGTCATCATGTAGTGATGATGACGATGGGGGGAGCACCTCACCCCATACCATCCAGTGCGGAGGATTCGATGGCTCATGCCCCCTCCTACTGGCGGGCATGTCTCCTTCCTGTCAGTTCCTAGGTGTGCTAGAAGCGACACCCCGGGACTTTACAGCATCATAAACCCACATGCTTCGGGGGCTGGGGCAGCGGCGTATACGGGTGGTGGGGGTCTGGTGAGAGCACAAGCACCTCTTGACAGCATTCCAATTCAATTTTTCTTAAAATACGGAGCTGGCTTAACAATGCCCATCCGCCCGCTACCTGGATCTAAAATGCCTGGCCCAGGATCAAGTCCAAGCTCCCCGCCCTGGCTCTGGGGACCCTTCACAGCTATTCCCATCCTCCTTTTCCTCCCCACCTCCCACCTGCTCCCCAGGCACTTATGCTCTGTGCCAAGCCCTTCTACAACCTTCGCCCCAGGCATATGCCCTTGGTGCGGAAGGCCCTTGCTCCCCTTCCTCACCTCACTCAAGAACCAGCTCAGGTGTGGCCCTCCCCTCCGCCGGGTTGTGCCTACCTCAAAGGCCGACACAGGCAGGACCACCGCACCGCTTCGCGCCAAGCGGCGACTTCAGTTTGGATTCGGCGAGAATGGCGCCCCCTGGTGTTCCGGGAGCTGAGCGACGCCGCCGCGGGGCAGGGAGCTGGTACTCCACGTGATTTAAGTTCCCGGGGTCACGCTACTCTGTGCACACCTTCACGGAGAGCCACCAGATGGCGCCCGTCTATTCTTCTGGGGACTCCGCAATCACAAGCAGATGGTGACTGGGGAGCGGGGTTACGCACACGTTTCTGGCACTCTTGGATCGCAAGCTTCTCTTTGTTCCAAATGGCCCCTGGATCTCTCGAGTCCAGCAGAGGCCGGCTTGAGGTGCATTTCTACCGCATTCTGCCCCACAGCTGATCCTGATCACCCTTAGCCTCATTTCCTCACTACACGGGTGATGTTGGCTCAAGAAATTGCTAGCTGAGTCATCAGACCCTCTCAGTGATGCTTGAGCTGTGAAATAACAGCCCGGTGCATCCCACTTGCCTGGTCCTGCCCTGGATCAGCCTGTGCGCTCCCAGCTTGGGGAGGTCCTACACGAGGCCTGGGGTCCTGGTGGACCAGACTCCAGGGGACTTTCTGCAAAGAGCCTCCTCAGCACCCTGAGCCTGTGGGCAGAAGAGGGGGAAGCGCCTCCAGGAGGAGCTGGGCATTAGTGATGGGAACAGTGGTGGCCCAAGGGCTGTTCATCTGTCTTGTTTCTATCATTACTAGGGCCTCTAGAATTTTCTTTCATTTTGTTTTGTTTAAAGGGACTGGGGCAGCAATCTAGTTGGAAGAGAGTGGCCTGGGGGGTCGGAATAAGGGAGGCACCTACAGCTCTGCTTTGTGCCTAGGAAGGACACTGTTTTTGCAGTTTAATAAAGCCGCAATATTTTCTAGAGATGTCTTTATTACGTTTACATGAGGATATTATTATAGGTATTTATTTTATTTATGAGGTTGATGTAAATTATAGCAGGAATTACTCCGTTTCACTGTTAAATAATATATTGGCTGTTAGTATGAACCAGGTAGTTTTACATCGTATTAAGAAGTAATCCGTCTATTATTAGTTTACCAAGAACTTTAAGAAATCAGATATAGCTGTTGAAATTCACAAAGACAGATTTTTGGGCTCTTATCAAGATATATCTATATATATCTATCTATAGATATAGATATAGATATAGATATAGATATAGATATAGATATAGATATAGATATCTATCTATATATACTTTTCTCCTTTTGTCAATTAATGGGCTGAATTATGACAATAGATTTCCTGATACTGAAATATCCTGACGTTGTTGTAATAAACTTTAATTAGCAACATTGTAGTAGTCCTATTTTAACGTACTTCCTGATTAAATTTGCTAGTATGTATTTTATTTAGAATTTTACAACAATATTCATAGTAGATTTTGTTTCAGGATCTTTTTGGCTTTGTAAAATGTATTGGTAGACATATGTCCTTTTCTAGCTACTGAAACAAATTTTGAGGTGTTGAAGTTATTGCTTTCTTGCAGCTTTGAAAGAAATCATCTGTGAAACCATCTGGGCCTGGCACTCTACTAAGTTACAGCGATGTGCGAAGTGTGTGTGTGCGTGTGTGTATGTGCGCCCATGATGTTATTCGGGGCATAAAAGCTTGTGGATGTTTTAAAATAGTGATTGCCAATATTAAACAACACTCTTCAATTGTTTACTGTTTTCTGACTTGAATTTTACTTTGTTTAATATTAACACCCTGTTTGCCTTTCTGAAAACTGATGTACCTTTCTTGAAAAAATATGATTGAAAATGGCTTTGACACTGAGAGTCCTTCACAAGGATTTTTTTAAAAAAGATTTTATTTATTTATTTATTTGAAAGAGAGGGAAAGTGTGTGTGTGTGGGGGGGGGAAGGAGCAGAGGGGGAGGGAGAGGGAAGGGGAAAAATCTCAAGCAGACTCCACACCAGGCAGGGTTTGAGTTCATGACCCTGAGATCATGGCCTGAGCTGAAACCAAGAGTTTGATACTTAGCCACCCAGGCACCCTCTTCACAAAGAATTTTTTTTAAAGATTTTTAAAAAAATGTATTTATTTGAGAGAGAGAGAGTGAGCAAGAGAAAGAGCATGAGCACTGTGGAGGGTCAGAGGGAGAGAGATAAGCAGACTCCCTGATCTGCAGGGAACCTGATGTGGGGCTAATCCCAGGACCCTGAGATCATGAGCTGAGCCAAAGGCAGCCGCTTAACCGACTGAGCCACCCTGGCGCCCCCACAAGGATTTTAAAAACATTTATATTTATGGTAACAACAACAACAACACAACTCTCTGGTCTTATTTCTCTCATCTTGAATTATGCTCTCTTTTAAAATAATCATTTTAAAATAATGCTTCCTTGGGGCGCCTGGGTGTCTCGGGATCAAGTCCCATGTCAGGCTTCCTGCTGAGCGAGGAGTCTGCTTCTCCCTCTCCCTCTGCCCCTCCTCCCGCTTGTGCTCTACCTTTCTCTCTCTCTCAAATAAATAAATATTAAAAAAAATAAATTAAATAATGCTTCCTTGTTTAGTCCTTTGTTTTCTTAAATGAGTTGTTCTCTTTGTTTTCCTTAGTTGTTGTTGTTTTTTTTTGTTTTTGTTTTTGTTTTTTTTGGTATTACATAGATTTGAGCTCCATTGCACATAACAGAAACCCCCTAAAATTCAGTGACTCGAATATCATAGTAGTTCTTTCCTCTTTCTCATAAAGAAGTCTGGAAGTGGGCAACCCAAGCCTGATATAGAGGCTCTGAGGTTGATTCTCAGAACGGAGGCTCCTCCCAGCTTTCTGCTCCACTCTCCCTCGTGTAGTTTCTATCTTAAGGGTCATTTCCTGGCCCTAGGCTAGGGGGGAACCTGACTTCTGCTTTCTGTGTTCCTTGCTGGAGACGAGGCCTGCTGGAATCTGGTGCCTATGAGGATGAAATCACAAATCAACCTCAAGCACTGTGCTGGTTAACTTTATATATCACCTTGGCCAGACTGTGGTGCCCAGTTATTTGGTCAAACACCGTCTGTTGCTATGGAGGTATTTGGTAAGTGAGTAACATTTACAATCAGCTGACTTGAAATAAAAGAGATTACCCTCCATAATGTGGGTGGGCCTCACCCAATCAGTTGAAGGCCTTAAGAGCAAAAATTGAGGCTTTCCGGATAGGAAGGAATTCTGTCTTAAGATTGTAACATGGAAGAACTGCTTGAGTTTCTAGCCTGCTGACCTGCTGTATAGATTTTGGTCTTGCTAGGCCCTACAATTGTGTGAGCCAATTCCTTAAAAAATCTTTTTCTCTCTCTGTATGTACACACACATATATATGTAGGTGGTGTGTGTGTGTGTGTGTGTGTGTGTGTGCGTGTGTGTGTGTGTGTGTGTGTGTGTCTGCCTGGCTGGCTGGCTGTCTTTACTCTCAGAACCGCATGCCCCAGCCCTGGTTTTTTGGTAAGAACATTGGGAATAAGGGCCACGATGACAAAGAAGTTAGGTGTTCTCTACCAGTTCAAGTTTGTCTACACCAGGGTAAGGCTCATGTAGTCCCCAGGGGCTAAATATGGAGTCTTTATATGCCAGTTTAGTACATGACTGTGGTGAACAATAATGAGTCTGGGTGCTTAATATCCATTTACCCTGTTCTTAATAATAGTCCTTAATTTTCATTTACAAATCTACTCGAATTTTGTAACTTTGCATGGTGACAGATGGTAACAAGGCTGATGGTGGTGATCATTTCACAGTGTATGCAAATATCAAATCATTATGCTGTACACTTGAAACTAATATAATGTAATATGTCAATTATACTTCATTAAAAAAAAAAAGAAATCTACTCCATCTCTACTGGATATTCCTGTGATTCTAGGGAGGCTGAGCCATCCCCTAACAGGCATAGCCTATGACCTAGGTTTAAACCAAGCTGTGTCCTGGCCAGTGTGATTGGGTCAGGGAGGGGCACCTGACCTAATTCAGGCAGGTGAAAGTTAGGTCTAGGCTTTTTTGTTTGAACTGAATGAAGAGACGTTCTCTCTTTTCTGCTGTTTTCCCACCTTGGGGGAATGTGGTCTTTGAGCTTCAGCAGCTGTCTTGTCACCATGAGGGGGGAGGCCGGGCTGAGAAGAAAGATGCAGAACTGAAAGACGGAGAGAGAGAAACCAGGTCCCTGAGACATCATTTGACTATCTCCGTCAGCCACACCCGAAGCAAAACCTACTCCCTGGATCTCTCACTTACATGAGTAAATAAAACTTTTTTTTTTTTTTTGCTTAAAACAGGTCAGATAAGATTTTTTTTTAAATCAAAAAACCAAAGAATCTGCATGGTATGATTCTGCATTCTACTGATTTTTTTTCTAAGAACAAGTCAGATCAAATAACCTGGCTTCTGAGAAGCAGGAAACACAGTAAGGGATAGCTTGGCATGAGATAACATTTGGACAAAAACAGTGACTCAAAGAACAGGTTCTTTTTAGCTACTGATGTCTCAGAGGAATGTCTTGGGGCTGCCCTGATACAAGAGTGGGAGCTTTTTTGGGCAGAATTGCCTTCCTAGAGAATAGGATTTCTCCACAACGTAGAAAAATTCTTAGCTATGGGGTGGGTGCTTGACAACTGTAGGTAGCATTCATGGGGCCAACGGGGTTTTTTAAATCTTCAAATTAATAGCCAAGTCCTTCTGATCTTATTGACTTCTATGAAATACATCAATTTAACGTTACAGAGATAGACACGAATGCCACGGACATTCAGAGTGAATGCTGAATAACACCAGGGCTGTGTCATGACCAGGGCCATCTCTTCATCCTAAGGGCTCAGTCTTCTGAATTTCACTGGAGAGATAAGAATTAAGCTTGGTGCCCATTTAGTTTTAAACCAGAATACAGTATCCCAGGATCTTGTGTTTTGTCATTAATCCAGGGTACCTGTTTTTCTTACCTGTGAGAGAATGAGGTCCAGGGGAATCCACTTTGTCTATCCTGAGCGACTACCTAGCCTGGGACCCAGTACTTAGCAGATGCTTAATAAATTGTGGTTCAGTAAGTGGAGAAAGCAATGGATCGATGAATAGCAGTAGCTTCTCCACTGTGGCTGGCCCTACCTAGCATGTTGCTTCTGGCCAACCATGCCGCTTTTTCCTACCACGAGCTTCCACACAGCCTCCCACCAGCGGCAGCTTCCAGAGTTGAGCCTGATGCGGGTTCTCTGATACTGTGATGCCTTGCAAATTCACCCTGCCCTCCCCCGGGCTCAGTGCCAGAGACACCCACTTTATGACGGACTCATTTTATTGTCTCTCTGTCCAATGTGTTGGCCATAAAACTAATTTATGATACTGACTCGGGGACTGTGGAAACTCTCTCCAAAGCAGTACCGTGTCTCCTGATGTGCTTTCTGGGAAGCACCCGGCTTATTGAGTTCCCCTCTGGAACTTGAGACACACAAATGAAGTCACACAGACCACTAGCAGTTTCTGTTTGTCAGAGTACAACTTCTGTAATTGCCCCCATCATCTGAAGTCTTGCTAGTTCTCCCGCTGCAAAGTGTTTTGTATCTGTCCTGATTTTCTGTGCCCGCAGCCCGTGGTGTGCTGGAGCCGAATGGCACTGACTTGCAAAGATCCACCTGTTACATGTTCAGAAGGCAGCAAGCCGATGGTTCAACCCTTGACAGCTTAAAGTTGGCAATATTTACGCCGTAGAAATCAGCAAGTGCTACGGATCAGCTCTTACCTACGCCCACCCTGACTGAGAGCTGGTCGGTAAACACTGACCAGCATCGCACCGTAGACGGACCAGCCTTTCCTTAACTTCGGTCCTCATTACTTCTTGCCTGGATGGTTATAATATCTTCATGACCCTAACTCTGCACCCAGACTTCCCAGTGCAGATGATCGTTGTAAAAGACTTTTGCCTGCAAGTAAGGAAACCTAAGTACAGATTTCTTAAGTATAAGAAAAATGTATTATCTCACATAACAAAATATTCGAAGATAAGGTGCTTTCAAGAAACCTCAGCATCTCAAGAGCTCATCGAGTACACAGATTCATTTTATTTCTCCACTTTGCCACTCTCAGTGTGTCGCATTTCCCTTCATGGCTTCAAGAGAACTGTCATGGTTTGAGAAGCTATCACATCCTCACACAATGGCCTGTAATGCTTTTTCTGATGTCCTTCCTCAGGAGCAAGTCAGTCTTCCAGAAGTCCCACAGCAGGCTTCCTCGTGGGTCTTCTTGACCAGAATTGCAACCCATCTCTATTCTTTTTTTTTTTCTTTCCAACCCATGTCTATTCTTAAGTCAATCATTGCAAGGGTAATAATAAAATTACCACGATTGGTTCCGACCGCTAGTTTCCAGCTGTTTAGAACCAACATCTCCTTTTGCATCAAATATTTTATAACACTTCTCCTTCCCGAAATGGAAATCAACGATAATATAATCTATCCTCACACATACTTTAGAAACAAATCAATACAAGCCCTTGTTGGAATATAAAGGTGAAATAAAGAAATAGAATTTACAAAAAATTATATATATGCATTTCAATATATATGGAAAATTGTATTATCATGACTCCCATTTTTTTCCTGCCTTCCCTGCAACAGAATTATACGTACCAACCTGATAGCGTGTGACTGGCAGTGCCTCACCCAACTGATGTCAGGCTTGCTTTATGATTTGCTTTGGTCAATGGGATGTGAATGGAAGTGCCACATCTGAAAAGAGCTTGAGAAGCCATTGCACGGCTCTGCCATTGCTCTTTCCTTCTGCCGTAACAAGAGCATGTCCCAGGCGGGGGCTGTCCCTGTGACTTGGCTCTCAGAATAAAGACAGGTGCAACAGGCACAGAGTTTCAACTGACGTCTATATGGATAAGAATACAGTTTGTTGTTGTAAGCCATTGAGATTTTTGGAGTTTGTTCCCGCAGTACGACCTATCACAAGCTGATTAATACAATACAGCACAGTGATATCCTACAGCTAAAGAAGCAATCTGGGCTTTATGTCTGTCTGCACCTACACACGGCCTTACCATGAATCCGTGGCTTTAAATGAACACCCATATGATTGCGTTGTATCAACAATTCAAAAGCCCAGGAGAATATCGCTATCAGTGCCACAAACTCTTGGGAAAGCTCTGAGTTAAAAAACAAAAAAGGTGTCCCTCAATTTACATGTACAGGCTAGTTGCATTCTTGGAAAATGCAATTTCTACTAAATTTGTGCAGAATTCATTTTTGCTTGAGCTATATAATTATGAAGAGATACATAATCAATTCAAATGTGTAGTAACTCATTTACAAGTCTACTTCGATCAAGTTCAGAAGTAGGCAGAACGTACGTACACGTGCTGTTAGAAGTTAGGGTAGGTAGATGACGATCCCAGGCACTAGGGTATGCTCGGTTTGTGAAGATTCATCAAGCTGTACACTCATTTTTAAATTAAATTAAATTTTTAAATTTTTTCAAGCTGTATACTTGTGACCCGTGCATTTTTCTATACGCGTATTATACAACAATAAAGAGTCTTTAAAGAAAGTCATGTAGGGGACACCTGGGTGGCTCAGGCAGTTAAGCAGTTAAGCATCTGCCTTCAGCTCAGGTCATGACCCCGGGGTCCTGGATCGAGGGCCCCATCAGGCTCCAAGCTCACCGGGGAGTCCGCTTCTCCCATTCCCTCTGCTGCTGCTCTCTCTCTGTCAAATAAGTAAATAAAATCTTAAAAAAAAAAAGAAGGAAATCATGTAGGGCACAGCACAAACCTTTGATGTGTGGAATTGTCCCGTGCCTTGCCAGATGTATTCCTCCCCTGTTTATGAGCTGTCAGTAGTGTTCCCTAATCATTATGATAGCCAAACTGCAACCAAGCACCCTCAGAAATGTCTTATGCTCAACCCCTGGGTGCCTCATATTTATACTAATCAAACTTTGCTCCTGGAGTTGGCCCCTTGAAGCTTGTCACCTGCTTCATATCTACATAAAACTGGGCTTCCGTGTACCGCGAGGAAGGCAGGATAGAAGGGGATGAGGAGTGGGTCGTGGTGGTGGTGGTGATGGTGGTTGGGTAGATAACCATCCATGTTGGTCTCGACATCCTTCACTTGCTATCGAATACATCTCAGATCACTTTGTCTCAGCCTCCAAAATCTGCAGTGGCTCTCAACTGTCTACGGGATAAAAAACTCAACGTACCTTTCTAGGCGTTGTGAGGCTTCTGCTTTCACCGAACCACTCCGTCTGCCTTAGTGGAACATGGTATCACTGTGCATTGCTCCACCTGTTCACAGAGCCCTGCTTCTACTCTCACTCCTCAAGGTCTTCAAATGCTGCTTTTTCCACGAAGCAGCCTCCTGTCCAGAGTTCCCACTCCTTTGCGCACCTCCTCTCCAGCATTTGCTTCCCTCCGCCTTTGGTAGAGTTGGTTGGCTCCCATCTTGCGTAGCTTCCACAGGCCTCGTACAGCGATAAGACACTCACGGGATGCTCAGAAAGGCATGCTGATTAAGCTGAACAAGAACACAGCCCCTGTATTTCACAGACATCAGCGGTCCAATATCTAAAATCTTTTAACTGGTTGAGACTCACCGTTGCCGTCTGGATAATATACAGCCTTCTGTCAGTAGTCTCAATTGTGAATTACCTGTATTTCCCCTCCTCGTAATAGGAATGTGTCCTGAACTGGGCTCTGGGAGGAAAATGAAGATGTTTGGCTTTCTTTTAAGACTTTTTTTTTTTTTTTAAGATTTTATTTATTTATGTGACAGAGAGACAGCCAGTGAGAGAGGGAATACAAGCAGGGGGAGTGGGAGAGGAAGAAGCAGGCTCCCAGCGGAGGAGCCCGATGTGGGGCTCGATCCCGGAACGCCAGGATCACGCCCTGAGCCGAAGGCAGCCGCCTAACGACTGCGCTACCCAGGCGCCCGATGTTTGGCTTTCTTGCACCATAACTTGCACATACCCATCATGCTTGGGCTCTGTCGATGCGCAACAGGACCAACATTAAGACTGTGGTGGGCCTGGTAGCGGCGTGGCTTTAGTGTAGCCAAGATGGAGTAGGTGAGGTCAGGGGATATTTCGGCTATAATTCAATTGGTATTTATTGGATATGCATTATGGGCTGGCTACTGTGTATTACATGCTGGCTTCAATTAATAAGAATCCTTCTCTATTCAGTCCAGCCGAGAAGTAATGTATGTGTCCAGGTACCTGCAGGGAGGTGCAGATAGGAGCTGAGAGGAGAAAGAGAATGTCTTTGGCTGGGAAATCCAGGAAGGCTAATCAGAGAAAGTGGTGACCGGTAGGGCCTTGTAGGATGGCTAATATTTGACTAATTAGAAAAGAGACAGAGAGTCACTCAAAGTGGGGAAAATATTCAAGGGGGCTTGTTTATACAATTTTCAGCTCTTTTCTCTGAATTAATAGTACATGGCTTTAAAATCTGGGAATCCTTAGCTCTTCATAGGATTCAAAAAATGGGGTGTCTGAGTGGCTCAGTCAGTTAAGCATCTGTCTTTGGCTTAGGTCATGATCCCAGGTTCCTGGGATCCAGCCCAGAATCGGGCTCTCTGCTCCGCTGGGAGCCTGCTTCCCCCTCTCCCTCTGCTTGCCACTCTGCCTACTCGTGCCCTCTCTCTCTCTGTCAAATAAATTAATAAACTCTTAAAAAATAATCTTCTCACTCTAGCTTCAGAGCAAGCCTCATTTGTGATTGGACTAGTAATTGGTCCCTGAATTCTCAGAAAGGAGGAAGAGGGTATGAATCAGCAATTCACTATAATTCTCCCGAGGGCGTCGGTATTCCCAGGTGGCAAGAGATAGAAATGAGAGGATAAGAGGGCCTGGGGTGCCTCAGTGCTCTCGGATATCCCAACTCCGGGTTCTGGGGCTGTCCGCACTGTCATTTCCCCGTGATCCCAGGGGCTCGATCACTGGGAGAGAGGCAGAGCCTAGGAAGGTGGGCCTCTCTGCCAATACTTGGCCTTTTTGGTTTTAACATTCAGACCTCAGGATGTCTAGATGCGCGTGCCAGTGTGCAGCTGGGGAGCCGAGATGGGTCGGGGAAGGCAGCCTTACCTTATAAACTGATGCCGCGTTTAATTAAGACTTCTGAAATGGTAAATGACCTCCCTCTCCTACCCGCATTTCCTTTCCCCACCTTGCCCCTGGCCCCATCCAATCAGTTCATGATCTTAGAGTGGAAAAGCGAAAGTGCCCTAAGGCTCCTCTGGATCTGTCTTCTTAAATTCTTAGGAAGAGCAAGGCTGTCATCAGCACCCCACAACCTCAGCATAGGATTTCTGGGGGAGGGGGTGAGAAAGTCGTGGGAATCTTGAGAGTAAGGGTGCCCTGGGAAATGGGGTTCTGGACTTGCTCTCCAGGGTGAGCCCGCTGGGGTCAGGGAGTCTCTGGGATCCACAGGAATGGAGCATGTGATTTGCGTCCCAGATAGGGCCCCAGAGACAAGGTTGGGGCCAAAGAGGCCTTAGGTGTGCCTGCCCAGACAGGATTCATCATGCCTGTGAGGGGCACGGATGGAGCTCCAGAGGTGGAGGGTGCTTGGGGGCGGGGGGGCGGGGGGGAGACACCCTTCAGCAAGCAACCTTGTGACAGTTGTCAAGTACTTCAAATCTGCCTGCTCCACCTCCTGCCTTCTCACCCCTCATCTCCCCGCTGCTTGCTCACTCCATTCCACCTTCTTGTTCTTCCTCAGATAGTCCAGCACACTCCTACCTTAAGGCCCCTGCATTTGTGTTCCCCTCCTGGAACCTCTTGTCTTATCCGAGGCCTCCGACTGCCTATTGAAAACTGCAATGGCGTTTCCTCTCCCTCTCCCGCGCCAGCAGGCTTCTCCCCCTACCCAGCCTTTCCCTCCAGAGCCCTTCTCAGCAGCAGACCTAGCATGTTACGGTTTGAAGGCAGTAGAGATTTCTTCTGTTTCTTTTTCTTTAACCTCCCAACAATAGACCCCAACAGGGTCAATTATACTCAAGTAGTAAAGGCTTATGAAATCTCATGAAATGTTTGACACAACAGATGTTCCAAACCTTGGGTTATGGCATCGCCAAAAGCACACACTTGGTCCAAAATTCTGGCTCCACTATTCACGGCTATGTGACTTCAGCAAATCCCTAGTCTTTGACCTTAGCTTCCCCATCTGTAAAATGGGATAATTATCATACTGCCTTAAAAGAGTTCCTGAGAACTAAAAATCCTAATATAATGCCTGGCTCACAGAAGACACCCAATAAAGGTTAGTGTCCCTCCCCCCGGGGGCTCCTAATGTGTTTCTCTTCCCTATTCCTGCACCCCAGCAACCCCCCCCTCCACCCAGGCACACTTACCCTCCACAGCACAGGTCTCACTGCTAAGTCACTCCTTTGTGCAAAATGGGCAGTGGCTCCCTCAGCCTAGGTGTCCCTGCTCTGGTCTGCTGTGGCTGCCTGTCTCACCCACCAGGATTTTAAGTTCCTGTGTACAGGGATCACAGCTCATTCAAATTACTTGCCCTCACCCAGTGTCCTGCCCTTTATGGTCAGACAAAAAATGTGGGACAAATCACTAAGCAATGTGTCCTCACCTCCGTTTTTAGAAAACTTCACCTCTAGAATCATAAGCCAGTTTCTTTTGTTCCAGAATGCCCTGCAGCCTCTCCACCACCCATCCACTACTCCCCTCTGGGTTGGTCCCTCTTCTCAGGGGTCTAGAGGGTGTGACCGTGTGGGGCTCTGCTGCCAGCCCCAGCCCCTCCCTCCACACACCCACCCTTCCTGCTGCTCCCAGCACTGGTGGCTGCTCAGCCCAGCACTCCCTCTAACGGTTAGCTTTTGTGGAAGGTTCTGCACTAGGGTTGAAAGACAAAAAGCTAGGCTGTCCCCTCCAGCTCCTCCAGCTCTGATGTTCCTTCTGTGGTTTCCCCTGGATCCCGCCTTTGTTTTCCTTCTACTGCCTCATTTTTTAAGTTCCAAGAAAGCCTCCAGGAGACTTTTGCCACCTCACCCAATTTCCAACATTCCAGATTTAGCCTCTTACCCCTTTCTTCTCAGACTTTAAATCACTGTTCTCTTTCCGGGTGTGAATCAGAACTATGAGGCCAGAGAAACAGTGGACGGTAAAAGCTTATCAAAACCAAATCCTGCTCCCCTGAAAAAGCATTTTCCCAAAGAGCTTCCAGGAATGACAAAGTGAGGTTACATTTTATATGGAGTGCATTATAAGCATTATAGGAAGCTAATAATAACCCACAAAAATCTCATGGAAAAGCAGGTAAAATCGAAATTAAAAATGGTCCGTCCAAACCGGCCGTTCCGCGACCCCCTCCCACTCTGCGGCAGCAACTAGACTCCAGCGCGTGGGGCTTTGCTGCGGCGACACTGCCCACGCGTTCCCAACTAAGACTCAGACCACGCCAGCCATGCCACGAGGTGTGTTTTATTTTCATTAATCATACAAATAATTTGCTATAATATCCCAGGGCAAACCGGAGAATTTGGCAGTCCGATTGGGGAGGGTCCCCTCAAGAGACCCGCAGGCCGGTGGCGTCGGCACGGAGTGCCCGGGTTCACAGTGCATCTTGTCGCTCGTGTCCATCTTGCAGGTGGCTCTTCTTCCTCCACATCACGACTGGGGTGTCTCGAAGATGACGGGGGTGGGGAATCCTCTCGGTTCTTAGGAAATTTCACTCCGCTTCTCCTGCTCAATGGCTGTGAAGAGCAGGAAGCACATACTGGAGGATGAGGACACCTTGCAACCCCCCAGCTGAGGCACCCACGAGGTCTGGGGATTTAAAAAAAGGCTTGGGGCTGGGGGAGACATACGCTTCGTAGAACAGAAAGGGGGCCGGGGCCGCTGGGACCCGGCGCCACGGCCAGGTGGGGGTGGGGCTGGGTTCTCGGAAAGGGCGGGGTGGGGGCGCTGGGCTGGGGGCACGCGGACGCGGAGGCGCGGGTGCACTCACTCTCTTTGGTCGGCAGGGTGTTCTTCTCCTGCGTCTCCGTTTTCTTCAGCTTGGCCTTATCGAAGCTGGCGATTTCCCCCATGTCCGGCTTGTCTGCCATTTTCTTAAAGCGATCCTGGTGGGCAAAGCAAGGCGGTTGGCCTGTGGCCGGGGCCAGCGTCCCCTCCGCCTCTCCGCCGACGCCTCGCGACGTGGCGCTCGGCCGGGGCGTTCCCAGCACCCGCAGGCCGAGGATCTGGGCGCGTCCCGCACCCCCTTCCTAGCCCTAGGGCGTGGTCCACCGACCGGGCGTCCCGTCGGGGAAGGGCGCCTGTTGCGGCTGCCGCGCGCCGGCCAGGTACATCCGCTCCGACCCCACCCGGATGGGGCCCCCGCCCTAGGCAGTGCTCACCGTGGAGTTCCGCTCCGAGCCTAACGCTTAGTGCTCCCACTCGCGTCGCTGCAGCAAGAGACAAAAGAGCGGCGCCCGCCCCTCGCCTTATATACGCCGCGCCCCGCCCCGCCCCTCGCCCGCCGCAGCGGGGGCGGTGCTGGAAGGCGATGGGCGGGGGCGGCGCGGGCCGCTAGCTTCCCCGCCGCGCCCTCCGCTAGGCTGCCTCGCGGGCTGGGCGCGGCTCTTCCTGTGCGGGGGCCTTAGCCCCCCGGCGCCCCCAGGTCGTCGTGACCCTGCGGTGGAGGCTGTGGGCGCTGCCGGGTGGGCTCTGGGCTCTCGCTTTCCGTTTGGGGCTGCGCTCCCCTCCCCGGGAATCTGCTGCTCCCCTCCAGAATGGGCGTGGGGGCCGGCGGGGGAGGGGTGTGTGTGGTGTGTATGTGTAGTATGCAGTTGTAGGTGTGGATGCATGTGCGGCCTTGCGCGCGTGCTCTGCGGTAACCCCAGCTCGCAAGAGACCCCCCCCCATCCCTGTGCATTCCCCGTGTCTCATGCCAACCCCCGCCCCCCGAGCCCCGCAACTCCCCTTTTCCTCTCCTCTGGGAGGCTGGGCCCTTGCGTAGTCTCGCACTAAAAGAATCCGAGAAGAGGGTTCCTGGTGATGAAGGGACAGGGGAAACAGGTTTCCACGGCTCTTTGCTCAGATTGAGGCCGGTTTCCCTCTCGTCGTCGTCTGCCTTCCCTGAGCTGGGCGGCTCTTGCAGGAGCGGTGGCGGATGTTCTTAAACGCCCGTCATAAGCATTGTCTAAAGGGCGGTGGGGGGAGCAAGCAGGCCGAGAGGGCTCTCTCTATTCTTTCTCTCACCAGCTCTAGGAACTCTGTGTTCAAGGGTGTGGTTTTCCTCCTTGAAGTTAACCTTGAAGATATCCCCGCAAACGTTCTTATTTTCCTTATTAACCCATTGTAGGAGTGGTGTAATGCGATTGTTCAAACCTTTCTTAGAAAAGTTGTATTTTCAGTTGTATTATCTAAAGATGTTTGTAGAGAGTAAGTTCCATAAATTAACAACCCCAGGAGGTGAAGCTGGTTGTTGTTTTATTTATCCAGAACTTTTTCCTTTTTCAAGAGCCAGAGTGTATTATTAGCATTCTCTGTTAAAGTGGGATTTGGTGGAAACATCCTAAATCCTGTCCACGCCTTCCTGATTTGATCTGCTTTTCTCACATTTCCTCAGTGTGTTTGGAACAGAAGGAAGAGCATTTAGACTTACGGATGTGATACACCAAACTCCTTGTGTGGCACTGGGCAAGTCTTTTCCTACACCTCCCTTTCTTCATCTTTAAAACAGCTTTAGCATAAAGCTTAAGTGAGGTAATAGAAAAGGCTACAAGGGAAGCCTAATACGGCAGTCCCACCAGACTGCCACGCTCGTACTTCATTAGTGTATGAGTCAACTATCTCCACGATATGCCGTGTAACAAACTACCCCAAAGCTCAGTGGCTCAAAATAATAATCATTTATTTTTGCTCATCCATCTACTGGTCAGTCAGCTGCTGCTGGGTTGGGCTAGGCTGGGCTTGGTTCCAAGCTGCCAGTTGGATCTCATCCTCTGGACCAGGATCTAGCTGGTGCTTGTTCTTCTCGAGGTGATGGCAGAACAGCAAGAGGGTGTAGCACAGAAGAGCGTAGAAGTGAGGACGTGTGTGTTAAAGTGTATTATGTCACCTCGTGTCTATGAACATCCCATTGGCCAAACCCACTGTTAATGAGTGGAGAAGTATATTCCACCCGTGGTGGGGGAGGGAGGGGAATGAATATTTCCTGAATAAAAATCCAACTGCACAGTCAGGGTAGGCAAACAGCTGTAGCAAACAGCCCCCAAAGTGGCTTAAAGCAATAAGAATTTATTTCCCATTCATGTAGCAACACTATATGCTGGTGTTTCTGGTCAGGCAGCTTACCTCCATGCAGTAGCTCAGGTCCCCGGGCTTCTCTCTTGTCACTCTGCCCTCCTCTAGGTCCTAGAAGTTTACTCCTCCAGCCAGTGGATAGGAAAAGAGGAAGAAATACAGGAATGCGTTAGAGTTTTTATGCACCAGACTTAGAAGTAGTCTGCATTATTTCTGCCCTCATGTCTTTGGCTGGGACTTAGTCACATGGTCTTATCTAACTGTGAGGGAGGCTGGGGGTGTAGTCGGGCTGTGCACCCAGGAGAAAAAGAAAGCGGGCTTGGATGGACTTGGAGCATTCTCTGCGATGCACTGTTGAAGCATCTGCCAAACTTGAGCTTGAAAGTATCCAGACATCCTGAGACATCGACTGTTTGGAGGGTCTCATTTGCACTTGATTCCGTTTCACACGCAATGCCAAGCATTATTTAGGTATTACTTTACAGGGCCCCACCATTGGCCTGAGCATTTGTCCCAGTTTGGACCCATGGTGAACTCCAATTCCAACTTTTATTTTGGAAACAAAGGAATCTATTTCGTCTAGAGACAGCTATAGCACACATTTCAAACGCATTAGGCATGCAGGATTCCTAAACAAAGGAGCTTAAGGGGACTTGGAGGCATTCCTTATTCGGTTTTGTGGCCCATCTCTAAGAAATTGGGGAGCTGCTTTGGCATTTGTTACTTAAGAACACTGTCAAATCTGTTGGTCTCATCCAGTCCCATGGGTAGTGTTTTTAAAACATCTGCATGTTCTTTGACACTTTTCCCACCATTCCTTCCTTCCTTCCTTCCTTCCTTCCTTCCTTCCTTCCTTCCTTCCTTCCTTCCTTTCTTCCTCCCTCCCTCCCTCCCTCCCTCCCTTTCTTTTTCTTTCTTTCTTTCTTTCTTTCTTTCTTTCTTTCTTTCTTTCCTTCTTTCTTTCTTTCTTTCTTTCTTTCTTTCTTTCTTTCTTTCTTTCTTTCTTTCTTTCTTTCTTTCTCTTTCTTTTATTTTTTTTTTTGATTTTATTTATTTACTTGAGAGAGAGAGAAGTTCCTAAGCAGGGGGGAGAGGCAGAGAAAGAGGGAGAAGCAGAATCCCCCCTGAACAGGGAGCCAGGCTGGCCTGGGCTCATGACCTGAGCCAAAGGCAGATGCTTAACCGACTGAGCCACCCAGGAGTCCCTCCCACCATTTCTTTTTTTATTTTTTATTTTTTATTTTTTATTTTTTATTTTTTTTATTTATTTTTTATTTATTTTTTATTTTATTTTTTTTATTTTTTAAATGATTTTTTATTATATTATGTTAGTCACCATACAGTACATCCCCGGTTTCCGATGTAAGGCTCGATGATTCATTAGTTGTGTATAACACCCAGTGCACCATGCAATACGTGCCCTCCTTACTACCCATCACCGGTCTATCCCATTCCCCCACCCCCCTCCCCTCTGAAGTCCTCAGTTTGTTTCTCATAGTCCATAGTCTCTCATGTTTCATTCCCCCTTCTGATTACCCCCCCTTTCTTTATCCCTTTCTTCCCCTACCGATCATCCTAGTTCTTATGTTCCATAGATGAGAGAAATCATATGATAGTTGTCTTTCTCTGCTTGACTTATTTCACTTAGCATTATCTCCTCCAGTGCTGTCCATGTTGTAGCAAATGTTAAGAACTCGTTCTTTCTGATAGCTGAGTAATATTCCATTGTATATATGGACCACAACTTCTTAATCCAGTCATCTGTTGAACCTCCCACCATTTCTGTAGTATAGATTGTCCTTTATGACTTTCTTCTATTTAATGAAATATGGCAGAAGTTATGCTTTTCAATGAATGAAATTAAGACATAAAAGGCCACAGGGCTCTGCTTGACTCTCTCTCTTTGAGAAAATCAAGCTCCTACAAGGAAAGGCTACTTGTAGGCATTCCAGCTACAGCCTCAGCTGAGGTCTGAGGCAACAGCTAGCATCAACCAATAAACAGGCAAACAGATGAGCCTTGAACTGGCCTGGCTAATGCTGGGTGGAGCAAGTTGTCCGGGGCCAAATAACAGGTTCATGAGCAAAAGAAATTTGTAGTTGCTTTAAATCACTAAGTTCGGGGATGTTTGTTATGCAGCAGCACCATGAGATGGAAAAATCATAACTTAGTGGGGTCAGGGCCTCAGGTCCCATTTGGGGATTTTTCCTAAATATCTTCTGCAATACTCACACATATACTTATTCAATAAACATTTATCAAATATCCATGAAGTATCTGGCAGTGTCCTCTGGATGTGGAAGATACAAAGATGATGAGACTCTTGAGTTACAAGTCTAGTGTGGTAAAGGAATTACTCTAAGTCAATCAACAAACTCAGGCTCATGGCTTGCATTTACTTATGACTTGGGTGTCATTTATGTCTGACAACATTTCAGCCTGCTGCTTGGAACAGATTGTATACTGTTAACAGATGGTATTGAGAGAGCTGAACCACTCAACTCCAATTACATTTCCATTTCTTTGTTGAGAAGGATGCTTTGGAAAATGTCGAGCTAATAAGAGGGAGCTAATGGACTCTTGATGACTGTCAACTGCAGGGTGCGGAGGTGGGGGAGGCAGTTGGTGGCAGGGGAAGCCTTTGGAGATTTGCCGTGGGGCAACATTCCTCAGGCCTGTTCAATTTGACTTTTTTTTTTTTTAATTGGGGACTTGAATGGGGATGTAGGTAGATTGCTAATTATATTAGGAAGGATATAAGTCTGTAAACGCTAAGGCAAGCTGGATCCAGTGGTGATATGGACAAAACATGATAAGATTGGACCTGATAGGGGCAGATGTGGGGCCTGCTTGGTCTGACCACAAAGCTTACAGGTACAGACAGATGTGAGTAACATGATCACCTCTCAAGAGAAAGTGAATTCTGTGGCTGTGTGAATAAGAAGAGAGAGTTTAGTCCAGGTTTCCCTTGACTGTAAGGAAGACACTGACTCCACTTCAGGGTTTTTGCCCTTGCTGAAATGCTCATGTGAGATGCACCTTAGCCTAGATCTCTACACTGTGCACCTTCTTATTTAATTTAGAAAGTTGCTTGCTTAAGTGTCCTCTTCTCAGAGAACCTTCCTGGACCACCCATATAGAGTAACACTCTTGTCATTCTCTCAACTTTCACCTTGTTTCATCTTTCTTCATAGAATCCATCTCTACCAAATGTGTTATATGTTCATTTATTTGTTTATTGTCTCTCACCCCACACTAGGAAATGGAAGACCTCGTCTGTCTGGCTTACCCCTGCAGCCCAGCACCAAACGCAATGCCTGACACCATGAGTGCTCAATCAATATTCTTTGAACAATACATAAAATTATTTTGTTTTAAAGATTTATTTATTTAGGAGAGAGAGAGAGAGAGAGGACAGGAAGGGGCAGAGTAAGAGGGAGAGAGAATATCCTAAGCAGATTGTATGCTGAGCGCAAGCCCGACATGGGGCTCATTCTCAACGACGCTGAGATCACCTGAGCCAAAACTGAGAGTCAGACGCTTGACCAACTGCACCACCGAGGTGCCCCAATAAATAAAATTTTTAATCAAAATGAAATAAGCTATTCTGAGAGAGGTGATGAATTCTCTGTCGTTGGAGGCATTCAATGAGAAGTGGATAGCCAGGTATGGGGACTGTTATAGAGACGATTCAGACCTTGCAGTGGAGTAGACTCACGGGTGAGCAAATCTACTTCTCCCCAGATGACCTTTCTGGTCCTTTTCTTGCTGTTATTTCAGTTGTGAAACGGCCTCCTTTTGGGTACCAGTTTTGCCAGCCTGAGAACTGTGGTGTGACTCTCACACAAGAGAGGTATGGGGAGCAAAGAAACCAGGCTGTGACCTCTGTATTCTCCATGCCATCAAAACCGTAGTTCTCTTTGTAGTCATGGAATTTCAGGACTTGTCTGAAATAAAATTGTGAAGAAGGGAAAGCAGGCCTTTGAGGTTCAGTCTCACTGATGATTGTTCTGCTCTATAGATACGTGGAGGAAAACCCCTTATTTAAACCTTGGCAGCTGCTTAGCTTGCCCAGGCGGCTAATAGCCACAGTGTGCGCGGGAATATTATTGCTCGGTTTTCATCTCTGGTGCTAGAATAGCAATAATCATGACTACCAACATTATGGAGCGGCTGTTGTCTCCAGCCCCTGTGCAAAGGACTTCTACGGATATTATCTCGCTTAATCGTCACTGAAGCAGTGTGAAATGGCACTATTTTGATCATTTCTGCTTTACAGCATAGGACCTGAGACTTGGTCAAGGTCACACTGCAGATAATTGTTGAAATTTGAATTCAGGTTTAAATTTTTAATTAAAATTTTAAAAAAAGATTTTATTTATTTATTTGACAGAGAGACAGCCAGCGAGAGAGGGAACACAAGCAGGGGGAGTGGGAGAGGAAGAAGCAGGCTCCCAGCAGAAGAGCCCAACGTGGGGCTCGATCCCAGAACTCCAGGATCACGCCCTGAGCCGAAGGCAGATGCTTAACGACTGAGCCACCCAGGCGCCCCATAAATTTTTTTTTAAAGATTATTTATTTATTTATTTATTTATTTATTTATTTATTTATTTTTATTTATTTGACGGAGATAGAGACAGCCAGCGAACGAGAGAACACAAGCAGGGGGAGTGGGAGAGGAAGAAGCAGGCTCATAGCAGAGGAGCCTGATGTGGGGCTTGATCCCATAACGCCGGGATCACGCCCTGAGCTGAAGGCAGACGCTTAACTGCTGTGCCACCCAGGCGCCCCGCCCCATAAATTTTTAATTAAATTTTAACATGGAACGATTTCCACATTAAGATTTCTGTTTTCTCATGGCAGCATTGTGATTAGCAGCTGCACCTTGAAATGGGCCATGTCCTGTTCACTTTACTGGATTCTCTACCACTCCCTAATGTCTTCCAGCATGGAGACCCAGAGCAGTTGTCATTTCTCATACATGTACTGGTGTTTTCCTTATAGTAGAGAAATATTTCTTGTGCCCAGTTCTCTCTCTGTGGAAGTCAACTTTTAAGATGGTCACCAATGATCCCACCTCTTGTTCCCACCCTTGTGAAATCCCCTCCTCTGTTGTACCAGGAGGGGGTCTGTGTGACCGATGTTATATGGCAGAGGACATCGTATGTCATTTCTGAAGTTGAGTTATAAAAGACTATAATTTCCATTTAGGTGCCTGGCTTTATCTTTCTTTCTCTTGTATCTCTCATTCTGGGGAAAGCCGGCTGCCATGTTTTGAGCAGTTCTGTGGAGAGGACCATGTAGTGAGGAGCTCAGGTCTGTGGTCAACAGCCGTGAGGAGCGGAGGCTATCAACAAGTGAGTTGGGAAGTGGGTCCTCTGGCCCCAAGTGAATCTTCAGAGGGCTGCAGCTCCGGGTGACAATTGGACTGTAACCGCGTGGGAGACCCTGAGCCAGAACCTCTGAGCCAAGCCATTCCCAGAAACTGTGAGATAACAAGTGCTTGCTGTGTTATCTTGCTAAGATTTGGAGTCGTTTGTTACTCAGCGATAGATAAACGAATTGACTATCACAAGTGGGGAGAACAGAGAGATCAAGAGTACCCTGTAGTTAAAACAATGAAGAGAGCCTATTTATCTGTGGAAGTAAAAAATACTTACATCGTTATGAGGCCTTCCATTGTAAGAACTGGGTTTATGGGAAAGATGAACCATGACAATCTTAATGAGCCAGGCCCGTTTTACTTCTTCACGTGGTCAACCTGGCCCCTCTAGCTCTTTGAGTCTTTCAAGCTTGCTGTAAAGCCGTGGTTTTCAAACAGTTTTTGACCTTGGTGATTGCCTCCCTCCCCAAGAAGGGCATTAAGTGCCTTTCACTCTGTGACTCACATGAGCACACACAAATGAAACAAAAGTTCCCTAGAACAATATTCACTTTCACTATGAGTGTTGTCCTCTAAGCTTCTCTGTTCTATTCATTTTCATTTTTAAAACCTTTTCATTTTGAAATGATTATCGACTCACAAAAAGTTGAGAGGATGGTACACTGAGGTCCCCTGTGTAACCATAGTGCAGTATCAAAACCAGGCAACTGACACTGGTGGAATCCACAGACTTTTCCAGATTTTACCCAGTTATTATGTGCCAGTGTGTGTATTTCTCTGCAATTTTATCACATGTTCCGAGTTGTACAACCACCACAATCCAGATACAGACCTATTCCATCACCACAAGGGGAATCCTTCGTGCTACCCCTTTATAGTGTCCCTACCCCCACTCGACCCCGACTCATAACCACTGGCAACCCCACTCTGTTTCCCGTCTCTAAAACTTTGTCTTTTGAGATTGGCTTTTCTCCCTCAGCAGAAGGCCCTTGAGATCCATTCAAATGGTGGAGTGTATCAGTAGTTTGGTCCTTTTTATTTCTGAGTGGTACTCCATGGCGTGAATGTACCTGGTGAAGGTCCTTTTGATGGTTTGCAGTTTTCAGCTACTAAAAATAACAGTGCTATGGACATTTATGTACATTTCTCTGTTGTGTATGGACATAAGATTTCATTTCTCTGGGAAAATGTCCAGGGGAGTGGTTGCTGGGTCATATGGGGTCATATGGTAAGTGCATTTTAGTTTTGTAAGAAATTGCCAAACAATTTTCAGAGTGGCTGTACCATTTTACATTCCCATCAGCAATGTGTAAGAAATTCGGTTTCTTAGCATTCTCACCAGTATTTGGTATTGCCACTATTAAAAAAAATTTTTAAAGTTTTATTTATTTAAGTAATCTCTACACCCAATGTGGGGCTCGAGCTTAGGACCCCCAGATCGAGTCCCACGCTCTTCTGACTGAGCCAGCCAGGCACCCCTCATCAAAGTTTTAATTTGCATTTCCCTAATGGCCCCTGATGTTGAACTATTCCTTTTCATATTATTACTTCATTAAAAATATGATCGTGGCCTGCCTGCCGACTTGATTTTATCATCCACTAACTGGTTGTGAACAACAGTTCAAACCCTGCTGTAGCGGGATCCTTTCAATCAGTGGCTTAGTGACTTTCGTTCTGAAATCAGCCCTTTAACTTTTAAATTCTCCTTAAACATCTCCAGACAGATGTTTCTGAAATTTTATGTGTCACCCAGATGTCTTCTGGGGTCTGAAAAAGATCTAGATAAGAATGATTCCAACTCCTGTTTGATGCTTTCCCGGGGTTTCTCTGAATTTTCTTATGGTTACTTCTGGTCTCTCTGAATTTTTGTGTCTCCACGGTGATGCACATCCAAACATGGCCAGCCCTTGGCTTTCATTGCCTTTTGCACAGCAACTGTAAACATAAGACTGGTTTGTGCAGTACAACCTTTTTTTTTTTTAAGATATATTTATTTATTTATTTGAGAAAGAAAGAGAGAGCGAGCGCTTGCGCCCGTGATCAAGAGAAGAGGAACAAAGGGAGAGGAAGAGAGAGAATCCACAAGCACACACCCCGTTGAGCACGGAGCCCGATGCTGGACTTGATCCCAGGACCCTGAGATCATGACCTGAACCGAAACCAAGAGTGGGAGGCTGAACCAACTGAGCCACCCAGGTACCCCCACAGTGTTTTTCTCGCTTTCACTTAAGCATAATTACTAATTGTGTTGTTATCAAGATTTTCACATAACTGGCGTTCTACAGATAGTATGATCTAAACAATTAAAAAATAAGATGTAATTGTGTTCAAAGTGTACAAAACCCGAGTGTATATACAGTCAAGTCTCATTATTTAGTGTAGTTAGTCCTATCAAGTCACTGCGGTTGCTGCATTAGTGAGTACGAAATCATTGCTCCTAGGACAAACGCAGTTAGGTTCCTGCGAGGTTTTGGCCACAACATTTGTGTCAGCTGATTAGTACATAACCTTGTTTTATGTGTTTCTGTTGAATGACACGTTATTTAGTATATATTGTTGTTCATTAACATTAAACTCGCAGCCAAAGGCACTATAAAATACCCGAACAAAGCTTATCTGACTATGTATTTTCTCTGGGAGGCCCATCACAGCTTCCTTGTGCTTGAGAATACAGACAGCACTTCGGCTCTATGCATGGGGCCATTTTGAACAATGAAACCACGAACAAAAATGAGAAAAGTAGGGTACTAAACAGACCAGAAAAAGGATAGTTGTTTACGTTATGAGAACTAAAATAAGAAGGCAGAACATTGCCTTGTTTGGCCTCAGCTAGAAACATGAGCATTAGGGAACCTAGATTTTTTGGCACTCTGTGCCCGTCCTCAAATGACCACAAAGTCGCTGTGGATATTGATTTTGGGGTTACAAATACATTTTAGGAAGTAAGTGAATTCTCAAATAGGGAATCCACAAATAATGAAGATCGACTGTGTTTTCATAAAAGGTGTGAGTTAAATTTAAAAATGTTTAATTTCATATATATTTTAAATAAGATACTTCCCCCTAAAATACTAATATTATCTAGTATTCTACTGCAAAATACAAATAATTATTAATGAATTTCAAAATTGGAAGCCAGCCTCATTTAAAAATAAAATATTTGATTAGAATTTTTGTATATGTAGTTAAATGCAATAAATAATTTTTATAAAATTTAAACTGTCCACAATTCTAGTATTCAACGCCTCTCTTGTGGTCAATATAATCTGTATATTGCTTCACACGTGTTATGTCCGGACCTACATAGGTACAAATAGAAGGATAATACGAGCTATTTACTCTTACAAAATATTGCTCAGCTGTCCTATACTCACTTGCTGGGAATACTGTGCTAATTTGTGAGTAGTTCCTGTAGCTATAAGAATTTCTGTGCTAATTTTGGGAGCCACAGACTGAAACAGGAATAAGGAGCCAGAAAATGGGCGTTTGGTAATACTGGGAATTACGGTTTCCGAAGAACCTGTGAGAGAAGAGGTTTGAGGGACCCAAGTGCTTAGGTAAGTGCTTCTGTCACTCCGATCATCCCTAATCTCAGGGAGTGTTTCATCTTCAGGGCTGCCAGCGGCAAAGCCCCGACACCTCTCTGTGTGGCATGGAGGTGCAGTCAGTCTTTGCTTCCAGGATACAGAGGGAGCCTGTGTGCGGGTCTGCCTGGTGCTCGCGTGTACGGGGTGGTCTAAAGTGCCAGCCCCTCTTGCCTGGGTCTGTGGAAGGGACACCTACAAGCGATGCGGCAAATGAATGAAAAACAGAATCTGGGCAAGTGGCTGTGTAGGGTAAATTCTGTGTCTTTGTAGATTTTGACCCGTTTTCATGTATTTCTGACTTCTTTTTAATTTGGATAATTTCTGGAAAACGAGCCCCTCTGCATACTACATTTTTTATCCTCCTCCTTTAAGAATATGCAAAACTGCCATTTTCTTTTCAGTGAATTTGCTCATTTCACAAGGCATATTCCTCTTCTGTCTCCTTCTTGCAATGTGTTGCTCTTTGGCTTGGAGCCAGATTACTAAGCTTCCACCAGTCAAGCCTGATAAAAAGACAATTAAAAGCTCACTGGGGAGGGAGTAATAATTGATAACAGGCAAGGAGGCAGAAAGGTTTTGCTTACTCTCACGGCACCTCCAGAAAGGATTGTGGCAGATGTGTGCTTTCAGGCAAGCCCCCTCGGTGGTAATGAAAGTGTAGACATATTTATGAAGCGCCTCAGAAAGCACATGGGGGTCAGGAGACCTGGGTTCAAGCACCGGCACCACTACCTACCAGCCCTGGGCCTGCGGACGGTCGCATCGTTTCTCTGAACTCCGATTTCCTTGTCTAAGAAATAGAGATCGTTATTGAGCTGTCACGAGGATCTGTGAGATCAAGTGTCTGAAAGCATTTTGTAGGTGAGATGTATTATGTGAAGGGGAGTGGTTCAACTACTTTGGTTTCTTTTTATAATTTCCCTGCACCATGCTAATTACTTCTCCGTAGTACTTTCCCAGCTAGTCTCAGTATTGTTCTATTGTCATCATTCCATGCTCCCCAGTAAATGCTCCTGAGCTGAATATTAATGCCTCGAAAGAGGTTTCTGGAAATGTTAAAGGACGGGGTCATTTTCAAGGACACAGTGATTATGGATGGAAGAAAATGCCAGAGTTCTGTAATTAAGATCAGATGATATCTGGAATTGACTGGGAATTGTTTGCCGGGAAGCTAGGGGAGGTTTCCAAGGCCGGAAGTGGGAGGCTGGCAGGCACTGGGACCTTCCCACCCTGTTGGTTTGCGTGGGCTGCCATAATAAAATGCCACATACCACAGACTGGGAGCCTACACAACAAAAGTTTATGTTCTCACAGTTCTGGACGCTGAAAGGGCAGGTCTCCTTGGCTTGTCAATGGCCGCCTCCTCACTGTGTCCTCTCATGGCTGTCTTCCTGTGCATACGCATCCCTGATGTCTCTGTCTGTGCCCATCTTTCCTCTTCTTACAGGGACGCCAGTCAGACTGCATTAGGCCTCTACCCTAACAGCCTCATTTTAACATAATCATCTCTTTAAAGGCCTTATCTCCAAATACAATTACATTCTGAGGTATGGGGGTGTAGGACATATGAAATTTGAGGGACACAATTCAGCCCATAACACTCATCAACAGTGAACTCACGTGTCAGCACAGGTGTTGCACTTAGCCAGAGCAGGAACTCTGACTTCTAGCCCCCGTGAACTGATGCAAACACATGACTTCTTATCCCCAAGGCAGGTACCAATTCATATTGTGACCAGTCGAATAAAGCAGGGAGCTCTCAGCTGGGAGTCCGAGTTTCATTTGAGATGTTCATTCTTTCATGTGCTCAGGTGTTGATTCAAGAAGCATCTCCTGGGTGCCTGTCAGGTGCTGAGCACTAGGCCAGGTGGAGGGGATTACAGGCCATTTTGCCCTCTGACCTTGAGCTGTTCAAGGTGTGTAATGGGAAATGGACACGTAACTAAGTGGATGGGGTGATGTATGATGGCTGTAACCTTCGGTGGGGGCATAGGCTGATCCACATGGCTGTGGGCGTTTGAGCTGAGAGTTTAGCAATGCGCAGTGCCGCTGAGAGTGGTTGCGGACATTCATGGGATCTTCGCCATGTGGCCGGCTTGGTGCTACATGTTTTACTTGTATTATCTCAACAATAGTAATCTCAACCGCATCTCCTACTGGGTAGTTGTGTCCTTATGGTTACCCCGGGAGCAAGTATTGTTACCTTCATTCTACTGATGAGGAAACAAAGGCCCAGGGAACTTGTTATGGACTGAAAGAGTCCCTGAAAAATACATCTGTGGGAGCCCTAAGTCCCAGGGTGATGATGTTAGGAGGTGGGGCCTTTGGGGGGTAATTAGGTTTAGATGAAGGCATGAGGGGAAACTCTCATGATGGGATTCGTGCTCTTATAAGATGAGGAAGAGACAGGAAGGCTGTCTCACTTTCTCTCCACAAGTGCCCTGAGGAAAGGTCACGTGAGCAGAGAGTGACGAGGGGCTACAAGCCTGGTCTACAAGCCAGGAAGAGGGCCCTCACCAAAAACTGAAGCCCCTGGCACCTTGATCTTGGGTTTTCCAGCCTCTAGAATTGTGGAAAATAAACGGCCGTGGTTTAAGCCACCAGTCAGTGGTGCTTTATTCTGGCTTCCCAAGCCAACCGAAACGGATCTAAAAGAACTCGTTCAAGGTCTCCTGGTCCTAAGTGGCAGGGATGGGATCAGAGGCCACGGTGGTGAAAATCGCAGCAGAAGCAAGGCGGGGAGGAGCGGGGAAGAAGGTGAAGAGGGATGTAGAGGGTGTCCTGCCTTGGCCTCTCTGTGCCTCGGTGTCCTCATCTATAAAACGGTAACGACAACGATAGGATACACATCCCAGGATTGCAAAGTGCTTGGAACAGCACCTGGCGCGTGGCGAAGGCTACACAGGGGTTTGCTCTTAGCGCATTGTCGATGGATTTCATGGATGCAGGCAGGTTAGTTAGGAGATTGTCACTATGATCCACGTAAGGCTCACAGAGTGGTAGTGGGGATAAAAAGCTGAAAAATTTGCAAGTTAATCACCATAGAAAATAAGCAGTTGGTGGCTGTGATGTAGTGGGTGACAGAGAGGGGTCTCCAGCTGGCTTGGGTGACATAGTGACATTAATAGAAATAACTAACACTGTGTGCTAGGCTCTGTGCTAAATGTCCTCCCTATGTATCCAGAGCCTCACCCAGTTTGATTATTTTTTCATAACAATTATCATACTACCTGACATATGTATATATATAGTATAGTATATACCATATATTTACGTAGTGTAATAAATAGTCGGGGACTGTAGCCTAGCCAAGATGACATATCAAAAAAAGTCATCACAGGAGCACCTGGGTGCTCAATCGGTTAAGCCACCGGCTCTTGGCTTCTGCTCAGGTCATGAGCTCAGGGTCATGAGATGGAGCCCCACTTCAGGCTCGCACTCAGAGGAGTCTGCTTGAGATTCTCTCTCTCCTCCTTCTGTCCCTCACCCCACTCACGTGTGCACACACATGTGTGCTCTCTATCTCTCTCAAATAAATAAATAAATGAATAAAATCTCTGGGGCACCTGGGTGGCTCAATGGGTTAAATGTCTGCCTTCAGCTCAGGTCATGATCCCAGGGTCCTGGGATCGAGCCCCATGTTTGGCTCCCTGCTCAGCGGGGAATCTGCTTCTCCCTCTCCCTCTGCTCCTCTGCCTGCTTGTGATCTCTTTCTCTCTCTCAAATAAATAAATAAATAAATAAATAAATAAATAAAAATCTTTTAAAATAAAAGTCATCACAGAGATCGGGCAGCCTGGCTCTAGAGAGCAGCCGGTCCCCATGACCTGCTCACAGAATTTAAGGGGTCTAGGAATCTCCTTGGAACGCCAGGAGAAATATAGAAGCTGAGAGGTTGGCTGATACCTTTGCAGGGGTTGAGGGTGTCAGCACAGTAGGGGTGAACTGGCCCTGTGAAGTGGGCCCCAGGGAAGGATGCCCAGTCCAGAGATTTAAGGAACATGGAAGTTAGATGTCAATTAATCTGCAAAATCGGGAACGTCAGCCAAAAGAACAGACCCTGAGTTACACCAGCAGCAGGTCCTTCATGGATGGGGGCATGTTAGCTTCTGGATCTGGGACCTTCTTGGCCAAGAGGGAAAGAGAACGAACCCCCAAAGACTTTCTCCCCGAGGGTCTGAATGAAGCCCTAGGAGACTTTGAGCAGGAAGATACTGAGTTACCTTTAATGTGCTGGAGTGGACTCCCGGGTCCTCCCAGAGCAATAAACACGGCTTCATTCCCTGCCCCCAGCCCCCTATGGGCTGTATGTTCCCTGGACATATACAATGTAAAAGTCTCTCCCATTTGCTTTGTCTTTCTTCTCTCTCAATATCTGTATGTTTTTTGTGAACGAGGCACAGTAGTCATCACAGCCCCAATATGGTGACCCCGCGGTGATGGTGTTAACTGTGCTCTTTAGATTGCAAGTCACTGGGACTTCCTTCTTCTTCTTCCTTTTTTTTTGAAGATTTTATTTATTTATTTTAGAGAGAAAGAGAGAGTGAGCTCACGAGTGGGGAGAGGGGCAGAGGGCGAGGGAGACAGAATCCCAAAAAGACTCTGTGGTGAGTGTGGAGCCTGACATGAGGTTTGGTCCCACAATCCTGAGACCATGACCTGAGCTGAAATCAAGAGTCCTTGTCGCTCAGCTGACTGAGCCATCCAGACGCCCCATCACTGGGACTTCCTTAAGGGAAAAGGGGTGTTTCGGCTTGGGTTTCATGTGCGGGGTATTTATTAGGGAGTGCCCTAGGGTTAACGTCTATGGAAGGGGAGGAAGGGAGTGAGATGGAGCAGAGGGAGAAGCCAAGCTTGGACAGCCTCAGTAACCCCGACACCCTGGGGGCCTCTGGCGCTAGAGTTGTCCCAAGATGTGCTGCGATGGCCTTGGGAAGGGCGAGGTGGCTCCCTGCAGCTGAGACAGTATGGAGGGCCTGGCCCCTGGGTGCGGACAGTGCCCCTAGCCAGCTGGGGCAGTAAGCCCTCCCTTGAGGGAGGATGTGGCAGTGCCTCTCTGTGTGCATCACAGGGGATTTAGGGTAAGAACGCCTGAGGGCTGGAAGTCAACTGCTGCCAGGGGTCCCCAGAAACTCTGAGTTTCTCCTGCACTCCCCCCTGATTTTCCTCACTTCCCTGGAGAGTTTCCCTCTTACCTACTGTCTGCTTCCTCTGTGGGTCTGACCTGCTCTCTCCTGGGCACCACCTGGACCATTCTTACCATGTTCTTCTGATCAAGTTCTGGAAGAGTTATTCACATTGACCTGGGACTGTAATCCCCAAACTCTTGCATGGAACGCTGGTTCTGGAAATGTTAATGTGTCTTTCAAAAGCTGGATGATACCTACATGCAGGTTCATTGTCCTCTTCTCCCTTCTTTTGTGTATGTTTTTTTAAAAAACTCCTTAATAGAAAATATACATAAACAAATCTCCCTCTGGAAGAAAATGTTAGCTGGTGATGGGAGGAGGAGGTAGAGGGTGGGTGAAAGTGCGGATTCGAAGTTAGAGCGTGTGAGTTGGAGTCCAGCCCCTAGTGCACGGACGGTCTCAGCAAGGACCTCACCTCCCGAGGCTGAGCTCTGCTTCCCCAGCAAGGGCTGTGGGCAAGCTGGCCCACAACAGATGGGCGCGTAGGTGTCTGGCATACCCATGGCAGTTCTTTCATGGAAAAATATCAAGTATGAAGCCCAAAATGTACTTTTTCTTTTTTTTAAGTGTTTATTTAAATTCCAGTTAGTTAACATACAGTGTAATATTAGTTTCAGGTGTACAATATAGTGATTCAACACTTCCATCCATCACCCGGGGCTCATCACAAGTGCCCTCCCTCATCCCCATCACCTGTTTCACCCCTCTCCCCACCCACCTCCCCTCTGGTAACCATCAGTTTGTTCTCTGTAGTTAGGAGTCTGTTTCTTGGTTTGCCTCTGTCTCTCTTTTTTCCCTTTGCTCCTTTGTTTTGTTTCTTAAACTCCATATATGAGTGAAATCATATGGTATTATCTTTCTCTGACTGACTTATTTCACTTGGCGTGACACTCCCAGCTCCCCCCATGTTGTTGCAAATGGCGAGATTTCATTCTTTTTATGGCTGAGTAATATTCGTGTGTGTGTGTGTGTGTGTGTGTGCGTGTGTGTGCGTGTAACGCATCTTCTTTATCCATTCATCAATTGAAGGACATTTGTGCCATTTCCATATTTGGCTGCTGTTGACAATGCTGCTGTAAACCGCAGGGTGCATGTATCCCTTTGAATGAGTACTCTTGCATCCTTTGCGGGAGCACCTAGTAGAGCAATTGCGGGGTCGTAGGGCAGTTCTATTTTCAACTTTTTGAGGAACCTCCATACTGTTTTCTACGATGGCTGCACCAGCTCGCAGTCCCACCAACAGCGCGTGAGGATTCCCCTTTCTCCACATCCTTGCCAACACCTGTTGTTTTTGTGTTGTTGATTTTAACCAAAATGTATTTTAAAAAGTTGTACATGTATGTATAGAAGGACCAACTGGAAAAAATAATTTTAGTGAGGCTTCATTTCTGGGGGACTATCCAATATATTTTTCTCTGTAGACCCAGATCTCCTTGGGGTAAGTGTGTGCATGCACGCTTGGAGGAAAGCCTCCTCTAGGGCTGGAAGGCTGGGCCCATGAGGAGGCGCCACAGGGACCTTAGGAGGAAGGAAAGCAGATCACAGACCCTCTGGCCAGGATGGCTGGTAGCCTGCTGGTGGGAGGGGATCTGGGGGGAGATTCTCCCTTACGAAGGCTACTGACATTAGTCTGTGAGGCCAGCCCCATATGGATTGCCATTCACGTGGCAAAAAGAATTTACTACCCTGAAAAACAACAGATCTCTGGCAAGGAATGAAAGAAGTAGGGATGGAGATGCCTCCCCCCTCCGCCATAAAAGTATCAGTTGCCAGATGCCAGGGCAGCATTCCAAAGGCTCTTGGGGTCTCAGGGGCCAGATGGGGGTCTCAGCAGACAGACAGCAGAGAGGCGGCGGCTGAGGCTGCTGGCAGCATATTGCGTCTCTTAGGACCGGCCAGGCCAGCAGCACTCTGGGCCACCGCTCCTGACAAACGAGTTGGAATAACAAGAGCGATAATCCTGATGGTTTTTTCCACACTGATTTTCTTTGATGCACTGTCCTCTCGAACATCGTTCCTGTTCATAAAAACGGCATTGGCCTTGTGAAGAGCTGGCGTGGTAGCTGGTGGGAAGAAGGAATCGGCTGTTGGGTTTTTAAGCACAGGGCCTACTCCCCGCGGGACTCGTCACGGAGTACGTCCTCCAGAAGCATTCAGTTTGAAAAATCGTAAAATTAAAGAAATTATCCCCCCCCCCAAAATCAGCAATACGGAAGCATAGAGAGTAAAAACTAAAGACCCTCTTTCCTTCCCTCCCCCACCCCCCACCCCACACCAATCTCTCTGTCCCCAGAGAAGAAGTCAGCAGTTCGGTGTGTGTCCTTCCATTCCACCACATAAAGATGTACCTCATTCCTTCAGGTGCCCGCGTATCTTTTCATTACAAGGATTGTTTGAGATTTTTCACCATGATAATGCTTCGGTGAACCTAGCTTGGTGATTCCCAAACTGTGGCGTGTGTGTGTGTGTGTGTGTGTGTGTTTGCACGTATGTGTCAGTATTTCCTTAGGACGGGTCCTTACAGTGGAATTTCTAGGTCAAAGGGCATGTACATTTCAAGTGGTGACAAATTGTCTTACAAAAAGCCTTTAATGCCTGCTGGCATTTCATTTTTGCCAATTCGAGAGGCAAAAAATGCACCTCATGGTTTTATTTTGCTTTATTAAAAGAATATTTATTCCATTTTTTTAAAAGATTTTATTTATTTATTTGACAGAGAGAGACAGCCAGCGAGAGAGGGAACACAAGCAGGGGGAGTGGGAGAGGAAGAAGCAGGCTCATAGCAGAGGAGCCTGATGTGGGGCTCGATCCCATAACGCCGGGATCACGCCCTGAGCCGAAGGCAGACGCTTAACGACTGCGCCACCCAGGCGCCCCTATTTATTCCATTTTTAAAATTATGGTAGGCTCTACCTGGCATTTACCATTGCCATCATTTCGAAGTGTACAGCTCTGTGGCGTTAAGTACGCTCGCGTTCTTGTGCAACCCTCACCACCATCCTTCTCCAGAATTAATTTGCTTTTATTGGGTTAGCTGATGAGGATCTTTTTGTCTATGGACTATTCTATTTTTCCTTCATGTCCCTCACCCTCCTTCCTCCTTCTTTTCTTCCTTCCCTCCTTCTCTTTGTTTCTTTTGCCTTTTTATGATCTTTGTAGGTTTTCTCACTAGGTCGATGTCCTTTTTCTTTCTCTCTTTTTTAAAAATTAGGAATTTTTCTGTATTATATGATCTATTTTCAGTTTTATCTCTCTTGCTTGGCTCCTTATGTATGACATTAGTTTCAATTTTTACAACATTTCTGCAAGATAAGTATTATTATTCCCATTTTGTGGATGAGGAAGCTAAAGTTTAGAGAGGTCGTGTGACTTGCCTGAGGTGACATAGCTGAGGTGGAGACAAGATGAGACAGCTCTGTCTGGCTTTTCCAGTCTCAGGCCACAGGGAAACTCCATGAGTTTGTAAGTAAGACTCTGACAGAGCGCAAAGCCAGCTGGGTGCCTGGGAAGGCCGGGGCAGCTTAGGGGGTCTACGGGGGAGGCTGGGAGGATCTAGAAGTTGGCATTGCTAAGCAGGGAGGGACTCAGAGAGAGGATCCCCTCTCGCCCTATTGTTCTTGCTGCACGGAGAGCCATCGAAGCACATATGAAATTTGGGTCTGTGGGTGTTCACTCCCCCCTTACCGCGTTGGCGGCAGGGCAGAGGCCAGAGGGTGTGGTCTAGTCCTTTCTGGGCACTAATTCCAGGCAGCTTCTTGTTCCTCCTCCCTCCCACATCCAATCAACCACTAGCTGGGTGGGTTTCACTTCCTCAGTGTCACTTCTCATCTTTTCGTCCCCTGCCAGAACCAGGCCCAGGTCCCCTCTGTGTCTCCTAACTGGTCTTACCATGTGTTCTCTGGCTCCCTTCAGGTCCCCTCCATGCTCAAGCCCACATTTGGTAGTGCAACTCCTCTCCTTGGACGGTGCCTAGGTGCCTCTCACACGGGCGCCGAACTCCTCAGACTGGCCACAGGCTCTTCACCCTCAGGCCCCTGCTTCTTTCCCTTTCTCACTGTTGTCTGCCTGGGTCTAGGTGTCAATCAGACCAAATTCTGTAAACATGGCTAACTCTCTCTTGTGCCTCAGGGCCTTTGCCTATATTGTTCTCTCTCCCTGGAATGCTGTTCCCTGGCTAACTTGTGCTCAAATGTGGTGTCTCTCTTTAAACAACATTTCACTGGGAAACCCTGGAATGATGGGCTCAGTTATGGGCTGTGTGGTTGCACACATCCTACCATCTTATAATTTTCTTTTTGTCTGTCTGTCTCTGGACCCTGGCTGCATATTAGTATTACCACAGCTGCTTTTATTTTTATTTTATTTTTTTAAAGATTTTATTTATTTATTTGACAGATAGAGAGAGCATGCACAAGCAGGGGGAGCGGCAGGCAGAGGGAGAGGGAGAAGCAGGCTCCCTGCTGAGCAAGGAGCCTGACACATGGGACTCAATCCCAGGACCCTGGGATCACGACCTGAACTGAAGCCAGACACCCAACCGACTGAGCCACCCAGGCGTCCCAGTTTTGTTTACTGTAGATTCATAGTAAAAATTACACATTTAGCCACTTGCATGTGATTGGTTCCCCTTTGGAAGTCTTCTCTCTTCCCCAGGCCCTGTTGAAACCAAATGCTATACTGTCAGAGGCCCCAAAACCCACTTCTGAAAGGTTGGTGTGTAATTTAAATTTCATGGAAAATTTCTTCAAATTTTCATTGCTTATGAAGAGTAAAATGTAGTAAGAATTCCCTGGCCACCATCTCTGCCATCTTATCCCCCAGCAGGCTTCTGCAGTTTCCTTGTCTGCAGTTTCTTCTCCTTTCCTCCATCTCTGAAAAAACCAGTTCTTGCAGACGTGGTGCAGTTCCGCTCTCTCCCTCTCCTTGCATATGCCCTGCAGTCTGCCAGCTGCCCGTGAGCAGACCGCTAGCTCCAGTGCTCTCCTGGCAGGCCTCAGTTCACCCTGACGTACTGCTCAGCCCTTTCTGTCAGGAGTCAGTCATACAGGCACCAACATTGCACCAGGCTCCTGGGAGTGAGATACCACTCCCCTCAGTGCAGCCTCACCCCTGTGGCATGTGGGCAGGGGAGAGGCAGGAGAGGAGGAGGGAGAAGAGTAAAAATGTGTCAATATGGGGAGAACTTCTCCTCACGCAAGGTCTGATGCAAGACCAGTGGAAATGAAAGGGATGGCTTAGGGGCGGGCTGAAGTTGCCCCAGGTAGACAGACACTTACCAATACCTGTTAGCCGAAGACCACCGGGGACACACCTGAAGTTGAATTAGTTAGACTTAGTGCTCTTTGCAGAGAGGAAAAGCTTATACCTTGGGAAACTGTGGGGCATCTCGGTAAGAGGGTAAGGGGAGAACTTGTTATAGAATTTGGTTTGTTTTGTTAGATGACTCGGGGGAAGGTTCAAGGAAGCAGGGCTCAGCTCTCCATTGGGTGTTCTGAGGAAGTGGGTATAATTCTGACTGGACATCTGCAGTAGCTTGCTCTGGTTCCCATAACAAAATGCCACAGACTCAGTTGCTTAAACAATAGAAATTTATTTTCTCACAGGTCTGGAGGCCAGAAGTTCAAAGTCAAGGTGTCAGCAGGTGTGTTTTCTCCTGAGGCCTCTTTCCTTGGCCGGCAGAAGGGCCGCCTTCTTCCAGTGTCCTCACATGGCTGTCCCTCTGGGCCTGCGTGTCCCTGGTGTCTCTGTTGTGCGTCCAGATTTCCTCCCCTTACATGGACAGCCACCAGATTGGATTTGGGCCTACAGTCACCATCTTATTTTAATCACTTCTTTAAAGACCCTGTCTTCAAATACAGTCGTATCCTGAGGTACCGGGGTATGGGCTTCAACATTGTATTTTTCGGGGGCACACAATTCGGCCCAGAACGGTATCTTAAAACATCTTTGTCTATAAGGTGGGGGAAATCATAAAGGCTAACGCTGGGATTGGGGAAGAAGCAACAGTCACTCATTAGCCAGGACATGGGGATGTCTGGTCCTTTTTGTGGCTTGGACAAGGTTCATGTGTAGTCTGTGCGGAGACACGATTATGGAGTTTTCGTCTTCCTCCACCACAGTCTCAGAGTGGCCTTGTCAGTTGCTGATGTGCTGCGAAATTGTTTACGTTCAATATACGACGATCAGTAGGAGAACACCACGACCTGGCTGTGGATATTGCCAACTCCTAGCAACACCAAGGCCTCGCTGATAAAGCTAGACCACTCCCTGCTGTCAGGGAGTTTTCCCTTTCCCAGGATCTAGGTACACACAGTGTACTTGCTAAGCAGAAGCAGCTGTGGGATAATTGCTACCCTTTCCCACTTACAAATTCTGGCGCCAATACCGGTGACCAAGAGAGCGTGGCAGAAGTCTGGCCCCTCTTTGGGAACGCATGGAGCCTGAAGGCCTGGACAGGCAGGAAGCAGGTCTGCAGCGGCTCCCTTTGAGCGCACACTCGGATGCTAGAGCCCCCGGCTGGAATTCCCGGCACTCCACTTCACCCGGTGTATTAGTTTTCTGTTGCTGCGTAACAAATCACTAACCCAGTGGATTAGAACAGCACACACTTATTGTCTCACAGTCTCTCTGGGTCAGGAGCTCAGGCATGGCTTAACTGGGTCTGTGTAGGGTAACACAAGGCTACAGTCCAGGTGCTGCCCGGGACGGGGCTCTCACCAGAGGCTCTACTGGGGAAGGATCAGCTTCTGTGCTCACTCAGGTTGTTGGCAGAAGTCATTTCCTCATGGCTGTAGGACTCATGATGGCCATGGAGAGACTCTAGCAAGACTGGCATCATGTTCTCGTGTAATCCCATACAAGGAACCACGTACATCCCATCATCTTTGTCACCTTCCATGGGTGAGAAGCACGTCACAGGTCCTGCTCACACTCAAGGGGAGGCAATTCAACAAAAGTGTGAATACCAGGAGGCAGGATCAAGGGACCTACTCTCCACCCCTGGGCTGTCCTGACCATCTTAGGAAGTGTGCAGTGTGTTAAGTGATTTAGGATTTGAATGGCTGCAGGTCGGTCAAGCCAGGCTGGCCGGGCGAGGCCGGGCGAGCACACAGAGATGTAGTGGAAGCCACCGCAAATCTTCTGTGCACCCTGAAAACTTTGTTTCTGAGGGAAGATCTGATTTTGGGGAATGAACGAATAGGCCTCTGGCATATCATTTCCTCGGGTGACTGCTGTGGAGGGGACAAGCCTCACAAATTTGTGTAAATTCAAGAATCCATTGGTAGGGGCACAGAAGGAAGAGCTTACGAGTACATGGACATAGGAGGGACATATCAACTGTATATGAAGGAGAAACAGAAAAAAGCAGGGAAAAGTTTAGGAACATCCAGGTCTCTGGCAATGGGATGCGAGGACAATACTCAAGTCAGGACTTGAACTGGATACAGAAACTCTGTGGATGGGCAGAGAGGAGGCTAGGGGATGTTTAACATCTTCTTCCTAACCACGAAGGGGAAGCCAGGAAGGCCAGTCAGCCTAGGAGATAGGTGAGGACCCAGTCATGCCAGCCTGTGAAATCTGTGGGACTCAGGAATGTCTGTATAGACAATGTATATTGTGTAGTGTGAATTTGTTGAATGTTTGGACGTTGAATATCTTACAGAATGAACTTCACTTAATGATAGGTCTAAGGCAGTAAGCTCCACCTAAAAATAGTATTAGAACCAAACAAAATTATTCATACACTAGACATTTCAAATTCAGTGTATGACCATATCCTGGGCCATTAAACAAGTCCCAGTTAATATAAAATGACTGCAATAATCTGAGTATGTTCTCAGATTACAGTGGAGTTCGATCAGAAATCATTAACAAGATGTCCAGGAAAAATCTGTAATTTGAAAATTAAACAACATACTTTTAAACTATCCATGGTCAAAGAAAAAAGCCACCAGGGAAATTCGAAAATATTCCAGGGGCACCTGGCTGGCTCAGTCGGTTAAGTGGCTGCCTTCAGCTCAGTTCATGATCTTAGGGTCCTGAGATTGAATCCCCCGTCAGGTTCCTTGCTCAGTGGGAAGCCTGCTTCTCTCCTTCCCTCTGCTACTTCTCCTGCTCGTGCTCTCTCCCTCATGTTCTCTCTCTCAAGTAAAAAAATTAAATCTGGAAAAAAAAAGTATTCCAAACTGAATGATAATGAAAGTACAGCTTTTCAAAAATCTGGGCAATGCAGCTAGCAGTACTGAGAGAGAAATTTATAGCTTTAACATGCTTATATTAGAAAAGAAAGGTTTAAAGTTAACGACCTAACATGGCCCCTTAAGCAGCCAGAAAAAGAAAAGCAAAATAAATTCGAAGTAAGTAAAAGGAAGGACATCCTAAAGAGCAGGAATCAAGGGAATAGGGGAGAGACAAACAATGGGAGAAAACTAACAAACTCAGCGTCTAGCCCCGTTTCCCTCTAGCCCCAGCTGATGGGTGGAGACGTCGTCTGGAGTGGGGGAAAGAGCATGAGGTAATAGTTCCTGATGCTTTCATCGCACAGCCAGAGAGAATATTTTTGCCAGTAGGTGGCAGTGCTGGTAACCTGAAAACCCGGACACGCTGTACTTCGGGTCGCTTGTTGGCGGGGGCCGGCGGGGGGGGGGCAAGGTTTGCTGCCCGGCTGAAAGGGGGTCGTTTGAAGAACAGAGAGTCAACTCCAGAAAGCAAATCCTCACTGAAACTTAGAACAGGAAAAATGTAGCGATTTCACCAAAACACCTGACACTTCAACGCCTGTGGAAGGAAAGCTCGAAAGACTGGGTAAAGCCAGGGGTTCTTTGCTGGAGTATTGTAGATGTAGAAAACGCCCCCCCTTTTCTTGTGTAAATCTAGGCCACTGCGCCTGCTCTCCCAACACCCCCCAATCCCTCCCCGCCTTTGCTTCCAGTTTCTATCCAGAGAGTCTCAGAATGGACAGAGACTTAGAATTAGGAACCCCTGCTACACTCCTCAGAAGGTGATCTCGCCCAAGTCTGGGTTGTACAGAAAGGTTGGTGCAAAGTGCACTCAGGCCTCAGGGAGGAGGTGGCAGGGGCTGGGCACAGCTGGTGCTTTGATATTTTTTTCTTCCTGAAGGATCAATGCTGTGAAAAGGCCCTTGGAAAGTTTGGGGCAGAAAGGGAGCAAATACATTTTGCACGCTTTCTATGTGCATCAAACAAGATGCTTTCCATCAATGTCCTCATCTAATCTGTGAAGTAATCCCGACTTTGGTGTTCACATGCTTAATATTATTACCCCAAATCCCTTAAGAGGACACTTAATAGAGTGCCGGCTTTCGTGGTTCCGGACTTTTAAGTGTATGCACACACTGCTATTCCCCTCTTCTACAGACAAAACTTAAATGCCGTTTCCTTCGTTGAAACGAGCTTTCCTTTAAAAAATAGCCTATGATTTGTTTCTTCGGTCTATCTCTTTCAATCAAGACCCACCCTCAGAACTGGTAGCGTAAACACGGACGTGAGGATGGAAGCCAATAGGATTTTTGTGTGAGGCTGGAAGACGGCGCGGGAGCTTCACCTTTCCCTTCTGGCCGGCTCACACCGAGCGCCGCAGCTCCGGCCGGCTCTAGGCAGGGGAAGCCCGGCCGCGCAGCTCCCGCGGCCGCTTCCGCGCGGAGCTGAGGGGCAGCGGGGTGAGGGGTGGGGAGTCAGGGCCCGGCCCCACGTGGCCGCCGCCGCCCGGCTCCCCCGGCCCCTCCCGCACGCGGCCGCGCGAACTGCACCGGGAGCAGACGCCAGGCGCGGGGCGGCCGGCCAGCGCCCCCGGTCCCCCGAGCCCCGCGCGCCATGGCGGGCGCCCGGCTAGTCCGCAGCTCCGCGGCCGCCGGGTAGCCGGGCTGTGCGGTCCGTGCTGCCTGACCCTTTCCCCGCGCGCCCCGGGCGTCCGAGCCGCGGTGGGGAGGATGAGTCCCTGGAGCTGGTTCCTGCTGCCGACCCTCTGCCTCCTGCCCACGAGCGCAGCCCCGCAGCGCGGCGCGCTTGCCTCCGCCAACTGCGAGCTCAAGCCCCAGGTAAGGCGCGCGTCCCGCGCGGGCGAGGCGGTTTTCCCGCACCTCGCGAGGGTGTTTCCCAAGCCGCGAAGCACCGCGCGCTCGGATCCCGAGCCCCCTCTCCCGGCCGCGCCTTCTTGCTGGCTTCCCCTTTCTGGCGGGGGCGCAGCCCCCGGCCGCATGAGACTCTGTCCCCAGCCCTCGCCATTGGGCAGGGCGGCAAAAGAGAGTCCCGGCGGGGTCTCCTGGGTCTCTCCAGCCGGCTTCGCGGGCTTTAGGGGACGTCGGTCGGATGAGTCTTCGAAGACCGAACGGTGCAGGGACTTGGCACATTGACTTTGGAAGTTTGTTCTGCCTCTTTTCCCTAGCGTTTAATTTCTCCAGCTCTTATCGAGATGGTATAAGCGCCCGCAGCTGCTTCACTTAACCTTTATATATTCAGTTCCTGAGTTAGAAGGGATCTGGGGGAGCTGAAGCCATTTCCTTTGTTTTACCGATCTGGGAAACTGAGGCTCAGAGAGGGACCTTTTTGCCCTAGGTCACAAAGCGCATTCGCGAAGTAACTGCATCTGACAGCCTCGCGTTCCCGCACAGGCGCTTCCCTAGATATTCGCATTAGCGTTTTGCAGGTGAGGGGAGCCCAGGCGAGGGAGTCCCGGTGACCGGCCCAGGTCCACCCAGCCCTCCAGGAGCAGAAGCCGAGCGGAAATCGGACAGTCTAGCGTCTCCGAGGCTGGCCCTCTTTCGAGATCAATGTTTCCTTCTCCTGATCAGTTTTCTTAAGCCTGGAATTTTCTGACGTTCTCAAGTTCTTCTCTTCCGAGCTCTGTGGAGGTTGATTTTTATGTCTGTATCGGTGGGTCTGATCCCCGGATCTCTGGAGCTGGGGAGGGGGGTGATCCTAGGCTCGTCCTTTGGATGGCCTGTGCGCCCTCGGATCCTAGGTCGGCCCACCTGTGACACCTGCGCAACATTGTGGGCCCCGTCACCCTGGCTAGTGGTAATTTTATTCATGGCCCTAACCACAGCAAAGGAGAGGGTGACCTAATTGAGCCTTCCTGGCCCACGGGGCTGACCGGGGAGTCACACTGACCTCCCTAACGCGTCCGGGGCTGCGGACCGGCGGAGGCTCTCCCTCTAGGAAGGCAGGAGGCGCGGTGGCTGGAGAGGGAAGTCCGCAGCAGGGATAGTCTCGAACGTAAGGTAGGGCATCTGCGCTCTTGTTATTCAAAACAGAAGTCCATCCTTTCCTATGAAAGCAAACGTTTTTCACTTTTGCAAATCCATTCGTAATTATAGTGTGATGAGTGAGTCTTGATAAAGTCACTGTTTCTCTTGATTCTTGAACCTGTCTTCATGGCCTTTTTACTCTCTCAGTTCTCAAACTTTTTGATTTCAGGACCCCTCTACATTCTAAAAAAAGTATTGAGGACTCCAAAGAGCCTTTATGTACGTGGGTTAATGAAAATATTAGTAAAACACAAGAATACATAAGGACACATGCTATTAACCATCATAGCAGTGATGTTATCCCACGCCTGTAGCCTCTAGAAAATTCAATTTGTACACTTGTGAGAGAAAGAGAGCAAAAGAGGAAAATATCTTAAGTATTATTATTGAAATAGTTCTGACCTTACAGACTGCTCGGAAGGGTCTTGGGGACGGCCACAGGTGCCTGGGCCACATTTTGAGGGAAAATCTCTGTTCTGTGGGCTGTCTTATCCCCTGCAGAGGTCAGGTCAGTCAGTGGCAGGACTGGATGCTCGACCCCTCTGTAGAGGGCACTGTTGGGGGGGGGGCAGGAGGCTGGGGTCTTAGATTGTAGAGTAAAGCTCCGGAATCCAGCCTCCAATCCCGCGCAGCAGCTTTCTGGGTAGCATTCTGCAGCTCGAGGGCTGGTTTGGTGTCCAGCTTTTGGTAATTACAGAGAGGTCTTCCAGGCTGGTCTGTGTGCAGACACTGCAGGCTTGGCGCTGAGCGTCACGCAGGTTGTCTCTTCCTTATCTAACTCAGAACTCGGTAAGTGTTCTCTATATTCCTGCCTCTGTTCTTTCACATGTGCTCTTTCTTCCCCCAAATATCCACATGCTTGCTCTTATACCTCCATCTGGTCTCTGCTCAAACTCTTTGACAGAGACCTTTCCTGATTATCTATATTAAAGATGATGTCAACCCCCTGAGCCCCTGCCCTCCTGTCTGCCTTTCCTGCTCAATTTTTTTCCAGAGCACTTAACTGATAAAAATGTGTTTGCTGCTGCTCCCCTGCCCGCCCCCCCTCGCCTCCATGTACTCTTCATAAGGGTAGGCATTTTTGTCTGTTTGGCTTGCTGCTGCATTCCCAGTGCTCAGAGGAGTGCCTGGCCACAGTAGGTGCTCAATATATATTTATTGAATGAAGACAGTCAACTAAAGCCAGCTCACTTTGGGATCATTCTAGCCGGTGTGCTGAAGAGTACTTTTGGAAAAGTGCCATTATCACAGGTCCCAGGAGGCTGGGATGGGAATGCTGAGGGGTGCAGTCGCTAAGGGACTTAGCCACATTGCACAAGTTGTCATTGTGCTCCTTTGTTTCATTGCAGGGATTACAGATGTGTGTGTTAAACTCACCAGTGATTCAGTTGACAGAGCTGGTAGCTTCTTGGGTCTGTCATCCAGGGCCGTGTCTTTTTCTTGCAGGGCAGTTGCAGCAAGGTTCAGAAGGGGTGTGTTTATGGTGTTAAGTTTCTATTCTACTCATAGTCATGATGTTTTTCTTTTTAAGATTTTATTTATTTATTTGACAGAGAGAACAAGCAGGGGGAGCACAGGTGGAGGGAGAAGCAGGCTTCCTGCTAAGCAAGGAGCCCAATGCGGGATTCAATTCCAGGGCCCTGGGATCATGACCTGAGCCGAAGGCAGACGCTTAACCCGCTGAGCCACCCAGGTGCCCATCCTTCAGTCAAATGTTAAAACACATGGCTTCAACTAATAGCACGTGGTGACCACAGTTACACTGAAATGGGGTACTAGAACAATTTCGTTCTTTTCCTTTTGTGGAGACAAAACAGCCCCACCCCTGAGTATAAGGGCGGCAGGGGCAGTTGCACCCCTAGGACCAGTGCAGTGACCTGGGGGCCTGCTGGTGGGCAAGGCACGGGAAGAGCTCCGAAGACAAATTTTCTTTCAGCTCGTGCTCTACCCAGGGCATGCCTGGGAGGGCGCTGTCAGTGGCCGGCAGAGGGGCTTGCTGGTGCTGCGTGGGACGGAGAGTACCTCCTTGGCCAGAGCAGGGCTCCACTGATTGAGGAAGCCCTACAAGATGGGCAACATTTCTTTAAAAACACTTTAAAACCCCTAGTTTAAAAAAGTGGGAAAGCCCCCCCAGATGGTATTATTTTGAAAAGACAGAGTGGGAAAAGGTGACAGTCTGAGGATTTAAAAATGGGTCGCTCAGGGGCGCCTGGGTGGCACAGCGGTTAAGTGCCTGCCTTCGGCTCAGGGCGTGATCCCGGCGTTATGGGATCGAGCCCCACATCAGGCTCCTCTGCTGGGAGCCTGCTCTTCCTCTCCCACTCTCCCTGCTTGTGTTCCCTCTCTCGCTGGCTGTCTCTATCTCTGTCAAATAAATAAATAAAATCTTAAAAAAAAAAAAAATGGGTCGCTCAGTCAGTAAAGCGTCCAGCTCCTGAGTTTGGCTCAGATCATGATCTCAGAGTCGTGAAATCGAGCTTTGTGTCGGGTTCCATGCTCAGCACAGAGTTGGCTTGAGATTCTCTTTCCCTCTTCCTCTGCCTCTCCTCCCACCCCCGGCTCGTTCTCTCTCCCTCTCTCTCTCTCTCTCTCAAATAAATAAATAAATAAATAAATAAATAAAATCTTTAAAAAAATGGTGGTGTGGATTTATTTGGGGAGGTCATGGGCCCAGGGAAGGGGACCTGGACAGAGCCTTTTCAGGTTCGGAGTCAGGAAGTGCTCCTGAGCAACCTACTAGAATATTCATGGAAAGACATAGGACACTGAGTCATGAGTATAGTGTGTTATGTGTTAACGTCACATAATGTGATGTTTTAAACCCAGGGCTCAGGAGCCAGACTCCCCGACTTCGAATCCACTCAGCAGCTACGGGAACTTGCGTAACATCATAAACGTCTCAAGGTCTGAATTTCTGCACGTGGAAGTGGCCAGTGTCTTAATTAGCTGTGTATCTTCTCAACTGCCTTTCTTCCGATTCTCACCTGATTTGGGGGGAGAGGTGCTGGCAGGCTTTCACTCCCACCATACCACCAAAACTGTTCTTGTTTAGGTCCCCAGTGTCCTCAGTGTTGCGCCATCCAGAGGTCAGTTCGCAAATCCTTGTCTCATCTGGCCCACCAGCCACGCTGAACCCCTTGCTTAGATTCTCCTCCTTGAAGTGCTGTCTTCAAGTGGCTTCCCACTCTTTCGATTTTCTCAGCAACCTCAACGGTCACCTCTCTCATTTCTCTTTTGCTGGCTGCTCTTTTTTCCCCTTGACTTTGCATGGTTAGATTACTTCTAGACCTTTTCTTTCCTAATCTACACATAGTCCCTTGGAAATCTTATTCAGTCCCATGACTTAAATGATGTCTAAATGGTGACAGTACCCTGTGTTTATCTCTGGCCCAGGCCTCTCCCAAAGTCCAGACTCCCGCATCCACCTCCCAGCTCAACCTCCCCACTTGGTTGTTTGCTTGACATCTGGACTCAGCAGGGCCCAAGCCAGACTTCTGATCTTCCCCTCTGCTCCTGTTCCACTCCGTCTCTCTTCTCTCTCTTCAGCCTTTTAATTAGCCAATTCATCAGCAAGTCCTATTAGCTCTAGCTTCCAGAATATATCCAGAACCTCCTCACATCTCTGTTCTGTCACTACCAGTATGTTCTCTCGCTTGGATGCTTTTGGTAACTTCCTAACTGACTTTCTCGCATCTGTCCTCATCCCTCCACAGTCTGTTCCTCACACCTGCCAGAGTGGTCCTGTTCATGCGTGAGGTCGGCTCCTATGGCTCCTCTCCCAGAAACCTGCCCTAGCTCCAGTGTGGGCTGGCCTTGCTCACCTGTCTGACCTTTCCTCCTGCTTTGCTCTTCACTCATCCTGCCTTAGTTATGATGACATCCTTGCTAGAACCTTTCTGCCTCAGGGTCTTTGCACTGCTGTTCCCTCCTCCTGGAGGGAATGCTCTTCTCTCAGATATCCCCCGGGTTTGCCCTTTCACCTCCCTTCACAGCAAGGCCTAAATCTCCTACCAGACATTCCATGATTTTCTGATCTCCTTATTTGGCGCTGAATATCTCTTCCACCAGTATTCCCTGTTCCCTTTCCTGCTTTCATGTTCTCCACAGCAAATATCACTGACATAGCCGAGGCAGGGACCTGTTTTTCTTTCGCTTGTATTTCCAGTGCCCTAGAACACCCCAGCGCCTTGTGCCTTCCACAGTGCCTGACACATAGTAAATACTTGTGGAATAAATGCACGTTGAACAAATGTAGTAGGAGCATTCGTGTGCAATGCTTGGATGGTCCCTGGTGCACAGTGAACATTTCACAGCAGCTGGATGTTCTTAGCAGTATTATTGTTATTATGAGGCTGGATGCCAGAACGTGAGTCTTGTTTTTTGTTTTTAAATAGCAGTTTTCAGCAAAAAGATTGTACAACAACTCCATTTCTAAACTAATACTAATTGAAAAGGCAGCAATAAATAATTAAAAATGGATACATATAGTTGAACAGATTTTATTTAAAGGGAAGTGTAAAAGGAGCGCCTGGGTGCCTCAGTAGGTTAAGCTTCTGCCTTTGGCTCAGGTCATGATGATGGGGTCCTGAGATTGAGCCCCGCCTCGGGCTCCCTGCTCGGTGGGGAGTCTGCTTCTCTCTCTCCCTCTCTCTCAATAAATAAATAAAAAATCTTAAAAAAAAAAAAGAGAAGTGCAGGTATTTTGAGGTAGGATGAGACTTTAGGGAGAATAAGGGTATTGAGGAAAAACAAATCCAAAGTGAAACGAAACCACGCCTCCCACTCTGCCTACCCCCAGCCCCAACCATGACCCTGCAGTATGGGTTGGATTTTCCAGGGAATGTATTTGTTTGATATCACAGTCTCCTGGTAAATGACAATTGGTTACGTGCCCATGGGTTTAATCATAGCATTTTAGCTCTTTGCTGTGTCTCCCAGTTGGAAACTGTGTAGAAGTCCTTTGGTAGACTGCATGGAACTTGTGTGAGTAGGTCCCTTCCAGAGGTCAGTGGTGCCCAGTCATATCACCATCTAGGGCCCTTCAATTAGCAACTGTTTCCCATAAAATGAACAGATAAACCAAACTAAGCCTTTGCCTAGCAAGACCACCTCCACCAAACCAGTTGCCTTTATAGGTCGTCATTTTGTGACCCATTTTAAATGAACCAAAGCATAACTGTCAGTCTTGGCTTTCGGTTAGCATCTAGTTAACCGGTGTTTTTCTACCGGCTTGCTGTAACTCTAACAGTGAGACATTTGACTGCTCAATAGCCTTGGTAGCCATTGTTTTAGATAGAGTTTCACCTTGGCTTTTTGATGTATTTAAATAACCCTGGGGACAGTCATTACTCCATAAGAGGATGCCTGAGGGCTGACCGGAGACCCTGGATTTGATTCATCTCTTAATATCAATTCCATCATTAATAAGTTTTAAAAATACATTCTTTCATTTTTCATTCACTTAACAATTACCTGTCTAGTTTGTTTATTCCGATAACCTATGACAGATATTGTTATCTCACTTTTAAAGATGGAGAATCTGAGATACAGAGAAATTAAGTGGCTTTTAAAAATCTCAGGGAGGTAGCTGAGACAAAAGCAGAATTTAGGCTCCTCTTACCAATTAGTACAGTCTTGGAAAGGTGTGTGTGTGAGCAGAACTGTAACTTAAATACTTAAAAAAAAACCCCAAGGTCACAGGCTGGGGATTCGTGAGATATGTTCTGTTTGGCTTGCATGGGATTTAAGAAAACAGAGGCAACATATTCCAATTGGAATTTTTTTTTTTTTTTGAGAGAGAGTGTGCGAGCTGGGAGAGATAGAGGGAGAGAGAGAGAGAATCTTTTTTTTTTTTTAAGATTTTATTTATCCACAGGAGAGAGAGAGATAGATCACGAGCAAGGGGAGGGGTAGAGGGAGAAGCAGATTCCCCACTGAGCAGGGAGCCTGATGAGGGACTCCATCCCAGGACCTTGGGATCATGACCTGAACCGAAGGCGGATGCTTAACTGACTGAGCCACCCAGGCGCCCCTCCAGTTGGAATGTTTTATTTAAACTCAAGATCTGTAGTTACTTTTGAAAAGCCTGTTCTGGAGCACTAGGCTGGCTCCCATGTGGCCAGGCCCGGCTCAGCTTTCTTCAGCCAATAGTGTTTATCCAGAGCTGGGAGCCTATCTGCTGCCGACCTTCCCCCACCGTTGTCTCGAGCTCAGCTCTTGTGTTCTCTGCCCTCCTCTGAGTGGTCAGAAGGTGCTTTTGCGGAAGGTGGCCGGGGGCAGGTGGAGAGAGAAGGTTGAAGGCTGTGAGAATGGGGCCCCTGCATCAACCAGCTTTTGTCTTAGATTTTGAGATTCTGTGTAACATTTCATTTGAAAATAGGTAGCTGCTGCTTACTTAAACCATTAACACACAAATGCAAATACAGCTAATCCTCATTATTTGTAGATTTCATATTTGTGAATTGGCGTGCTTGCTAAAATTGATTTGTAACCCCAAAGCCTGTGGCACTTTTGTGGCCATGTGTAGCCATTCCCAGAACTGGGAAAAATTTGAGTCCCCCGATGCACACACTCCCAGCTGAGGTCGAGTATATTGATGCTGTGCTTTGTTTCAGCTCTCCACAAGTAACGGGTGAACAGTGTCCTTTCGGTGGTCTACCAAATGCTACTTTTTTGCATTTTTGTGCTTCTTATGGGTGATCTCACTGTTTAAAATAACCAAGCACAGATACCATCTCGTGTTCCTAACCACAGGGAGGCTGAGAGGAGCCTTAGGGAGAAAATGGATGTGTGAGATGAGCTTCGTTCATGCATGAGTTTTAGTGATGTTGGCTATGAGTTCAGTGTTCATGAAATCAACAACGTGTATTCAGTAAGGTGCTTTTCAACAGAAGCACATACAAAACAGGGCTCTGCATTGATCTGTCCATGAAAGTGTTGTGACCAGAGGCTTGTAGGAACCTAAGCCTTGTATTTCTCCTAGGAGCAGTCGTTCATTATTCGGTAATTCAGTGTTTGTGGTGACTTAGTGGAATGTAACTATAACAAAAATGAGAGCTGATTCTAAGTTGAAACTCCGCAATCCCGGGAAGCATGTTACTTAAAAGGCTGCTGAAATTAAAGCTTTTTGTAAAGAAAGGTCTTTTCTGTAAATCTGGATTTTCACATTTCTGGGTTGCTCGATGTGGGGTTCACCTCATGAGTCTATCTGACCTTGAGGCTTGGAGTCCTGGAGGGCGGCCCTGTGCACGTCTGTGTATGGGCTCTCTTAATAAACAGACACTTCCTAAATGCCTGCTGTCGAATCTGAGATGCGCAGGGCACCATGGCTTGGCCTCAGGTGGTGTGCCTCGCTGCTCAGCCTACAGCTGCTGGGAGAGGATGTGCAGCTGTGGAGAGCCACTGCTTTTGAAAATGTTGGATTTGAGACCTGCAGAAGCAGACGCCATCAGTCTGCCTACCTGGGAGGTACCAGTGGTTCCCTCAGCTGTACCAGTGTGTCCTTGGAGTCCCTTGAGAGTCCCTGCTTTACCTCCAGCTCAGTTCATTGTTAGGGCAAACTCAAGGACTCCTATTACTTTTTCGACTTCAATCAACCTTTGGGCGGAAAAGGGGGAAAATGCTGCCTCGAGGACTCCTGCTGCTGGCAGGTGAATCTACCTGGACTTAGGAGTCTAAATCGTACTTTGATCATTTTTCTCCTGTGGTGCGACTTGTCTCTCCAATTCGTTTTCTCCTGTCAGGTTTCTGACCCTCCATATCGTGACTTAATGTCCTTTCTGTTCCTTTCAGCAGAGTGAATTGAATTCCTTCTTGTGGACCATAAAGCGAGATCCGCCGTCTTACTTCTTTGGCACGATCCATGTTCCGTACACTCGGGTTTGGGACTTCGTCCCGGACAACTCCAAGGAGGCTTTTCAGCAGAGCGGCGTTGTGTACTTCGAGCTGGACCTCACCAACCCCTACACTATCTCAGCCCTCGCCCGCTGTCAGATGCTGCCACCGGGGGAGAACCTGCAAGACGTGCTCCCCAGGGACATCTACTGTCGCCTCAAGCGCCACCTAGAGTATGTCAAGCTCATGATGCCCTCGTGGATGACCGCAGACCAGCGTGGCAAAGGTCTCTATGCCGACTACCTCTTCAATGCCATTGTGGGGAACTGGGAGCGCAAGAGGCCCATCTGGATCATGCTCATGGTCAACTCCCTGACGGAAGTGGTCGTTAAGTCCCGTGGGGTGCCTGTCTTAGACCTGTACCTTGCGCAGGAGGCCGAGCGGCTGAGGAAGCAGACTGGGGCCATGGAAAAGGTGGAAGAGCAGTGCCATCCACTGAACGGGCTGAACTTCTCACAGGTAAGACCCTCTTTGCCTGAAGGACTTGGCCTTGGATTGTGTGTGAATCCACTGAATTATAATCTAGGAGATGGACCATAAGCATAGTTTAATCCAAAAATTGTCTTTGCTCAAGAATGTTATTCTGAGGATGCCTAGGTGACTCAGTTGGTTAAGCGTCTGCCTTGGGCTCGAGTCATGATCCCGGGGCCCTGGGATCGAGTTCCGTGTTGGGCTCCTTGCTCAGCGGGGAGTCTACTTTTCCCTCTGCCTGCTGCTCCCCCTGCTTGTGCGGTCGCTTGCTCTCTCTCTCTCTGACAAATAAATAAATAAAAATCTTTAAAAAAAAAAAAAAAGAATGTTATTCTGGGGATTAAAAAATAAGCCTAAGAGTCAGTTGTATCACTTACGTGTGTATTACTGAGAGAGAAAAGGATTTTTTTCCTTGTCATCTGAGCAAGTATTGGCATACCTTCATCACTTGTTTTAACTTAGGTTATTCATTAACAAGCACTGAGAAGGTGTGGACAACGTGACTGTCAGACTGACTATCAGAGGGTATGGCCTGGTTTGAAAATGAGACTGGCCATGGCTGTTTTAGGTCACTGTGGTCCCTCTGAGATCATTGCTGTCGCGCTTCAGGACACCCCCCCCCCCCCCGCAGGAAATTCCTTTGTAAGGCAGAGTTATGTCCCATAGTTTCTAGCCCCTCCCTCAGGACACTGGAATTTAAGTTCATATTCAAGAAGTTCTTCATGTCTCATAAGACAAGTGATGATTGAAGTGCTGTTGTTTAATCGGGTTGGTGAAATTTGTTGTTGTTAACGTTTTAAAGTACAGTAGATGCCTCTGGGGGCCAGTGGAAATTTTGCGGTATGAAGTGAGTAGTTTTTACATTTTAAAAATTTTTAATTGAAGTATAGTCAACATATAATATTACATTGGTTTTAGGTGTACACATAGTCTTTTGACAATTTTATATATTACGAAAAGTTGACTGCAATAAGTGTGGTTACCATCGGTGAGCATGCAAAGTTGTTATAATATTATTGACTGTATTGAAATAAGTATTCTTGTTTTGCAGATATTCTCAGTGGTTGGCCTTGGAAGGTTGGACCTCAGAATAAAAGTCAACCCTCTAGGTCTTACTGGATCTTGAAATGCTGTACTTAGGTTGTTACTTAAAGAATTTAAGGATGTTCAACCACCTAAAAATAGTATTCCTGAGTTGATAATAAAATTTGTGGGGATTTTAATTTATCTTGCCAAGAGTCTATGTTAATAAAATACAGTATTTGTTGGGCACATTGAGATTATAGACAAATTCAGGGACCAATAATTGTCTGCATCGATCTCCTGGGAGAGTTCTTTTGCATTATTTTGAAACCTAAAGAGCCGATATTCTAATGTTTTCAATGTCTGAATTTAATATAATGTTTTCTAAAAAGCAAGTGCTTTGATTTAAAGGCTTATTGATTTTGACCTTACAAGCTGGAAATCTGTGAGCATTTTTGCCTGAGCTAAGCCTTCTTTCATACTTCCAGTTGGGAGGGGAAAAGGCTTGGAAGTAAAATATTATCTTAAGCAAGGTATCTTTCTTTCTTTCTTTCTTTTTTTTTTTTTTTAAGATTTATGTATTTGGGAGAGAGAGCGAGAGAGCGAGCACACACATGAGCATGAGGGGCAGAGGGAGAGGGAGAGAGAATCTCAAGCAGACTCCGTGCTGAGAGTGTAGTGGGTTGTGGGGCTGGATCCCATGACCCATGAGATCACGACCTGAGCCGAAACCAAGAGTCGGACGCTTAACCAACTGCACCCCCCAGGCGCCCCAAGCAAAGTGTCTTTGAGGGAAGGTGTGTAGCACCGTCTCTTAAGATAATAAATACATTTAAGAGACATTTTATTTTATTTTTTATTTTATTTTTTATTTTTATTTTTTTTTAAGATTTTATTTATTTATTTGACAGAGATAGAGACAGCCAGCGAGAGAGGGAACACAAGCAGTGGGAGTGGGAGAGGAAGAGCCTGATGTGGGGCTCGATCCCATAACGCCGGGATCACGCCCTGAGCCGAAGGCAGACGCTTAACCGCTGTGCCACCCAGGCGCCCCAAGAGACATTTTAGAGCACTATGGTTATATACTAGAGTGTCCTTTTGATTTCATGACACTTTAAGGTTCAAGTAGGTATTTAATATTTATAAACTAATTTTTTTTATAAGACCTTGAGGCTAAGCTAGTGAGGTCAGAGTTGTTTAAATTTAGGGGAGACAATTCTATGACATTCCTGGGGTATAACTGCCTATGTTTCATTTATAAACAGTAAAATACAACCTTAGCGACCAGCTCAACGACATTGAACATATACATTTACCCATGTAACCACTACTCAGATTGATTTATTGAATTATTTCCATCACCCCAGAAAGTTAGGATGAAGTTTTCTTGTGGCGTGACTATACAGAAAAGTGCACAGGTTGAATTTTCACAAACACAGTCATGGGCCCTGCACTCAGGGCCAGAAACAGAACAGCACCAGCTCCCCAGAAGCCCCTTGACCCCCCCCATCTACCCCTTACCTCCCAACCAAGGATAACCACTATGCTGAAAATCTTTGAGCATAAATTAGTTTGACCATTTTAGAATTTCACATAAATGGAATTACCCAGTCTGCGCCCTTTAGGGGGTTAGGCTTCTTTTGCTTAGCATTCCCCTTGTGATTCACCACGTTGCCATGTGTAGCTGTCCATCATTCGTTCTCACGGCTGTGTGGAATTGAAGAATTCCATCAGAGGCTTTGGGGTGGTGGCTGATGGAGTCTCCCTTCTCAGTAAGTCCAGAGAACGGTAAGATCAACTGCATTCATTTTGAGAGAAGATGACTCGTTCCCTTGGGTCCTTTTCTTTTGCCCCTTTGAGGAGTGGCTAGTGCCTTCCTCTTTGTTCACCGTAGCTCTGAAGAAGGACGTCGGTGGGTGCCTGGCTATGCACTGAGCCAGGGAGAGGGCCAGGCCCTGCAGCGTCCTGAGCAGCCGCCAGGAAGAGGCAGAGGAGAGCCTGAGTCTTCCCTGAGGCCGGGCAGGCTGCCTGGGAGGAGTCCTGTGGCCCTATACTCCAGACTGTCCACCCTCCTCCTGGATTGTAGGGTGGAGGCAGCTGGAGATGGAGGCACAGCTGAGGCTGGAACGCTGTGCTGCCAGTGGGAGAAGCAGTGAACCCAGAGCCGCATGTACGGGGGTTAGAACTCCTGCACCATCACCAGTGTAGGACTTTGAACTCTTTCCTTAACTTCTCTGAACTTTGTTTTCTCATCTTTAAAGGGGGCTAATAATACTTGCCCCCTACCATCCTGTGGTCAGAAGCAAATCAAACAGTAACCTGGGAAACACTTCATAAATACTATACAGATAGAGGGGGGAGAGCTAACATAGAGGGCCCCTATGAGCCAGGCCTCGTCGGTAATTTTATATTAATCTGCAGAATTTCACAAGATGGGCAAGCACCATCCCTATTTTATAGATGAGAAAACTGAAGCTCAGTGAGCTTAAGAGACCCGCCCATGATTGTATAACCAACAGATGGAGGAATTTGGGTTTGATTCCAGATGTATTAAAGGTCATGGTGACTTTGAGTCTCCAACAGGTTGGGGTCAGTGTGAGACCTTGGAGATTTGAGTTGCGGTGGAAGATTCTGGACTTCTGTTGTCTAATTCATTAGCCATTGGCCACATATGACTGGGTTTTCAGCACCTGAAATGTGGCTAGTGTGACTTAGGAAGAGAATTTTAAATTTTATTTCATTTTAGTTAATTTGAATTAAAATTTAAAAACCGATCATTGATCCAATTATTGGAAAACTTTTACGTGCATTTGGAACAACTTGGGCATGTGGCTCTCCTTTCTCAACTGTAAATATTATGAAATTGAACTGCAGATCAAGTGTTTCTGATGCAAATTAAGTATCCAGATTGAGACGTCAGGTGAGTGGAAAACACATAACAGATTTCGAAAACTAAGTATGAAAAAAAAGTGAATAACTTTTTATACTGATTACATGTTGAGATGATGATGCTTTGGATGTATTGGGTTAAATAAAATATATCATTAAATTTAATTTCACCTCTTTCTTTTCTTTCTTTTTTAATGTGGCTACTAGAAAACTTACAATTAGATATGGGGTTCACACTATGCTTCTGATGAGTAGCAGTGATCCAGATTGTTTCTGATGCGTGTGTCTGAGGCAAGTCCGCTTGCAGTCCAGGCTGCCTGTGATGCGTCCCCTCACTGTACCCTTTGCCCGTGTGCCTGGTCAGGGCTCGACTCCGGGGAGCCTCTAAATGCCGATGGCTGCCCTTTCTGGTGTAACTGGCCTGCGTCAGCTTTTCTCCATGGACTTGCGATGCTCTTTGTTTCTAGCATATCATTACACACGCACATTCTCTCACACGCACACACCGTGAGCACATGCGTGCCCTCCTTCTGTTTCTGGCACTTCCCGTTCTGTTCTGTGGCTCACTTTGCCCCTTTCTGCGTTAATATCACGTTCTTAGCGACTGGATTTAACTGTCTCCTTACCGAGTTTCATGATCATTTTGATGATTTTGGTAATTTTTAGATCAATGTGGGCAGAACGGACATTTTTCCTCATGTTAAGTCCAATAATCCAGGAACATGCCATCCTTCCCTTTTATCTGATTGTATTTTAGTCTTCTTTCTTACTTTGTAGAATTCGTGATCTAGATTTTGCTCAACTCCTAAGTTTATTCATCGTTTTTAATAAAAATCTTGCTGGTGTAGACTCTCTTCTCAATATGTTTTCTGTCTGGTTACTGATTTTTATATATTAATTTAACCACTGAGTTGAAATTGTGTATTCTAACAATGGTAGTTGATCCTCTTGCTTTCTTAGTGACCAGATAGATCATTGGCAAATAATTATTTTGTCTTCACCTTTCTGCAGTCTGTCTCACAACCAACTCATGTGTTGGTTAGGATACCTAAACAGCATTTAGTAGTAGTGGTAACAAAGGGCATCCTTTCTTCCCCCAACTTGAATGAGAATGGCTTTATTATTTCACCATTAAATGCAACACTGGTAGTTGATTAGTCTTTCTGATGTGAATGAAATGTCCTTGGATTTCTGTTTTACTAGGAATTTTTTTAAGTTTTTTTTTTAAATTTATTTGTCAGAGACCACGCATAAGCAGGGGGAGTGGCAGGGAGAGGGATAAGCAGACTCCCCACTGAGCAGGGAGCCCAATAGGGCTCGATCCCAGGACCCCAAAATCATGACCTGAGCCGAAGGCAGACGCTTAACCAACGGAGCCACCCAGGCATCCCTGTTTTACTAGGAATTTAATCAGAAGTAGTTGCTGTTATTAGGGGAAGCAGTTGTCGAGTTTCATTAAGAGGTTTTTTGGGTCTCTGTTGTGATGTCTTTTTTTTTTATTGAGATGTAGTTGACACATAACATCAGTTTCAGACGTACAACATAATTATTCGATGTTTGTACACATTGCGAAATGGTCACCACAGTAAGTCTAGTTAACATCCGTCACCGTGCATAGTTAACAAAACTTCTTTTCTTGTGATGAGGACTTTTAAGATCTCTTCTCTTACCAGCTCTCAGTGTTGTCTTGATCTATGGTTTTCTTTGTCCGTCTATCCGTAGACTTCTCAGTATTAAACTATCCCTGCCCAGCTGACCCTAAACTTCAAAAACCAGGGTGTGAGTTCACTAGGAGTTACCCTCCTAGCCGCCCATTCCTATATTTATTTAGTCAACACATCCACTGAATCCCTACTAAGCGTGGTGCTACGTAGAAAAAGGATAAAACGTAATCTTGTTGTTGCTCCCCAGAACTTGAGGTCTTTATGACACAGGTGATCAGGCTCACTGGGACGGGATTCTTCACTTAACTCCATGGCCCGCACTTGGTAGATGCTCAGTCAGCTTCTGTGGGGTAAAGGATTGAAGGCCTCTCTCTGTTCTAGATCCCTCATGATTCCATTATTTCCCCTACTTCTCTCTCCCCCTTCACCTCTCCCCTACTACCTGAGAGCTAACGGTTCCCCTCAGCTATCTGGGTTTGGCATGAGGGAAAGGATGCCTACTTCCTGTCTGGATTTGATCTTGCCATCTCAGGGCAGACGCCATGTTTCCCGCTCCAGAATGGAGTCAGGTTATAATGCCTGTTCTTTCACCCACAGTTCTTGTCTGCTTGGTACTGTCTGCTGCACTGCCATTCCTTATGTGCAGAAAGCAAGTGAACTTGGAGCTGGAGACTTAGTGATGCCGGGCTCACCTGTGAGTCCCCTCCCTTTCTTCCCAGCTGAACAGATGGGTCCCCATTAAAGACTTAAAGAGTTCCCTAGAGAAATGATCTTCCTAAATCCCATATCCATGGTCACACATCACCAGAACATCTATGCACAAGCTCAAGGCATGGGGCGCTGTCTGTCTGCTTCCCCTGAGGGGCTCACCAGAACAGATTTGTCTGACCATAGGATTCTCCCGCCCACTTCCCAGGGATGGACTGGATGTCACGGTAGGGTGGGGTGGGAATTTGGAACAGCTTGGTTCTTCTCAGCATTGGAGTCTGTCCTTTGGGACCCAGTCGCATCTAGGTTTGGGGTCTGAGTCACGGGACCCAAAAGCTAACATGAATGAAGCCAGGAGGCCTGGGCTGGCCCTCTGCTTTCCACGTGTAAAGCCTGCATCTTTGGGCTTTCTGTACCCCAACACAGTGCCGGTGGTTGGATGTGACCGTCCTGTGCCAACCGCAGAGCGCTCTACGGTTCTCCTGATCAGAATCGCTTTGTGCAGACCGGTTCTGGCACTGTTTACTCTTGCCAATAGATGGCACTAACATATTTCCTAGTCGCCGTTTCACTTGTCACTTCTTCCGTCCCTTCTGGCAGCAGGTGTCCCCGCCTGTTCTTGCCCTCTGCCCTAGGACTCCAACAACTCATTCTCTCTGCTGAAAAGCCATTTTTTGTTTTTCACAAAGTGAAACCTGAAAACAATGGTTTGGGCCCAGGGGACATACCTCCCGAGTCTCATGGAAAAGTGCATTTCTTGAGTCACAGTCTTGGGGTGTTGGGGAGATGGGGATTTTTCTTCTTTGGAGCAAATTCTCTTTAGATGGATCAGTTCCCGAATAGAAGAAGCCACTGGCTCTAGGATGGGGCTCTGGTCCAGGTGGGGCAGATTCCTAGAAAGATGCCGTCCGTGTGTCTCCATCTCTGGCTGTTAAGGGCCGGATAGGTGTAGGAGAGGCATGAGCTGGGGAGGTGCTAGCTGGTCTGAGAAAGCCTCCTGAGTACTTAGGGTCAGATTCTTAGGAGGGTGTGGACCCTCCAGGCCCAGGATAGCCCAATCCTAGGAAAATCGTGTGCATGAGGTGCCTTGTTTTGCACTTTGCAGGCCTCTCCACTCTGTTCCCAGAGGCCGCGGCAAGAGTGCTGGGGGGTCAGTGAGCAGAGGCCCCACTGGGGTCAGTTTCCTATTGGAATAAACCTGGCGAATGGCTTGGGGGTCACGGTGAGACCAAGCAGGGCTGGCCCAGGCTCTCTGGTCTCCTGTTTTCTCCCATCTTAAAATCCCAAGCCCAACTCTGTTTAGCTTCCGAGATCAGCCGAGACCCGGCGACTTTAGGGTGGAATGGCCGTAGACTCCGGTTTTCTAGTCCAGTTTGGCTTCGGAGTGCTGCCACCTGCCAGATTCACAGGTCGGACTTGCTGAGGGAGTTCCTGCTCCCTAGTCATAAATCCCAGTAAAAGCAGATCATCTCATTTTTGAAATCGATCATGATACTGATGGGTGACTTCTTTACATCTTCCATAATGGAAATGGAATGCGCTTAAGGATGGAGATCTTGACGTTTTATTTTTCCTGGGTAGGTTTGGCTTAAAATAAAAGCCTAGAAAAAAATATATGAGCTCTTGGGGCGCCTGGGTGGCTCAGTTGGTTAAGGGTCTGCTTTTGGCTCAGGCCAGGATCTCAGGGTCCTGGCATTGAGCCCCACGTCGGGCTCCCGCTCAGCCAGGAGTCTGGTTCTCCCTCTGCACCTCCCCCCACTCGTGTGCATGCATGTTCTCTCTCTCTCTCTCTCTCTCTCTCAAATTAATAAAATCTTAAAAAGTATATAAGCTCTCTGAAAGGGAACTGGTTTCTAGATTTGTTTGCGAACACACTCTCAATAGTGACCTCTTCGAGGCATGTGAGGTGTGCCGTCCCTCCCGCGGGGAACCCTTCCCCCTGCTGTTGCTCAGGCTGGCTGATTAAGCTTACACATGATTTCCTCTGTGAAGAATTCCCAAGGCCAGAGTGGACCGTCCACTGTTCATAGCGTCCCTGTGGAAGCCTCTGCTGGAGCCCTGACGACTGCTTCTCTCGAAGGTGCGGGCTTCTTGAAGTCTGGGCCACGCTTTCTTGGCCCTCGCACCCCTGCTCCTAGCGCAGTGCCTGGCGCATGGGAAGCGCTCACGACTGGTTCTAGGATAACGGGTGGGCCGCCACGGAACATGTCAGTGAGGCCCGTGGGAGACAGTGAGCTTGCCGATAACTTGGCTGAAATGGGGCACAATGTGAGTGTGGGCTCACTGCTTAAAGGAGTTGAATACAGCCTTTCTAACCGTGTTAAGGCCAGCATGTTAAAATACGTAGTATGTGCGCTCTTTTCTCTTTTACTTCACTCTTAAGCTTTTTTACATTCTTCCCCACCACTGTTCTGTGATATTTTTGTGTTCTTATGCATGGCGGGGTGAACTGCTGTGACATCGCGCCCCCGAATCAACCTTGGGCCTGCTGGCACACAGAGCATCAGCACAGCCACTGTGAAGGACGCTGGCTTCAGACATGGGACGGTCCAGGCTGGACCGTAAGCCCACCCAGGGAGGACTTCCACGGCATTTCTTCACCTTGGACTTCCCTTTACTTTCTTATTTTTGGACCAGAAGTGGAAAATTGAATCAACTGTGTACCTGAGGGCTGGCTGTGATTTTCACGAGCTTCTAGACGCAGACTTGAGCTCCGTGTTTCTACCTGGGAACAGGCCTGCTCAGGATTTGAGTCTTGGTCTTTTTTTTTAGTGGCTGGTCTTTATTTGGGACACATTTCTTCAGCACTCAGCATGGACTTGGCACTCTGTTTCTTATTTTAGGGACTCAAAGACAAAGCTGGTGGTGATCCTGCCATCTCCTGGCTCTGGCTGCCTCTCTAAAGTCCAAAGTGAACTTAAAAAAAAGTAGGTATTTTTGTACACTTGCATGGATGCCACACGTGCTGCTGGCGTTCTGACCTCAGCTGGATCTGACCCCACTGTGCTCCCTTTGGGGTCATAAGAGAAGCACTTCAAGGGATGACGAGGTCTCATTTCTGCTCCATGTCCCTGCCTCCTACCTGGTGGACGAGGCTGGGAGCGGGGCGCTCCTTTGACACCCCAGCAGCCAGTTCTTCCATGGTGGATCAGCTCCAGGACACCGCTAGACTCTAAGAATAACTCCCAGCATATCTCTTTAGGAGGGGACGGGAGAGTGTCCTCTCCACGGCCCACCTCCCAAGCAGGGGTGGGGGAGGCAGAGTCTGCCTTGCTTGGAGGAGATGGGGGAAGGAGCTGGGTGGGACTGGACCACCTGTTCCCTGGGGCCCTGCAAGTAGCCAAAGTCCCAGCAGGATGAGGTACTCTGTGGCCCAGCGATGGAGCGAGGCTGCCCCGGGACTCTGGAGGGGGACGTTGGTGACATTGTATAATGTCACACCTTGGGCATTATGGCACTTCCCTGCTTCTCCACTATCCCTCCTGACACAGTTTGTGCTGCCCTTCCTCCCCGCACTCTTCCACAAGGCCCTTCCTTTCCTCTCGTGGTCATTCAGGCCTGCAAAGGCAGTGAGGGGGGCTGTGGTGCCAGTCTCAGCAAAAGCTGTGGAATCATCAAATGTGGATGACAGCATGAGAGATCTGAGGGGTTGCCTCCCTGGGTTCCCTGACTCCATTTCAGGTGGGCCTCTGCTCTCAGCGGTTACATTGGGTAGGTGAATTTGCTTATCACTGAAGAGAATATCCTCGTGGGGTGTTGCTGACTGACTTCTCAGGGAGGGAACAGCTCTGGGATGCTTTGTGCTGTCTGGGGCTTCAGTGGGGCCCCCAGTTTGCCCGGGACCAGGCAGCCATGTTTGCATTTGCAGTGGTCATGGTCAAAGACTGGACACCATCTGATGAGACCGCTGATGTTGTAGACCCAGCCCAGGCCCAGAAGTGATTCTGGGATGCTGGGCAGAGGGAACATGTTTGTAGACATTTGAGACAATCTGTGACTGAAGCCAAAATCAGGGGCCTGATAGCTGGCTGTGCCCTTCCCCACCCTCTCTCCATTCCCCTGCTGCTCCCATCTCCCTTCCTGGATTCGACCTTCCAAGGTCCTTGTCAGCAACTCCTTTTGGACTCCTATTCTTGTCACCTTGCCCAAATTCTGCAGCTCTACCTTGGGTCCCTATTATGGACCAAATTGTGTCCCCCCCCAAATTCATATTTTGAAGCCCTAACCCCAAGTACCTCAGAATGTGACTGTATTTGGAGATAAGGTCTTTAGAGAGGTAATTAAGTTAAAATGAGATCACCAGGGTGGGCTCTCACTCAGTATGACCAGTGTCCTTGTAAGAAGACATTAGGACACAGACACACACAGAGTGAGGACCATGTGAAGACACAAGAAGAAGACAGCGTCTGCAAGCCATGGAGAGAGGCCTCAGGAGACATGAACCCCACCGACACCGTGATCTCTGACTTCCGGCCTCTAGAATTGAGAGAAAATACATTTCTGTGAAAATACATTTGTGTTTAAGTCACCCAGTCTGGGGTGCTCTGTCCTAGCAGCCCCAGCAAACTAATACAGTCCTTTATGTCTGGCCTTTCCACTTCACCTCCTAGGAACAGACCAGAAAGGCAAGAAGAAAACTCGTGCTACCAGGATCCATTTACAGATCCTCCCTTCTTCTGCTAATTTCCTTCTCTCTCTACTTGTCCTCTGTTTCTCTTTTCTACCTTTGAGGCAAGAATACCTATATTCTGAACTGTCACTCCCACCACAGAGCAGAGAAAGGAGAGGGGGAGGGTTGGGAGAGGTGAAGAATGTGTGAGGTGGAAAGGGGAGGGCCAGAACAGCAGCCCAAAAGGAGGGGCTGACAAGGACCTTGGAGGGAGGGAGAGACAGTCTCAAACAGGCTCTGGGCTGAGCGGGGAGCCCATTGCAGTCGATCCCATGATCCCGAGATCATGACCCCGAAATCATGACCTGAGCCGAAACCAAGAGTCTGATGCTCAAGTGACTGAGTCCCCCAGGCGCCCCCCCCCCCCGAGTCTACTTTAATATTGAGCTGGATTTTCAAGGGGAGTCTGGGATTGAGACAGGCACAGGAAAGCGAGGGAGGTATTTCCATGCGCCAACAGTGCAGGCAAACCCGGGGACAAGCATGCTGTGCTGGCCAAACGGTGGCAGGCTGGGCGGGCTCCGTGAGCGCTTGCGTAGGGCGGGATGGAGGGCGATGCTGGAGAGGGTTTGAGTGGGAGGCTGGGAAGTCTCCGTGCACACCGAGCGGTTTTCGGGAGAAGTGGGAGCTCCGAGAGAGCAGTGTTGCAGGTCAGTGCGTCTGGCAGCCGAGTGCGGGCCGGTCCCTACGGCAGGCTGCTGGAGTTAGCCTCTTCGCTAAGAGCTTCCGCCGTGTTAGTCCAGGCCCGGGGCCAGCAAGGGGGAGACACCGCAAGACTGGGCGCTGGGCTCTCTGTGGACTAGAGTTTGTCGTCATGTAGTGTGTAGCCATTTAGACGAACTGCTTACCACTTAGGCCTGATTAGGCCCAGTAACAGTTCCGAGTGTGGCTAAGGGGGTGCATTTAGCTTTATTGTGCTTTTAATTTGGTTCTTCCCATGATTCTTCAGCGTCTGTTGTTCTTAAAGCTTGTCTGTCTTGTCAGAACTTTAAAAAATGTAAAGGAAAGTTACCTTTCAGCGCCCCAGAAGTTAAAAGAATGGAGATTTCTGGGGAGGGGCTGAGAGCCTCGCAAGCTTAGCGGAGGTGGTAAGTTGCACCAGGCCTTGGAGATGAGAGCTTGGTATTTGTTCTCAGGGTTACCGCAGCATTGTGTGGGATTTAGGGGAAGGAGGTGTCTTAGTTGCTCGGGCTGCCATCCCAGAATAGCACAGACGGGGGAGTGTAAGCAGCAGAAATTTGTTCTAGAGGGTCAGAGTACGAACTCCGGGTGCTGGCAGGTGGGTTTCTGGTGGAGGCTCTCTCAGCTTGCAGATGGTCGCCTTCTACTGTGTCCTCACGGGCCCTTTCCTCTGTGTGTGTGTGGGGGGGGGGGGGCGGTGGGGGGGGTTCCTCTGGTGTCTCTTCCTCTTCTTATAAGGACTGCAGTCCTATCGGATCAGAGCCCTACCCTTATGACCTCATTTAACCCTAATACCTCCTTAGAGGCCCTATCTCCAAATACAGTCACATTGGGGATTAGGGCTTCATCGTGTGAATTTGGGGGTGGGTGGGTGTCACAGTTCAGTTTGCGACAAGAGGCCCATCTGACGTCAGGGGCAGGATGCGGACTGGGTGGAAGGGAGAGAGAGTGGTCAGGAGGCCTGACCAAGGAAAGAAGGAGAGGAGAGGCGTGGAGGGTGTTGAGGGGGTGGCAGGCAGAGAAGAGGGAAGGCCTGGTCGGCCTGGTACGTTCTGCCAGGTCTCTCCATGTTCTCTCCTGCTCTTCAGGAGCCAGCGTCATTTACCAGAAGACACTTCTTCAGGTTGGAATGTTACCGAAGACCAGTTTCTCTCATCCTCATCCTTGAGTCCTTTTGCTGCAAAGAGCTCAGGTCCAAGTTCTTAGGAGTGCTTTATCCTCACCTCCCTCCCCCACCCCAGGAAAACAGAGCTCAGTGTCCAAAGAAGTGTGTGGAAGCTTTATCTCCCATGTCAGGCAGTATGTATTAACATGAAAGAAAAGGAGCAGGATTTCTCGCCATCTTGCTTTGAGGGGCCAGTCTAGACTACTCCATGGGAATGGCCCCCTGTTAGGTACAGAAGGAGGAGGGGTTTTACAGAGTGGCTGGGAGGGAGAAAATAAATGAGCTTGAGAAGGACATCCCCACTGCCTGGATACCCAGGTGAGATGGGAGAGGCAAGGACCAGAAATCCTCAAGGGAGGCTCGAAACAATATTGGGGAGGAATGTTCTGAGGACAAGGAAGACCTTCCCCTACTGCTCTCCAACTATACTTCAGGGGGCCGAATGGCTCTCTAAAGTGAACTAAGAAAAAAGACACAACAACCCACCGCCCCAGAAGGTGAGGTCTGCGCCTGAACAGATGCGAGCCCCTTTGTTCAGGGCGCTGGGAGGCTGGTGGGGTGGTGCGGGGCTAATGGGAGCCGCAGAATGGGCGGCGCCTTTCATATGCTGAGCAGCCCTTTGATCTGAAGGGGATGAAAGTGCTGGAAAGTGGAGAGGCTCGATGGGGGGCCTTTGTCTTTGACAAAAAAGGCATCTGCCGGACTCGGACCCCCTTGCTCGTTCCTTCAGCCCATGGGCTCCCGCAACAATGCCCCAACTGGGACCTCGGTCTCCCCACAGCTGAAGAAGTCTCAGGAAAGAGAAAGAAGCATGCTGCAAATGTTGGACAGGGAGCTTAATTGATTCTTTCCACAGCCCAGAAAGAGAGGGAGAGAGAAGGGCTATAGGGAGGCAAGGGGAGAGCGGAAGGGGAGACATGGGTGGGGGGAGCGGGACGGGGTGGGGGCGGATAGCAAGAAGGAAGGGTGGCATTTGAACACTGGAGTAAACTGTCCGGGAGTAAGCCTGTTACTATCCCGAAGACAGTGCAGATGGGGTGAGTATGTGTCATTGGAGGGATGGAGAAGAGTATTCAGCTAATAAGACATGTTTTGGGGTGGACTGATACTTTTTTAAAAAGGCAGTATAAGGCAAGCACTAATGTGAGAGCGGACATCTATCCGGCTCACTCTGTCTCCAGAGGGGAAAAGAAAGTCCCTCTAAGTCTCTGTGCTGTCAAAAACTCTGTGCTAATTGTAGTAATTTCCAATAGTTCTTCCTTTCTTCCTGTCTCTTATCCTCCTTGAAGTCTTAACCAATACTGAAAACAAAGCCCTTGGCATTTGGCCTAGAGATTTTCTGCTTGTGGATGATTTTTTTTTTTAAGATTTTATTTATTTATTCGACAAAGATAGAGACAGCCAGCGAGAGAGGGAGCACAAGCAGGGGGAGTGGGAGAGGAAGAAGCAGACTCATAGCGGAGGAGCCTGATGTGGGACTCGATCCCACAACACCGGGATCACGCCCTGAGCCGAAGGCAGACGCTTAACCGCTGTGCCACCCAGGCACCCTGCTTGTGGATGATTTTTGAGTCTGTTCTGTGGGGTGGCAGATGTACTCCTTGGCCATAAGCCTGATGGTACTGTGTCATGGACGGGACGTCCGCCTAGTTGTCATGGGCATGGCTTGAGAGGGAGTGGACAGGCATGCCTTAAGTAGGGCTGTCCCTTCAGGGGCTATGGTTTGGGTAGGGAGTGGGAGAGGAGGGAGCATGGTGATTTTGGCATCTCTTATCTGCCTAGCAGGACAGAGGGTCTGAAATAAGAGGATTGACCTGACACAGTAGTCTCTGGGTGAGGGGCATTTGTTAATAGACACACAGAGTGACTTTGAGGCTGTCTCTGAATCTTTACCTGCCCGGTGCTGTTATAACCAGGATAGGTTATCCAGGAGAAGTAGGTATACTGCCTGTCCTTGCTTAGAGGGGCGTGGGTCCGAAGCAGCTGGGCCTTGCCTTGGAAGAAGTCGGTTTTAGACGCCTTGGAGAGGTCAAGGCTGCTCTTGCTGCCTCTCCTGCTGTTCTTCTACCCAGCTTCTCACTGGAAAGAGCATGAACTTAGGAGGCCATGGACTGAGTTTGAATCCTGACTTCCTCCTCTTTCTTTTCTTTTTGACTTGGGGCAAGATACTGAACCTTTCTGAGTCTGTTTTCTCATCTGTTAATGGGGTTGATGAAACAGACGTCATAGGATTGTAGTGAGGAATGAACGAGAGAACCTCTGTAGAGGACCCAGTGCATAACGGACATTCGATAGAAGCTCGCGGTTGCCTTTGCTCCTGCCACCCTAAGTGGTTGGGCTTCTTCGTACCTACTCAGTCCGCTCTTACACCCCGTCCCTGTTGACACATCTTTACACCCTTGGTTCCTCTTGCCCCATTTTATTCCTAGGCATTCTTTTCACCCTAGCAGGAGAAACCAGGACGGCACGGGGGGTTGAATGTTTTTTTCTGAACTCAGTCATTTGCCACTTCACTTGCCTTTCCCACAAGTGTCCATCTTGGAGTGATTGGTTCGGGAGCCGACCTTGTCAGTGATCAGCTCAGGATCCTGGTTTCAAGCCAACCAGCACGCAGAATTCTTCTGGCTTCTCCGATTGGTGTAGGTGTGAGCACGTGTCCTAAGGTGGCTCAAATAGATGGAAGAGAGGAGAGGTTAGAGTAGAGGTGCTTGTTTGCGTGGCTCGATTTGAGTTTCCTAGTTACGAGGGTGGTCCAGAAATAAGCAGGTGCATAGACCAGGGGAGCCCTGCCCTTACTACGCTCCTCTGCTTTTGGCTTTCCGCTGTGTGAGAGTCTGTTTCCTTATGATTTAAACCAACTTAGGCTCTGTTCATCCTGATTCCCACTGTCCCTGTAATTGCTCCATATAAACTCCCCATTCCTTACCTGAAGTCACCATTTTTCTTTACAGTTTTATCAAATATGTGTTTTAAACAATATGGTGTTTGGTCTTGTTTTCGACTTATTCTATGAATGGAACTCTACCATATACTTTCTTCTGTGTCTTGCTGGGTAACCCAAACCGTGCGACATTCATCCACGCTAATGTGTGCGGCCACTGTTGATTTTCACTGTTGTGTGGCATCTACCACAGTTTTTAGTTCTCTTCTTGGTGGACTGTTTCCAGGGTTTTGCTGTTTCAAATAATTTTGCTATAAACATTGTCACAGTAGTCTCCTAGAACACGCATGTGAGAGTTTCATCCCCATGTGCTACGGTTTTCCTTTCTATTTAATTAAACTGTGGTAAGGAAAGCTGGGATGGCTGTCTAGGGACACTTCTATGAGGCTCGGTCTTCCTGCTCTGATTCCTCTTTAATCGGCTTCAAAGGTCCACTGTCTCCTTGGTCTCAGGGATTAGGTACCTGTGATCTCCAGCCACTTGCCACCTTCTGCTAGCTCCCCGAGGACCCCCTTGCCGCTCCCCAGCACAGTCTTAGACACAGTATTTCCTTTTACCAAGAGAGGAGACCACTGTTTTTATAGTAGGACTGTAGGACTGGCTTCTTCAAATTCTTTGAGAGCTGATGCAGCTGGTTCTCTCACCTGCAGAACCTGACCTAGCCATAGATTGGCTCCTCCTGTTTGTGAGATGCCCTAGAGCCTTCCTGGTCAGGCTGTGGTGAGGGCAGGAGCTGGGTCTGTTGCCCCTGCATTCATTTCCTAGGGCTAACAAAGTCCCACAGACTGGTGGCTGAAAACACCAGAAATGTATTCTCTCCTAGTTCTGGAGGCTAGAAGTCCCAAGTCAAGGTGTCGGCAGGGCTGCACTCCCTCTGAAGGGCCTAGAAGAGAGTCCTCCCCTGCCTCCTCCAGCTTCTAGTAGCTGCTGGCAGTTTTGGCCTTTCTTGTCTTGTGGATGCATCCCTCCAATCTACACCTGTGTCGTCATCACACCACTGTCTTTTCACCATGTGACTTTCCAGTACCTTCCCTCTGTGCGTTTCTGTCTGTCCACATTTCCCCTTCTGGTAAGGATACCAGTCTTGATGGATTAGGGCCCACCCTAACGACCTCATCCTAGCCTGATTACATCTGCAAAGACCCTATTTCCAAAAGGTCATGTTCACAGGTAATGGGGATTAGGACGAACATATCTTTTGGGGGGAGAAAAGTCAACCCATAACATCCTCTGTTTACCCCCTCTGCTGCCTCTGTGGCTGGTTAGGGAGATGTTCTTTGGATTGACTTGTCTTGCCTGACCTGCGGGGACTTCCACTTGTTATGTGGTGATGGGAACTCCTTCTACCAGGAGATCTAGCCTCTGTTTGCCTTCTTTCTTTCTGGGCTTCGGCACTGGCCCGGGCGACTCTGGCTTCCATACCGTTCCCACATGGAGCCTTCACTCCGCCCAAGTGAGATGATCACTGGACGTTTAGCTTTTTCTACGTTGGGCTTACTGGTTGTCTTTGTAGTTGCCACACTCCTGCAGCCCTCTGGGGAGGGACTGGCTCCTGATGACGTGCCGCAAGCAGCCTCCTAGGACGAGCTTGCACTACCCCCGTCCATCCTGTTCGGGCTCTCTGAGGCCATGCTGCCCCCCACCCCCCTTGGTTGTGCTGGCTGTGCTTCCTCCTGGACCTTGCTGGCTGTTGCTGTCATCACTCCATTCGTCTGTCCCGGGCTTACAGATTTGGTTGCTGCCACACTCACAGCTCTTGCTGCGGTCCTGTGGCTGCCCACGCTGCCGCCGCCCCTGTCGTTGCCCCTTTGCCAGGGCCTGTAGGCCCCGTGACTGCAGAAGAACGTATGCTCGGGGTGGGTACACTGGCCCTTCCACGAACAGAGGCTTGTTGGGGGTACATTGGATTCCCTCGCCTCAGCTCGAGCAGAGGAGGTGGCTCAGACACCACAGGGACCGTGTGGAGGCTCCTAATGGGCGCCTGACCTCATTCCTTTCTCCCTGGAGCCCTGCGGCCTGTGCCGAGGGGAGGAGAAAGGGTGGAGGCCGAGAAGGCAGAATGTGAGACCAGAAGGGTCTGCTCCCCTCCCTCTCTGAAATGGAGCATATCAAATGCTTCCAAGTGGAAGAGCATTTGAGGTCATTACGTGCAGTCTCCCCTTTAATGTAGGAATC